>NW_028136219.1:0-688163 GCF_964662115.1 Mustela nivalis
CTCCCAGTTTCTATAGCCTCCCTAGACACAAACTTGGAATCTGATATGCCTGATGCCCAGCCTGACGTCAGCCCACTGGAAAGCCTGCCTCAGCACCAGCTGATCAAGCCTGCCTGCCCTGACACCCTACCATAACTCTAGTTTCTGTTTTCAGGCTTCCAATTCAAGAGACCTGGCCCCCAAACTCCCCAGATTAAGGACCCCTCTGTGAAAACCCAAGAATCCAACTGCCATGCGGGGGGAGACTGTGCCATTTAGAGCTCTGCAGTGCCCTCAGAGAGGAAGAAACATGCACACCCTTCTAAAACACTCTCAACATCAGTAGCCCCCCTGGCCAGAAACCCCGATTCTGCCACACTGCAGGATGAGCTCCCTCAACTCAACCCTGAGGGGAATCTGAATCAGCGCTGGTGGATCAGAGCTGCAATTCCCCAAGGCCATTACCCTAAACCTAAGTTGCGTTTTCAGGCTTCCTTCTACAGGGGTCTGTCCAGCAAGCCCTCTGGGTTGGGAACCCTAGAGTCACACCATAGGAGTCCACCTGCCACCTAGAAGGAAACCAGTCTGTTTGGACCTGCAAGGAACTGTCAGAAAGAGAGAAACCTGTGTGTCCCCATGAGTACTCCCCTATGTTCTTCAGCCCCCCTAGCCTCGTACGCCACCTGAACCCCATCTTCAACGCAGCTCCTCAGAGATCCCGCCTCTGGACCAGCAGTTTGGACCTGTCACACCCACAGCTCAGCACTCCTCAGTGAACCCTGTCAGCTCTAGGAAGACCTGGAACTACCCTGCCTGCTGCAAAGCTGGGATCCCCTCTCCATCTTCTCAACATAAACTGGCCCAGGGCTTTCTTGAGAAAGGGGGAAGGATGGGGAGCCTGGGTGACTCAGTGGGTTAAAGCCTCTGACTTAAGCACAGGTCATGATCCCAAGGTCCTGGGATCGAGCCCTGCATCGGGTTCTCTGATCAGTCTAGATCCTCCTTTCCTTCCCCCCCTTCTCTGCCTATTTGTAATCTCTGCCAAATATATAAAAAATAAAATCTTTTTAAAAAGAAAGAAACAGGGGAAGGCTACATCCTGAATGTTCAGCACCTCCTTTCCTCTTCTGCCCTATTTCTCTCCACTTACCATTGTACCTGCAAACTGGAAGGAACATATCAATGGAACATGGACATGTTCTGAGGTCTAAACATTTCCTGGCAGCTTTCTGAGGGCTCCTTATGCAATCAGAAACTAGTGTATCCCACCACAGTGTTTTTGAAAATGATCATTGACAGAAAAGGAGAAGAAAAATCACTCCATTTTTACCTCGCTCTTCATGAAGTAGAACATGGTCTTCTTCTTTCCTTCCTTTATTTCAGTTCCAATATGTTTCCATGCAGTGTTCATTCCTTTGCTTCAGCGGTAGGATTTTGTGATTCCTCACCTGCACAGAACACCCAGAGCTCATCACAGTGTGTACCCTCCCTTATAGGGAGATACCGAGGAGGGCAACTGCTGGATTGTAGGGTTGTTCAGTTCTTAGCTTTCAAAGGAACCACGATGCTCTTTTCTAGAGTGGCTGCAACAACCCGCATGCCCACTGACAGTGCAGGAGGGTTTTTCTGGAAGCAGAACATTCCCTGCCAGAAATTTCCTAAGGAGGAAACAAAAAACCTTGGGGATAACATGACTCACCCAGCGTCCAGCAAGCAACCCCAGAAATTCAACCCAGGGTTCCTGATGTCATGCCCTGTGAGGCCATCAGAATGCCTCTATCCAGGGGAATTACCAAAGACTCTCCTGACTTCACCCACCCATGAAACTGCAGAGAAAGGATGCCATGCCCAACTCTCTAAATGGTCCACCGAGTGAAACTAGACAGCCAAGCTTCTCTTTTCAATCATCCAAGGCTCCTTGGAATCCTTTTGAATTTTCCCTCTGCCCTCCTTGGAACTCTTTGGATAGAAAACATGAATCCCTTAGGATACATCATGATGGACAAAGGAGAAGCCATCATCCAAGCTTCTCTCTGACCACAAACATTCACCTAACTCTAGATGCTGGCCATTCCACCACAGCCTAGGACCCATGGAATCAACACTGTTAGATGAAGGAATGAGGTCTATGTTTCAAACACACACCAAGTTCATCTCATCTTCCCCCTTTGAATCCAGGGGATTTGATTAGAAAGAGATGTACCAAATACCGTGTAAGCCAGAAGCCAACAGAGAAAATGAGATCCCCTGCCAGGTGCTCCCTGCAAGGAAACTCAGGAACCCTAGCACCCACTCTCCATTTCTGACAGCTGCGCTCATGTGACTTTTTGGCTCCATTGGAGAGGAGAGAAAACCCAGGATGTTTGGGCTGAAAGAGAAATTTTACCTCCCATGCTGCCATGGATGTGCCACTGTGCCCCACCGGCCTGCTCTTTTCTCTGAATGCTGACGTCCTGGGACAAGCTGCATGATGGATTCAGACGCTGATTTCCAAACTTCACGTCTCATGGAACAAGAGTGAAGAAGGGTCGTCAGGTGCGGATAAGTAGGCACCTCCCACCTAAAGCCTACACACCTGCTCCGATTCCTGGGAGAAGGAAGGAGAGACACATGCTTGATCCTTAAGTGTTCTTTCACTTCCTTCTCAAGCCGGCCAATGCCCTTGTCCTTTTTAGAGAAGCAAATAGACTCTTCTAAGTAGACACTCAAGTCCTCGGTTCCAAAGGCATCATGAAACGGGTTTGGCTCTCCCTGGCTGCAGACCCCCACCAGGAGGAACCTCCGGAACTATCCTGACAGCACATTACCAGCAAACCTGGGGCAATGTTTCACAATGCTGAGTAGGGGCCCGGCTCCAGCGGTTGTTACCACCACTCTTGAGACTGGGGAAACAGAGAGTCTTCAGCTCAGCACTACGTCCTGTAAAAACAAGCTGCAGTGACTCACGTTTCAGGGTTTCTCACCCAGCACCTCACCACTGCCCTCAGAGCCAGCAAACTGCACAGTCTCCTCTTATGGTATGTTTCCCACAGCAGCTCGGCACTGCCTCCAGTGCCTCCAGTGGTGGCAAGCAGCATTGCTACCCTTATTACGGACTTTCGCACCACAGTTCACCTCTCCCTCCAGTGGCGTTAATCGGCACTGCCGAGCCTTCCATGAACTCCTAATGCAGCTCCCAAACCCTCTACAGGTCTAAAGCCACATTGGCACTGCCCCTCCAATTTAGGACCTCTAGATCACACCCCACGAGTCTTTCTGCAATCCAGAAGAAAAGCGTGCCATTCTAAGCTACACAGAATCCTAGGAACAACCCACATGGAGCAACCTGCATGCCTCCCTGAGGACATCCCCAAACTCAGCACCAACCCCCAGTCACAAACTCACAGCCTGACGTGTTTCCTGATTCCTGGGCTTGACTCAAACCCCAGGGTTCTCACCTCAGGGCTGGAAGATGGGGTTTGGATACTCCTAAGTCCTAACCCAAACCCCAGTTTGTGTTTTCAGGCTTCCGTGCCCAGAGACATTGCCAACAAGCCCTCCAGATTAGGAACCATGAGCCACACCTAAGGACTCTGTCTGGCATCGAATGGAAACCCTTTCATTTGGAGCCTTCCTGAACCCTCAGACCGTGAGAGACCCACAAGGATTCCTGAGGCCACCCTCAATGCAGATGGCCCACACAACAAAAAAATCCAGAGTCTGACATGCCACTTGACCCCCATCCTCAACTCAGCCTGTCAGGGGAGCTGCCTCAGCACCAGAAGATTGGATCAGCCATGCCCCATGCCCTAACCCTATGTTGACTTTTCAGAATTCTGTCCCCACAGAACTGGCCCCCAAGCCCTTCAGATTGGGGACACCTGAGCCACACCCCAGGACTCTGGCTGCTACCCAGGAGGAAACAGTTCCCATAGGAGATGTGCATAACTCTCAGAGCAGGAGAAATCTGCATGTCCCCCAACCATCAGCAGTCCCCAGCCATAAAGCCGGATTCCGCCACAGGGCTGGAGAAATGGCCTCAACTCAGCCCTGAGAGGAGCCAGACTCAGTGCTGGCAGATTGGGCCTGTAATGCGGCAGGCCCTAATCCTTACCCTAGGCGTGTTGTGCAGAGGGTAAGCACCAAAGACCTGCATATTGCAGATGCCTGAGTCTCATGCAGGCACTCCACTGGCCACCTAGGGAGAAATGGTGCCATTTAGAGCTGTACAGAAACCTCAGAGCGGGAGAAACATGCATACCCCCAGAGGGCAATACCAGCATCTAAGCCCCATGGACCCAAAACTTCAAGACTGATCTGCCGCCTGATGCCCGCCCTCAACTCAGCCCTTCAGGGAGCCCTCCTCAGTTCTGAGAGATCAGGCATGCCATGTGTCTAGGCCCCAACTCTAACCCTAGGTTGGGTTTTCAGGCTTCCATCCCAAGATGCCTGGCCTCCAAGCCCTCCAGACTGGGGACTCTGGAGCCACATCACAACACTCAGCAATGCCTTCCCAGCATCAGGGATCGAGTCCCACATTGGGCTACTTGCTCGACAAGGAGCCTGATTCTCTCTCTGCCTCTGCCTGCCATTCTATCTGCCTGTGATCACTCTGTTTCAATCTCTAACTAATTAGCAAAAAAATCTTAAAAAAAAAAAGAAATGATGATCCTCAAACTCCGATAAAATGACTCTCCTAGGTCATAAGGGAAATCAGTGAAAGAGCCAGACTGAGCCTGGAGATGGCCTCCATCAGGTTCCCCCAGAGCGGTTTCAGCTAGAGATGCAATCACCTATATATCTTTGCTGGACACACAGATTCTCATGGGACTCTTTATGGGACCTATTCTGGGAACAAGGGTCATGTCAGTGCCACAGAAACCTCTGACACTGGTTCTAATGAGACTCTGAGATGTCAATGGAGTCCCAAGCCATAGGCCATCTCAGAGTTTGCTGCAAAGATACAGTTGGTGGGAAAGCAACATGCTGACAGAAGGTGGAGGAAAATGTAAAAGCTGGGGAAAGAAAGGTTTCTCACGTCCCATCTGGCCCTGCATGATATGTGGTGTTCAGCAGTGTAAGCCCCCCAAACACCTCCCAGTGGTTTCACAGAAATCACCCCTAAGGTTTGAAGTTGAGCTTCATACATGGGTCATGAGCATTCTGGTCAGCTCATGGAAACATGACACAGAACATAATGAAGCCACAGCCTTGACAGATGTATAGTCATGGAGCAATAGTTTTCTCCAAATATATTCTGAAATGGTTAAAAAAATCATTGATAAAACATGGATATTTTTGATTAAAAAGAAAACCATACTTGTTGAATTAGTAAGTATGTATGGAGTATCTACTTAGTGCAAATGTATAGCTCTAGTCCCACCTGGGAGCTTCCAATGAGTGTAGGATATAATCAACAAACCAACAATAGGAAGGAATGCAGGCTAAGGTCTAAGAGAACCATTCCACTCAGAGACGCCCATTAAGGAAGCCCAATGAGAAGATGCTTTTGGCCAAGACTGGAAAGACAGGGACAGCAAATTCATCTGTGAGAAGAGTCACAGAGCAATTCAATTTTTAATTATTTTGATGATAAAACATAAATGTCAGGAAATATTGTCTTAAGTGTTGCTTTGGAACCTTCCATTCTTCTCCATAACTATTTGGGTTACATGCTAAATTTACTCAATGTAAAATACTCTCAGAAAATGTCTTATTTAAGCATGGGCATCTTGTGTTAAAGTCAAACATATTAACCCTAGAAAACCCCTCAACCCTAACCCTAACCCATGACCCTAAATCCTGAACCCAACCCTGACCCTCGGGTGGTCTACCAGGGGTATTTCCTCAGAGACCTGGCGGCGCCACAGTCCCAGGAACTGGGGAATCCTGAACAATTTCAGAGGAATCCGCCTGCCTCCCAGAAGGAAACCATGGCATTTGGAACCCCGAAAATGATTCAGAGCAGGAGAAATCTTCATGGCCACCTGAGGCCACCCCCACATTCCATGGCCTGTTGGACACCAACCACACCCTCAACTCAGCCCTCTGGGAGTCTTGCCACACAGCTGGAAGGTTGAACCTGCCATGATCCTAGGCCCCAATCCTAACCCTACGTTTGGTTCCTAAAGGACCATACCCAGAGGCCTGGCTCCAAATCCCCAGGGAATGGGGACACCTGAGCGAAGCACAGTCTCATCCTACAACAAAGTCAGAAATCATGCCCTTTGGAACTGCAGAAAGGACTTAGAGCAGGAGAAATCTGAATGACATATTGAACCATTCCCTGCTTATTTATATTTTCATACCAGACTGAACACAGAGCCTGGGCCTGATACTCTCCTTAACTCTGGCCTTCAATTCAGATGTCTCTGAAGGTCTCCATACCTAAGCAGATCACACCTTCCATGATCCTGGGACTAGCCCTAATCTAGCTGAAGACATAGGCAAAAACACGAACATACCTTTCTACTAAGAGGACATAGAAGTGACCAAGAGACACACAAAAAAAGTGTTCTACAGCAATAGCCATCAGGAAAATACAAATCAAAACCACAGTGAGATACCACCTTACAACAGCTGGCATGGCTAAAATGACCAAGGCAGGGAAAACAAATGCTGGCGAGGACATGGTGAGAGGGGAACACTCTTACACTGCTGGTGGCAATGCACCCTCGTACAATCACTCTGCCACATGTTATCGAGTTTCTTCCCAAACTTAAAAATAGACAACACAGCAATTGCACTGCTTGGTATTTAACCCAAAGATACCGATTGTGGGGCATCTGGGTGGCTCAGTGGGTCAAGCCTTCAGGATCTCAGGGTCCTGGGATCAAGCTCCACATCAGGCTGTCTGCTCAGAAGGGAGCCTGCTTCCCCCCATCCCTCTGCCTGCCTCTCTGCATGCTTGTGATCTCTCTCTATCTCCATCAAGTCAATAAATAAAATCGAAAAAAAATACAGATTGAGTGAAAAATAGTGGCATCCCCCCCCCCAGTGTTCATTATAGCATTATCCACTCTAGCCAAACTATGGACAGAGCGCTGATGTCCATGGACAGATGAATGGATAAAGAAGATGTGGTTCATATCTACAATAGAATATTATTCATCCATCATAGAGGATGAAGACTAACCATCGCATCCACCTGGAAGGAACTGGTGGGTATTATGCTGAGTGAAATAAGGCTATCAGAGAAAAGCAAGCGTCACATGGGTTCACCTATGTAAAATAGAAGAAACACCACAGAGGATCAGAGGGGAAGGGGGGAACTGAATGTGAAGTCGTCAGAGAGGGAGAAAAACCACGAGAGACACTTCATTACAGAAACGAACTCAGGATTGCTGGAGGGCAGTGGTGTGGGGGATGGGGCAACTGGGTGGTAGGCCTTAAAGAGGACCCATGATGCAATGAGCACTGGGCAGTATACACATTTGATCTATTATTGAACACTAAAGGTGTCCTATAAGTTGGTGTCCTATAAGTTGTCCTATAAGTGTTATAGTGTCCTATAACACTAGTGGTGTCCTATAAGTTGGCTCATTGAATTAAGTTAAACAAAAAAAAGTCAAGCAAACACTCCTAAAAATTTGTATGGAACCACCAAAGATACTGAACAGCCAATGCAATGTCGAGAAGAAAAACAATGCTGGAGGAATCACAATTCCATATTTCAAGTTATACTACATAGCTGTGATCATCCTAACTATGGCACTGGCACAAAAATACACACAGTGACCTAGGGAACAGGATAGAAGCTCAGATATAAACCCGCAATTCTGTGGCCTATTAGTCTTCCACAAAGCAGGCAAGAATATAGAAAGGAAAAGAACAGTCTCTATAGTGTTGGGAAAACTGGACAGCTATGCACAGAAGAATGCAATTACTCTGCTTCCTTATGCCAAACAGACATAGAAGTTCAAAACAGTTTCAAGACCTCAGTGGGAGACCTGAAACCATAAAAATCCAAGAGGGCACAGACCGTAACTTCCTGACATGGACCAAAGCAAACATTTTCTAGACTGTTTCCTGAGGCAAGGAAATAAAGGCAAAAATAAACAACTGGGACTGTAACACAATAAAGTTTCCACACAGCAGAAGAGCAAGGAAGAAGTAATAAGGGTGTGGGAGGTTGGGGTATCAGGTGGTAGGTACTGTAGAGGGCACGGACTGCATGGAGCACTGGGTGTGGTAAAAAAAAATATTGAATACTGTTATGCTGAAAATAAATATATTTAATTTAAAAAAAAGACAACATACTGAAAGGGAGAAAATATTCATTAAAAAAATAAAACCCTATGCAGTATGGGGATAGTGTCCAAAATATGTGGAATGGCTACAATTTAACACCCCAAAATATAAATAATCCAGTTTAAAAATGGTTTGAAAATATCTTCTCCCATTCCATCGTTTACCATTGTTTTCTTGAATGTTTCCTTTGCTGTGCAGAAGCTTTTGATTTTGATGAATTTCCAAAGTTCATTTTCGCTTTGTTTCCTTTGTCTTTGGAGACATATCTTTTTTTTAAATTAAATTAATTTATTTTCTCAGAAAAAAAAGTATTCATTATTTTTTCACCACGCCCAGTGCTTCATGCAATCCGTGCCCTCTATAAGACTATGATACTATCAGACTATGGACTCTGAAAAACAATATGAGGGCTTTGAAAGAGCGGGGGGTGAGAGGTTGGCAGAAGCGATTGGTATGTATAAGAGAGAGGGTAGGGATTACATAGATCACTGACCGTGGTGGAAAAACAAAGAATAATGTTACACTTAAAGAAATTAAAAATTAAAAAAAAAAAAACAGTTGTATGCTAATAAGATAAGCAACCTAGGTGAAATGGCTGCATTCCTAGGAAAGTATAAAATTCCAAAATTGAACCAGTAAGCAATGTAGAACCTGAATAGACCATTATCCAGTAACGAGATTGAAGTAGTGATCAAAAACCTCCCAAAAAACAAGAGCTCAGGAACAGACAGCTTCCCTGGGCATCTCTACCAAACTTTCAGAGTAGAAATAACACCTATTCACCTGAAGATCTTTCCAAAAATGGAAGCAGAAGAAAACTTCCTGACTCTTCTTATATAGCCAGCATTACCCTGATCCCCAAACCAGGAAAAGACCTCACCAAAAAGGAGAATTTCAGACCAATATCACTGATGAATATCGATACTAAGATTCTCAACAATAGGCAAGCTTATAGGATCCAACAGCATATTAAAAAGATGATCCACCATGGCCAGGTGGGATCTATCCCTGGGTTGCAAGGATGCTTCATCATTCACAAATCAATCAACATCAGAAACAAATTAATAAGCGAAGACAGAAAAACCACGTGGTCATCTCAATTGGTGAAAAGAACACATTTGAGAAAATCCGGCTTTCGTTCCTGAATAAAACACTTCAAAGTAGGGATAGAGGGAACATTCATCAGCTTCCTTAAGTGTATCTATGAAAACACCACAGTGAATACCATCCTCAATGGGTAAAAGCTGACAGCCTTCCTTAGAGATCAGGATCATGACAGGGATGCCCACTCTCTCCACTCTTATTCAACATAGTATTTGAAGTCCTAGCAACAGCAATCAGACAAGAAGGAGAAATAAAATGTATCCAAATTGGCAATGAAGAAGTCAAACTCTCTCTTCACAGATGACATACTTTATATGGAAAACCCAAAAGAATCCACCCCAAAACTACTAGAACTCATACAGCACTTCAATAATGCGGGAGGATACAAAATCTTTGTACAAAAATCAGTGGTTTTCTTATCCTTTAACAATGAAAATACAGAAAGGGAAATTAGAGAATCAATTCCATTTACTACAGCTCCCAACCCATAAGATACCTGGGAATAAACCAAATCAAAGTGATAGGCAATCTATACTCAGGGAACTACAGAACACTCATGAAATAAATGGAAGAAAACCATAAAGATGGAAGACCATTCCATGCTCATGGATCAGAAGAATAAACAGTCTTAAAAAGTCTATACAGCCTAGAGAAATCTATCCTTTTAATGCCATTCTGATCAAAATTCCTCCGGTATTTTTCAAAGAGCTGGAGCAACCCAAGCCTAAAATTGGTGTGGAATCAGAGGAGATCCCGTATTGCTAAGGAAATGCCAAAAAGAAAAGAACAAAACTGGGTGTACCCTGTTGCCTGGCTTCAAGGGTTACTACAAAGCTGTGATCACCAAGACAGCAGGGGACTGGCATAAAAACAGGCCATTAGACCAGAGTAACAGAATAGAGAGCTCAGATATGGACCATCAATCTATAGTCAAATAATTTTCAAGAAAGCAGGAAAAAATATACAAAGGAAAAACAAAGTCTTTTCAATAAATGCTGCTGAGAAAATTGGGACAGCTTTGTGTAGATGAATGAAACTCGACCATTCTCTGACACCATACACAAAGAGAAACTCGAAATGGATAAAAGACCTCAACCTGAGGCAGGAATCCATCAGAATCTTGGAGGAGAACATAGGCAGAAACCTCTTCAACATTGGCCATAGCAACTTCTTTCAAAATATGTCTCCAAAGGCAAAGGAAAAAAAAGTGAAGATGAACGTTTGGGACTTCATAAAGATCAAAAGCTTCTACACAGCAAAGGAAACAGTCAACAAAACAATGAGGCAACCCACCGAATTCGAGTAGATATTTGCAAATGACAGTACTGACAAAACCTTGATATCCAGGATCTATAAACAATTCCTGAAACTCAACACATACAACACAGATAATCCTATTAAAAAATGGGCAGAAGATACAAAGAGACATATCTCCAATGAAGACATACAAATGGCTATCAGACACATTAAAAAATGTTTGTCATCACTAGCCATCAGGGAGATGCAAATTAAAACCACATTGAGATATCACCTTACACCAGTTAGAATGGCCTTAGAAAGATAGGAATCAACATGTGTTGGAGAGGATGTGGAGAAAGGGGAACCCTCTTACACTGATGGTGGGAAAGCAAGTCGGTGCAGCCACTCTGGAGAACAGTGTGGAGATTACTCAAGAAATTAAAAATAGAACTTCCCTAAGACCCTGCAATTGCACTACTGGGTATTTACCCCCAAGAAACAGATGGAGTGAAAAGAAGGGCCATCTCTACCCCCAAATTTATAGAAGCAATGTCCATGGTCGCCAAACAGTGGATAGAACCAAGATGCCCTTCAATGGACGATTGGATAAGGAATATGTGGTCCATATACACTATGGAGTATTAGGCCTCCATCAGAAAGGATGAATACCTAACATATGTAGCTACATGAATGGGACTGGAAGAGATTCTGCTGAGTGAAATAAGTGAAATAAGTCAAGCAGAGAGAATAAATTATCATAAGGTTCCACTTATGTGTGGAGCATAACAAATAGCATGGAGGACAAGGGAAGTTAGAGAGGAAAAGGGAGTTTGGGGAAATTGCAAGGGGAGGTGAACCATGAGAGACTATGGACTCTGAAAAACAATCTTAGGGTTTTGAAGTGGCGGGGGTGTGGGAGGTTGGGTACCAGGTGGTGGGCATTATAGAGAGCACAAATTGCATGGAGCACTGGGTGTGGTGAAAAAATAATGAGTACTGTTTTTCTGAAAATAAATCAATTGGAAAAGAAAAGAAAATGCAAATGGGGGCATCACATTTCCTGATTTTAAGCTTTACTACAAAGCTATGATAACCAAGACAGCATGGTACAGGCAAAAAAATAGACATATAGGCCAGTGGAACAGAGTAGAGAGCCCTGATATGGACCCTCAACTCTATGGTCAAATAATCTGAGACAAAACAGAAAAAAATATACAGTGGAAAAAAGACAGTCTCTTCAATAAATGGTGCAGAGAAAACTGGGCAACTATACGTAGAAGAATGAAACTGGACCATTCTCTTACACCGCACACAAAGATAAACTCAAAATGGATAAAAGACCTCAATGTGAGACAAAATCCATCAGAATCATAGAGGAGAATATAGGCAGTAATCTCTTCGATGTCAGCCACAACAACTTCTTTCAAGATATGTCTCCAAAGGGAAAGGAAACAAAAGCCAAAATAAATTTCTGGGACTTCATCAAAATCTAAACCTTCTGCATAGCAAAGGAAACAGTCAACAAAACAAAGAGCAACCCAAGGATTGCAAGAAGATACTTGCAAATGACAGGACAGACAAATGGTTGATATCCAGGACCTATAAGGAACTCCTCAAACTCAACACACACAAAACAGCAATCATATTGTAAAAATGGGCAGAAGATATGAAGAGACACTTCTCCAATGAAGACATACAAATGCCTATCAGACACATGAGAAAATGTACATCATCACTAGCCATCAGGCTGATGCACATTAAAAGCGCATTGAGATACCACCTTACCCCAGTTAGAACAGCCAAAATAAGCAAGACAGGAAACAACATGTGTTGGAGAGGATGTGGAGAAAGGGAAACCCTCTTAAACTATTGGTGGGAACGCAAGTTGGTGCAGCCACTTTGGAGAACAGTGTGGAGATTCCTCAAGAAATTAAAAACAGAGCTATCCTAGGACCCTGCAATTGCACTACTGGGTATTTACCCCAAAGATACAGATGGAGTGAAACGAAGGGTCATCTGTACCCCAATGTTTATAGCAGCAATGGCCATGGTCAACAAACTGTGGAAAAAACGAAGATGCACTTCAAAAGACGAATGGATAAGGAAGATGTAGTCCATATACACAATGGAGTATTATGCCTCCATCAGAAAGGTTGAATACCCAAATTTTGCAGCAACATGGACGGGACTGGAAGAGATTATGCTTAGTGGAATAAGATAAGCAGACAGAGTCAGTTATCATATTGTTTTATTAAGTGTGGAGCATAAACAATACCATGGAGGACAAGGGGAGGTGGAGAGGAGAAGGGAGTTGAGGGAAATTGGAAGCGGAGGTGAACCATGAGAGACTATGGACTCTGTAAAAGAATCTGAGGTCTTTGCATGGGTGGGGGTGGGAGTTTGGGGGAACCAAGTGGTGCTTATTAGAGATGGTATGGAGTGCATGGAACACTGGGAGTTGTGCTAAAACATTGAATATGGTTACACTGAAAATAATTTAAAAAATTAAACAGTTGTATGCCAATATGCTAAGCAACCTTTGTGAAATGGATGCATTTTTAGAAAAGTATAATCCCAAAATTGAACCGGGAAGAAATTCACAACATGAATAGACTTTTACCCAGTAACCAGATTGAAGCAGTGATCAAAAACCTCCCAATAAACAAGAGCCCAGGACTTGATGGATTCACAGGAGAAATCTACCAGACTTTCATAGAAGAAATAACATGTCTTCTCCTGAAGCTCGTTCCAAAAATTAAGCAGAAAGAAAACCTCCAGACCCTTTTTATGAAGGCAGCATTACCCTGCTCCACAAACCAGGCAAAGACCTCACCAAAAGGAGAATTTCAGACCAATATCACTGATGAATATGGATACTAAGATTCTCAACAAGATCCTAGCTCACAGGATCCAACAGTACATTCAAAAGATGATCCACCATGACCAGGTGGGATCTATCCCTGGGTTGCAAGGATGGTTCAGCATTCACAAATCAATCAATGTCATAGAACAAATTATGAAGCGTAGAGAGGAGAACAACATGGTCCTCTCCATTGAAGAAGAAAAAGCATTATACAAAATCCAGCATCCGGTCCTGATTAAAATGCTTCAAAGTATAGGGATAGAGGTAACATTAGTCAACTTCATAAAATGTTTCTATGAAAAACCCACAGTGAATATCATCCTCGATGGGTAAAAGCTGACAGGCTTCCCTTTGAGATCAGGAACATGACAAGGATGCCCACTCTCACCCCTCTTGTTCTACAAACTATTTGAAATCCTAGCAACAGCAATTAGACAACAAAGAGAAATAAAAGGTATCCAAATTGGTAATGAAGAAGTCAAACACTCTCTCCTCACAGATGACATACTTTATATGGAAAACCCAAAGCACCCCACCTCCAAACTACCAGAACTCATACAGCAACTCAATAATGTGGCAGGATACGAAATTATTGTACAGAAATCAGTGGCCTTCTTCTACATTATCAATGAAAATACAGAAAGGGACATTAGAGAATCAATTTCATTTACTACAGCACTGAAACCATAAGATACCTGGGAATAAACCATACCAAAGAAGTAAAGGATTTTTCTCGAGGAACTACAGAACACTCGTGAAAAAAATTGAAGAAAACAAAAAAGACAGAAGACCATTCCATGCTCAAGGATCAGAAGAATAAACATTGTTAAAATGGATAAAAGACCTCAACGTAAGACAGGAATCCATCAGAACCCTAGAGGAGAACATAGGCAGTAATCTCTTCTATATCACCCACAGCAACTTCTTTCAAGATATGTATCCAAAGGCAAAGGAAACAAAAGCCAAAATAAACTTTTGGGACTTCATCAAAATCAAAAGCTTCTGCACAGCAAAGGAAACAGTCAAAAAAACAAAGATGCAACCCACAGAATGTGATAAGATATTTGCAAATGACAGTACAGACAAAAGGTTGATATCCAGGATCTATAATGAACTCCTCAAACTCAACACATAGGAAATAGGCAAACATATCAAAAAATGGGCAGAAGATATGAACAGACAATTCTCCAATGAAGACATACAAACGGCAATCAGACACATGAAAAAATGTACATCATCACTAGCCCTCAGGGTGATTCAAATTAAAACCACATTGAGATATCACCTTACACCAGTTAGAATGGCCAAAATTAACAAAACAAGAAACAACATGTGTTGGAGAGGATGTGGAGAAAGGGGAACCCTTTTACACTGTTGGTGGGATTGCAAGTTGGTGCAGCCTCTCTGGAGAACAGTGTGGAGATTCCTCAAGAAATTAAAAATAGAACTTCCCTATGACCCTGAAATTTCACTACTGGGTATTTACCCCAAAGATACAGATGTCGTAAAAAGAAGGGCCATCTGTACCGTAATGTATATAGGAGCAATGGCCACGGTCGCCAAACTATGAAAGAATGAAGATGCCCTTCAACGGACGAATGGATAAGGAAGATGTGGTCCTTATACACTATGGGGTATTATGCCTCCATCAGAAAGGATGAATACCCAACTTTTGTAGCAGCATGGACGGGACTGGAAGAGATTGTGCTGAATGAAGAAAGGCAGAGAGAGTCAATTATCATATGGTTTCACTTATTTGTGGAGCATAACAAATATCATGGAGGACAAGGGGTCTTAGAGAGGAGAAGGGAGTTGGGGGAAATTGGAAGGGGAGGTGAATCAGGAGAGACTATGGACTCTGAAAAACAACTAAGGGGATTGAAGTGGCGGGGGAGGTGGGAGCTTGGGGTACCAGGTGGTGGGTATTATAGAGTGCACAGATTGCATGGAGCACTGGGTTGGTGAAATAAATAATGAATACTGTTTTTATGAAAATAAATAAATTAATTTAATTTAAAAAAATTGTTAATATGTTTATACTGGAGACAAGATGGCGGAGAAGTAGGAGGAGGCTCCCTTTCAATCTGGACCCTAAAATGAGCTGATTACTTCTATTGAACTCCACTCACCGACAAAATCAGCCTGAGACCCGAATTATACACGTCTGGATCTCTACCGGAGCAGAAGACGCCAGTGGGCAGGTAAAGCGGAGTGGGAAAGTCGGACTGATATCGGAAGATAAACAAAAGGGGCATGGTGCTACCAGAGGTGACCCACCGGAAAGTAATATCCCAATACGAGAGTGCCCTGCGTCTGGGGACCAGCATTATCTCAGAAGTATAGTAGAAAGCACTCAAGAAGAGCAAAGGATCACTGGGGAGAAATTGCAGGAATCGGGGTGTTAGGGTCAGGGGCTTAAGTCCCCAGACCCAGGACAGCCACCCCTGGTGCAGAGTTAGAAAGAGTGCGGCAGAGAAACCAGGTCTTGGTCCCTGAACCACCAGCAAGCTCACCTGAGAGCGTGTGGCGCCCAGCTCCCATGAGGGGCTGGGAGCCTCGCCAGCCAACAGAAGCACAGCCTTTTTGCAGTCCCCATGCAAGTGCCCTGCCATGCCATCAGAGTCCGAGTCATGCCCTGCGCCCTCCCCAGAGAGAGATGGCACAGGCACCAGCCTGGTGCTCTCGGACCTGGAAAGAACAGGCACTCCCAGCTTGTGCCAGTGGGAAAATCTCAGTGTGCGATTGCTGCTTGGAACTTCTCTGGCAGTCTGGAGCTGCCCAGACAGCCGCCACTGCTGTGGTTTTGGGTACAAGCAAAAAATCTTGAGTCCCCAGGGACCGCGACTGGGAACCTGCTCTGCCAGTGTTGAAGGGGGGATTTATTTGGGCTCTGCAGCCAGATTGAGGCTTCTCTATGAGACGGAGGTCAGGGTACAGTTTTCTTTCCTCTAAACCTACAAAAACCATCAAAAGCCCTCAAGGCAAGAGAGAAAAACAAAAGTGAACAAATATAAAAACCTCCAGAGAACAAAAGCCTGAAAAAAAACAGTTTCCTAAGAGCCCACCCCCTTGAGGGGGCTGGGAGGACTTAACTCAGAGAACATCATTGACTGAAAATCCACGTGGCAGGCCCCTCCCCCAGAAAACCAACTGGGAAAGGAAAAAAAAAGACAACAAGAGAAAAACCACCACTACTTCATGGGACAATTTTTATTATTAATTTGTTCCCACAATCCTGGCTCATTTTTTTAAAGATAATTTTTTATTATTATATAGAAAATTTTTTAACCTATTTACCATCACAGTGAGATGTCCAGTACATCAAATTCCATAATAACCTTCTAACCTGAACTTTTTGATACATACACCTGTGTTTTCCTTTTGCATTTCTGTTTTTTAAATTTATTTTTTAATAATTTTAGTTTAGTTTAGTCTAGTTTATTCCTTTTTTTAATTTTTATTTTCTAATATTCATATAGAATTAAACTTCAAGGTAATCCCCTTTCCCCAATCAATGCCACCCCTATAGGTTAAACAATTCCTAATCCCCCTTTATCTTAGGAAAGTGGAGTCTTTAACAAATATATCAAGATACATCTGGAAAAAAACAACAACAAAAATAAAAAACAAAAAACAAAAAACCTTCCTCACCCACACTGAGAATTTACAACCACTCTACAATCTTTTTCTTCCACCAGTATTTCTGTGGTTTTTTTTTTTATTTATATATTTGACAGAGAGAGATCACAAGTAGGCAGATAGGCAGGCAGAGAGAGAGAGAGGAGGAAGCAGGCTCCCTGCTGAGCAGAGAGCCCGATGCGGGACTTGATCCCAGGACCCTGAGATCATGACCTGAGCCGAAGGCAGCGGCTTAACCCACTGAGCCACCCAGGCACCCCTTTTTCTGTGTTTTTGTGTTTGTCCTGATAGTATATAAATCTTACACTCGGGTTTCTTTCTGATAAGGTTATTCCTTTATTTGAATATATATGCAAATATATATATATATATTTTTCTCTTCTCATATACTTTTATCAGTCATTTTGTTTGTCTGTTTTTGTTTAAACTTCATAAATCTTACCTTGGAACCCATTTGGGCTGAACCTTCTCTTTTATCTCACCTTTCATTGTTGTCTCTCTCCCTCTCTCTTTTTTTCTTTTCCTTTTCTTTTTCCTCTTATTTGGGTGGGTAACTCTGATTGATCAGAAGCGTTCCAGGGTGCACCTTGACTGCACCACTGTCGATACATCCAGATACACCCATTCAGCCATCTCTCACCAAAATGAGTAGGAGGAGGAATGCCCAACAGAAAAAAAATACGAAAAATGGATCTTCTGCAACAGAGCTAATGGCTATCAACATAGACAATGTGTCAGAAAGAGAATTCAGGCTAACAATTATCCAAGCAATAGCTAGGTTGGAGAAAGCCATGAGTGACCAAAAGGAACTGATTAGAGCCTAAGTTAAAACGACCAGAGATCACGTTTTCAATATTAGGGAAGAGCTGAAAACTACCAGGGATGAGCTTCACAATGCTCTCAATGAGTTCCCCTCTAATCTAAATTCTCTCAAAGCTAGAGTAACTGAGACAGAAGATAGAATTAGTGATCTGGAGAATGAACAGATAGAGAAGAAGTATCAGGAGGAAGCCTTAAACAAACAGATTAGAGCCATGAAAACAGAATCACGGAAATAAATGATGCCATGAAATGTTCCATCGTCAGAATTATTAGAATCCCTGAAGGAGAGGAGAAAGAAAGAAGTCTAGAAGATATAGTGGAACAAGTTCTTCATGAAAATTTTCCGAATCTCATGAATGGAACCAGCATTCCTGTACTAGAGGCCGAACGGTATCCCCCCAAGATTACAGATTCTCAAAAGTCCTCGAGACACCTAGCAGTAAGAATGAAGAAATATAATTGTAGGCAGAACCTCTTGAAAGTAGCTAGGACAAAGAAGATCCTTACGTACAGAGGAAAGCCCATCAGAATAATGTCAGACCTCTAAACAGACACCTGGCAAGCCAGAGAGGGCTGGCAAGATATATTCAGGGCATTGAATGAGAAGAACATGCAGCCAAGAATACTTTACCCAGCAAGACTGACATTCAAAATGGATGGAGAGATAAAGAGTTTCCAAGACCAGCAAGACTTAAAAGACTATGCAACCACCAAGCCGACACTGCAGGAAATATTAAGGGGGTTCTATAAGAGAGCAAAAAACCCCAGAGTAGTATGAACAGAAATATAGAGACCATCTACAGAAAGAAAGACTTCAAAGATAACACGATGTCAATAAAAACGTATCTATCAATAATCATCCTAAATGTGAATGGCCTAAATGTGCACATAAAATGGCACAGGGTTGCAGACTGGATTAAATGACAGGACCCATCCATATGTTGTCTACAAGAGACCCATTTTGAACCTAAAGATACACCCAGACTGAAAGTGAAGGGATGGAGAAGCATCTTTCATGCCAATGGGCCTCAAAAGAAGGCCGGGGTAGCGATTCTCATATCAGATAAATTAGATTTTAAACTAAAGGCTGTAGTCAGAGATACAGAAGGACACTACATAATTCTTAAAGGGACTATCCATCAAGATGATCTAACAATTATAAATATCTATGCTCCCAATATGGGAGCAGCCAATTACATAAGAAAACTGTTAATCAACATAAAGAGTTATATTGATATGAATACACTCATCATAGGAGATCGTAACATGCCTCTCTCAGAAATAGACAGATCATTGAAGCAGAAAATCAATAAAGAAACAAGAGCATTGAATGACACACTGGACCAGATGGACCTTATAGATATATACAGAACATTCCACCCTAAAACATCAAAATACTCATTCTTCTCAAGTCCACATGGAGCCTTCTCAAGAATAGACCACATACTGAGTCACAAAACAGGACTCAACCGATACCAAAAGACTGAGATTATTCCCTGCACATCCTCAGATCATAATGCTTTGAAACTGGAGCTCAATCACAAGGAAAAGTTCAGAAGGAACTCAAACACCTGGAAGCTAAAGACCACCTTGCTTAAGAATGCTTGGATCAACCAGGAGATCAAAGAAGAACTGAAATAATGCATGGAAACCAATGAGAATGAAGACACTTCGATCCAAAACCTATGGGATACAGCAAAGGCGGTCCTTAGGGGGTAATACATAGCCATCCATGCATCCCTCAAAAAAAAAAAATTGAAAAATCCAGAAGACAGCAGCTGTCTTTACACCTTAAAGAACTGGAGAATCAACAACAAAACAAACCAACTCCACACACAAGAAGGGGAATAATCAAGATTAGAGCTGAGATCAATGAGGTAGAAACCAGAGATACAGTAGAACATATCAGTGAAACTAGCAGCTGGTTTTTTGAAAGAATCAATAAGATCGAGAAACCATTGGCCACACTAATCCAAAAGAAAAGAGAGAAAGCTCAAATTAATAAAATTATGAATGAAAAGGTAGAGATCACAACGAACACCAAGGAAATAGAAACAACTATCAGAAGTTATCAACAGTTATATGCCAATAAGCTAAGCAACCTAGATGAAATGGATGCATTCCTGGAAAACTATAAACTCGCAAAATTCAACCAGGAAGAAACGGACAATCTGAAGACCAATATCTAGTAATGAGGTTGAAGCGGTGATCAAAAACCTCCCAAAAAACAAAAACACAGGCCCTGATGGATTCATTTGGGAATTCTATAAAACATTCAAAGAAGAAATAACACCTATTCTCCTGAAACTGTTTCAAAAAATTGAAGCAGAGAGAGGTCGACAAGATGGCAGGGAAGTAGGAGGAGATGGCTTTTCAACCTGTACCCCAAAGTGAGCTGATTACCTACCAAAGAACTCCAATCACCCATGAAATCACCCTGAGATCAGTATTATACACGTCTGGTTCTCTACAGGGGCAGAAGACACCAGTGTGCAGGTAACGCGGAGTGGGAATGGGGGACTGATATCAGAAGATAAACAAAAGGGGGAGGGAGCCACCAGAGGCAATCAGTTGGAAAGTAATACCCCAATACGAGCGAGAGTGCCCTGCATCTGGGGACCAGCATTAACTTGGAGACTGGTGGAAAGCACTCCAAAAGAGCTAAGAATCTCCGGTGGGGGGGGGGATTGTGGGAATTGGGATGGCTAGCGACAGGGGCTTAAGTCCCTGGTCCCAGGACAGCCTCCCCTGGTGCTGAGCCAGAGAGAGTGCAGCCAAGAAACCAGGTCTTGGTCCCTAAGCCGCCAGTGCACCTGAGAATGCATGGGTTCTGGCTCCTGTGAGGGGATGGGAGCCATGCTGGATGGCAGAATGCATGAGCCCTGCTATAGAGCCTGACATACTCCCCTGAGAGAGGTATAAAGGCCCAGCCAGTACCCTTTCATATGTGCCATTGTTTCAGAGCCTGCATCAAACTCTCCCCTGAGAGAGGTGCTTGAAGGCCCAACCTGGTGCTCTCGGATCTGCACCTTGTTCTCAGAGCCTGAGACCTGCGCGTGAACCTCAGCCTCCCCTGAAATTGGTGCATGCAAGCTGGGCGCTCTTAGACCCAGAAAGACCAGGCACTCCCAGCCCTGGCCAGCAGGAATATCTCAGTGTGTGACTGCTGCTTGGAACCTCTCTGGCGGTCTGGAGCTTCCCAGACAGCCGCTACTTCCTTGGCTTTGGGTACCCCAGAAACAGCGACTTGAAACCTGCTCTGCCAGTGGCCCATGGGGAACTTATTTAGACTCTGCAGCCAGACTGAGGCTTCTCTCTGAGAGGGAGATCAGGGTGTGGTTTATTTTCCTCTAAAACTACAAAAACCATCAAAAGCAGTCAAAGTGAGAAAAAAAGTGAATAAACATAAAAACCTCCAGAGAACAAAAGTCGGAAAAAAAAAAAAACAGTTTCCTCAGAGCCCACCACCTTGAGGGGGGCGCAAGAACGTAACTCAGGGAACATCACTGACTGAAAACCCACGTGGCAGGCCCCTCCCCCAGAAAACAAACCAAGAAAGAAAAAAAAAAGAGAGAGAAAAAAATAAAAAAGGACTACAAGAGTACAAACACTACTTCATAGGAAAAGTTTTCTTTTTCATTCATTCCCACTATTCTGATATATATATATATATATATACATATATATATATGTATATATATATGTATATATATATATACATATATATATATACATATATATATATGTATATATATATATATGTAATTTTATTAACCTATTTACCATCACAGCGAGCTGTCCAGTACATCAAATTCCATAATAACTTTCTAACCTTAACTTTTTGATACATACACCTATGTTTTCCTTATGCATTTCTATTTTTTTATTCCTACTTTTTTTTATATTTTAGTTTAGTTTAGGTTTTTCCTTTTTATTTTTATCTTCTATTATTCATATAGAGTTAAACTTCAAAGTAGTCCCCTTTCCCCAATCAATACTACCCCTATAGGTAACTAATTTTTAATACCCCTTTATCTTAGAAAAGTTGAGTCCTTTAACAAAGGTATCAGGATACATCCAGGAAGAATTAAAACAGCCTTCCTCGAACACACTGAGAATTTATAACCACTCTCCAATCTTTATCTTCCACCAGTGTTTCTGTGTTTTTGTGTTTGTCCTGATAGTATATAAATCTTACACGTGGGGTTCTTTTTGACGAGGGTCTTCCTTTTTTTGTATATATATATATTTTTTTTTCTCTTGTCATATACCTTTATCCGTCTTTTTGTTTGTCTACTTCATAAATCTTACCTTGGGGCCCATTTGGGCTGAACTTTCTCTTTAATCTGCCCTTTCTTTCCTGTCTCTCTCTCTATCTCTTTTTTTGTTTGTTTTTTTTTTCTTTTTCTTTTCTTTTGTCTCTCATTTGGATGGGGAATCCTGATTGTTCAGAAGTGTTCCAGGGTGCACCTTGACTGCACCATGGTTGATACATCCAGCTACATCTGTTCAGTCATCTCTCACCAAAATGACTAGGACGAGGAATGCCCAACAGAAGAAAAATACAGGGGATGGTCCTTCTGCACTAGAGCTAATGGCTATCAACATAGACAATATGTTGGAAAGAGAATTCTGGTTAACAATAATCCAGGCAATAGCTAGTTTGGAGAAAGGCATGGATGACCAAACATAATTGATTAGGGCCAAGCTGAAAGCCATGAGACATGATGTTCACAATGTTAGGGCGGAGCTTAAAGCTACCAGGGAGGAGGTCCACAATGCTCTCAATGAGTTCCAATCTAATCTAAACTCTCTCAAAGCTAGGGTAACTGAGACAGAAGATAGAATTAGTGATCTGGAGGACAAACAGATAGAGAGAAAGGATCAGGAGGAAGCCTGGAACAAACAGCTTAGAAATCACGAAAACAGAATCAGGGAAAAAAATGATGCCATGAAACGTTCCAACCTCAGAATTACTGGAATCCCTGAAGGGGAGAAGAAAGAAAGATCTAGAAGATATAGTGGAACAAGTCCTTCAAGAAAATTTTCCCAATCTCGCGAATGGAACCAGAATTCATGTACTGGAGGCTAAATGGTCTCCACCCAAGATTATACATTCAAAAAAAAAAAAAACCCACGACACCTGATAGTCAAATTGAGGAATTATAATTGTAGGTATAATCTCCTGAAAGCTGCTAGGGCAAAGAGGCTCCTTACTTACATAGGAAAGCCCATCAATATAACATCAGACCTTTCCACAGAAGCCTGGCAATCCAGAAAAGGCTGGTAAGATATATTCAGGGCACTAAATGAGAAGAACATGCAGCCAAGAATACTTTATCCATCAAGACTGACATTCAAAATGGATGAAGATATAAATAGTTTCCAAGACCGGCAAGACTTAAAAGACTATGCTACCACCAAGCCGACACTGCAGGAAATATTAAGGGGGGTTCTATAAAAGAGTAAAAATCCTAATAAAAGCATGGAAGAGAAATATAGAGACAATCTACAGAAAGAAAGACTTCAAAGGTAACTCGATGTCAATAAAAATGTATCTATCAATAATCAATCTCAAAGAGAATGGCCTAAATGTGCCCAAAAAAACAGCACAGGGTTGCAGATTGGATAAAACGACAGAACCCATCCATATTTTCTCTACAAGAGACCCATTTTGAACCTAAAGATACACCCAGACTGAAAGTGAAGGGATGGAGAAGCATCTTTCATGCCAATGGGCCTCAAAAGAAGGCTGGGGTAGCAATTCTCATATCAGATAAATTAGATTTTAAACTAAAGGCTGTAGTCAGAGATACAGAAGGACACTTCATAATTCTTAAAGTGACAATCCACCAAGATGATCTAACAATTATAAATATCTATGCCTCCAATATGGGAGCATCCAATTACAAAAGAAAACGTTAATCAAGATAAAGAGTCATATTGATATGAATACACTCATCATTGGAGATCTTAACAAGCCTCTCTCAGAAATAGACAGATCATTGAAGCAGAAAATCAATAAAGAAACAAGAGCATTGAATGACACATTGGAACAGATGGATCTCATAGATATATGCAGAACATTCCACCCTAAAACAAAAGAATACTCATTCTTCTCAAGAGCACAGGGAACCTTCTCAAGAATAGACCACATGCTGGGTCATAAATCAGGACTAAACTGATATCAAAAGACTGAGATTTTTCCCTGCATATTCTCAGATCATAATGCCTTGAAACTGGAGCTTAATCACAAGGAAAAGTACAGAAGGAACTCAAACACCTGGAAGCTAAAGACCATCTTGCTTAAGAATGCTTGGATCAACCAGGAGATTAAAGAAGAACTGAAACAATTGGAAACCAATGAGAATAAAGACACTTCGATCCAAACCCTATGGGATACAGCAAAGGCGTTTCTAAGGGGGAAATACATAGACATCCAAGCCTCCATCAAAATTTTGAAAAATCCAGAATACAGCAGATGTCTCTACACCTTAAAGAACTGGAGAATCAACAAAAAAATCAAACCAACTCCACACATAAGAAGAGAAATCATCCAGATTAGAGCTGAGATCAATGAGGTAGAAACCAAAGATACAGTAGAACGTATCAATGAAACTAGAAGTTGTTTTTTTTTTTTGAAAGAATCAATAAGATCAATAAGGCACTGGCCACACTAATCCAAAAGAAAAGAGAGAAAGCCCAAATTCACAAAATTATAAATGAAAACGGAGAGATCACAACTAACAAGGAGGAAGTAGAAACAATCATCAGAAGTTATTATCAATAGTTATATGCCAATAAGCTTAGCAACCTTGATGAAATGGAAGCATTCTTGGAAAATTATAAACTTCCAAAATTGAACCAGGAAGAGATCGACAACCTGAATCGACCGATATCTAGTAACGAGATATAAGCAGTGATCAAAAACCTCCCAAGAAACAAGAGCCCAAGACCTGATGGATTGCTTGGGGAATTCTACCAAACTTACAAAGAAGAATAACATCAATTCTCCTGAAGCTGTTTCAAAAAATTGAAGCAGAAGGAAAACATCCAGACTCTTTCTATGAAGCCAGAATTACCCTTATCCCCAAACCAGGCAAAGACCCTACCAAAATGGATAATTTCAGACCAATATCACTGATGAATATGGATGCTAAGATTCTCAACAAGATCCTTGCAAACAGGGTCAAAAAGAACATTAAAAAGATTATCTACCATGACCAGTGGGATTCATCCCTGGGCTACAAGGATGGTTCAACATTCATAAATCAATCAATGTCATTGAAAAAATTAATATGAGAAGAGAGAAGAACTACATGGTCCTCTCAATCAATGCAGAAAAAGGACTTGAAAAAATCCAGCATCCATTCGTGATTAAAACGCTGCAAAGTATAGAGATAGAGGGAACATTCCTGAACTTCATCATATCTATCTATGAAAGACCCACAGCAAATATCATCCTCAATGGGAAAAAGCTTGCAGCCTTCCCATTGAGATCAGGATCACGACAAGGATGCCCACTCTCACCAGTCTTGTTCAACATAGTATTAGAAGTCCTAGCAACAGCAATCAGACAACAAAGAAAAATAAAAGGTATCCAAATTGGCACTGAAGAAGTCAACTCTCTCTCTCTTTGCAGATGACATGATTCTTTATATGGAAAACCCAAAAGACTCCACCCCCAAACTACTAGAACTCATACAACATGCCCTCAGCGAGAAAGGGCCCTGGGCCATGGACAGCAGGTCGGTCCACAGGGCTGCCCTACGCCGGCCAATTCTCACGAGCGTTCTGCCCAAACCAATCCTGGTTTGGGCAGAACGCTCGTGAGAATTGGCCGGAAAACGCCAGGCGAAGTCATTCGGGCGCCGCACGTCTGCTGGGCCGCCCCCCCCCCGGTGCCTTGAAGGGCATTGTGAGTGTCCGCACCGGATCGCCGCCAGGAGGCACTCCACAAGATGGAATGCAGCGAGGACAACGCCCGTGGATCCTCGACCTGCGGGGGTCCCATCCCTGGCACTCTACCATGGGGCCAGGCGCATCACGAAGTCCGGTCTGCAACGCTCGCCTCCTTCCCCAAACTTCTGCTTCCGGGGTCCTGTCCCTCATGGCCTCCATATTGGAAACCCGTAGTCCCGTACCCACGCATCGACCAACCACGAAGTCAGCATCGGCACCTCCTGGTGCTTCGGACAACCCTCAGAGTGAGATAAACCTGTTCACCAAAATGAGGTCATGCCCATCCTTTGCCGCCCCATCTACCCGAAAGTCGGAGGCGCACACCAGTCCACCACCCGTCCTTCAACTCTGCTCCGGGAACGCTCCACTGCGTCGGCGTACCAGGGTGGGCCGCGTCTTTTCCGTGCCATTTCTGGGCGGCAGCAACATGCCCTGGGCGAGAAAGGGCCCTGGGCCATGGAGAGCAGGGCGGTCCGCAGAGCTGCCCTACACCGGCCAATTCTCACGAGCGTTGCCCAAACCAATCCTGGTTTGGGCAGAACGCTCGTGAGAATTGGCCGGAAAACGCCCGGCGCAGTCATTCGGCGCTGCACGTCTGCTGGGCCGCCCCCCCCGGGGCCTTGAAGGGCATTGTGAGTGTCCGCAACCGATCACCGCCAGGAGGCAAGCCACAAGATGGAATGCAGCGAGGACAAAGCCCGTGGATCCTCGACCTGCGGGGGTCCCATCCCTGGCGCTCTACCATGAGGCCAGGCCCATCACAAAGTCCGATTTGCAACGCTCACCTGCCTCCCCAACCTTCTGCTTCCGGGGTCCTGTCCCTCATGGCCTCCAGGTCGGAAACCCTTAGTCCCGCAGCCACGCATCTCCCAACCACGCAGTCTCCATCGGGCATCCTGGTGCTTCGGATATCCCTCAGAGTGAGATAAACCTGTATGACCAAAATGAGGTCATCCCCATCCTTTGCCGACCCATCTACCTGAAAGACGGAGGCGCACACCAGTCCACCACCCATCCTTCAACTCTGATCCGGGAACGCTCCACTGCGCCGGCGTAACCGGGTGGGCCGCGTCTTTTCCGTGCCATTTCTGGGCGGTAGCAACAAGCCCTCAGCGAGAAAGGGCCCTGGGCCATGGAGAGCAGGTCGGTCCACAGGGCTGCCCTACGCCGGCCAATTCTCACGAGCGTTCTGCCCAAACCAATCCTGGTTTGGGCAGAACGCTCGTGAGAATTGGCCGGAAAACGCCCGGCGCAGTCATTCGGGCGCTGCACGTCTGCTGGGCCTCCCACCCCCGGGGCCTTGAAGGGCATTGTGAGTGTCCGCAACCGATCGCCGCCAGGAGGCAATCCACAAGATGGAATGCAGCGAGAACAACGCCCGTGGATCCACGAACGGCGGGGGTCCCATCCCTGGCGCTGTACCATGGGGCCAGGCCCATCACGACGTCCGGTCTGCAACGCTCGCCTCCTTCCCCAAACTTCTGCTTCCGGGGTCCTGTCCCTCATGGCCTCCATATCGGAAACCCTTAGTCCTGTACCCACGCTTCTCCCAACCACGCAGTCTGCATCGGCGCCTCCTGGTGCTTCGGACAACCCTCAAAGTGAGATAAACCTGTTCACCAAAATGAGGTCATCCCCATCCTTTGACGCCCCATCTACCCGAAAGTCGGAGGCGCACACAAGTCCACCACCTGTCCTTCAACTCTGCTCCGGGAACGCCCCACTGAGCCGGCGTACCAGGGTGGGCCGCGTCTTTTCCGTGCCATTTCTGGGCGCCAGCAACCTGCCCTGGTCTAGAAAGGGCCCTGGGCCATGGAGAGCAGGGCGGCCCGCAGGGCTGCCCTACGCCGGCCAATTCTCACGAGCGTTCTGCCCAAACCAATCCTGGTTTGGGCAGAACGCTCGTGAGAATTGGCCGGAAAATGCCGGGCGAAGTCATTCGGGCGCTGCACGACTACTGGGCCGACCCCCCCGGGGCCTTGAAGGGCATTGTGAGTGTCCGCAACCGATCGCCGCCAGGAGGCAATCCACAAGATGGAATGCAGCGAGGTCAACGCCCGTGGATCCTCGACCTGCGGGGGTCCCATCCCAGGCGCTCTACCATAGGGCCAGGCCCATCACGAAGTCTGGTTTGAGCGATCACCTGCCTCCCAAACCTTCTGCTTCCGGGGTCCTGTCCATCATGGCCTCCATATCGGAAACCCTTAGTCCCGCAGCACGCATCTCCCAACCACGTAATCTGCATCGGCATCCCCTGGTGCTTCGGACAACCCTCAGAGTGAGATAAACCTGTTCACCAAAATGAGGTCATCCCCATCCTTTGCCGCCCCATCTACCTGAAAGACGGAGGCGCACACCAGTCCACCACCCGTCCTTCAACTCTGATCTGGGAACACTCCACTGCGCCGGCGTGCCCAGTTGGGCCGCGTCTTTTCCGTGCCATTTCTGGGCGGCAGCAATATGCCCTGGGCGAGAAAGGGCCCTGGGACATGGAGAGCAGGGTGGTCCGCAGAGCTGCCGTACACAGGCCAATTCTCACGAGCGTTCTGCCCAAACCAATCCTGGTTTGGGCAGAACGCTCGTGAGAATTGGCCGGAAAACCCCCGGCGAAGTCATTCGGGCGCTGCACGTCTGCTGGGCCGCCCCCCCCCCCCCCGGGGCCTTGAAGGGCATTGTGAGTGTCCGCACCGGATCGCCACCAGGGGGCACACCACAAGATGGAATGCACCGAGGACGACGCCCGTGGATCCTCGACTGCGGGGGTAACATCCCTGGCGGTCTACCATGGGGCCAGGCCCATCACAAAGTCCGGGCTGGAACGCTCGCCTGCTTCCCCAACCTTCTGCTTCCGGGGTCCTGGCCCTCATGGCCTCCATATCGGAAACCCTTAGTCCCGCAGCCACGCATCTCCCAACCACGCAGTCTCCATCGGCGCCTCCTGGTGCTTCAGACAACGCTCAGAGTGTGATAAACCTGTATGACCAAAATGAGGTCATCCCCATCCTTGGCCGCCCGATCTACCCGAAAGACGGAGGCGCACACCAGGCCACCACCCGTCCTTCAACTCTGCTCCGGGAACGCTCCACTGCGCCGGCGTGCCCGGGTGGGCCGCTTCTTTTCCGTGCCATTTCTGGGCGGCAGCAACAAGCCCTGGGCGAGAAAGGGCCCTGGGCCATGGAGAGCAGGGCTGTCCGCAGGGCTGCCCTACGCCGGCCAATACTCACGAGCGTTCTGCCCAAACCAATCCTGGTTTGGGCAGAACGCTCGTGAGAATTAGCCGGAAAACGCCCGGCGAAGTCATTCGGGCGCTGCACGTCTGCTGGGCCGACCCCCCCGGCGTCTTGAAGGACATTGTGATTTTCCGCAACCGATCGCCGCCAGGAGGCAATCCACAAGATGGAATGCAGCGAGGACAACGCCCGTGGATCCACGACCTGCGGGGATCCCATTCCTGGCGCTCTACCATGAGGCCAGGCCCATCACGAAGTCCGATTTGCAACGCTCTCCTGCTTCCCCAACCTTCTTCTTCCGGGGTCCTGTCCCTCATGGCTTCCATATCGGAAACCCTTAGTCCCGCAACCACGCATCTCCCAACCACGCAGTCTGCATCGGCGTCCCCTGGTGCTTCGGACAACCATCAGAGTGAGATAAACCTGTTCACCAAAATGAGGTCATGCCCGTCCTTTGCCGCCCCATCTACCCGAAAGTCGGAGGCGCACACCAGTCCCCCACCCGTCCTTCAACTCTTCCTTGGGAACGCTCCACTGCGTCGGCGTACCAGGGTGGGCCGTGTCTTTACCATGCCATTTCTGGGCGGCAGCAACATGCCCTGGGCTAGAAAGGGCCCTGGGCCATGGAGAGCAGGGCGGTCCGTAGAGCTGCCCTACGCCGGCCAATTCTCACGAGCGTTCTGCCCAAACCAATCCTGGTTTGGGCAGAACGCTCGTGAGAATTCGCCGGTAAACGCCCGGCGAAGTCATTCGGGCGCTGCACGTCTGCTGGGCCGCCCCCCCTCGGGCCTTGAAGGCATTTTGAGTGCCCGCACCCGATCGCCGCCAAGAGGCACTCCACAAGATGGATTGCACCAGCACAACGCCCGTGGATCCTCGACCTGCGGAGGTCACATACCTGGCAGTCTACCATGGGGCCAGGCCCATCACAAAGTCCAGTCTGGAACGCTCGCCTGCTTCCCCAACCTTCTGCTTCCGCGGTCCTGTCCCTCATGGCCTCCATATCGGAAACCCTTAGTCCCGCAGCCACGCATCTCCCAACCACGCAGTCTGCATCGGCGTCCCCTGGTGCTTCGGACCACCCTCAGAGTGAGATAAACCTGTTCACCAAAATGAGGTCATCCACATCCTTTGCCGCCCCATCTACCTGAAAGACGGAGGCGCACACCAGTCCACCACCCGTCCTTCAACTCTGATCCGGGGACGCTCCACTGCGCCGGCGTGCCTAGTTGGGCCGCGTCTTTTCCGTGCCATTTCTGGGCCGCAGCAATATGCCCTGGGCGAGAAAGGGCCCTGGGACATGGAGAGCAGGGTGGTCCGTAGAGCTGCCCTACGCCGGCCAATTCTCACGAACGTTCTGCCCAAACCAATCCTGGTTTGGGCAGAACGCTCGTGAGAATTGGCCGGAAAACGCCCGGCGAAGTCATTCGGGCGCTGCACGTCTGCTGGGCCGACCCCCCCCGGGGCCTTGAAGGGCATTGTGAGTGTCCGCAACCGATCACCGCCAGGAGGCAATCCACAAGATGGAATGCAGCGAGGACAACGCCCGTGGATCCTCGACCTGCGGGGGTCCCATCCCTGGCGCTCTACCATAGGGCCAGGCCCATCACGAAGTCCGGTTTGGAACGCTCACCTGCCTCCCCAACCTTCTGCTTCCGGGGTCCTGTCCCTCATGGCCTCCATATTGGAAACCCTTAGTCCCGCAGCCACGCATCTCCCAACCACGCAGTCTGCATCGGCGTCCCCTGGTGCTTCGGACAACCCTCAGAGTGAGATAAACCTGTTCACCAAAATGAGGTCATCCCCATCCTTTGCCGCCCCATCTACCTGAAAGACGGAGGCGCACACCAGTCCACCACCCGTCCTTCAACTCTGAGCCGGGAACACTCCACTGCGCCGGCGTGCCCAGTTGGGCCGCTTCTTTTCCGTGCCATTTCTGGGCGGCAGCAACAAGCCCTGGGCGAGAAAGGGCCCTGGGCCATGGAGAGCAGGGCTGTCCGCAGGGCTGCCCTACGCCGGCCAATACTCACGAGCGTTCTGCCCAAACCAATCCTGGTTTGGGCAGAACGCTCGTGAGAATTAGCGGGAAAACGCCCGGCTAAGTCATTCGGGCGCTGCACGTCTGCTGGGCCGACCCCTCCGGCGTCTTGAAGGACATTGTGATTTTCCGCAACCGATCGCCGCCAGGAGGCAATCCACAAGATGGAATGCAGCGAGGACAACGCCCGTGGATCCACGACCTGCGGGGATCCCATTCCTGGCGCTCTACCATGAGGCCAGGCCCATCACGAAGTCCGATTTGCAACGCTCTCCTGCTTCCCCAACCTTCTTCTTCCGGGGTCCTGTCCCTCATGGCTTCCATATCGGAAACCCTTAGTCCCGCAACCACGCATCTCCCAACCACGCAGTCTGCATCGGCGTCCCCTGGTGCTTCGGACAACCATCAGAGTGAGATAAACCTTTTCACCAAAATGAGGTCATGCCCATCCTTTGCCGCCCCATCTACCCGAAAGTCGGAGGCGCACACCAGTCCCCCACCCGTCCTTCAACTCTTCCTTGGGAACGCTCCACTGCGTCGGTGTACCAGGGTGGGCCGTGTCTTTACCATGCCATTTCTGGGCGGCAGCAACATGCCCTGGGCTAGAAAGGGCCCTGGGCCATGGAGAGCAGGGCGGTCCGTAGAGCTGCCCTACGCCGGCCAATTCTCACGAGCGTTCTGCCCAAACCAATCCTGGTTTGGGCAGAACGCTCGTGAGAATTCGCCGGTAAACGCCCGGCGAAGTCATTCGGGCGCTGCACGTCTGCTGGGCCGCCCCCCCTCGGGCCTTGAAGGCATTTTGAGTGCCCGCACCCGATCGCCGCCAAGAGGCACTCCACAAGATGGATTGCACCAGCACAACGCCCGTGGATCCTCGACCTGCGGAGGTCACATACCTGGCAGTCTACCATGGGGCCAGGCCCATCACAAAGTCCGGTCTGGAACGCTCGCCTGCTTCCCCAACCTTCTGCTTCCGCGGTCCTGTCCCTCATGGCCTCCATATCGGAAACCCTTAGTCCCGCAGCCACGCATCTCCCAACCACGCAGTCTGCATCGGCGTCCCCTGGTGCTTCGGACCACCCTCAGAGTGAGATAAACCTGTTCACCAAAATGAGGTCATCCACATCCTTTGCCGCCCCATCTACCTGAAAGACGGAGGCGCACACCAGTCCACCACCCGTCCTTCAACTCTGATCCGGGGACGCTCCACTGCGCCGGCGTGCCTAGTTGGGCCGCGTCTTTTCCGTGCCATTTCTGGGCCGCAGCAATATGCCCTGGGCGAGAAAGGGCCCTGGGACATGGAGAGCAGGGTGGTCCGTAGAGCTGCCCTACGCCGGCCAATTCTCACGAACGTTCTGCCCAAACCAATCCTGGTTTGGGCAGAACGCTCGTGAGAATTGGCCGGAAAACGCCCAGCGAAGTCATTCGGGCGCTGCACGTCTGCTGGGCCGACCCCCCCCGGGGCCTTGAAGGGCATTGTGAGTGTCCGCAACCGATCACCGCCAGGAGGCAATCCACAAGATGGAATGCAGCGAGGACAACGCCCGTGGATCCTCGACCTGCGGGGGTCCCATCCCTGGCGCTCTACCATAGGGCCAGGCCCATCACGAAGTCCGGTTTGGAACGCTCACCTGCCTCCCCAACCTTCTGCTTCCGGGGTCCTGTCCCTCATGGCCTCCATATTGGAAACCCTTAGTCCCGCAGCCACGCATCTCCCAACCACGCAGTCTGCATCGGCGTCCCCTGGTGCTTCGGACAACCCTCAGAGTGAGATAAACCTGTTCACCAAAATGAGGTCATCCCCATCCTTTGCCGCCCCATCTACCTGAAAGACGGAGGCGCACACCAGTCCACCACCCGTCCTTCAACTCTGAGCCGGGAACACTCCACTGCGCCGGCGTGCCCAGTTGGGCCGCTTCTTTTCCGTGCCATTTCTGGGCGGCAGCAACAAGCCCTGGGCGAGAAAGGGCCCTGGGCCATGGAGAGCAGGGCTGTCCGCAGGGCTGCCCTACGCCGGCCAATACTCACGAGCGTTCTGCCCAAACCAATCCTGGTTTGGGCAGAACGCTCGTGAGAATTAGCGGGAAAACGCCCGGCTAAGTCATTCGGGCGCTGCACGTCTGCTGGGCCGACCCCTCCGGCGTCTTGAAGGACATTGTGATTTTCCGCAACCGATCGCCGCCAGGAGGCAATCCACAAGATGGAATGCAGCGAGGACAACGCCCGTGGATCCACGACCTGCGGGGATCCCATTCCTGGCGCTCTACCATGAGGCCAGGCCCATCACGAAGTCCGATTTGCAACGCTCTCCTGCTTCCCCAACCTTCTTCTTCCGGGGTCCTGTCCCTCATGGCTTCCATATCGGAAACCCTTAGTCCCGCAACCACGCATCTCCCAACCACGCAGTCTGCATCGGCGTCCCCTGGTGCTTCGGACAACCATCAGAGTGAGATAAACCTGTTCACCAAAATGAGGTCATGCCCATCCTTTGCCGCCCCATCTACCCGAAAGTCGGAGGCGCACACCAGTCCCCCACCCGTCCTTCAACTCTTCCTTGGGAACGCTCCACTGCGTCGGTGTACCAGGGTGGGCCGTGTCTTTACCATGCCATTTCTGGGCGGCAGCAACATGCCCTGGGCTAGAAAGGGCCCTGGGCCATGGAGAGCAGGGCGGTCCGTAGAGCTGCCCTACGCCGGCCAATTCTCACGAGCGTTCTGCCCAAACCAATCCTGGTTTGGGCAGAACGCTCGTGAGAATTCGCCGGTAAACGCCCGGCGAAGTCATTCGGGCGCTGCACGTCTGCTGGGCCGCCCCCCCTCGGGCCTTGAAGGCATTTTGAGTGCCCGCACCCGATCGCCGCCAAGAGGCACTCCACAAGATGGATTGCACCAGCACAACGCCCGTGGATCCTCGACCTGCGGAGGTCACATACCTGGCAGTCTACCATGGGGCCAGGCCCATCACAAAGTCCGGTCTGGAACGCTCGCCTGCTTCCCCAACCTTCTGCTTCCGCGGTCCTGTCCCTCATGGCCTCCATATCGGAAACCCTTAGTCCCGCAGCCACGCATCTCCCAACCACGCAGTCTGCATCGGCGTCCCCTGGTGCTTCGGACCACCCTCAGAGTGAGATAAACCTGTTCACCAAAATGAGGTCATCCACATCCTTTGCCGCCCCATCTACCTGAAAGACGGAGGCGCACACCAGTCCACCACCCGTCCTTCAACTCTGATCCGGGGACGCTCCACTGCGCCGGCGTGCCTAGTTGGGCCGCGTCTTTTCCGTGCCATTTCTGGGCCGCAGCAATATGCCCTGGGCGAGAAAGGGCCCTGGGACATGGAGAGCAGGGTGGTCCGTAGAGCTGCCCTACGCCGGCCAATTCTCACGAACGTTCTGCCCAAACCAATCCTGGTTTGGGCAGAACGCTCGTGAGAATTGGCCGGAAAACGCCCGGCGAAGTCATTCGGGCGCTGCACGTCTGCTGGGCCGACCCCCCCCGGGGCCTTGAAGGGCATTGTGAGTGTCCGCAACCGATCACCGCCAGGAGGCAATCCACAAGATGGAATGCAGCGAGGACAACGCCCGTGGATCCTCGACCTGCGGGGGTCCCATCCCTGGCGCTCTACCATAGGGCCAGGCCCATCACGAAGTCCGGTTTGGAACGCTCACCTGCCTCCCCAACCTTCTGCTTCCGGGGTCCTGTCCCTCATGGCCTCCATATTGGAAACCCTTAGTCCCGCAGCCACGCATCTCCCAACCACGCAGTCTGCATCGGCGTCCCCTGGTGCTTCGGACAACCCTCAGAGTGAGATAAACCTGTTCACCAAAATGAGGTCATCCCCATCCTTTGCCGCCCCATCTACCTGAAAGACGGAGGCGCACACCAGTCCACCACCCGTCCTTCAACTCTGAGCCGGGAACACTCCACTGCGCCGGCGTGCCCAGTTGGGCCGCTTCTTTTCCGTGCCATTTCTGGGCGGCAGCAACAAGCCCTGGGCGAGAAAGGGCCCTGGGCGATAAAGGGCCCTGGGCCATGGAGAGCAGGGCTGTCCGCAGGGCTGACCTACGCCGGCCAATTCTCACGAGCGTTCTGCCCAAACCAATCCTGGTGTGGGCAGAACGCTCGTGAGAATTGGCCGGAAAACGCCTGGCGAAGTCATTCGGGCGCTGCACGTCTGCTGGGCCGCCCCACCCCGGGGCCTTGAAGGGCATTGTGAGTGTCTGCACCGGATCGCCGCCAGGAGGCACTCCACAAGATGGAATGCAGCGAGGACAACGCCCGTGGATCCTCGACCTGCGGGGGTCCCATCCCTGGCGGTCTACCATGGGGCCTGGCCCATCACAAAGTCCGGTCTGGAACGCTCGCCTGCTTCCCCAACCTTCCGCTTCCGGGGTCCTGTCCCTCATGGCCTCCATATTGGAAACCCTTAGTCCCGCAGCCACGCATCTCCCAACCACGCAGTCTCCATCGGCGCCTCCTGGTGCTTCAGAAAACGCTCAGAGTGTGATAAACCTGTATGACCAAAATGAGGTCATCCCCATCCTTGACCGCCCGATCTACCCGAAAGACGGAGGCGCACACCAGGCCACCACCCGTCCTTCAACTCTGCTCCGGGAACGCTCCACTGCGCCGGCGTGCCCAGGTGGGCCGCTTCTTTTCCGTGCCATTTCGGGGCGGCAGCAACAAGCCCTGGGCGAGAAAGGGCCCTGGGCCATGGAGAGAAGGGCTGTCCGCAGGGCTGCCCTACGCCGGCCAATTCTCACGAGCGTTCTGCCCAAACCAATCCTGGTTTGGGCAGAACGCTCGTGAGAATTGGCCGGAAAACGCCCGGCGAAGTCATTCGGGCGCTGCACGTCTGCTGGGCCGACCCCCCCGGGGCCTTGAAGGGCATTGTGAGTGTCCGCAACCGATCACCGCCAGGAGGCAATCCACAAGATGGAATGCAGCGAGGACAACGCCCGTGGATCCTCGACCTGCGGGGGTCCCATCCCTGGCGCTCTACCATAGGGCCAGGCCCATCACGAAGTCCGGTTTGGAACGCTCACCTGCCTCCCCAACCTTCTGCTTCCGGGGTCCTGTCCCTCATGGCCTCCATATTGGAAACCCTTAGTCCCGCAGCCACGCATCTCCCAACCACGCAGTCTGCATCGGCGTCCCCTGGTGCTTCGGACAACCCTCAGAGTGAGATAAACCTGTTCACCAAAATGAGGTCATCCCCATCCTTTGCCGCCCCATCTACCTGAAAGACGGAGGCGCACACCAGTCCACCACCCGTCCTTCAACTCTGAGCCGGGAACACTCCACTGCGCCGGCGTGCCCAGTTGGGCCGCTTCATTTCCGTGCCATTTCTGGGCGGCAGCAACAAGCCCTGGGCGAGAAAGGGCCCTGGGAGATAAAGGGCCCTGGGCCATGGAGAGCAGGGCTGTCCGCAGGGCTGACCTACGCAGGCCAATTCTCACGAGCGTTCTGCCCAAACCAATCCTGGTTTGGACAGAACGCTCGTGAGAATTGGCCGGAAAACGCCTGGCGAAGTCATTCGGGCGCTGCACGTCTGCTGGGCCGCCCCACCCCGGGGCCTTGAAGGGCATTGTGTGTGTCCGCAACAGATCACCGCAAGGAGGCAATCCACAAGATGGAATGCAGCGAGGACAACGCCCGTGGATCCTCGACCTGCGGGGGTCCCATCCCTGGCGCTCTACCATAGGGCCAGGCCCATCACGAAGTCCGGTTTGGAACGCTCACCTGCCTCCCCAACCTTCTGCTTCCGGGGTCCTGTCCCTCATGGCCTCCATATTGGAAACCCTTAGTCCCGCAGCCACGCATCTCCCAACCACGCAGTCTGCATCGGCGTCCCCTGGTGCTTCGGACAACCCTCAGAGTGAGATAAACCTGTTCACCAAAATGAGGTCATCCCCATCCTTTGCCGCCCCATCTACCTGAAAGACGGAGGCGCACACCAGTCCACCACCCGTCCTTCAACTCTGAGCCGGGAACACTCCACTGCGCCGGCGTGCCCAGTTGGGCCGCTTCTTTTCCGTGCCATTTCTGGGCTGCAGCAACAAGCCCTGGGCGAGAAAGGGCCCTGGGCGATAAAGGGCCCTGGGCCATGGAGAGCAGGGCTGTCCGCAGGGCTGACCTACGCTGGCCAATTCTCACGAGCGTTCTGCCCAAACCAATCCTGGAACGCTCGTGAGAATTGGCCGGAAAACGCCTGGCGAAGTCATTCGGGCGCTGCACGTCTGCTGGGCCGCCCCACCCCGGGGCCTTGAAGGGCATTGTGAGTGTCCGCACCGGATTGCCGCCAGGAGGCACTCCACAAGATGGAATGCAGCGAGGACAACGCCCGTGGATCCTCGACCTGCGGTAGTCCCATCCCTGGCGGTCTACCATGGGGCCTGGCCCATCACAAAGTCCGGTATGGAACGCTCGCCTGCTTCCCCAACCTTCCGCTTCCGGGGTCCTGTCCCTCATGGCCTCCATATTGGAAACCCTTAGTCCCGCAGCCACGCATCTCCCAACCACGCAGTCTGCATCGGCGTCCCCTGGTGCTTCGGACAACCCTCAGAGTGAGATAAACCTGTTCACCAAAATGAGGTCATCCCCATCCTTTGCCGCCCCATCTACCTGAAAGACGGAGGCGCACACCAGTCCACCACCCGTCCTTGAACTCTGAGCCGGGAACACTCCACTGCGCCGGCGTGCCCAGTTGGGCCGCTTCTTTTCCGTGCCATTTCTGGGCGGCAGCAACAAGCCCTGGGCGAGAAAGGGCCCTGGGCGATAAAGGGCCCTGGGCAATGGAGAGCAGGGCTGTCCGCAGGGCTGACCTACGCCGGCCAATTCTCACGAGCGTTCTGCCCAAACCAATCCTGGTTTGGGCAGAACGCACGTGAGAATTGGCCGGAAAACGCCTGGCGAAGTCATTCGGGCGCTGCACGTCTACTGGGCCGCCCCACCCCGGGGCCTTGAAGGGCATTGTGAGTGTCCGCACCGGATCGCCGCCAGGAGGCACTCCACAAGATGGAATGCAGCGAGGACAACGCCCGTGGATCCTCGACCTGCGGGGGTCCCATCCCTGGCGGTCTACCATGGGGCCTGGCCCATCACAAAGTCCGGTCTGGAACGCTCGCCTGCTTCCCCAACCTTCCGCTTCCGGGGTCCTGTCCCTCATGGCCTCCATATTGGAAACCCTTAGTCCCGCAGCCACGCATCTCCCAACCACGCAGTCTCCATCGGCGCCTCCTGGTGCTTCAGACAACGCTCAGAGTGTGATAAACCTGTATGACCAAAATGAGGTCATCCCCATCCTTGACCGCCCGATCTACCCGAAAGACGGAGGCGCACACCAGGCCACCACCCGTCCTTCAACTCTGCTCCGGGAACGCTCCACTGCGCCGGCGTGCCCAGGTGGGCCGCTTCTTTTCCGTGCCATTTCGGGGCGGCAGCAACAAGCCCTGGGCGAGAAAGGGCCCTGGGCTATGGAGAGCAGGGCTGTCCGCAGGGCTGCCCTACGCCGGCCAATTCTCACGAGCGTTCTGCCCAAACCAATCCTGGTTTGGGCAGAACGCTCGTGAGAATTGGCCGGAAAACGCCTGGCGAAGTCATTCGGGCGCTGCACGTCTGCTGGGCCGCCCCACCCCGGGGCCTTGAAGGGCATTGTGAGTGTCCGCACCGGATCGCCGCCAGGAGGCACTCCACAAGATGGAATGCAGCGAGGACAACGCCCGTGGATCCTCGACCTGCGGGGGTCCCATCCCTGGCGGTCTACCATGGGGCCTGGCCCATCACAAAGTCCGGTCTGGAACGCTCGCCTGCTTCCCCAACCTTCCGCTTCCGGGGTCCTGTCCCTCATGGCCTCCATATTGGAAACCCTTAGTCCCGCAGCCACGCATCTCCCAACAACGCAGTCTCCATCGGCGCCTCCTGGTGCTTCAGACAACGCTCAGAGTGTGATAAACCTGTATGACCAAAATGAGGTCATCCCCATCCTTGACCGCCCGATCTACCCGAAAGACGGTGGCGCACACCAGGCCACCACCCGTCCTTCAACTCTGCTCTGGGAACGCTCCACTGCGCCGGTGTGCCCAGGTGGGCCGCTTCTTTTCCGTGCCATTTCGGGGCGGCAGCAACAAGCCCTGGGCGAGAAAGGGCCCTGGGCCATGTAGAGCAGGGCTGTCGGCAGGGCTGCCCTACGCCGGCCAATTCTCACGAGCGTTCTGCCCAAACCAATCCTGGTTTGGGCAGAACGCTCGTGAGAATTGGCCGGAAAACGCCCGGCGAAGTCATTCGGGCGCTGCACGTCTGCTGGGCCGACCCCCCCGGGGCCTTGAAGGGCATTGTGAGTGTCCGCAACCGATCACCGCCAGGAGGCAATCCACAAGATGGAATGCAGCGAGGACAACGCCCGTGGATCCTCGACCTGCGGGGGTCCCATCCCTGGCGCTCTACCATAGGGCCAGGCCCATCACGAAGTCCGGTTTGGAACGCTCACCTGCCTCCCCAACCTTCTGCTTCCGGGGTCCTGTCCCTCATGGCCTCCATATTGGAAACCCTTAGTCCCGCAGCCACGCATCTCCCAACCACGCAGTCTGCATCGGCCTCCCCTGGTGCTTCGGACAACCCTCAGAGTGAGATAAACCTGTTCACCAAAATGAGGTCATCCCCATCCTTTGCCGCCCCATCTACCTGAAAGACGGAGGCGCACACCAGTCCACCACCCGTCCTTCAACTCTGAGCCGGGAACACTCCACTGCACCGGCGTGCCCAGTTGGGCCGCTTCTTTTCCGTGCCATTTCTGGGCGGCAGCAACAAGCCCTGGGCGAGAAAGGGCCCTGGGCGATAAAGGGCCCTGGGCCATGGAGAGCAGGGCTGTCCGCAGGGCTGACCTACGCCGGCCAATTCTCACGAGCGTTCTGCCCAAACCAATCCTGGTTTGGGCAGAACGCTCGTGAGAATTGGCCGGAAAACGCCCGGCGAAGTCATTCGGGCGCTGCACGTCTGCTGGGCCGACCCCCCCGGGGCCTTGAAGGGCATTGTGAGTGTCCGCAACCGATCACCGCCAGGAGGCAATCCACAAGATGGAATGCAGCGAGGACAACGCCCGTGGATCCTCGACCTGCGGGGGTCCCATCCCTGGCGCTCTACCATAGGGCCAGGCCCATCACGATTTCCGGTTTGGAACGCTCACCTGCCTCCCCAACCTTCTGCTTCCGGGGTCCTGTCCCTCATGGCCTCCATATTGGAAACCCTTAGTCCCGCAGCCACGCATCTCCCAACCACGCAGTCTGCATCGGCGTCCCCTGGTGCTTCGGACAACCCTCAGAGTGAGATAAACCTGTTCACCAAAATGAGGTCATCCCCATCCTTTGCCGCCCCATCTACCTGAAAGACGGAGGCGCACACCAGTCCACCACCCGTCCTTCAACTCTGAGCCGGGAACACTCCACTGCGCAGGCGTGCCCAGTTGGGCCGCTTCATTTCCGTGCCATTTCTGGGCGGCAGCAACAAGCCCTGGGCGAGAAAGGGCCCTGGGCGATAAAGGGCCCTGGGCCATGGAGAGCAGTGCTGTCCGCAGGGCTGACCTACGCCGGCCAATTCTCACGAGCGTTCTGCCCAAACCAATCCTGGTTTGGGCAGAACGCTCGTGAGAATTGGCCGGAAAACGCCTGGCGAATTCATTCGGGCGCTGCACGTCTGCTGGGCCGCCCCACCCCGGGGCCTTGAAGGGCATTGTGAGTGTCCGCACCGGATCGCCGCCAGGAGGCACTCCACAAGATGGAATGCAGCGAGGACAACGCCCGTGGATCCTCGACCTGCGGGGGTCCCATCCCTGGCAGTCTACCATGGGGCCTGGCCCATCACAAAGTCCGGTCTGGAACGCTCGCCTGCTTCCCCAACCTTCCGCTTCCGGGGTCCTGTCCCTCATGGCCTCCATATTGGAAACCCTTAGTCCCGCAGCCACGCATCTCCCAACCACGCAGTCTCCATCGGCGCCTCCTGGTGCTTCAGACAACGCTCAGAGTGTGATAAACCTGTATGACCAAAATGAGGTCATCCCCATCCTTGACCGCCCGATCTACCCGAAAGACGGAGGCGCACACCAGGCCCCCACCCGTCCTTCAACTCTGCTCCGGGAACGCTCCACTGCGCCGGCGTGCCCAGGTGGGCCGCTTCTTTTCCGTGCCATTTCGGGGCGGCAGCAACAAGCCCTGGGCTAGAAAGGGCCCTGGGCCATGGAGAGCAGGGCTGTCCGCAGGGCTGCCCAACGCCGGCCAATTCTCACGAGCGTTCTGCCCAAACCAATCCTGGTTTGGGCAGAACGCTCGTGAGAATTGGCCGGAAAACGCCCGGCGAAGTCATTCGGGCGCTGCACGTCTGCTGGGCCGCCCCACCCCGGGGCCTTGAAGGGCATTGTGAGTGTCCGCACCGGATCGCCGCCAGGAGGCACTCCACAAGATGGAATGCAGCGAGGACAACGCCCGTGGATCCTCGACCTGCGGGGGTCCCATCCCTGGCGGTCTACCATGGGGCCTGGCCCATCACAAAGTCCGGTCTGGAACGCTCGCCTGCTTCCCCAACCTTCCGCTTCCGGGGTCCTGTCCCTCATGGCCTCCATATTGGAAACTCTTAGTCCCGCAGCCACGCATCTCCCAACCACGCAGTCTCCATCGGCGCCTCCTGGTGCTTCAGACAACGCTCAGAGTGTGATAAACCTGTATGACCAAAATGAGGTCATCACCATCCTTGACCGCCCGATCTACCCGAAAGACGGAGGCGCACACCAGGCCACCACCCGTCCTTCAACTCTGCTCCGGGAACGCTCCACTGCGCCGGCGTGCCCAGGTGGGCCGCTTCTTTTCCGTGCCATTTCGGGGCGGCAGCAACAAGCCCTGGGCGAGAAAGGGCCCTGGGCCATGGAGAGCAGGGCTGTCCGCAGGGCTGCCCTACGCCGGCCAATTCTCACGAGCGTTCTGCCCAAACCAATCCTGGTTTGGGCAGAACGCTCGTGAGAATTGGCCGGAAAACGCCCGGCGAAGTCATTCGGGCGCTGCACGTCTGCTGGGCCGACCCCCCCGGGGCCTTGAAGGGCATTGTGAGTGTCCGCAACCGATCACCGCCAGGAGGCAATCCACAAGATGGAATGCAGCGAGGACAATGCCCGTGGATCCTCGACCTGCGGGGGTCCCATCCCTGGCGCTCTACCATAGGGCCAGGCCCATCACGAAGTCCGGTTTGGAACGCTCACCTGCCTCCCCAACCTTCTGCTTCCGGGGTCCTGTCCCTCATGGCCTCCATATTGGAAACCCTTAGTCCCGCAGCCACGCATCTCCCAACCACGCAGTCTGCATCGGCGTCCCCTGGTGCTTCGGACCACCCTCAGAGTGAGATAAACCTGTTCACCAAAATGAGGTCATCCCCATCCTTTGCCGCCCCATCTACCTGAAAGACGGAGGCGCACACCAGTCCACCACCCGTCCTTCAACTCTGAGCCGGGAACACTCCACTGCGCCGGCGTGCCCAGTTGGGCCGCTTCTTTTCCGTGCCATTTCTGGGCGGCAGCAACAAGCCCTGGGCGAGAAAGGGCCCTGGGCGATAAAGGGCCCTGGGCCATGGAGAGCAGGGCTGTCCGCAGGGCTGACCTACGCCGGCCAATTCTCACGAGCGTTCTGCCCAAACCAATCCTGGTTTGGGCAGAACGCTCGTGAGAATTGGCCGGAAAACGCCTGGCGAAGTCATTCGGGCGCTGCACGTCTGCTGGGCCGCCCCACCCTGGGGCCTTGAAGGGCATTGTGAGTGTCCGCACCGGATCGCCGCCAGGAGGCACTCCACAAGATGGAATGCAGCGAGGACAACGCCCGTGGAACCTCGACCTGCGGGGGTCCCATCCCTGGCGGTCTACCATGGGGCCTGGCCCATCACAAAGTCCGGTCTGGAACGCTCGCCTGCTTCCCCAACCTTCCGCTTCCGGGGTCCTGTCCCTCATGGCCTCCATATTGGAAACCCTTAGTCCCGCAGCCACGAACTCCCAACCACGCAGTCTCCATCGGCGCCTCCTGGTGCTTCAGACAACGCTCAGAGTGTGATAAACCTGTATGACCAAAATGAGGTCATCCCCATCCTTGACCGCCCGATCTACCCGAAAGACGGAGGCGCACACCAGGCCACCACCCGTCTTTCAACTCTGAGCCGGGAACACTCCACTGCGCCGGCGTGCCCAGTTGGGCCGCTTCTTTTCCGTGCCATTTCTGGGCGGCAGCAACAAGCCCTGGGCGAGAAAGGGCCCTGGGCGATAAAGGGCCCTGGGCCATGGAGAGCAGGGCTGTCCGCAGGGCTGACCTATGCCGGCCAATTCTCACGAGCGTTCTGCCCAAACCAATCCTGGTTTGGGCAGAACGCTCGTGAGAATTGGCCGGAAAACGCCTGGCGAAGTCATTCGGGCGCTGCACGTCTGCTGGGCCGCCCCACCCCGGGGCTTTGAAGGGCATTGTGAGTGTCCGCACCGGATCGCCGCCAGGAGGCACTCCACAAGATGGAATGCAGCGAGGACAACGCCCGTGGATCCTCGACCTGCGGGGGTCCCATCCCTGGCGGTCTACCATGGGGCCTGGCCCATCACAAAGTCCGGTCTGGAACGCTCGCCTGCTTCCCCAACCTTCCGCTTCCGGGGTCCTGTCCCTCATGGCCTCCATATTGGAAACCCTTAGTCCCGCAGCCACGCATCTCCCAACCACGCAGTCTCCATCGGCGCCTCCTGGTGCTTCAGACAACGCTCAGAGTGTGATAAACCTGTATGACCAAAATGAGGTCATCCCCATCCTTGACCGCCCGATCTACCCGAAAGACGGAGGCGCACACCAGGCCACCACCCGTCCTTCAACTCTGCTCCGGGAACGCTCCACTGCGCCGGCGTGCCCAGGTGGGCCGCTTCTTTTCCGTGCCATTTCGGGGCGGCAGCAACAAGCCCTGGGCGAGAAAGGGCCCTGGGCCATGGAGAGCAGGGCTGTCCGCAGGGCTGCCCTACGCCGGCCAATTCTCACGAGCGTTCTGCCCAAACCAATCCTGGTTTGGGCAGAACGCTCGTGAGAATTGGCCGGAAAACGCCCGGCGAAGTCATTCGGGCGCTGCACGTCTGCTGGGCCGACCCCCCCGGGGCCTTGAAGGGCATTGTGAGTGTCCGCAACCGATCACCGCCAGGAGGCAATCCACAAGATGGAATGCAGCGAGGACAACGCCCGTGGATCCTCGACCTGCGGGGGTCCCATCCCTGGCGCTCTACCATAGGGCCAGGCCCATCACGAAGTCCGGTTTGGAACGCTCACCTGCCTCCCCAACCTTCTGCTTCCGGGGTCCTGTCCCTCATGGCCTCCATATTGGAAACCCTTAGTCCCGCAGCCACGCATCTCCCAACCACGCAGTCTGCATCGGCGTCCCCTGGTGCTTCGGGCAACCCTCAGAGTGAGATAAACCTGTTCACCAAAATGAGGTCATCCCCATCCTTTGCCGCCCCATCTACCTGAAAGACGGAGGCGCACACCAGTCCACCACCCGTCCTTCAATTCTGAGCCGGGAACACTCCACTGCGCCGGCGTGCCCAGTTGGGCCGCTTCTTTTCCGTGCCATTTCTGGGCGGCAGCAACAAGCCCTGGGCGAGAAAGGGCCCTGGGCGATAAAGGGCCCTGGGCCATGGAGAGCAGGGCTGTCCGCAGGGCTGACCTACGCCGGCCAATTCTCACGAGCGTTCTGCCCAAACCAATCCTGGTTTGGGCAGAACGCTCGTGAGAATTGGCCGGAAAACGCCCGGCGAAGTCATTCGGGCGCTGCACGTCTGCTGGGCCGACCCCCCGGGGCCTTGAAGGGCATTGTGAGTGTCCGCAACCGATCACCGCCAGGAGGCAAACCACAAGATGGAATGCAGCGAGGACAACGCCCGTGGATCCTCGACCTGCGGGGGTCCCATCCCTGGCGCTCTACCATAGGGCCAGGCCCATCACGAAGTCCGGTTTGGAACGCTCACCTGCCTCCCCAACCTTCTGCTTCCGGGGTCCTGTCCCTCATGGCCTCCATATTGGAAACCCTTAGTCCCGCAGCCACGCATCTCCCAACCACGCAGTCTGCATCGGCGTCCCCTGGTGCTTCGGACAACCCTCAGAGTGAGATAAACCTGTTCACCAAAATGAGGTCATCCCCATCCTTTGCCGCCCCATCTACCTGAAAGACGGAGGCGCACACCAGTCCACCACCCGTCCTTCAACTCTGAGCCGGGAACACTCCACTGCGCCGGCGTGCCCAGTTGGGCCGCTTCTTTTCCGTGCCATTTCTGGGCGGCAGCAACAAGCCCTGGGCGAGAAAGGGCCCTGGGCGATAAAGGGCCCTGGGCCATGGAGAGCAGGGCTGTCTGCAGGGCTGCCCTACGCCGGCCAATTCTCACGAGCGTTCTGCCCAAACCAATCCTGGTTTGGGCAGAACGCTCGTGAGAATTGGCCGGAAAACGCCTGGCGAAGTCATTCGGGCGCTGCACGTCTGCTGGGCCGCCCCACCCCGGGGCCTTGAAGGGCATTGTGAGTGTCCGCACCGGATCGCCGCCAGGAGGCACTCCACAAGATGGAATGCAGCGAGGACAACGCCCGTGGATCCTCGACCTGCGGGGGTCCCATCCCTGGCGGTCTACCATGGGGCCTGGCCCATCACAATGTCCGGTCTGGAACGCTCGCCTGCTTCCCCAACCTTCCGCTTCCGGGGTCCTGTCCCTCATGGCCTCCATATTGGAAACCCTTAGTCCCGCAGCCACGCATCTCCCAACCACGCAGTCTCCATCGGCGCCTCCTGGTGCTTCAGACAACGCTCAGAGTGTGATAAACCTGTATGACCAAAATGAGGTCATCCCCATCCTTGACCGCCCGATCTACCCGAAAGACGGAGGCGCACACCAGGCCACCACCTGTCCATCAACTCTGCTCCGGGAACGCTCCACTGCGCCGGCGTGCCCAGGGGGGCCGCTTCTTTTCCGTGCCATTTCGGGGCGGCAGCAACAAGCCCTGGGCGAGAAAGGGCCCTGGGCCATGGAGAGAAGGGCTGTCCGCAGGGCTGCCCTACGCCGGCCAATTCTCACGAGCGTTCTGCCCAAACCAATCCTGGTTTGGGCAGAACGCTCGTGAGAATTGGCCGGAAAACGCCCGGCGAAGTCATTCGGGCGCTGCACGTCTGCTGGGCCGACCCCCCCGGGGCCTTGAAGGGCATTGTGAGTGTCCGCAACCGATCACCGCCAGGAGGCAATCCACAAGATGGAATGCAGCGAGGACAACGCCCGTGGATCCTCGACCTGCGGGGGTCCCATCCCTGGCGCTCTACCATAGGGCCAGGCCCATCACGAAGTCCGGTTTGGAACGCTCACCTGCCTCCCCAACCTTCTGCTTCCGGGGTCCTGTCCCTCATGGCCTCCATATTGGAAACCCTTAGTCCCGCAGCCACGCATCTCCCAACCACGCAGTCTGCATCAGCGTCCCCTGGTGCTTCGGACCACCCTCAGAGTGAGATAAACCTGTTCACCAAAATGAGGTCATCCCCATCCTTTGCCGCCCCATCTACCTGAAAGACGGAGGCGCACACCAGTCCACCACCCGTCCTTCAACTCTGAGCCGGGAACACTCCACTGCGCCGGCGTGCCCAGTTGGGCCGCTTCTTTTCCGTGCCATTTCTGGGCGGCAGCAACAAGCCCTGGGCGAGAAAGGGCCCTGGGCGATAAAGGGCCCTGGGCCATGGAGAGCAGGGCTGTCCGCAGGGCTGCCCTACGCCGGCCAATTCTCACGAGCGTTCTGCCCAAACCAATCCTGGTTTGGGCAGAACGCTCGTGAGAATTGGCCGGAAAACGCCCGGCGAAGTCATTCGGGCGCTGCACGTCTGCTGGGCCGACCCCCCCGGGGCCTTGAAGGGCATTGTGAGTGTCGGCAACCGATCACCGCCAGGAGGCAATCCACAAGATGGAATGCAGCGAGGACAACGCCCGTGGATCCTCGACCTGCGGGGGTCCCATCCCTGGCGCTCTACCATAGGGCCAGGCCCATCACGAAGTCCGGTTTGGAACGCTCACCTGCCTCCCCAACCTTCTGCTTCCGGGGTCCTGTCCCTCATGGCCTCCATATTGGAAACCCTTAGTCCCGCAGCCACGCATCTCCCAACCACGCAGTCTGCATCGGCGTCCCCTGGTGCTTCGGACAACCCTCAGAGTGAGATAAACCTGTATGACCAAAATGAGGTCATCCCCATCCTTTGCCGCCCCATCTACCTGAAAGACGGAGGTGCACACCAGTCCACCACCCGTCCTTGAACTCTGAGCCGGGAACACTCCACTGCGCCGGCGTGCCCAGTTGGGCCGCTTCTTTTCCGTGCCATTTCTGGGCGGCAGCAACAAGCCCTGGGCGAGAAAGGGCCCTGGGCGATAAAGGGCCCTGGGCCATGGAGAGCAGGGCTGTCTGCAGAGCTGCCCTACGCCGGCCAATTCTCACGAGCGTTCTGCCCAAACCAATCCTGGTTTGGGCAGAACGCTCGTGAGAATTGGCCGGAAAACGCCTGGCGAAGTCATTCGGGCGCTGCACGTCTGCTGGGCCGCCCCACCCCGGGGCCTTGAAGGGCATTGTGAGTGTCCGCACCGGATCGCCGCCAGGAGGCACTCCACAAGATGGAATGCAGCGAGGACAACGCCCGTGGATCCTCGACCTGCGGGGGTCCCATCCCTGGCGGTCTACCATGGGGCCTGGCCCATCACAAAGTCCGGTCTGGAACGCTCGCCTGCTTCCCCAACCTTCCGCTTCCGGGGTCCTGTCCCTCATGGCCTCCATATTGGAAACCCTTAGTCCCGCAGCCACGCATCTCCCAACCACGCAGTCTGCATCGGCGTCCCCTGGTGCTTCAGACAACGCTCAGAGTGTGATAAACCTGTATGACCAAAATGAGGTCATCCCCATCCTTGACCGCCCGATCTACCCGAAAGACGGAGGCGCACACCAGGCCACCACCCGTCCTTCACCTCTGCTCCGGGAACGCTCCACTGCGCCGGCGTGCCCAGGTGGGCCGATTCTTTTCCGTGCCATTTCGGGGCGGCAGCAACAAGCCCTGGGCGAGAAAGGGCCCTGGGCCATGGAGAGCAGGGCTGTCCGCAGGGCTGCCCTACGCCGGCCAATTCTCACGAGCGTTCTGCCCAAACCAATCCTGGTTTGGGCAGAACGCTCGTGAGAATTGGCCGGAAAACGCCTGGCGAAGTCATTCGGGCGCTGCACGTCTGCTGGGCCGCCCCACCCCGGGGCCTTGAAGGGCATTGTGAGTGTCCGCAACCGATCACCGCCAGGAGGCAATCCACAAGATGGAATGCAGCGAGGACAACGCCCGTGGATCCTCGACCTGCTGGGGTCCCATCCCTGGCGCTCTACCATAGGGCCAGGCCCATCACGAAGTCCGGTTTGGAACGCTCACCTGCCTCCCCAACCTTCTGCTTCCGGGGTCCTGTCCCTCATGGCCTCCATATTGGAAACCCTTAGTCCCGCAGCCACGCATCTCCCAACCACGCAGTCTGCATCGGCGTCCCCTGGTGCTTCGGACAACCCTCAGAGTGAGATAAACCTGTTCACCAAAATGAGGTCATCCCCATCCTTTGCCGCCCCATCTACCTGAAAGACGGAGGCGCACACCAGTCCGCCACCCGTCCTTCAACTCTGAGCCGGGAACACTCCACTGCGCCGGCGTGCCCAGTTGGGCCGCTTCTTTTCCGTGCCATTTCTGGGCGGCAGCAACAAGCCCTGGGCGAGAAAGGGCCCTGGGCGATAAAGGGCCCTGGGCCATGGAGAGCAGGGCTGTCCGCAGGGCTGCCCTACGCCGGCCAATTCTCACGAGCGTTCTGCCCAAACCAATCCTGGTTTGGGCAGAACGCTCGTGAGAATTGGCCGGAAAACGCCTGGCGAAGTCATTCGGGCGCTGCACGTCTGCTGGGCCGCCCCACCCCGGGGCCTTGAAGGGCATTGTGAGTGTCCGCACCGGATCGCCGCCAGGAGGCACTCCACAAGATGGAATGCAGCGAGGACAACGCCCGTGGATCCTCGACCTGCGGGGGTCCCATCCCTGGCGGTCTAACATGGGGCCTGGCCCATCACAAAGTCCGGTCTGGAACGCTCGCCTGCTTCCCCAACCTTCCGCTTCCGGGGTCCTGTCCCTCATGGCCTCCATATTGGAAACCCTTAGTCCCGCAGCCACGCATCTCCCAACCACGCAGTCTCCATCGGCGCCTCCTGGTGCTTCAGACAACGCTCAGAGTGTGATAAACCTGTATGACCAAAATGAGGTCATCCCCATCATTGACCGCCCGATCTACCCGAAAGACGGAGGCGCACACCAGGCCACCTCCCGTCCTTCAACTCTGCTCCGGGAACGCGCCACTGCGCCGGCGTGCCCAGGTGGGCCGCTTCTTTTCCGTGCCATTTCGGGGCGGCAGCAACAAGCCCTGGGCGAGAAAGGGCCCTGGGCCATGGAGAGCAGGGCTGTCCGCAGGGCTGCCCTACGCCGGCCAATTCTCACGAGCGTTCTGCCCAAACCAATCCTGGTTTGGGCAGAACGCTCGTGAGAATTGGCCGGAAAACGCCCGGCGAAGTCATTCGGGCGCTGCACGTCTGCTGGGCAGACCCCCCCGGGGCCTTGAAGGGCATTGTGAGTGTCCGCAACTGATCACCGCCAGGAGGCAATCCACAAGATGGAATGCAGCGAGGACAACGCCCGTGGATCCTCGACCTGCGGGGGTCCCAATCCTGGCGCTCTACCATAGGGCCAGGCCCATCACGAAGTCCAGTTTGGAACGCTCACCTGCCTCCCCAACCTTCTGCTTCCGGGGTCCTGTCCCTCATGTCCTCCATATTGGAAACCCTTAGTCCCGCAGCCACGCATCTCCCAACCACGCAGTCTCCATCGGCGTCCCCTGGTGCTTCGGACAACCCTCAGAGTGAGATAAACCTTTTCACCAAAATGAGGTCATCCCCATCCTTTGCCGCCCCATCTACCTGAAAGACGGAGGCGCACACCAGTCCACCACCCGTCCTTCAACTCTGAGCCGGGAACACTCCACTGCGCCGGCGTGCCCAGTTGGGCCGCTTCTTTTCCGTGCCATTTCTGGGCGGCAGCAACAAGCCCTGGGCGAGAAAGGGCCCTGGGCGAGAAAGGGCCCTGGGCCATGGAGAGCAGGGCTGTCCGCAGGGCTGCCCTACGCCGGCCAATTCTCACGAGCGTTCTGCCCAAACCAATCCTGGTTTGGGCAGAACGCTCGTGAGAATTGGCCGGAAAACGCCCGGCGAAGTCATTCGGGCGCTGCACGTCTGCTGGGCCGACCCCCCCGGGGCCTTGAAGGGCATTGTGAGTGTCCGCAACCGATCACCGCCAGGAGGCAATCCACAAGATGGAATGCAGCGAGGACAACGCCCGTGGATCCTCGACCTGCGGGGGTCCCATCCCTGGCGCTCTACCATAGGGCCAGGCCCATCACGAAGTCCGGTTTGGAACGCTCACCTGCCTCCCCAACCTTCTGCTTCCGGGGTCCTGTCCCTCATGGCCTCCATATTGGAAACCCTTAGTCCCGGAGCCACGCATCTCCCAACCACGCAGTCTGCATCGGCGTCCCCTGGTGCTTCGGACAACCCTCAGAGTGAGATAAACCTGTTCACCAAAATGAGGTCATCCGCATCCTTTGCCGCCCCATCTACCTGAAAGACGGAGGCGCACACCAGTCCACCACCCGTCCTTCAACTCTGAGCCGAGAACACTCCACTGCGCCGGCGTGCCCAGTTGGGCCGCTTCTTTTCCGTGCCATTTCTGGGCGGCAGCAACAAGCCCTGGGCGAGAAAGGGCCCTGGGCGATAAAGGGCCCTGGGCCATGGAGAGCAGGGCTGTCCGCAGGGCTGACCTACGCCGGCCAATTCTCACGAGCGTTTTGCCCAAACCAATCCTGGTTTGGGCAGAACGCTCGTGAGAATTGGCCGGAAAACGCCTGGCGAAGTCATTCGGGCGCTGCACGTCTGCTGGGCCGCCCCACCCCGGGGCCTTGAAGGGCATTGTGAGTGTCCGCACCGGATCGCCGCCAGGAGGCACTCCACAAGATGGAATGCAGCGAGGACAACGCCCGTGGATCCTCGACCTGCGGGGGTCCCATCCCTGGCGGTCTACCATGGGGCCTGGCCCATCACAAAGTCCGGTCTGGAACGCTCGCCTGCTTCCCCAACCTTCCGCTTCCGGGGTCCTGTCCCTCATGGCCTCCATATTGGAAACCCTTAGTCCCGCAGCCACGCATCTCCCAACCACGCAGTCTCCATCGGCGCCTCCTGGTGCTTCAGACAACGCTCAGAGTGTGATAAACCTGTATGACCAAAATGAGGTCATCCCCATCCTTGACCGCCCGATCTACCCGAAAGACGGAGGCGCACACCAGGCCACCACCCGTCCTTCAACTCTGCTCCGGGAACGCTCCACTGCGCCGGCGTGCCCAGGTGGGCCGCTTCTTTTCCGTGCCATTTCGGGGCGGCAGCAACAAGCCCTGGGCGAGAAAGGGCCCTGGGCCATCGAGAGCAGGGCTGTCCGCAGGGCTGCCCTACGCCGGCCAATTCTCACGAGCGTTCTGCCCAAACCAATCCTGGTTTGGGCAGAACGCTCATGAGAATTGGCCGGAAAACGCCCGGCGAAATCATTCGGGCGCTGCACGTCTGCTGGGCCAACCCCCCCGGGGCCTTGAAGGGCATTGTGAGTGTCCGCAACCGATCACCGCCAGGAGGCAATCCACAAGATGGAATGCAGCGAGGACAACGCCCGTGGATCCTCGACCTGCGGGGGTCCCATCCCTGGCGCTCTACCATAGGGCCAGGCCCATCACGAAGTCCGGTTTGGAACGCTCACCTGCCTCCCCAACCTTCTGCTTCCGGGGTCCTGTCCCTCATGGCCTCCATATTGGAAACCCTTAGTCCCGCAGCCACGCATCTCCCAACCACGCAGTCTGCATCGGCGTCCCCTGGTGCTTCGGACAACCCTCAGAGTGAGATAAACCTGTTCACCAAAATGAGGTCATCCCCATCCTTTGCCGCCCCATCTACCTTAAAGACGGAGGCGCACACCAGTCCACCTCCCGTCCTTCAACTCTGAGCCGGGAACACTCCACTGCGCCGGCGTGCCCAGTTGGGCCGCTTCTTTTCCGTGCCATTTCTGGGCGGCAGCAACAAGCCCTGGGCGAGAAAGGGCCCTGGGCGATAAAGGGCCCTGGGCCATGGAGAGCAGGGCTGTCTGCAGGGCTGCCCTACGACCGCCAATTCTCACGACCGTTCTGCCCAAACCGGGATCGGTTCGGGCAGAACGCTCGTGAGAATTGGCCGGAAAACGCCCGGCGAAGTCACCTCGGGCGCCGCACGTGTGCAGCGCCGCCCCCCTGGGTCCGGGTGGGCATTGTGAGTGCCCGCTCCCGCACCCCGCCATGAGGCACTCCGTGAGACAGACTGCAGCGATGACAACGCCTGCAGATCCTCGGCCTGCGGGGGTCCTGTCCCTGGCGCTATACCAAGGGTCTTGTCCCATCACGAAGCCCGGGTTCCTATGCTCGCTCGCTTCCCCAGCCTTCTGCTTCCGGGGTCCAGTTCCTCGTGGCCTCCATATCGGGAACCTTGAGTTCCGCAGCCACACATCTCCCAACAACGAAGGCGGCAATAGCCACTCCCAGTGCTTCGGATAACCCTCGGAGTGAGATAAACCTTGTGAAAAAATGAGCTCAAAACTATACTTTGGCGCCCCATCTTCACGAAAGACGGAGGCGAACGCCCGGCGCCATCCATCCTTCCACTCAGCTCCCGGAGCGCTCCACTGCGCCGGTGGCCCCCGGGTGGGCCGCGTCTTTTTCGTGCGATTTCCGAGTGGCCGCAACATACCCTGGGCAAGAAATGGCCCTGGGCCCCGGAGAGCAGGGCTGTCCACTTGGCGCTCTAACGCCGGCCAATTCTCACGAGCGTTCTGCCCGAACCGATCCCGGTTTGGGCAGAACGCTCGTGAGAATTGGCAGGAAAACACCCGTCGAAGTCACCTCGGGCGCCGCACGTGTGCAGCGCCGCCATCCTGGGCCCGGGTGGGCATTGTGAGTGCCCGCTCCCGCACCCCGCCATGAGGCACTCCGTGAGACAGACTGCAGCGAGGTCAACGCCTGCAGAACCTCGGCCTGCGGGGGTCCCGTCCCTGGCGCTATACCATGGGTCCGAGCCCAACACGAAGCCCGGGTTCCAACGCTCGCTCGCTTCCCCAGCCTTCTGCTTCCCGGGTCCAGATCCTCGTGGCCTCCATATCGGGAAACCTGAGTCCCGCAGCCACGCATCTCCCAACCACGAAGGCAACAACTGCGAATCGCGGCGCTTCGAAAAACCCTCAGAGTTAGATCAAACTTCGTGCCCAAAATGAGGTCATCCCCTTTCGTGGGCGTGCCATCTTCCCGAAAGTAGGAGGCGCACGCCCAGCCGCCATCCGTCCTTCAAATCTTCTCCCGGAACGCTCCACTGTGCCGGGGCCCCTGGGTGTGCCGCGTCTTTTCCGTGCGATTTCCGGGCGGCCGCAACATGCCCTGGGCGAGAAAAGGTCCTGGGCCCTGGAGAGCAGGGAAGTCCGCAGGGCTGCCCAATGCCGGCCAATTCTCACGAGCGTTCTGCCCGAACCGATTCCGGTTCGGGCAGAACGCTCGTGAGAATTGGCCGGAAAACGCCCGGCGAAGTTACCTCGGGCGCCGCACGTGTGCAGCGCCGCCCCCCCTGTGCCCGGGTGGGCATTGTGAGTGCCCGCTCCCGCACCCCGCTATGAGGCACTCCGTGAGACAGACTGCAGCGAGGACAACGCCTGCAGAACCTCGGCCTGCGGGGGTCCCGTCCCTGGCGCTATAACATGGGTCCGGGCCCATCACGAATCCCGGGTTCCAACGCTCGCTCGCTTCCCCAGCCTTCTGCTTCCGGGGTCCAGATCCTCGTGGCCTCCATATCGGGAAACCTGAGTCCCTCAGCCACGCATCTCCCAACCACGAAGGCGACAACTGCGAATCGCGGCGCTTCGAAAAACCCTCAGATTTAGATCAAACTTCGTGCCCAAAATGAGGTCATCCCCTTTCTTGGGCGTGCCATCTTCCCGAAAGTAGGAGGCGCACGCCCAGCCGCCATCCGTCCTTCAACTCTGCTCCCGGAACGCTCCACTGTGCCGGGGCCCCTGGGTGTGCCGCGTCTTTTCTGTGCGATTTCCGGGCGGCCGCAACATGCCCTGGGCGAACAAATGGCCCTGGGCCCTGGAGAGCAGGGCGGTCCGCAGGGCTGCCCAACGCCGGCCAATTCTCACGAGCGCTCTGCCCAAACAGGAATCGGTTTGGGCAGAACGCTCGTGAGAATAGGCCGGAAAACACCCTTAGAAGTCACCTCGGACGCCGCACGTCTTCAGGGCTAAACCGCGGTGCCTGGCCGGGCATTGTGAGTGCCCGCTCCCGAACCCCGAAAAGAGGCACTCCGTGAGAAGGACTGGAATGAGGACAACGCCTGCGGATCCTCGGCCTGCTGAGTTACTCTCCCTGGCGCTAGACCATGGGTCCGGGCCCATCATGAAGCCCGGGCTCGAACACTCGCTCGCTTCCCCAGCCTTCTGTTTCCGGGGTCCTGTTCCTCGTGGCCTCCAGATCGGGAACCCTGAGTCCCGCAGCCACTCATCTCCCAACCACGCAGGCGCCAACGGAGCCTCCCGGTGCTTTGGCCAACCCTCAGTGTGAGACAAACCTGTGAGCCCAAAAGGAGGTCATCCCCATCCTTGGGCGCCCCATCTTCCCGAAAGTCGGAGGCCCACGCCCAGCGAACAACCGTCCATCTCTGCTCCCGAAACGCTCCACTGCACCGGCGCCCCTGGGTGGGCCGCGTCTTTTCCGTGCGATTTCCGGGCGGCCGCAACATGCCCTGGGCGAGAAAGGGCCCTGGGCCCTGGAGTGCAGGGCGGTCCGCAGGGCTGCCCAACGCCGGCCAATTCTCACGAGCGTTCTGCCCAAACCGATTCCGGTTTGGGCAGAACGCTCGTGAGAATTGGTCGGAAAACGCCCGGCGAAGTCACCTCGGGCGCCGCACGTCTACAGGGCCTCCCCCCGGGGCCTGGCTGGGCATTGTGACTGCCTGCACCCGCACCCGGCCAAGAGGCACTCCATGAGATGGACTGCGGTGAGGATAATGCCTGCGGACACTCGGCCTGCGGGGGTCCCGTCCCTGGCGCTATACCATGGGTCCGGGCCCATCACGAAGCCCGGGTTCCAACGCTCGCTCGCTTCCCCAGCCTTCTGCCTCCGGGGTCCAGATCCTCGTGGCCTCCATATCGGGAAACCTGAGTCCCGCAGCCACGCATCTCCCAACCACAAAGGCGCCAACAGCGACTCCCGGCGCTTCGGAAAACCATCGGAGTGAGATAAACCTTCATGCCAAAAAGATGTCAACCCCATCTTTGGGTGCCCTATCTTCCCGAAAGACGGAGGCGCACGCCCGGCCGCCATCCGTCCTTCAACTCTGCTCCCGGAACGCTCCACTGCGTTGGCGCCCATGGGTGGGCCGCGTCTTTTCCGTGCGATTTCCAGGCGGCCGCCACATGCCCTGGGCGAGAAAGGACCCTGGGCCCAGAGAGCAGGGAAGTCCACAGGGCTGCCCAACTCCGGCCAATTCTTACGAGCGTTCTGCCCAAACCGATCCCCCCCCGGGATCGGTTTGGGCAGAACGCTCATGAGTATTGGCCGGAAAACGCCCGGCGAAGACACCTCGGACACGGCACGTCTTCAGGGTCGCACCCCGGTGCCTGGCCGGGCATTGTGAGTGCCTGTACGGGAACCCCGAAAAGAGGCACTCCGTGAGACGCACTGTGGTGAGGACAAAGCCTCCAGATATTGGGCCTGCGGGGTCACTTCCCTGGTGCTATACCATGGGTTCGGGCCCATCACGAAGCACGGCCTCGAACGCTCGCTGGCTTCCACAGCCTTCTGCTTCCATGGTCCTGTTCCTCGTGGCCTCCTTATCGGGAAACCTGAGTCCTGCAGCCACACGTCTCCCAACCACGCAGGCACAATCGTCGCCTCCGTCGCATCTGACAACTTTCGGAATGAGATAAGACTGCGTGCCAAATATGATGTTATCCCATACTTGGGCGCCGCATCTTCCCAAAAGACGGAGGACCACGCCCGGCCGCCATCCGTCCTTCAACTCCGCTCCCGGAACACTCCACTGTTCCACCACACCCGGGTTGGCTGCATCTTTTCCGTGAGATTTACGGGCGGCCGCAACATGCCCTGGGCATGAAGGGCCCTAGGCCTTGGAGAGCAGGGCCTTCCACAGGACTGCATAATGCCGGCCAATTCTCACGAGTGTTCTGGCCAAACCGATCCCGGTTTTGGCAGAATGCTCGTGAGAATTGGCTGGAAAACGCCCGGCGACATCACCTCGGGCGCAGCATGTCTGCAGGGCCGCCCCCCCGGGGCCTGGCTGGGTATTGTGAGTGCCCGCTCCCGCACCACGCCAAGAGGCACTTCGTGAGTCCGACTGTTTGTAGTACAAGGCCTGTGGATCTTCGGCCTGTGGGGGTTCGTCCCTGGCGCTAACCATGGGGCCGGGCTCATTTCGAAGCCCGGGCTCAAACGCTCGCTTTTTACCCCAGCCTTCTGCTTCCAGGGTTCTGGTCCTCGTGGCATCCATATTGGGAACCCTGTGTCCGGCAACCACACATCTCCCAACCACGCAAGCGCCAACAGCGTCTCCCGGCCCTTCAGACAACCCTCAGAATGAGATAAACCTGAGTGCGCAAAATGAGGTCATCCCCATCCTTGGGCGCCCCATCTTCCTGAAAGATGGAGGCGCACACCCGGGCGCCAGCTGTCCTTGAAATCTGCTCCAGGAACGCTCCACTGGGTGGGCCGCGTGTTTTCCGTGCAATTTCCAGGCGCCCGAAACATGCCCTGTGCGAGAAAGTGACCTGGACCTTGGAGAGCAGGGTGGTCCGCAGGGCTGCCCTTCGTCAGCCAATTCTCACGAGCGTCCAACCCAAACCAATCCCAGTTTGGGCAGAACGCTCGTGAGAATTGGCCGGAAAACGCCCGGCGAAGTCACCTCGGGCGCTGCACGTCTGCAGAGCCGTCCCCCCGGGGCCTGGCTGGGCATCGTGAGTACACATTGACTCACCCCGACTAGAGGCACTCCGTGAGTCGGACTGTGGCGAGGACAACGCAAGTGGATCCTCGGCCTGCGGGGTCCCATCCCTGGCGATATACCATGGATCTTGGCCCATCACGAAGCCCAGGCTCGAGCGCTCTCTCGCTTCCCCAGCCTTCTGCTTCCGGGGTACTGTTCCTCGTGGCCTCCATATCGGGATCCCGGAGTCTCACATCCTCGCATGTCCCAACCACGGAGGCGCCAACGGCGCCTCCCGGTGCGTCGGACAATCCTCGGAGTGAGAAAAACCTGCGTGCCCTAAATGAGGTCATCCCCATCATTTGGCGCCCCATCTTTCTGAAAGACGGAGGCACACGCACGGCCACCTTCCATCCTTCCACTCTGCTCCCAGAACGCTCCACTGCGGGAGCACTCCCGTGTGGGCTGCGTCGTTTCCGTGCGATATTCGTGCGGCCGCAACATGCCTTGGGCTAGAAAGGGCCTTGGGCCCTGGAGATCAGGGCAGTCCGCAGGGCTGCCCAACGCTGGCCAATTCTCACGAACGTTCAGCCCAAACCGATCCTGGTTTGGGCAGAACGCTCGTGAGAATTGGCCAGAAAACGCCCGGCGTATTAGCCTCAGTCGCCGCACTTCTGCAGGGCAACCCCCCCGGGGACTGGCTGGGCATTGTGAGTGCCCGCTCCCGCACCCCTCCAAGAGGCACTCCGTGAGACGGACTTTGGCGAGGACAACGCCTGGGGATCCTCGGCCTGTGGGGGCCCCGACTCTGGCTCTATACCAAAGGGCTGGGCCATTACGAAGCTCGGGCTCGAACGCTCACTCGCTTCCCCTGCCTTCTGCTTCCTTGGTCCTGACCCTCGTGGCCTCCTTATCGGGCACCCTGAGCCAAGCAGACACGCATCTCCCAGCCACGCAGGCGCGAACGGCACCTTCCTGTGCTTCGAAAAACCCACGGAGTGAGATAAACCTGCGTGCCCATAATGAGGTCATCCAAATCCTTGGGCACACCATCTTCTCCAAAGACAGAGGTGCACGCACTGCCGCCTCCCGTCTTTCATCTCTCTCCCAGAACGCTCCACTGCCCCAAGGCCCCGCCTGGGCCGCGTCTTTACCGTGCGATTACCGGGCGGCCGCACATGCCCGGGGCGACAAAGGGCCCTGGGACATGGAGAGCAGGGTGGTCCGCAGGGCCGCCAAGCGCCGGCCAATTCTCACGAGCCTTCTGCCCAAAACGATCCCAGTTTGGGCAGAAGGCTCGTGAGAATTGGCAGGAAAACGCCCGGCGAAGTCTCTTCGGGTGCTGCACATCGGCAGGGCCCCCCCTGGGGCCTGGCCGGGCATTGTGAGTGCCCGTTCCTGCACCACGCCAAGAGGCACTCCGTGAGATGGACTGCGGTGAGGCCAACGCCTGCTGATCCTCCGCCTGCGGGGGTCCCATCCCTGGCGCTATACAATGGGTCTGGGCCCATCACGAAACCCGGGCTTGAACACTCGCTCGCATCCCCAGCCTTCTGCTTCCAGGGTCCTGTTCCTCGTGGCCTCCATATCAGGAACCGTGAGTCTTGCCGTCACGCATCTCCCAACCACGCAGGCGTCAACGGCGCCTCCAGATGCTTCGGACAACCCTCGGAGTGAGAGAAACCTGTGTGCCCAAAATGAGGTCATCTCCATCTTTGGGCGCCCCATCATCCCGAAAGACGGAGGTGCATGCCCCGCCGCCATCAGTCCTTCAAATCTGCTCCCGGAACGCTCCACTGCGCCGGTGCCCCCGTGTGGGCCGCATCTACCCCGTGCGATTTCTGGGCAGCCGCAACATGCCCTGGGTGAGAAAGGGCCCTGGGCCCTGGAGAGCAGGGCGGTCTGCAGGGCTGCCCAAGGCCGGCCAATTCTCACAAGCGTTCTGCCCAAACCGATCTCGGTTTGGGCAGAACGCTTGTGAGAATTGGCCAGAAAACGCCCGGTGAAGTCACCTCAGGCGCCGCACGTCTGCTGGGCCGTCCCCCCGGGGCCTGGCTGGGCATTGTGATTGCCCGCCCCCGCACCCCACCAAGAGGAACTCAGTGAGACAGACTGTGGCGAGGACAACGCCTATGGGTCCTTGGCCTGTGGGTGTCCTGTCCCTGGCGCTATACAATGGGTCCGGGCCCATCTCGAAGCCCGGGCTCGAACGCTGGCTCGCATTCCCAGCCTTCTGCTTCCGGGGTCCTGTTCCTCCTGGCCTCCATATCGGGAAACCTGAGTCTTGCCGCCACGCAACTCCCACCACGCAGGCACAAAAGGCGCCTCCCGCAACTTCGGACAACCCTCGGAGTGAGAGAAACCTGCGTGCCCAATATGAGGTTATCCCCATCCTTGGGTGCCCCATCTTCCCGAAAGACGGAGGCCCACGCCCGGCCGCCATCTGTCCCTCAAATCTTCTCCCAGAACTCTTCACTGCGCTGGCGCCCCCGGGTGGGCCGCTTCTTTTCCGTGCGATTTCCGGGCAACCGCAACATGCCGGAGAGACAAAGTGCCCTGGGCGATGGAGAGCAGGGCGGTCCGCAGGGCTGCCCAATGCCGTCCAATTCTCAGGAGCGCTCTGCCCAAACCGATCTCGATTTGGTAGAATGCTCGTGAGAATTGGCCAGAAAATGCCCGGCGAAGACTCCTCGGGCGCTGCATTTCTGCAGAGCCATCCTCCCGGGGCCTGTCCAGGCTTTGTGATTGCCCGCACCCAAACTCCGCCAATAGGCACTGCGCGAGACCAACTGCGGCGAGACCAACGCCTGCGGATCCTCGGCCTGCGGGGGTCCCATCCCTGGCGCTATACCATGGGGCGGGGCCAATCACAAAGACCGGGATCGATCGCTCGCTCGCTTCCCCAGCCTTCTGCTTCCGGGGTCCTGTCCCTCATCACCCAAAATCGGAAAGCCTGAGTCCCACACCCACGCATCTCCCAACCACGCAGGCGCCAATGATGCCTTCCGGATCTTCTGAAAACCCTCGGAGTGAGATAAACGTGTGGCCCAAAATGAAGTCATCCCCATCATTGGGCGCCCCATCTTCCCGAAAGACGGAGGCGCACACATGGCCGCCATCTGTCCCTCAAATCTGCTCCCGGAACGCTCCACTGCGCCGGGGCCCCGTGCGAGCCACGTCTTTTCCGTTTGATTTCCGGGCGGCCGCAACATGCCGGGGCGACAAAGGGCCCTGGGCGATGGAGAGCAGGGTGGTCCGCAGGGCTGCCCAGTGCCGTCCAATTCTCACAAGCGTTCTGCCCAAACCGATCTCGATTTGGGTAGAATGCTCGTGAGAATTGGCCAGAAAATGCCCAGCAAAGTCATCTCGGGAGCCGCACGTCTGTAGGGCCGCCCCCCCAGGACATGGCTGGGCATTGTGAGTGCCGCTCCCGCAACACGCCAAGAAGCACTCTGTGAGACGGACTGTGGCTAGGACAACGCCTGGGGATCCTCGGCCTCTGGGGTCCCGTCCCGGGCACTATACCCTGGGTCCGGTCCCATCACGAAGCCCGGGATCGAACGCTCGCTCGCATCCCCAGCCTTCTGCTTCCGGGGTCCTGTTCCTCGTGGCCTCCATATCTGGAACCCTGAGTCTTGCCTCCACGCAACTCCCGAACACGCAGGCACAAACGGCGCCTCCCGGCGCTTCAGACAACCCTCGGAATGAGATAAACCTGCGTGCCCAATATGAGGTTATCCCCATCCTTGGGCGCCCCATCTTCCCGAAAGAAGGAGGCCCACGCCTGGCCGCCATCCGTCCTTCAACTCTGCTCCCGGAACGCTCCACTGTGCCATCGCTCGCGGGTGGGCTGCATATTTTCCGTGCCATTTCTGGGCAGCCGCAACATGCCCTGGGCGAGAAAGGGCCCTGGGTCTTGGAGAGCAGTTCACTACGCAGGGCTGCCCAACGCCGGGATCAGTTTAGGCAGAATGCTCCTGAGAATTGGCTGGAACATGCCGGTGAACTGGCTTCAGGTGTAGCACGTCTGCAGGGCCGCCCCCTGGTCCTTGCCTGGCATGGCAAGCTGTCCTGTCTGAAACATGCCAGAAAGCCATCCGGTAGTCAGTCTGTGGTGAAGCTATCGCCTCCTGCTCCTCATCCTCCGAATATCCCATCCCTGATACTGTCCGTTGGGGCTCGGCCTGAGCAGAGGCCTGGACAAGAACCCTGGCCTGCTTCCTCAGTCTTCCATTTCCAGGGACCTGTCCTTTGGTGCCTCCAACTGGGGAACCCTGAGTCTCCTGCCACGCCTCTCTATCCCACCCCAGTGCACACGGTGCCTTTCCGCTCTTCGGACAAGCCTCAGAGCAAGAGAACGCTTGTGAGAACTGGCTGGAAAACACCTGGCAAAATCACTTTGGGCGCCACAAGTCGGCAGGGCCGCCCCCAGGTCTTGCCGGGCACCACGAGCAGTCATGTCAGAACCCCGCCAGAAAACCCTCTAGATGGCAGGCTCCAGCGACGCTGATGCCTCCTGCTCCTCAGCTTCCGGGGGTACCCTCCCTGGAGCTGTCGATGGGGCTAGTCCAGCCACTAGGCCCGGGCATGAAACCTCTCCTGCTCTCCCTGCATTTGGTTTCCAGGGGGCTGTCCCTCCGGGCCTCCACCTGGGGAACAAGGAGTCCCGTTCCACACCTCCGCAACCCTCAACTCTACTCCAGGAACGGTCCCATGGGCCAGTGCCCCCGGATGGGACACATCGTCTCGGCAAGTTTTCTGGGTCACTGTGACATGCCCCAAGCAAGAAAGGGCCCTCGGCCATGTGGAGTAGAGTGGTCTGCAGGGCTGCCCAATGCCAGCCAATTCTCACGAGCATTCTGTCCAAACCCATCCTGGTTTGGGCAGAACGCTCGTGAGAATTGGCCCGAAAATGCCAGGCCAAATCACTTCGGGCACCGCGCATCTGCACGGCAGCTCCCTGGGCATGGCCTGGCATCATGAGCCCAGCCACCACCCGTCCCTCAACTCTGCTTCAGGAACGCTCCCCTACACCAAGGCCCCCAGGTGGGCCTTGTCTCGGCGCATTTTCCTGGTGGCCGTGACATGCCCCCAGCGAGAAAGGGCCCTCAGCCACGGGGAGAAGGGTGGTCCAGAGGGCAATCCAACACCAGCCAATCCTCATGAGCATTCTGCCTAACCGGGATTGGTTTGGGCAGAACGCTCGTGAGTATTGGCTGGAAAAGGCCCGCCTAAATCGCTTTGGGCGCCGAAAGTCTGCAGGGCAGCCCTGTAGGTATCGGCCGTCATCCCCAGTCATCACGTCAAACTCTGCTGGAACGTCTTCTGAGTCTGGCACAGGCCAAGCAGATGCTTCCTGCTCCTCAGCCTCCAGGGGTACCCTCCCTTGCGCTGGCCCATGGGTCTGGGACAGCCCTGATGCCCAAGCACAAGCCCTCGCCTGCTTGCTCAACCTTCCATTTCCTGGGTCCTGTCCCTCGGTGCCCCAACTGGGAAAGCCTGAGTCCTGCGCCACGAGCATCCTAAGATCCTATGTCAAGGTGCCTTTCGGAGCTGCAGAAAAGCCTATGAGTGAGAAGTACATTCCTGCCTCCACTGAGGCCAGACCCATCCTTGGGCTCCCAAGTCACCCAAAGAGTCGGGTGCAGATGCCCCGCCACAAACACTCCCTCAACTTTACTCCTGGAACACTCCCCTCCGCCGGGGCCCCCGGGTGGGTCGCTATGTCTCTGCACGTTTTCTGGGTGGCTGCGACATGCCCTGAGCGAGAAATGGCCCTCAGCCATGGGGAACGGGGCAATGTGCAGGGTTGCCTATCGCTGGCCAATTCTCACGAATATTCTGCCCAAATCGATCCCAATTAGAGCAGAATGCTCGAGAGAACTGGCCGGAAAATGCCCGGCAAACAAGCTTTGGGCACCACACGTCTGCAGGGCTGCCGCCTGGGCCTGGCCTGGGATCCCGAATGTTACGTCTGAACCCGGCCAGAAAGCCCTCCGTGAGTCCGGTTCAGTTGAGTCTGACACCTCCTGCTCCTTAACCTCTGGAGGTTCCCTCCATTGCACTGTCCAATTCGACTGGTACAGCCCCGTGGCCCAGGAATTAACCCTTGCCTGCTTTCTTGGCCTTCTGTTTCCAGGATCCTCTCCCTCGGGCCCTCCAACTGGAAAACCCTGAGTTCCATGCCACATATCCACCTGCCACCCAGGTGGAAATAGTGCCTTTTAGAACTTTGGAAATGCCTTGGGGGCAGAGAAATCTTCATTCCCCCACTGAGGCCACTCCCAAGCATCAGTGCCCCAGTGGCTGGAAAAGTCAGAGGTGGATGCCACAACCTCTTCCTCATTCTGCTCCGGGAAATGTCCCCTGCACTAGGGCCCCTGAGTGGCGCTCATCGTCTCAGTGCCTTTACTGGATGACTGCGACATGCCCCGCCTGAGGAAGGGCCCACGGTCACTCAGGGCTGCCCAACCCCGGCCAATTCTGATGAGTGTTCTGCCCAAATTGATCCAGATTTGGGCAAAACGTTCTTGAGATTTGGCCGGAAAACACCCTGCGTTCTCGATTCGGGTGACACATGTCTGCAGGGCCACCTGTTGGGCCTGGCCCAGGATCCCATGTTGTCATGACTCGGACCCTGCCAAAAAGCCCTCCATGAATCAGTGGGAGATGAGGCCAATGCCTCCTGCTCCTTGGCAACCATGGATTCCCTCCCTGGAGCTGGGAGATGGGGTCTGCCATGCCCCTATTCCTTGGTCCTAATCCTCACCTAGTTTTCAGTCTTACCTTCGCAGGGTCCTGTCTCTCGAACCCTCCACTGCAGGAAATCTGAAACCCACCCCATTAGTCCTCTTGCCACCTATTTGCAAACCGTGGCTTTTGGAGCCTGAGTCAACCATTGTATGTGGAGACCCATGCCTGCCCTCCCCTCAACAAGACCTTTCCACACCATCAGCAGCATAGTCTCTGCATGTTTTCCTGATGGCTACGCATGCACTGTGCAAGAAACAACTATAGTCCACCAGAGATGGGTGGTCCAAATAACCCATTAATGCCAGCCTATTCTCACCATATGGGTTTAGGTAGAATGCTCATGAGAATTGGCAGGAAATTCCCTGGAGACCTCACTTTGCGCAGCTCATGTCTGCCTGAACACGGCCTTTTCTAGAATCCTGTCCTCAGTGAGCTTGGCAAGAACTCGGGGAAAGCCCTCCACAAGCCAGTGGATGCAAGGCCAATGACTCTCCCTACTGAGCCCTGGGTGACTGCCTTGGTCCCAGAAGATCTGACATACCATGCCCCTAGGCTCTAAATAAACTGTAGTTTCATTATTCATGCTTCCATTCTAAGGCTCCTGGCCCCAAATCCCCTCGGATAAAGGAGGTCTGAGTGACACCCCACCACTCCACCTGCCACGTGGTAGGGATTCATGCTGATTGGAGTTGTGTCATGCCCTCCAAGGGGGTGAAACCTGCTTGCACCCATAAAGCTTCCCTGATCATCATGCCCCTCCTTGGCCATAAAGCTATATACTTGTGATGGAAGAGGTGTGTCCCCAATTCATCCCTGTGGGCAGGCCCCCTCAGATTCAGTATATATGGCCTGCAATGTTCCAAGGCCCTAACTCGAACCTTTCTTTGGGTTTTCGGGCTTCCATTCCAAGGGGCCTGACCCCCAGGCCCCCTGAATTAAGGACCCCTGAGCAACACCTCAGTAATCTTCCCTCCACATGGATGGAACCCATGCCACTTGGAGCTGCGCTGAACCTTCAGAGGGGCAGAAACCTGCATGTCCCCCTAAAGCCACTCCTACCATCAGTGGCCCCCCAGAGACAAACCTTGATTCTTCAGGTGGCCAGATGAATGTCCTAAACTCTGCCTTGATGGGAGCCAATTTCAGCGTTGCCAAATTGGGCCTGCCATGTCCCTAGGTTTAACCCGAACACTAGGTGGGATATACAAGCTTCCATACCCTGAGGCCTGGCACCCACAGCCCCCAGATTGGGGATGCCTGAGACTCACTCTGGCACTCCCCTGGTTCCTAGGGTGCAGTAGTGCCATTGGGAGGTGCACACATTCCTCAGAGCTATGAAATCTGCATGACCCCCCAAGGCCACACCCGGCATTGTTCAACCCCTGGACTCAAACCCGGAATCTAACCCCCTGCCTGGTGCCTGTTCTCAACTCAGCACACCAGGGACCCCACCTCAGCAAGAAATGTTCAGACCTGCCATGACCCTATGCCCTTACCATAACCCTAATTTGGGTTTTTAGGTTTCTATCCAAAGAGACCTGGCTCCCACATCCCCAAGATTAAGGACAGCAGAGTGACACCATGTGACTCCACTGACCACGTGGGCAAACTTCTTGTGGTTTGGGCTGCACCAAACCCTCAGACAGAGAGAAACCTGCAAGCCCCCCTAAAGCCTCCCTCAACATGAGAGGCCTTATGGCCATAAAACCGGATTCTGCTGTGCCTCCAGATGTATGGCCTGGACTCAGTCCTGTGAAGAGCCTGCATCAGCACCAGTACATTGGGCCTGCCGTGCCCAAAGGACCTAACACTAACCCTATGATGGTGTACAGGCTTCCATGTCCAGAGGCCTTTTCCCTAAGCCTGATGATGGGCACCTGTGAGACTCGCAGTGGCATAAAGCATGCCTCAGTGACACCCCAGGGCTGCGCCCCACACACATGAGGAAACTGTGCCCTTTGGAGCTCAGCAGAGCCCTCAGACTGGGAGAAACTTGCATGCCACTCTGAGGATGCTCCCAGTTTCTATAGCCTCCCTAGACACAAACTTGGAATCTGATATGCCTGATGCCCAGCCTGACGTCAGCCCACTGGAAAGCCTGCCTCAGCACCAGCTGATCAAGCCTGCCTGCCCTGACACCCTACCATAACTCTAGTTTCTGTTTTCAGGCTTCCAATTCAAGAGACCTGGCCCCCAAACTCCCCAGATTAAGGACCCCTCTGTGAAAACCCAAGAATCCAACTGCCATGCGGGGGGAGACTGTGCCATTTAGAGCTCTGCAGTGCCCTCAGAGAGGAAGAAACATGCACACCCTTCTAAAACACTCTCAACATCAGTAGCCCCCCTGGCCAGAAACCCCGATTCTGCCACACTGCAGGATGAGCTCCCTCAACTCAACCCTGAGGGGAATCTGAATCAGCGCTGGTGGATCAGAGCTGCAATTCCCCAAGGCCATTACCCTAAACCTAAGTTGCGTTTTCAGGCTTCCTTCTACAGGGGTCTGTCCAGCAAGCCCTCTGGGTTGGGAACCCTAGAGTCACACCATAGGAGTCCACCTGCCACCTAGAAGGAAACCAGTCTGTTTGGACCTGCAAGGAACTGTCAGAAAGAGAGAAACCTGTGTGTCCCCATGAGTACTCCCCTATGTTCTTCAGCCCCCCTAGCCTCGTACGCCACCTGAACCCCATCTTCAACGCAGCTCCTCAGAGATCCCGCCTCTGGACCAGCAGTTTGGACCTGTCACACCCACAGCTCAGCACTCCTCAGTGAACCCTGTCAGCTCTAGGAAGACCTGGAACTACCCTGCCTGCTGCAAAGCTGGGATCCCCTCTCCATCTTCTCAACATAAACTGGCCCAGGGCTTTCTTGAGAAAGGGGGAAGGATGGGGAGCCTGGGTGACTCAGTGGGTTAAAGCCTCTGACTTAAGCACAGGTCATGATCCCAAGGTCCTGGGATCGAGCCCTGCATCGGGTTCTCTGATCAGTCTAGATCCTCCTTTCCTTCCCCCCCTTCTCTGCCTATTTGTAATCTCTGCCAAATATATAAAAAATAAAATCTTTTTAAAAAGAAAGAAACAGGGGAAGGCTACATCCTGAATGTTCAGCACCTCCTTTCCTCTTCTGCCCTATTTCTCTCCACTTACCATTGTACCTGCAAACTGGAAGGAACATATCAATGGAACATGGACATGTTCTGAGGTCTAAACATTTCCTGGCAGCTTTCTGAGGGCTCCTTATGCAATCAGAAACTAGTGTATCCCACCACAGTGTTTTTGAAAATGATCATTGACAGAAAAGGAGAAGAAAAATCACTCCATTTTTACCTCGCTCTTCATGAAGTAGAACATGGTCTTCTTCTTTCCTTCCTTTATTTCAGTTCCAATATGTTTCCATGCAGTGTTCATTCCTTTGCTTCAGCGGTAGGATTTTGTGATTCCTCACCTGCACAGAACACCCAGAGCTCATCACAGTGTGTACCCTCCCTTATAGGGAGATACCGAGGAGGGCAACTGCTGGATTGTAGGGTTGTTCAGTTCTTAGCTTTCAAAGGAACCACGATGCTCTTTTCTAGAGTGGCTGCAACAACCCGCATGCCCACTGACAGTGCAGGAGGGTTTTTCTGGAAGCAGAACATTCCCTGCCAGAAATTTCCTAAGGAGGAAACAAAAAACCTTGGGGATAACATGACTCACCCAGCGTCCAGCAAGCAACCCCAGAAATTCAACCCAGGGTTCCTGATGTCATGCCCTGTGAGGCCATCAGAATGCCTCTATCCAGGGGAATTACCAAAGACTCTCCTGACTTCACCCACCCATGAAACTGCAGAGAAAGGATGCCATGCCCAACTCTCTAAATGGTCCACCGAGTGAAACTAGACAGCCAAGCTTCTCTTTTCAATCATCCAAGGCTCCTTGGAATCCTTTTGAATTTTCCCTCTGCCCTCCTTGGAACTCTTTGGATAGAAAACATGAATCCCTTAGGATACATCATGATGGACAAAGGAGAAGCCATCATCCAAGCTTCTCTCTGACCACAAACATTCACCTAACTCTAGATGCTGGCCATTCCACCACAGCCTAGGACCCATGGAATCAACACTGTTAGATGAAGGAATGAGGTCTATGTTTCAAACACACACCAAGTTCATCTCATCTTCCCCCTTTGAATCCAGGGGATTTGATTAGAAAGAGATGTACCAAATACCGTGTAAGCCAGAAGCCAACAGAGAAAATGAGATCCCCTGCCAGGTGCTCCCTGCAAGGAAACTCAGGAACCCTAGCACCCACTCTCCATTTCTGACAGCTGCGCTCATGTGACTTTTTGGCTCCATTGGAGAGGAGAGAAAACCCAGGATGTTTGGGCTGAAAGAGAAATTTTACCTCCCATGCTGCCATGGATGTGCCACTGTGCCCCACCGGCCTGCTCTTTTCTCTGAATGCTGACGTCCTGGGACAAGCTGCATGATGGATTCAGACGCTGATTTCCAAACTTCACGTCTCATGGAACAAGAGTGAAGAAGGGTCGTCAGGTGCGGATAAGTAGGCACCTCCCACCTAAAGCCTACACACCTGCTCCGATTCCTGGGAGAAGGAAGGAGAGACACATGCTTGATCCTTAAGTGTTCTTTCACTTCCTTCTCAAGCCGGCCAATGCCCTTGTCCTTTTTAGAGAAGCAAATAGACTCTTCTAAGTAGACACTCAAGTCCTCGGTTCCAAAGGCATCATGAAACGGGTTTGGCTCTCCCTGGCTGCAGACCCCCACCAGGAGGAACCTCCGGAACTATCCTGACAGCACATTACCAGCAAACCTGGGGCAATGTTTCACAATGCTGAGTAGGGGCCCGGCTCCAGCGGTTGTTACCACCACTCTTGAGACTGGGGAAACAGAGAGTCTTCAGCTCAGCACTACGTCCTGTAAAAACAAGCTGCAGTGACTCACGTTTCAGGGTTTCTCACCCAGCACCTCACCACTGCCCTCAGAGCCAGCAAACTGCACAGTCTCCTCTTATGGTATGTTTCCCACAGCAGCTCGGCACTGCCTCCAGTGCCTCCAGTGGTGGCAAGCAGCATTGCTACCCTTATTACGGACTTTCGCACCACAGTTCACCTCTCCCTCCAGTGGCGTTAATCGGCACTGCCGAGCCTTCCATGAACTCCTAATGCAGCTCCCAAACCCTCTACAGGTCTAAAGCCACATTGGCACTGCCCCTCCAATTTAGGACCTCTAGATCACACCCCACGAGTCTTTCTGCAATCCAGAAGAAAAGCGTGCCATTCTAAGCTACACAGAATCCTAGGAACAACCCACATGGAGCAACCTGCATGCCTCCCTGAGGACATCCCCAAACTCAGCACCAACCCCCAGTCACAAACTCACAGCCTGACGTGTTTCCTGATTCCTGGGCTTGACTCAAACCCCAGGGTTCTCACCTCAGGGCTGGAAGATGGGGTTTGGATACTCCTAAGTCCTAACCCAAACCCCAGTTTGTGTTTTCAGGCTTCCGTGCCCAGAGACATTGCCAACAAGCCCTCCAGATTAGGAACCATGAGCCACACCTAAGGACTCTGTCTGGCATCGAATGGAAACCCTTTCATTTGGAGCCTTCCTGAACCCTCAGACCGTGAGAGACCCACAAGGATTCCTGAGGCCACCCTCAATGCAGATGGCCCACACAACAAAAAAATCCAGAGTCTGACATGCCACTTGACCCCCATCCTCAACTCAGCCTGTCAGGGGAGCTGCCTCAGCACCAGAAGATTGGATCAGCCATGCCCCATGCCCTAACCCTATGTTGACTTTTCAGAATTCTGTCCCCACAGAACTGGCCCCCAAGCCCTTCAGATTGGGGACACCTGAGCCACACCCCAGGACTCTGGCTGCTACCCAGGAGGAAACAGTTCCCATAGGAGATGTGCATAACTCTCAGAGCAGGAGAAATCTGCATGTCCCCCAACCATCAGCAGTCCCCAGCCATAAAGCCGGATTCCGCCACAGGGCTGGAGAAATGGCCTCAACTCAGCCCTGAGAGGAGCCAGACTCAGTGCTGGCAGATTGGGCCTGTAATGCGGCAGGCCCTAATCCTTACCCTAGGCGTGTTGTGCAGAGGGTAAGCACCAAAGACCTGCATATTGCAGATGCCTGAGTCTCATGCAGGCACTCCACTGGCCACCTAGGGAGAAATGGTGCCATTTAGAGCTGTACAGAAACCTCAGAGCGGGAGAAACATGCATACCCCCAGAGGGCAATACCAGCATCTAAGCCCCATGGACCCAAAACTTCAAGACTGATCTGCCGCCTGATGCCCGCCCTCAACTCAGCCCTTCAGGGAGCCCTCCTCAGTTCTGAGAGATCAGGCATGCCATGTGTCTAGGCCCCAACTCTAACCCTAGGTTGGGTTTTCAGGCTTCCATCCCAAGATGCCTGGCCTCCAAGCCCTCCAGACTGGGGACTCTGGAGCCACATCACAACACTCAGCAATGCCTTCCCAGCATCAGGGATCGAGTCCCACATTGGGCTACTTGCTCGACAAGGAGCCTGATTCTCTCTCTGCCTCTGCCTGCCATTCTATCTGCCTGTGATCACTCTGTTTCAATCTCTAACTAATTAGCAAAAAAATCTTAAAAAAAAAAAGAAATGATGATCCTCAAACTCCGATAAAATGACTCTCCTAGGTCATAAGGGAAATCAGTGAAAGAGCCAGACTGAGCCTGGAGATGGCCTCCATCAGGTTCCCCCAGAGCGGTTTCAGCTAGAGATGCAATCACCTATATATCTTTGCTGGACACACAGATTCTCATGGGACTCTTTATGGGACCTATTCTGGGAACAAGGGTCATGTCAGTGCCACAGAAACCTCTGACACTGGTTCTAATGAGACTCTGAGATGTCAATGGAGTCCCAAGCCATAGGCCATCTCAGAGTTTGCTGCAAAGATACAGTTGGTGGGAAAGCAACATGCTGACAGAAGGTGGAGGAAAATGTAAAAGCTGGGGAAAGAAAGGTTTCTCACGTCCCATCTGGCCCTGCATGATATGTGGTGTTCAGCAGTGTAAGCCCCCCAAACACCTCCCAGTGGTTTCACAGAAATCACCCCTAAGGTTTGAAGTTGAGCTTCATACATGGGTCATGAGCATTCTGGTCAGCTCATGGAAACATGACACAGAACATAATGAAGCCACAGCCTTGACAGATGTATAGTCATGGAGCAATAGTTTTCTCCAAATATATTCTGAAATGGTTAAAAAAATCATTGATAAAACATGGATATTTTTGATTAAAAAGAAAACCATACTTGTTGAATTAGTAAGTATGTATGGAGTATCTACTTAGTGCAAATGTATAGCTCTAGTCCCACCTGGGAGCTTCCAATGAGTGTAGGATATAATCAACAAACCAACAATAGGAAGGAATGCAGGCTAAGGTCTAAGAGAACCATTCCACTCAGAGACGCCCATTAAGGAAGCCCAATGAGAAGATGCTTTTGGCCAAGACTGGAAAGACAGGGACAGCAAATTCATCTGTGAGAAGAGTCACAGAGCAATTCAATTTTTAATTATTTTGATGATAAAACATAAATGTCAGGAAATATTGTCTTAAGTGTTGCTTTGGAACCTTCCATTCTTCTCCATAACTATTTGGGTTACATGCTAAATTTACTCAATGTAAAATACTCTCAGAAAATGTCTTATTTAAGCATGGGCATCTTGTGTTAAAGTCAAACATATTAACCCTAGAAAACCCCTCAACCCTAACCCTAACCCATGACCCTAAATCCTGAACCCAACCCTGACCCTCGGGTGGTCTACCAGGGGTATTTCCTCAGAGACCTGGCGGCGCCACAGTCCCAGGAACTGGGGAATCCTGAACAATTTCAGAGGAATCCGCCTGCCTCCCAGAAGGAAACCATGGCATTTGGAACCCCGAAAATGATTCAGAGCAGGAGAAATCTTCATGGCCACCTGAGGCCACCCCCACATTCCATGGCCTGTTGGACACCAACCACACCCTCAACTCAGCCCTCTGGGAGTCTTGCCACACAGCTGGAAGGTTGAACCTGCCATGATCCTAGGCCCCAATCCTAACCCTACGTTTGGTTCCTAAAGGACCATACCCAGAGGCCTGGCTCCAAATCCCCAGGGAATGGGGACACCTGAGCGAAGCACAGTCTCATCCTACAACAAAGTCAGAAATCATGCCCTTTGGAACTGCAGAAAGGACTTAGAGCAGGAGAAATCTGAATGACATATTGAACCATTCCCTGCTTATTTATATTTTCATACCAGACTGAACACAGAGCCTGGGCCTGATACTCTCCTTAACTCTGGCCTTCAATTCAGATGTCTCTGAAGGTCTCCATACCTAAGCAGATCACACCTTCCATGATCCTGGGACTAGCCCTAATCTAGCTGAAGACATAGGCAAAAACACGAACATACCTTTCTACTAAGAGGACATAGAAGTGACCAAGAGACACACAAAAAAAGTGTTCTACAGCAATAGCCATCAGGAAAATACAAATCAAAACCACAGTGAGATACCACCTTACAACAGCTGGCATGGCTAAAATGACCAAGGCAGGGAAAACAAATGCTGGCGAGGACATGGTGAGAGGGGAACACTCTTACACTGCTGGTGGCAATGCACCCTCGTACAATCACTCTGCCACATGTTATCGAGTTTCTTCCCAAACTTAAAAATAGACAACACAGCAATTGCACTGCTTGGTATTTAACCCAAAGATACCGATTGTGGGGCATCTGGGTGGCTCAGTGGGTCAAGCCTTCAGGATCTCAGGGTCCTGGGATCAAGCTCCACATCAGGCTGTCTGCTCAGAAGGGAGCCTGCTTCCCCCCATCCCTCTGCCTGCCTCTCTGCATGCTTGTGATCTCTCTCTATCTCCATCAAGTCAATAAATAAAATCGAAAAAAAATACAGATTGAGTGAAAAATAGTGGCATCCCCCCCCCCAGTGTTCATTATAGCATTATCCACTCTAGCCAAACTATGGACAGAGCGCTGATGTCCATGGACAGATGAATGGATAAAGAAGATGTGGTTCATATCTACAATAGAATATTATTCATCCATCATAGAGGATGAAGACTAACCATCGCATCCACCTGGAAGGAACTGGTGGGTATTATGCTGAGTGAAATAAGGCTATCAGAGAAAAGCAAGCGTCACATGGGTTCACCTATGTAAAATAGAAGAAACACCACAGAGGATCAGAGGGGAAGGGGGGAACTGAATGTGAAGTCGTCAGAGAGGGAGAAAAACCACGAGAGACACTTCATTACAGAAACGAACTCAGGATTGCTGGAGGGCAGTGGTGTGGGGGATGGGGCAACTGGGTGGTAGGCCTTAAAGAGGACCCATGATGCAATGAGCACTGGGCAGTATACACATTTGATCTATTATTGAACACTAAAGGTGTCCTATAAGTTGGTGTCCTATAAGTTGTCCTATAAGTGTTATAGTGTCCTATAACACTAGTGGTGTCCTATAAGTTGGCTCATTGAATTAAGTTAAACAAAAAAAAGTCAAGCAAACACTCCTAAAAATTTGTATGGAACCACCAAAGATACTGAACAGCCAATGCAATGTCGAGAAGAAAAACAATGCTGGAGGAATCACAATTCCATATTTCAAGTTATACTACATAGCTGTGATCATCCTAACTATGGCACTGGCACAAAAATACACACAGTGACCTAGGGAACAGGATAGAAGCTCAGATATAAACCCGCAATTCTGTGGCCTATTAGTCTTCCACAAAGCAGGCAAGAATATAGAAAGGAAAAGAACAGTCTCTATAGTGTTGGGAAAACTGGACAGCTATGCACAGAAGAATGCAATTACTCTGCTTCCTTATGCCAAACAGACATAGAAGTTCAAAACAGTTTCAAGACCTCAGTGGGAGACCTGAAACCATAAAAATCCAAGAGGGCACAGACCGTAACTTCCTGACATGGACCAAAGCAAACATTTTCTAGACTGTTTCCTGAGGCAAGGAAATAAAGGCAAAAATAAACAACTGGGACTGTAACACAATAAAGTTTCCACACAGCAGAAGAGCAAGGAAGAAGTAATAAGGGTGTGGGAGGTTGGGGTATCAGGTGGTAGGTACTGTAGAGGGCACGGACTGCATGGAGCACTGGGTGTGGTAAAAAAAAATATTGAATACTGTTATGCTGAAAATAAATATATTTAATTTAAAAAAAAGACAACATACTGAAAGGGAGAAAATATTCATTAAAAAAATAAAACCCTATGCAGTATGGGGATAGTGTCCAAAATATGTGGAATGGCTACAATTTAACACCCCAAAATACAAATAATCCAGTTTAAAAATGGTTTGAAAATATCTTCTCCCATTCCATCGTTTACCATTGTTTTCTTGAATGTTTCCTTTGCTGTGCAGAAGCTTTTGATTTTGATGAATTTCCAAAGTTCATTTTCGCTTTGTTTCCTTTGTCTTTGGAGACATATCTTTTTTTTTAATTAAATTAATTTATTTTCTCAGAAAAAAAAGTATTCATTATTTTTTCACCACGCCCAGTGCTTCATGCAATCCGTGCCCTCTATAAGACTATGATACTATCAGACTATGGACTCTGAAAAACAATATGAGGGCTTTGAAAGAGCGGGGGGTGAGAGGTTGGCAGAAGCGATTGGTATGTATAAGAGAGAGGGTAGGGATTACATAGATCACTGACCGTGGTGGAAAAACAAAGAATAATGTTACACTTAAAGAAATTAAAAATTAAAAAAAAAAAACAGTTGTATGCTAATAAGATAAGCAACCTAGGTGAAATGGCTGCATTCCTAGGAAAGTATAAAATTCCAAAATTGAACCAGTAAGCAATGTAGAACCTGAATAGACCATTATCCAGTAACGAGATTGAAGTAGTGATCAAAAACCTCCCAAAAAACAAGAGCTCAGGAACAGACAGCTTCCCTGGGCATCTCTACCAAACTTTCAGAGTAGAAATAACACCTATTCACCTGAAGATCTTTCCAAAAATGGAAGCAGAAGAAAACTTCCTGACTCTTCTTATATAGCCAGCATTACCCTGATCCCCAAACCAGGAAAAGACCTCACCAAAAAGGAGAATTTCAGACCAATATCACTGATGAATATCGATACTAAGATTCTCAACAATAGGCAAGCTTATAGGATCCAACAGCATATTAAAAAGATGATCCACCATGGCCAGGTGGGATCTATCCCTGGGTTGCAAGGATGCTTCATCATTCACAAATCAATCAACATCAGAAACAAATTAATAAGCGAAGACAGAAAAACCACGTGGTCATCTCAATTGGTGAAAAGAACACATTTGAGAAAATCCGGCTTTCGTTCCTGAATAAAACACTTCAAAGTAGGGATAGAGGGAACATTCATCAGCTTCCTTAAGTGTATCTATGAAAACACCACAGTGAATACCATCCTCAATGGGTAAAAGCTGACAGCCTTCCTTAGAGATCAGGATCATGACAGGGATGCCCACTCTCTCCACTCTTATTCAACATAGTATTTGAAGTCCTAGCAACAGCAATCAGACAAGAAGGAGAAATAAAATGTATCCAAATTGGCAATGAAGAAGTCAAACTCTCTCTTCACAGATGACATACTTTATATGGAAAACCCAAAAGAATCCACCCCAAAACTACTAGAACTCATACAGCACTTCAATAATGCGGGAGGATACAAAATCTTTGTACAAAAATCAGTGGTTTTCTTATCCTTTAACAATGAAAATACAGAAAGGGAAATTAGAGAATCAATTCCATTTACTACAGCTCCCAACCCATAAGATACCTGGGAATAAACCAAATCAAAGTGATAGGCAATCTATACTCAGGGAACTACAGAACACTCATGAAATAAATGGAAGAAAACCATAAAGATGGAAGACCATTCCATGCTCATGGATCAGAAGAATAAACAGTCTTAAAAAGTCTATACAGCCTAGAGAAATCTATCCTTTTAATGCCATTCTGATCAAAATTCCTCCGGTATTTTTCAAAGAGCTGGAGCAACCCAAGCCTAAAATTGGTGTGGAATCAGAGGAGATCCCGTATTGCTAAGGAAATGCCAAAAAGAAAAGAACAAAACTGGGTGTACCCTGTTGCCTGGCTTCAAGGGTTACTACAAAGCTGTGATCACCAAGACAGCAGGGGACTGGCATAAAAACAGGCCATTAGACCAGAGTAACAGAATAGAGAGCTCAGATATGGACCATCAATCTATAGTCAAATAATTTTCAAGAAAGCAGGAAAAAATATACAAAGGAAAAACAAAGTCTTTTCAATAAATGCTGCTGAGAAAATTGGGACAGCTTTGTGTAGATGAATGAAACTCGACCATTCTCTGACACCATACACAAAGAGAAACTCGAAATGGATAAAAGACCTCAACCTGAGGCAGGAATCCATCAGAATCTTGGAGGAGAACATAGGCAGAAACCTCTTCAACATTGGCCATAGCAACTTCTTTCAAAATATGTCTCCAAAGGCAAAGGAAAAAAAAGTGAAGATGAACGTTTGGGACTTCATAAAGATCAAAAGCTTCTACACAGCAAAGGAAACAGTCAACAAAACAATGAGGCAACCCACCGAATTCGAGTAGATATTTGCAAATGACAGTACTGACAAAACCTTGATATCCAGGATCTATAAACAATTCCTGAAACTCAACACATACAACACAGATAATCCTATTAAAAAATGGGCAGAAGATACAAAGAGACATATCTCCAATGAAGACATACAAATGGCTATCAGACACATTAAAAAATGTTTGTCATCACTAGCCATCAGGGAGATGCAAATTAAAACCACATTGAGATATCACCTTACACCAGTTAGAATGGCCTTAGAAAGATAGGAATCAACATGTGTTGGAGAGGATGTGGAGAAAGGGGAACCCTCTTACACTGATGGTGGGAAAGCAAGTCGGTGCAGCCACTCTGGAGAACAGTGTGGAGATTACTCAAGAAATTAAAAATAGAACTTCCCTAAGACCCTGCAATTGCACTACTGGGTATTTACCCCCAAGAAACAGATGGAGTGAAAAGAAGGGCCATCTCTACCCCCAAATTTATAGAAGCAATGTCCATGGTCGCCAAACAGTGGATAGAACCAAGATGCCCTTCAATGGACGATTGGATAAGGAATATGTGGTCCATATACACTATGGAGTATTAGGCCTCCATCAGAAAGGATGAATACCTAACATATGTAGCTACATGAATGGGACTGGAAGAGATTCTGCTGAGTGAAATAAGTGAAATAAGTCAAGCAGAGAGAATAAATTATCATAAGGTTCCACTTATGTGTGGAGCATAACAAATAGCATGGAGGACAAGGGAAGTTAGAGAGGAAAAGGGAGTTTGGGGAAATTGCAAGGGGAGGTGAACCATGAGAGACTATGGACTCTGAAAAACAATCTTAGGGTTTTGAAGTGGCGGGGGTGTGGGAGGTTGGGTACCAGGTGGTGGGCATTATAGAGAGCACAAATTGCATGGAGCACTGGGTGTGGTGAAAAAATAATGAGTACTGTTTTTCTGAAAATAAATCAATTGGAAAAGAAAAGAAAATGCAAATGGGGGCATCACATTTCCTGATTTTAAGCTTTACTACAAAGCTATGATAACCAAGACAGCATGGTACAGGCAAAAAAATAGACATATAGGCCAGTGGAACAGAGTAGAGAGCCCTGATATGGACCCTCAACTCTATGGTCAAATAATCTGAGACAAAACAGAAAAAAATATACAGTGGAAAAAAGACAGTCTCTTCAATAAATGGTGCAGAGAAAACTGGGCAACTATACGTAGAAGAATGAAACTGGACCATTCTCTTACACCGCACACAAAGATAAACTCAAAATGGATAAAAGACCTCAATGTGAGACAAAATCCATCAGAATCATAGAGGAGAATATAGGCAGTAATCTCTTCGATGTCAGCCACAACAACTTCTTTCAAGATATGTCTCCAAAGGGAAAGGAAACAAAAGCCAAAATAAATTTCTGGGACTTCATCAAAATCTAAACCTTCTGCATAGCAAAGGAAACAGTCAACAAAACAAAGAGCAACCCAAGGATTGCAAGAAGATACTTGCAAATGACAGGACAGACAAATGGTTGATATCCAGGACCTATAAGGAACTCCTCAAACTCAACACACACAAAACAGCAATCATATTGTAAAAATGGGCAGAAGATATGAAGAGACACTTCTCCAATGAAGACATACAAATGCCTATCAGACACATGAGAAAATGTACATCATCACTAGCCATCAGGCTGATGCACATTAAAAGCGCATTGAGATACCACCTTACCCCAGTTAGAACAGCCAAAATAAGCAAGACAGGAAACAACATGTGTTGGAGAGGATGTGGAGAAAGGGAAACCCTCTTAAACTATTGGTGGGAACGCAAGTTGGTGCAGCCACTTTGGAGAACAGTGTGGAGATTCCTCAAGAAATTAAAAACAGAGCTATCCTAGGACCCTGCAATTGCACTACTGGGTATTTACCCCAAAGATACAGATGGAGTGAAACGAAGGGTCATCTGTACCCCAATGTTTATAGCAGCAATGGCCATGGTCAACAAACTGTGGAAAAAACGAAGATGCACTTCAAAAGACGAATGGATAAGGAAGATGTAGTCCATATACACAATGGAGTATTATGCCTCCATCAGAAAGGTTGAATACCCAAATTTTGCAGCAACATGGACGGGACTGGAAGAGATTATGCTTAGTGGAATAAGATAAGCAGACAGAGTCAGTTATCATATTGTTTTATTAAGTGTGGAGCATAAACAATACCATGGAGGACAAGGGGAGGTGGAGAGGAGAAGGGAGTTGAGGGAAATTGGAAGCGGAGGTGAACCATGAGAGACTATGGACTCTGTAAAAGAATCTGAGGTCTTTGCATGGGTGGGGGTGGGAGTTTGGGGGAACCAAGTGGTGCTTATTAGAGATGGTATGGAGTGCATGGAACACTGGGAGTTGTGCTAAAACATTGAATATGGTTACACTGAAAATAATTTAAAAAATTAAACAGTTGTATGCCAATATGCTAAGCAACCTTTGTGAAATGGATGCATTTTTAGAAAAGTATAATCCCAAAATTGAACCGGGAAGAAATTCACAACATGAATAGACTTTTACCCAGTAACCAGATTGAAGCAGTGATCAAAAACCTCCCAATAAACAAGAGCCCAGGACTTGATGGATTCACAGGAGAAATCTACCAGACTTTCATAGAAGAAATAACATGTCTTCTCCTGAAGCTCGTTCCAAAAATTAAGCAGAAAGAAAACCTCCAGACCCTTTTTATGAAGGTAGCATTACCCTGCTCCACAAACCAGGCAAAGACCTCACCAAAAGGAGAATTTCAGACCAATATCACTGATGAATATGGATACTAAGATTCTCAACAAGATCCTAGCTCACAGGATCCAACAGTACATTCAAAAGATGATCCACCATGACCAGGTGGGATCTATCCCTGGGTTGCAAGGATGGTTCAGCATTCACAAATCAATCAATGTCATAGAACAAATTATGAAGCGTAGAGAGGAGAACAACATGGTCCTCTCCATTGAAGAAGAAAAAGCATTATACAAAATCCAGCATCCGGTCCTGATTAAAATGCTTCAAAGTATAGGGATAGAGGTAACATTAGTCAACTTCATAAAATGTTTCTATGAAAAACCCACAGTGAATATCATCCTCGATGGGTAAAAGCTGACAGGCTTCCCTTTGAGATCAGGAACATGACAAGGATGCCCACTCTCACCCCTCTTGTTCTACAAACTATTTGAAATCCTAGCAACAGCAATTAGACAACAAAGAGAAATAAAAGGTATCCAAATTGGTAATGAAGAAGTCAAACACTCTCTCCTCACAGATGACATACTTTATATGGAAAACCCAAAGCACCCCACCTCCAAACTACCAGAACTCATACAGCAACTCAATAATGTGGCAGGATACGAAATTATTGTACAGAAATCAGTGGCCTTCTTCTACATTATCAATGAAAATACAGAAAGGGACATTAGAGAATCAATTTCATTTACTACAGCACTGAAACCATAAGATACCTGGGAATAAACCATACCAAAGAAGTAAAGGATTTTTCTCGAGGAACTACAGAACACTCGTGAAAAAAATTGAAGAAAACAAAAAAGACAGAAGACCATTCCATGCTCAAGGATCAGAAGAATAAACATTGTTAAAATGGATAAAAGACCTCAACGTAAGACAGGAATCCATCAGAACCCTAGAGGAGAACATAGGCAGTAATCTCTTCTATATCACCCACAGCAACTTCTTTCAAGATATGTATCCAAAGGCAAAGGAAACAAAAGCCAAAATAAACTTTTGGGACTTCATCAAAATCAAAAGCTTCTGCACAGCAAAGGAAACAGTCAAAAAAACAAAGATGCAACCCACAGAATGTGATAAGATATTTGCAAATGACAGTACAGACAAAAGGTTGATATCCAGGATCTATAATGAACTCCTCAAACTCAACACATAGGAAATAGGCAAACATATCAAAAAATGGGCAGAAGATATGAACAGACAATTCTCCAATGAAGACATACAAACGGCAATCAGACACATGAAAAAATGTACATCATCACTAGCCCTCAGGGTGATTCAAATTAAAACCACATTGAGATATCACCTTACACCAGTTAGAATGGCCAAAATTAACAAAACAAGAAACAACATGTGTTGGAGAGGATGTGGAGAAAGGGGAACCCTTTTACACTGTTGGTGGGATTGCAAGTTGGTGCAGCCTCTCTGGAGAACAGTGTGGAGATTCCTCAAGAAATTAAAAATAGAACTTCCCTATGACCCTGAAATTTCACTACTGGGTATTTACCCCAAAGATACAGATGTCGTAAAAAGAAGGGCCATCTGTACCCTAATGTATATAGGAGCAATGGCCACGGTCGCCAAACTATGAAAGAATGAAGATGCCCTTCAACGGACGAATGGATAAGGAAGATGTGGTCCTTATACACTATGGGGTATTATGCCTCCATCAGAAAGGATGAATACCCAACTTTTGTAGCAGCATGGACGGGACTGGAAGAGATTGTGCTGAATGAAGAAAGGCAGAGAGAGTCAATTATCATATGGTTTCACTTATTTGTGGAGCATAACAAATATCATGGAGGACAAGGGGTCTTAGAGAGGAGAAGGGAGTTGGGGGAAATTGGAAGGGGAGGTGAATCAGGAGAGACTATGGACTCTGAAAAACAACTAAGGGGATTGAAGTGGCGGGGGAGGTGGGAGCTTGGGGTACCAGGTGGTGGGTATTATAGAGTGCACAGATTGCATGGAGCACTGGGTTGGTGAAATAAATAATGAATACTGTTTTTATGAAAATAAATAAATTAATTTAATTTAAAAAAATTGTTAATATGTTTATACTGGAGACAAGATGGCGGAGAAGTAGGAGGAGGCTCCCTTTCAATCTGGACCCTAAAATGAGCTGATTACTTCTATTGAACTCCACTCACCGACAAAATCAGCCTGAGACCCGAATTATACACGTCTGGATCTCTACCGGAGCAGAAGACGCCAGTGGGCAGGTAAAGCGGAGTGGGAAAGTCGGACTGATATCGGAAGATAAACAAAAGGGGCATGGTGCTACCAGAGGTGACCCACCGGAAAGTAATATCCCAATACGAGAGTGCCCTGCGTCTGGGGACCAGCATTATCTCAGAAGTATAGTAGAAAGCACTCAAGAAGAGCAAAGGATCACTGGGGAGAAATTGCAGGAATCGGGGTGTTAGGGTCAGGGGCTTAAGTCCCCAGACCCAGGACAGCCACCCCTGGTGCAGAGTTAGAAAGAGTGCGGCAGAGAAACCAGGTCTTGGTCCCTGAACCACCATCAAGCTCACCTGAGAGCGTGTGGCGCCCAGCTCCCATGAGGGGCTGGGAGCCTCGCCAGCCAACAGAAGCACAGCCTTTTTGCAGTCCCCATGCAAGTGCCCTGCCATGCCATCAGAGTCCGAGTCATGCCCTGCGCCCTCCCCAGAGAGAGATGGCACAGGCACCAGCCTGGTGCTCTCGGACCTGGAAAGAACAGGCACTCCCAGCTTGTGCCAGTGGGAAAATCTCAGTGTGCGATTGCTGCTTGGAACTTCTCTGGCAGTCTGGAGCTGCCCAGACAGCCGCCACTGCTGTGGTTTTGGGTACAAGCAAAAAATCTTGAGTCCCCAGGGACCGCGACTGGGAACCTGCTCTGCCAGTGTTGAAGGGGGGATTTATTTGGGCTCTGCAGCCAGATTGAGGCTTCTCTATGAGACGGAGGTCAGGGTACAGTTTTCTTTCCTCTAAACCTACAAAAACCATCAAAAGCCCTCAAGGCAAGAGTGAAAAACAAAAGTGAACAAATATAAAAACCTCCAGAGAACAAAAGCCTGAAAAAAAACAGTTTCCTAAGAGCCCACCCCCTTGAGGGGGCTGGGAGGACTTAACTCAGAGAACATCATTGACTGAAAATCCACGTGGCAGGCCCCTCCCCCAGAAAACCAACTGGGAAAGGAAAAAAAAAGACAACAAGAGAAAAACCACCACTACTTCATGGGACAATTTTTATTATTAATTTGTTCCCACAATCCTGGCTCATTTTTTTAAAGATAATTTTTTATTATTATATAGAAAATTTTTTAACCTATTTACCATCACAGTGAGATGTCCAGTACATCAAATTCCATAATAACCTTCTAACCTGAACTTTTTGATACATACACCTGTGTTTTCCTTTTGCATTTCTGTTTTTTAAATTTATTTTTTAATAATTTTAGTTTAGTTTAGTCTAGTTTATTCCTTTTTTTAATTTTTATTTTCTAATATTCATATAGAATTAAACTTCAAGGTAATCCCCTTTCCCCAATCAATGCCACCCCTATAGGTTAAACAATTCCTAATCCCCCTTTATCTTAGGAAAGTGGAGTCTTTAACAAATATATCAAGATACATCTGGAAAAAAACAACAACAAAAATAAAAAACAAAAACAAAAAACCTTCCTCACCCACACTGAGAATTTACAACCACTCTACAATCTTTTTCTTCCACCAGTATTTCTGTGGTTTTTTTTTTTATTTATATATTTGACAGAGAGAGATCACAAGTAGGCAGATAGGCAGGCAGAGAGAGAGAGAGGAGGAAGCAGGCTCCCTGCTGAGCAGAGAGCCCGATGCGGGACTTGATCCCAGGACCCTGAGATCATGACCTGAGCCGAAGGCAGCGGCTTAACCCACTGAGCCACCCAGGCACCCCTTTTTCTGTGTTTTTGTGTTTGTCCTGATAGTATATAAATCTTACACTCGGGTTTCTTTCTGATAAGGTTATTCCTTTATTTGAATATATATGCAAATATATATATATATATATTTTTCTCTTCTCATATACTTTTATCAGTCATTTTGTTTGTCTGTTTTTGTTTAAACTTCATAAATCTTACCTTGGAACCCATTTGGGCTGAACCTTCTCTTTTATCTCACCTTTCATTGTTGTCTCTCTCCCTCTCTCTTTTTTTCTTTTCCTTTTCTTTTTCCTCTTATTTGGGTGGGTAACTCTGATTGATCAGAAGCGTTCCAGGGTGCACCTTGACTGCACCACTGTCGATACATCCAGATACACCCATTCAGCCATCTCTCACCAAAATGAGTAGGAGGAGGAATGCCCAACAGAAAAAAAATACGAAAAATGGATCTTCTGCAACAGAGCTAATGGCTATCAACATAGACAATGTGTCAGAAAGAGAATTCAGGCTAACAATTATCCAAGCAATAGCTAGGTTGGAGAAAGCCATGAGTGACCAAAAGGAACTGATTAGAGCCTAAGTTAAAACGACCAGAGATCACGTTTTCAATATTAGGGAAGAGCTGAAAACTACCAGGGATGAGCTTCACAATGCTCTCAATGAGTTCCCCTCTAATCTAAATTCTCTCAAAGCTAGAGTAACTGAGACAGAAGATAGAATTAGTGATCTGGAGAATGAACAGATAGAGAAGAAGTATCAGGAGGAAGCCTTAAACAAACAGATTAGAGCCATGAAAACAGAATCACGGAAATAAATGATGCCATGAAATGTTCCATCGTCAGAATTATTAGAATCCCTGAAGGAGAGGAGAAAGAAAGAAGTCTAGAAGATATAGTGGAACAAGTTCTTCATGAAAATTTTCCGAATCTCATGAATGGAACCAGCATTCCTGTACTAGAGGCCGAACGGTATCCCCCCAAGATTACAGATTCTCAAAAGTCCTCGAGACACCTAGCAGTAAGAATGAAGAAATATAATTGTAGGCAGAACCTCTTGAAAGTAGCTAGGACAAAGAAGATCCTTACGTACAGAGGAAAGCCCATCAGAATAATGTCAGACCTCTAAACAGACACCTGGCAAGCCAGAGAGGGCTGGCAAGATATATTCAGGGCATTGAATGAGAAGAACATGCAGCCAAGAATACTTTACCCAGCAAGACTGACATTCAAAATGGATGGAGAGATAAAGAGTTTCCAAGACCAGCAAGACTTAAAAGACTATGCAACCACCAAGCCGACACTGCAGGAAATATTAAGGGGGTTCTATAAGAGAGCAAAAAACCCCAGAGTAGTATGAACAGAAATATAGAGACCATCTACAGAAAGAAAGACTTCAAAGATAACACGATGTCAATAAAAACGTATCTATCAATAATCATCCTAAATGTGAATGGCCTAAATGTGCACATAAAATGGCACAGGGTTGCAGACTGGATTAAATGACAGGACCCATCCATATGTTGTCTACAAGAGACCCATTTTGAACCTAAAGATACACCCAGACTGAAAGTGAAGGGATGGAGAAGCATCTTTCATGCCAATGGGCCTCAAAAGAAGGCCGGGGTAGCGATTCTCATATCAGATAAATTAGATTTTAAACTAAAGGCTGTAGTCAGAGATACAGAAGGACACTACATAATTCTTAAAGGGACTATCCATCAAGATGATCTAACAATTATAAATATCTATGCTCCCAATATGGGAGCAGCCAATTACATAAGAAAACTGTTAATCAACATAAAGAGTTATATTGATATGAATACACTCATCATAGGAGATCGTAACATGCCTCTCTCAGAAATAGACAGATCATTGAAGCAGAAAATCAATAAAGAAACAAGAGCATTGAATGACACACTGGACCAGATGGACCTTATAGATATATACAGAACATTCCACCCTAAAACATCAAAATACTCATTCTTCTCAAGTCCACATGGAGCCTTCTCAAGAATAGACCACATACTGAGTCACAAAACAGGACTCAACCGATACCAAAAGACTGAGATTATTCCCTGCACATCCTCAGATCATAATGCTTTGAAACTGGAGCTCAATCACAAGGAAAAGTTCAGAAGGAACTCAAACACCTGGAAGCTAAAGACCACCTTGCTTAAGAATGCTTGGATCAACCAGGAGATCAAAGAATAACTGAAATAATGCATGGAAACCAATGAGAATGAAGACACTTCGATCCAAAACCTATGGGATACAGCAAAGGCGGTCCTTAGGGGGTAATACATAGCCATCCATGCATCCCTCAAAAAAAAAAATTGAAAAATCCAGAAGACAGCAGCTGTCTTTACACCTTAAAGAACTGGAGAATCAACAACAAAACAAACCAACTCCACACACAAGAAGGGGAATAATCAAGATTAGAGCTGAGATCAATGAGGTAGAAACCAGAGATACAGTAGAACATATCAGTGAAACTAGCAGCTGGTTTTTTGAAAGAATCAATAAGATCGAGAAACCATTGGCCACACTAATCCAAAAGAAAAGAGAGAAAGCTCAAATTAATAAAATTATGAATGAAAAGGTAGAGATCACAACGAACACCAAGGAAATAGAAACAACTATCAGAAGTTATCAACAGTTATATGCCAATAAGCTAAGCAACCTAGATGAAATGGATGCATTCCTGGAAAACTATAAACTCGCAAAATTCAACCAGGAAGAAACGGACAATCTGAAGACCAATATCTAGTAATGAGGTTGAAGCGGTGATCAAAAACCTCCCAAAAAACAAAAACACAGGCCCTGATGGATTCATTTGGGAATTCTATAAAACATTCAAAGAAGAAATAACACCTATTCTCCTGAAACTGTTTCAAAAAATTGAAGCAGAGAGAGGTCGACAAGATGGCAGGGAAGTAGGAGGAGATGGCTTTTCAACCTGTACCCCAAAGTGAGCTGATTACCTACCAAAGAACTCCAATCACCCATGAAATCACCCTGAGATCAGTATTATACACGTCTGGTTCTCTACAGGGGCAGAAGACACCAGTGTGCAGGTAACGCGGAGTGGGAATGGGGGACTGATATCAGAAGATAAACAAAAGGGGGAGGGAGCCACCAGAGGCAATCAGTTGGAAAGTAATACCCCAATACGAGCGAGAGTGCCCTGCATCTGGGGACCAGCATTAACTTGGAGACTGGTGGAAAGCACTCCAAAAGAGCTAAGAATCTCCGGTGGGGGGGGGGATTGTGGGAATTGGGATGGCTAGCGACAGGGGCTTAAGTCCCTGGTCCCAGGACAGCCTCCCCTGGTGCTGAGCCAGAGAGAGTGCAGCCAAGAAACCAGGTCTTGGTCCCTAAGCCGCCAGTGCACCTGAGAATGCATGGGTTCTGGCTCCTGTGAGGGGATGGGAGCCATGCTGGATGGCAGAATGCATGAGCCCTGCTATAGAGCCTGACATACTCCCCTGAGAGAGGTATAAAGGCCCAGCCAGTACCCTTTCATATGTGCCATTGTTTCAGAGCCTGCATCAAACTCTCCCCTGAGAGAGGTGCTTGAAGGCCCAACCTGGTGCTCTCGGATCTGCACCTTGTTCTCAGAGCCTGAGACCTGCGCGTGAACCTCAGCCTCCCCTGAAATTGGTGCATGCAAGCTGGGCGCTCTTAGACCCAGAAAGACCAGGCACTCCCAGCCCTGGCCAGCAGGAATATCTCAGTGTGTGACTGCTGCTTGGAACCTCTCTGGCGGTCTGGAGCTTCCCAGACAGCCGCTACTTCCTTGGCTTTGGGTACCCCAGAAACAGCGACTTGAAACCTGCTCTGCCAGTGGCCCATGGGGAACTTATTTAGACTCTGCAGCCAGACTGAGGCTTCTCTCTGAGAGGGAGATCAGGGTGTGGTTTATTTTCCTCTAAAACTACAAAAACCATCAAAAGCAGTCAAAGTGAGAAAAAAAGTGAATAAACATAAAAACCTCCAGAGAACAAAAGTCGGAAAAAAAAAAAAACAGTTTCCTCAGAGCCCACCACCTTGAGGGGGGCGCAAGAACGTAACTCAGGGAACATCACTGACTGAAAACCCACGTGGCAGGCCCCTCCCCCAGAAAACAAACCAAGAAAGAAAAAAAAAAGAGAGAGAAAAAAATAAAAAAGGACTACAAGAGTACAAACACTACTTCATAGGAAAAGTTTTCTTTTTCATTCATTCCCACTATTCTGATATATATATATATATATACATATATATATATGTATATATATATATATGTAATTTTATTAACCTATTTACCATCACAGCGAGCTGTCCAGTACATCAAATTCCATAATAACTTTCTAACCTTAACTTTTTGATACATACACCTATGTTTTCCTTATGCATTTCTATTTTTTTATTCCTACTTTTTTTTATATTTTAGTTTAGTTTAGGTTTTTCCTTTTTATTTTTATCTTCTATTATTCATATAGAGTTAAACTTCAAAGTAGTCCCCTTTCCCCAATCAATACTACCCCTATAGGTAACTAATTTTTAATACCCCTTTATCTTAGAAAAGTTGAGTCCTTTAACAAAGGTATCAGGATACATCCAGGAAGAATTAAAACAGCCTTCCTCGAACACACTGAGAATTTATAACCACTCTCCAATCTTTATCTTCCACCAGTGTTTCTGTGTTTTTGTGTTTGTCCTGATAGTATATAAATCTTACACGTGGGGTTCTTTTTGACGAGGGTCTTCCTTTTTTTGTATATATATATATTTTTTTTCTCTTGTCATATACCTTTATCCGTCTTTTTGTTTGTCTACTTCATAAATCTTACCTTGGGGCCCATTTGGGCTGAACTTTCTCTTTAATCTGCCCTTTCTTTCCTGTCTCTCTCTCTATCTCTTTTTTTGTTTGTTTTTTTTTTCTTTTTCTTTTCTTTTGTCTCTCATTTGGATGGGGAATCCTGATTGTTCAGAAGTGTTCCAGGGTGCACCTTGACTGCACCATGGTTGATACATCCAGCTACATCTGTTCAGTCATCTCTCACCAAAATGACTAGGACGAGGAATGCCCAACAGAAGAAAAATACAGGGGATGGTCCTTCTGCACTAGAGCTAATGGCTATCAACATAGACAATATGTTGGAAAGAGAATTCTGGTTAACAATAATCCAGGCAATAGCTAGTTTGGAGAAAGGCATGGATGACCAAACATAATTGATTAGGGCCAAGCTGAAAGCCATGAGACATGATGTTCACAATGTTAGGGCGGAGCTTAAAGCTACCAGGGAGGAGGTCCACAATGCTCTCAATGAGTTCCAATCTAATCTAAACTCTCTCAAAGCTAGGGTAACTGAGACAGAAGATAGAATTAGTGATCTGGAGGACAAACAGATAGAGAGAAAGGATCAGGAGGAAGCCTGGAACAAACAGCTTAGAAATCACGAAAACAGAATCAGGGAAAAAAATGATGCCATGAAACGTTCCAACCTCAGAATTACTGGAATCCCTGAAGGGGAGAAGAAAGAAAGATCTAGAAGATATAGTGGAACAAGTCCTTCAAGAAAATTTTCCCAATCTCGCGAATGGAACCAGAATTCATGTACTGGAGGCTAAATGGTCTCCACCCAAGATTATACATTCAAAAAAAAAAAAAAACCCACGACACCTGATAGTCAAATTGAGGAATTATAATTGTAGGTATAATCTCCTGAAAGCTGCTAGGGCAAAGAGGCTCCTTACTTACATAGGAAAGCCCATCAATATAACATCAGACCTTTCCACAGAAGCCTGGCAATCCAGAAAAGGCTGGTAAGATATATTCAGGGCACTAAATGAGAAGAACATGCAGCCAAGAATACTTTATCCATCAAGACTGACATTCAAAATGGATGAAGATATAAATAGTTTCCAAGACCGGCAAGACTTAAAAGACTATGCTACCACCAAGCCGACACTGCAGGAAATATTAAGGGGGGTTCTATAAAAGAGTAAAAATCCTAATAAAAGCATGGAAGAGAAATATAGAGACAATCTACAGAAAGAAAGACTTCAAAGGTAACTCGATGTCAATAAAAATGTATCTATCAATAATCAATCTCAAAGAGAATGGCCTAAATGTGCCCAAAAAAACAGCACAGGGTTGCAGATTGGATAAAACGACAGAACCCATCCATATTTTCTCTACAAGAGACCCATTTTGAACCTAAAGATACACCCAGACTGAAAGTGAAGGGATGGAGAAGCATCTTTCATGCCAATGGGCCTCAAAAGAAGGCTGGGGTAGCAATTCTCATATCAGATAAATTAGATTTTAAACTAAAGGCTGTAGTCAGAGATACAGAAGGACACTTCATAATTCTTAAAGTGACAATCCACCAAGATGATCTAACAATTATAAATATCTATGCCTCCAATATGGGAGCATCCAATTACAAAAGAAAACGTTAATCAAGATAAAGAGTCATATTGATATGAATACACTCATCATTGGAGATCTTAACAAGCCTCTCTCAGAAATAGACAGATCATTGAAGCAGAAAATCAATAAAGAAACAAGAGCATTGAATGACACATTGGAACAGATGGATCTCATAGATATATGCAGAACATTCCACCCTAAAACAAAAGAATACTCATTCTTCTCAAGAGCACAGGGAACCTTCTCAAGAATAGACCACATGCTGGGTCATAAATCAGGACTAAACTGATATCAAAAGACTGAGATTTTTCCCTGCATATTCTCAGATCATAATGCCTTGAAACTGGAGCTTAATCACAAGGAAAAGTACAGAAGGAACTCAAACACCTGGAAGCTAAAGACCATCTTGCTTAAGAATGCTTGGATCAACCAGGAGATTAAAGAAGAACTGAAACAATTGGAAACCAATGAGAATAAAGACACTTCGATCCAAACCCTATGGGATACAGCAAAGGCGTTTCTAAGGGGGAAATACATAGACATCCAAGCCTCCATCAAAATTTTGAAAAATCCAGAATACAGCAGATGTCTCTACACCTTAAAGAACTGGAGAATCAACAAAAAAATCAAACCAACTCCACACATAAGAAGAGAAATCATCCAGATTAGAGCTGAGATCAATGAGGTAGAAACCAAAGATACAGTAGAACGTATCAATGAAACTAGAAGTTGTTTTTTTTTTTTGAAAGAATCAATAAGATCAATAAGGCACTGGCCACACTAATCCAAAAGAAAAGAGAGAAAGCCCAAATTCACAAAATTATAAATGAAAACGGAGAGATCACAACTAACAAGGAGGAAGTAGAAACAATCATCAGAAGTTATTATCAATAGTTATATGCCAATAAGCTTAGCAACCTTGATGAAATGGAAGCATTCTTGGAAAATTATAAACTTCCAAAATTGAACCAGGAAGAGATCGACAACCTGAATCGACCGATATCTAGTAACGAGATATAAGCAGTGATCAAAAACCTCCCAAGAAACAAGAGCCCAAGACCTGATGGATTGCTTGGGGAATTCTACCAAACTTACAAAGAAGAATAACATCAATTCTCCTGAAGCTGTTTCAAAAAATTGAAGCAGAAGGAAAACATCCAGACTCTTTCTATGAAGCCAGAATTACCCTTATCCCCAAACCAGGCAAAGACCCTACCAAAATGGATAATTTCAGACCAATATCACTGATGAATATGGATGCTAAGATTCTCAACAAGATCCTTGCAAACAGGGTCAAAAAGAACATTAAAAAGATTATCTACCATGACCAGTGGGATTCATCCCTGGGCTACAAGGATGGTTCAACATTCATAAATCAATCAATGTCATTGAAAAAATTAATATGAGAAGAGAGAAGAACTACATGGTCCTCTCAATCAATGCAGAAAAAGGACTTGAAAAAATCCAGCATCCATTCGTGATTAAAACGCTGCAAAGTATAGAGATAGAGGGAACATTCCTGAACTTCATCATATCTATCTATGAAAGACCCACAGCAAATATCATCCTCAATGGGAAAAAGCTTGCAGCCTTCCCATTGAGATCAGGATCACGACAAGGATGCCCACTCTCACCAGTCTTGTTCAACATAGTATTAGAAGTCCTAGCAACAGCAATCAGACAACAAAGAAAAATAAAAGGTATCCAAATTGGCACTGAAGAAGTCAACTCTCTCTCTCTTTGCAGATGACATGATTCTTTATATGGAAAACCCAAAAGACTCCACCCCCAAACTACTAGAACTCATACAACATGCCCTCAGTGAGAAAGGGCCCTGGGCCATGGACAGCAGGTCGGTCCACAGGGCTGCCCTACGCAGGCCAATTCTCACGAGCGTTCTGCCCAAACCAATCCTGGTTTGGGCAGAACGCTCGTGAGAATTGGCCGGAAAACGCCCGGCGAAGTCATTTGGGCGCCGCACGTCTGCTGGGCCGCCCCCCCCCCGGTGCCTTGAAGGGCATTGTGAGTGTCCGCACCGGATCGCCGCCAGGAGGCACTCCACAAGATGGAATGCAGCGAGGACAACGCCCGTGGATCCTAGACCTGCGGGGGTCCCATCCCTGGCACTCTACCATGGGGCCAGGCGCATCACGAAGTCCGGTCTGCAACGCTCGCCTCCTTCCCCAAACTTCTGCTTCCGGGGTCCTGTCCCTCATGGCCTCCATATTGGAAACCCGTAGTCCCGTACCCACGCATCGACCAACCACGAAGTCAGCATCGGCACCTCCTGGTGCTTCGGACAACCCTCAGAGTGAGATAAACCTGTTCACCAAAATGAGGTCATGCCCATCCTTTGCCGCCCCATCTACCCGAAAGTCGGAGGCGCACACCAGTCCACCACCCATCCTTCAACTCTGTACCGGGAACGCTCCACTGCGCCGGCGTAACCGGGTGGGCTGCGTCTTTTCCGTGCCATTTCTGGGCGGTAGCAACAAGCCCTCAGCGAGAAAGGGCCCTGGGCCATGGAGAGCAGGTCGGTCCACAGGGCTGCCCTACGCCGGCCAATTCTCACGAGCGTTCTGCCCAAACCAATCCTGGTTTGGGCAGAACGCTCGTGAGAATTGGCCGGAAAACGCCCGGCGCAGTCATTCGGGTGCTGCACGTCTGCTGGGCCTCCCACCCCCGGGGCCTTGAAGGGCATTGTGAGTGTCCGCAACCGATCGCCGCCAGGAGGCAATCCACAAGATGGAATGCAGCGAGGACAACGCCCGTGGATCCACGAACGGCGGGGGTCCCATCCCTGGCGCTGTACCATGGGGCCAGGCCCATCACGACGTCCGGTCTGCAACGCTCGCCTCCTTCCCCAAACTTGTGCTTCCGGGGTCCTGTCCCTCATGGCCTCCATATCGGAAACCCTTAGTCCTGTACCCACGCTTCTCCCAACCACACAGTCTGCATCGGCGCCTCCTGGTGCTTCGGACAACCCTCAAAGTGAGATAAACCTGTTCACCAAAATGAGGTCATCCCCATCCTTTGACGCCCCATCTACCCGAAAGTCGGAGGCGCACAAAAGTCCACCACCTGTCCTTCAACTCTGCTCCGGGAACGCCCCACTGAGCCGGCGTACCAGGGTGGGCCGCGTCTTTTCCGTGCCATTTCTGGGCGCCAGCAACCTGCCCTGGTCTAGAAAGGGCCCTGGGCCATGGAGAGCAGGGCGGCCCGCAGGGCTGCCCTACGCCGGCCAATTCTCACGAGCGTTCTGCCCAAACCAATCCTGGTTTGGGCAGAACGCTCGTGAGAATTGGCCGGAAAACGCCGGGCGAAGTCATTCGGGGGCTGCACGACTACTGGGCCGACCCCCCCGGGGCCTTGAAGGGCATTGTGAGTGTCCGCAACCGATCGCCGCCAGGAGGCAATCCACAAGATGGAATGCAGCGAGGTCAACGCCCGTGGATCCTCGACCTGCGGGGGTCCCATCCCAGGCGCTCTACCATAGGGCCAGGCCCATCACGAAGTCTGGTTTGAGCGCTCACCTGCCTCCCAAACCTTCTGCTTCCGGGGTCCTGTCCATCATGGCCTCCATATCGGAAACCCTTAGTCCCGCAGCACGCATCTCCCAACCACGTAATCTGCATCGGCATCCCCTGGTGCTTCGGACAACCCTCAGAGTGAGATAAACCTGTTCACCAAAATGAGGTCATCCCCATCCTTTGCCGCCCCATCTACCTGAAAGACGGAGGCGCACACCAGTCCACCACCCGTCCTTCAACTCTGATCTGGGAACACTCCACTGCGCCGGTGTGCCCAGTTGGGCCGCGTCTTTTCCGTGCCATTTCTGGGCGGCAGCAATATGCCCTGGGCGAGAAAGGGCCCTGGGACATGGAGAGCAGGGCGGTCCGCAGAGCTGCCGTACACAGGCCAATTCTCACGAGCGTTCTGCCCAAACCAATCCTGGTTTGGGCAGAACGCTCGTGAGAATTGGCCGGAAAACCCCCGGCGAAGTCATTCGGGCGCTGCACGTCTGCTGGGCCGCCCCCCCCCCCGGGGCCTTGAAGGGCTTTGTGAGTGTCCGCACCGGATCGCCACCAGGGGGCACACCACAAGATGGAATGCACCGAGGACGACGCCCGTGGATCCTCGACCTGCGGGGGTAACATCCCTGGCGGTCTACCATGGGGCCAGGCCCATCACAAAGTCCGGGCTGGAACGCTCGCCTGCTTCCCCAACCTTCTGCTTCCGGGGTCCTGGCCCTCATGGCCTCCATATCGGAAACCCTTAGTCCCGCAGCCACGCATCTCCCAACCACGCAGTCTCCATCGGCGCCTCCTGGTGCTTCAGACAACGCTCAGAGTGTGAAAAACCTGTATGACCAAAATGAGGTCATCCCCATCCTTGGCCGCCCGATCTACCCGAAAGACGGAGGCGCACACCAGGCCACCACCCGTCCTTCAACTCTGCTCCGGGAACGCTCCACTGCGCCGGCGTGCCCGGGTGGGCCGCTTCTTTTCCGTGCCATTTCTGGGCGGCAGCAACAAGCCCTGGGCGAGAAAGGGCCCTGGGCCATGGAGAGCAGGGCTGTCCGCAGGGCTGCCCTACGCCGGCCAATACTCACGAGCGTTCTGCCCAAACCAATCCTGGTTTGGGCAGAACGCTCGTGAGAATTAGCCGGAAAACGCCCGGCGAAGTCATTCGGGCGCTGCACGTCTGCTGGGCCGACCCCCCCGGCGTCTTGAAGGACATTGTGAGTGTCCGCACCGGATCGCCGCCAGGAGGCACTCCACAAGATGGAATGCAGCGAGGAAAACGCCCGTGGATCCTCGACCTGCGGGGGTCCCATCCCTGGCGGTCTACCATGGGGCCTGGCCCATCACAAAGTCCCGTCTGGTACGCTCGCCTGCTTCCCCAACCTTCCGCTTCCGGGGTCCTGTCCCTCATGGCCTCCATATTGGAAACCCTTAGTCCCGCAGCCACGCATCTCCCAACCACGCAGTCTCCATCGGCGCCTCCTGGTGCTTCAGACAACGCTCAGAGTGTGATAAACCTGTATGACCAAAATGAGGTCATCCCCATCCTTGACCGCCCGATCTACCCGAAAGACGGAGGCGCACACCAGGCCACCACCCGTCCTTCAACTCTGCTCCGGGAACGCTCCACTGCGCCGGCGTGCCCAGGTGGGCCGCTTCTTTTCCGTGCCATTTCGGGGCGGCAGCAACAAGCCCTGGGCGAGAAAGGGCCCTGGGCCATGGAGAGCAGGGCTGTCCGCAGGGCTGCCCTACGCCGGCCAATTCTCACGAGCGTTCTGCCCAAACCAATCCTGGTTTGGGCAGAACGCTCGTGAGAATTGGCCGGAAAACGCCCGGCGAAGTCATTCGGGCGCTGCACGTCTGCTGGGCCGACCCCCCCGGGGCCTTGAAGGGCATTGTGAGTGTCCGCAACCGATCACCGCCAGGAGGCAATCCACAAGATGGAATGCAGCGAGGACAACGCCCGTGGATCCTCGACCTGCGGGGGTCCCATCCCTGGCGGTCTACCATGGGGCCTGGCCCATCACAAAGTCCGGTCTGGAACGCTCGCCTGCTTCCCCAACCTTCCGCTTCCGGGGTCCTGTCCCTCATGGCCTCCATATTGGAAACCCTTAGTCCCGCAGCCACGCATCTCCCAACCACGCAGTCTCCATCGGCGCCTCCTGGTGCTTCAGACAACGCTCAGAGTGTAATAAACCTGTATGACCAAAATGAGGTCATCCCCATCCTTGACCGCCCGATCTACCCGAAAGACGGAGGCGCACACCAGGCCACCACCCGTCCTTCAACTCTGCTCCGGGAACGCTCCACTGCGCCGGCGTGCCCAGGTGGGCCGCTTCTTTTCCGTGCCATTTCGGGGCGGCAGCAACAAGCCCTGGGCGAAAAAGGGCCCTGGGCCATGGAGAGCAGGGCTGTCCGCAGGGCTGCCCTACGCCGGCCAATTCTCACGAGCGTTCTGCCCAAACCAATCCTGGTTTGGGCAGAACGCTCGTGAGAATTGGCCGGAAAACGCCCGGCGAAGTCATTCGGGCGCTGCACGTCTGCTGGGCCGACCCCCCCGGGGCCTTGAAGGGCATTGTGAGTGTCCGCAACCGATCACCGCCAGGAGGCAATCCACAAGATGGAATGCAGCGAGGACAACGCCCGTGGATCCTCGACCTGCGGGGGTCCCATCCCTGGCGCTCTACCATAGGGCCAGGCCCATCACGAAGTCCGGTTTGGAACGCTCACCTGCCTCCCCAACCTTCTGCTTCCGGGGTCCTGTCCCTCATGGCCTCCATATTGGAAACCCTTAGTCCCGCAGCCACGCATCTCCCAACCACGCAGTCTGCATCGGCGTCCCCTGGTGCTTCGGACCACCCTCAGAGTGAGATAAACCTGTTCACCAAAATGAGGTCATCCCCATCCTTTGCCGCCCCATCTACCTGAAAGACGGAGGTGCACACCAGTCCACCACCCGTCCTTCAACTCTGAGCCGGGAACACTCCACTGCGCCGGCGTGCCCAGTTGGGCCGCTTCTTTTCCGTGCCATTTCTGGGCGGCAGCAACAAGCCCTGGGCGAGAAAGGGCCCTGGGCGATAAAGGGCCCTGGGCCATGGAGAGCAGGGCTGTCCGCAGGGCTGACCTACGCCGGCCAATTCTCACGAGCGTTCTGCCCAAACCAATCCTGACTTCGCCAGGCGTTTTCCGGCCAATCCTGGTTTGGGCAGAATGCTCGTGAGAATTGGCCAGAAAACGCCTGGCGAAGTCATTCGGGCGCTGCACGTCTGCTGGGCCAGCCCACCCCGGGGCCTTGAAGGGCATTGTGAGTGTCCGCACCGGATCGCCGCCAGGAGGCACTCCACAAGATGGAATGCAGCGAGGACAACGCCCGTGGATCCTCGACCTGCGGGGGTCCCATCCCTGGCGGTCTACCATGGGGCCTGGCCCATCACAAAGTCCGGTCTGGAACGCTCGCCTGCTTCCCCAACCTTCCGCTTCCGGGGTCCTGTCCCTCATGGCCTCCATATTGGAAACCCTTAGTCCCGCAGCCACGCATCTCCCAACCACGCAGTCTCCATCGGCGCCTCCTGGTGCTTCAGACAACGCTCAGAGTGTGATAAACCTGTATGACCAAAATGAGGTCATCCCCATCATTGACCGCCCGATCTACCCGAAAGACGGAGGCGCACACCAGTCCACCACCCGTCCTTCAACTCTGAGCCGGGAACACTCCACTGCGCCGGCGTGCCCAGTTGGGCCGCTTCTTTTCCGTGCCATTTCTGGGCGGCAGCAACAAGCCCTGGGCGAGAAAGGGCCCTGGGGGATAAAGGGCCCTGGGCCATGGAGAGCAGGGCTGTCCGCAGGGCTGCCCTACGCCGGCCAATTCTCACGAGCGTTCTGCCCAAACCAATCCTGGTTTGGGCAGAACGCTCGTGAGAATTAGCCGGAAAACGCCCGGCGAAGTCATTCGGGCGCTGCACGTCTGCTGGGCCGACCCCCCCGGCGTCTTGAAGGACATTGTGAGTGTCCGCACCGGATCGCCGCCAGGAGGCACTCCACAAGATGGAATGCAGCGAGGACAACGCCCGTGGATCCTCGACCTGCGGGGGTCCCATCCCTGGCGGTCTACCATGGGGCCTGGCCCATCACAAAGTCCCGTCTGGTACGCTCGCCTGCTTCCTCAACCTTCCGCTTCCGGGGTCCTGTCCCTCATGGCCTCCATATTGGAAACCCTTAGTCCCGCAGCCACGCATCTCCCAACCACGCAGTCTCCATCGGCGCCTCCTGGTGCTTCAGACAACGCTCAGAGTGTGATAAACCTGTATGACCAAAATGAGGTCATCCCCATCCTTGACCGCCCGATCTACCCGAAAGACGGAGGCGCACACCAGGCCACCACTCGTCCTTCAACTCTGCTCCGGGAACGCTCCACTGCGCCGGCGTGCCCAGGTGGGCCGCTTCTTTTCCGTGCCATTTCAGGGCGGCAGCAACAAGCCCTGGGCGGGAAAGGGCCCTGGGCCATGGAGAGCAGGGCTGTCTGCAGGGCTGCCATACGCCGGCCAATTCTCACGAGCGTTCTGCCCAAACCAATCCTGGTTTCGGCAGAACGCTCGTGAGAATTGGCCGGAAAACGCCCGGCGAAGTCATTCGGGCGCTGCACGTCTGCTGGGCCGACCCCCCCGGGGCCTTGAAGGGCATTGTGAGTGTCCCCAACCGATCACCGCCAGGAGGCAATCCACAAGATGGAATGCAGCGAGGACAACGCCCGTGGATCCTCGACCTGCGGGGGTCCCATCCCTGGCGCTCTACCATAGGGCCAGGCCCATCACGAAGTCCGGTTTGGAACGCTCACCTGCCTCCCCAACCTTCTGCTTCCGGGGTCCTGTCCCTCATGGCCTCCATATTGGAAACCCTTAGTCCCGCAGCCACGCATCTCCCAACCACGCAGTCTGCAGCGGCGTCCCCTGGTGCTTCGGACAACCCTCAGAGTGAGATAAACCTGTTCACCAAAATGAGGTCATCCCCATCCTTTGCCGCCCTATCTACCTGAAAGACGGAGGCGCACACCAGTCCACCACCCGTCCTTCAACTCTGAGCCGGGAACACTCCACTGCGCCGGCGTGCCCAGTTGGGCCGCTTCTTTTCCGTGCCATTTCTGGGCGGCAGCAACAAGCCCTGGGCGAGAAAGGGCCCTGGGGGATAAAGGGCCCTGGGCCATGGAGAGCAGGGCTGTCCGCAGGGCTGACCTACGCCGGCCAATTCTCACGAGCGTTCTGCCCAAACCAATCCTGGTTTGGGCAGAACGCTCTTGAGAATTGGCCGGAAAACGCCTGGCGAAGTCATTCGGGCGCTGCACGTCTGCTGGGCCGCCCCACCCCGGGGCCTTGAAGGGCATTGTGAGTGTCCGCACCGGATCGCCGCCAGGAGGCACTCCACAAGATGGAATGCAGCGAGGACAACGCCCGTGGATCCTCGACCTGCGGGGGTCCCATCCCTGGCGGTCTACCATGGGGCCTGGCCCATCACAAAGTCCGGTCTGGAACGCTCGCCTGCTTCCCCAACCTTCCGCTTCCGGGGTCCTGTCCCTCATGGCCTCCATATTGGAAACCCTTAGTCCCGCAGCCACGCATCTCCCAACCACGCAGTCTCCATCGGCGCCTCCTGGTGCTTCAGACAACGCTCAGAGTGTGATAAACCTGTATGACCAAAATGAGGTCATCCCCATCCTTGACCGCCCGATCTACCCGAAAGACGGAGGCGCACACCAGGCCACCACCCGTCCTTCAACTCTGCTCCGGGAACGCTCCACTGCGCCGGTGTGCCCAGGTGGGCCGCTTCTTTTCCGTGCCATTTCGGGGCGGCAGCAACAAGCCCTGGGCGAGAAAGGGCCCTGGGCCATGGAGAGCAGGGCTGTCCGCAGGGCTGCCCTACGCCGGCCAATTCTCACGAGCGTTCTGCCCAAACCAATCCTGGTTTGGGCAGAACGCTCGTGAGAATTGGCCGGAAAACGCCCGGCGAAGTCATTCGGGCGCTGCACGTCTGCTGGGCCGACCCCCCCGGGGCCTTGAAGGGCATTGTGAGTGTCCGCAACCGATCACCGCCAGGAGGCAATCCACAAGATGGAATGCAGCGAGGACAACGCCCGTGGATCCTCGACCTGCGGGGGTCCCATCCCTGGCGCTCTACCATAGGGCCAGGCCCATCACGAAGTCCGGTTTGGAACGCTCACCTGCCTCCCCAACCTTCTGCTTCCGGGGTCCTGTCCCTCATGGCCTCCATATTGGAAACCCTTAGTCCCGCAGCCACGCATCTCCCAACCACGCAGTCTGCATCGGCGTCCCCTGGTGCTTCGGACAACCCTCAGAGTGAGATAAACCTGTATGACCAAAATGAGGTCATCCCCATCCTTTGCCGCCCCATCTACCTGAAAGACGGAGGCGCACACCAGTCCACCACCCATCCTTCAACTCTGAGCCGGGAACACTCCACTGCGCCGGCGTGCCCAGTTGGGCCGCTTCTTTTCCGTGCCATTTCTGGGCGGCAGCAACAAGCCCTGGGCGAGAAAGGGCCCTGGGCGATAAAGGGCCCTGGGCCATGGAGAGCAGGGCTGTCCGCAGGGCTGACCTACGCCGGCCAATTCTCACGAGCGTTCTGCCCAAACCAATCCTGGTTTGGGCAGAACGCTCTTGAGAATTGGCCGGAAAACGCCTGGCGAAGTCATTCGGGCGCTGCACGTCTGCTGGGCCGACCCCCCCGGCGTCTTGAAGGACATTGTGATTTTCCGCAACCGATCGCCGCCAGGAGGCAATCCACAAGATGGAATGCAGCGAGGACAACGCCCGTGGATCCACGACCTGCGGGGATCCCATTCCTGGCGCTCTACCATGAGGCCAGGCCCATCACGAAGTCCGATTTGCAACGCTCTCCTGCTTCCCCAACCTTCTTCTTCCGGGGTCCTGTCCCTCATGGCTTCCATATCGGAAACCCTTAGTCCCGCAACCACGCATCTCCCAACAACGCAGTCTGCATCGGCGTCCCCTGGTGCTTCGGACAACCATCAGAGTGAGATAAACCTGTTCACCAAAATGAGGTCATGCCCATCCTTTGCCGCCCCATCTACCCGAAAGTCGGAGGCGCACACCAGTCCCCCACCCGTCCTTCAACTCTTCCTTGGGAACGCTCCACTGCGTCGGTGTACCAGGGTGGGCCGTGTCTTTACCATGCCATTTCTGGGCGGCAGCAACATGCCCTGGGCTAGAAAGGGCCCTGGGCCATGGAGAGCAGGGCGGTCCGTAGAGCTGCCCTACGCCGGCCAATTCTCACGAGCGTTCTGCCCAAACCAATCCTGGTTTGGGCAGAACGCTCGTGAGAATTCGCCGGTAAACGCCCGGCGAAGTCATTCGGGCGCTGCACGTCTGCTGGGCCGCCCCCCCTCGGGCCTTGAAGGCATTTTGAGTGCCCGCACCCGATCGCCGCCAAGAGGCACTCCACAAGATGGATTGCACCAGCACAACGCCCGTGGATCCTCGACCTGCGGAGGTCACATACCTGGCAGTCTACCATGGGGCCAGGCCCATCACAAAGTCCGGTCTGGAACGCTCGCCTGCTTCCCCAACCTTCCGCTTCCGGGGTCCTGTCCCTCATGGCCTCCATATTGGAAACCCTTAGTCCCGCAGCCACGCATCTCCCAACCACGCAGTCTGCATCGGCGTCCCCTGGTGCTTCGGACAACCCTCAGAGTGAGATAAACCTGTTCACCAAAATGAGGTCATCCCCATCCTTTGCCGCCCCATCTACCTGAAAGACGGAGGCGCACACCAGTCCACCACCCGTCCTTCAACTCTGAGCCGGGAACACTCCACTGCGCCGGCGTGCCCAGTTGGGCCGCTTCTTTTCCGTGCCATTTCTGGGCGGCAGCAACAAGCCCTGGGCGAGAAAGGGCCCTGGGCGATAAAGGGCCCTGGGCCATGGAGAGCAGGGCTGTCCGCAGGGCTGACCTACGCCGGCCAATTCTCACGAGCGTTCTGCCCAAACCAATCCTGGTTTGGGCAGAACGCTCGTGAGAATTGGCCGGAAAACGCCCGGCGAAGTCATTCGGGCGCTGCACGTCTGCTGGGCCGCCACACCCCGGGGCCTTGAAGGGCATTGTGAGTGTCCGCACCGGATCGCCGCCAGGAGGCACTCCACAAGATGGAATGCAGCGAGGACAACGCCCGTGGATCCTCGACCTGCGGGGGTCCCATCCCTGGCGGTCTACCATGGGGCCTGGCCCATCACAAAGTCCGGTCTGGAACGCTCGCCTGCTTCCCCAACCTTCCGCTTCCGGGGTCCTGTCCCTCATGGCCTCCATATTGGAAACCCTTAGTCCCGCAGCCACGCATCTCCCAACCACGCAGTCTCCATCGGCGCCTCCTGGTGCTTCAGACAACGCTCAGAGTGTGATAAACCTGTATGACCAAAATGAGGTCATCCCCATCCTTGACCGCCCGATCTACCCGAAAGACGGAGGCGCACACCAGGCCACCACACGTCCTTCAACTCTGCTCCGCGAACGCTCCACTGCGCCGGCGTGCCCAGGTGGGCCGCTTCTTTTCCGTGCCATTTCGGGGCGGCAGCAACAAGCCCTGGGCGAGAAAGGGCCCTGGGCCATGGAGAGCAGGGCTGTCCGCAGGGCTGCCCTACGCCGGCCAATTCTCACGAGCGTTCTGCCCAAACCAATCCTGGTTTGGGCAGAACGCTCGTGAGAATTGGCCGGAAAACGCCTGGCGAAGTCATTCGGGCGCTGCACGTCTGCTGGGCCGCCCCACCCCGGGGCCTTGAAGGGCATTGTGAGTGTCCGCACCGGATCGCCGCCAGGAGGCACTCCACAAGATGGAATGCAGCGAGGACAACGCCCGTGGATCCTCGACCTGCGGGGGTCCCATCCCTGGCGGTCTACCATGGGGCCTGGCCCATCACAAAGTCCGGTCTGGAACGCTCGCCTGCTTCCCCAACCTTCCGCTTCCGGGGTCCTGTCCCTCATGGCCTCCATATTGGAAACCCTTAGTCCCGCAGCCACGCATCTCCCAACCACGCAGTCTCCATCGGCGCCTCCTGGTGCTTCAGACAACGCTCAGAGTGTGATAAACCTGTATGACCAAAATGAGGTCATCCCCATCCTTGACCGCCCGATCTACCCGAAAGACGGAGGCGCACACCAGGCCACCACCCGTCCTTCAACTCTGCTCCGGGAACGCTCCACTGCGCCGGCGTGCCCAGGTGGGCCGCTTCTTTTCCGTGCCATTTCGGGGCAGCAGCAACAAGCCCTGGGCGAGAAAGGGCCCTGGGCCATGGAGAGCAGGGCTGTCCGCAGGGCTGCCCTACGCCGGCCAATTCTCACGAGCGTTCTGCCCAAACCAATCCTGGTTTGGGCAGAACGCTCGTGAGAATTGGCCGGAAAACGCCCGGCGAAGTCATTCGGGCGCTGCACGTCTGCTGGGCCGACCCCCCCGGGGCCTTGAAGGGCATTGTGAGTGTCCGCAACCGATCAACGCCAGGAGGCAATCCACAAGATGGAATGCAGCTTGGACAACGCCCGTGGATCCTCGACCTGCGGGGGTCCCATCCCTGGCGCTCTACCATAGGGCCAGGCCCATCACGAAGTCCGGTTTGGAACGCTCACCTGCCTCCCCAACCTTCTTCTTCCGGGGTCCTGTCCCTCATGGCCTCCATATTGGAAACCCTTAGTCCCGCAGCCACGCATCTCCCAACCACGCAGTCTGCATCGGCGTCCCCTGGTGCTTCGGACAACCCTCAGAGTGAGATAAACCTGTTCACCAAAATGAGGTCATCCCCATCCTTTGCCGCCCCATCTACCTGAAAGACGGAGGCGCACACCAGTCCACCACCCGTCCTTCAACTCTGAGCCGGGAACACTCCACTGCGCCGGCGTGCCCAGTTGGGCCGCTTCTTTTCCGTGCCATTTCTGGGCGGCAGCAACAAGCCCTGGGCGAGAAAGGGCCCTGGGCGATAAAGGGCCCTGGGCCATGGAGAGCAGGGCTGTCCGCAGGGCTGACCTACGCCGGCCAATTCTCACGAGCGTTCTGCCCAAACCAATCCTGGTTTGGGCAGAACGCTCGTGAGAATTGGCCGGAAAACGCCCGGCGAAGTCATTCGGGCGCTGCACGTCTGCTGGGCCGCCCCACCCCGGGGCCTTGAAGGGCATTGTGAGTGTCCGCACCGGATCGCCGCCAGGAGGCACTCCACAAGATGGAATGCAGCGAGGACAACGCCCGTGGATCCTCGACCTGCGGGGGTCCCATCCCTGGCGGTCTACCATGGGGCCTGGCCCATCACAAAGTCCGTTCTGGAACGCTCGCCTGCTTCCCCAACCTTCCGCTTCCGGGGTCCTGTCCCTCATGGCCTCCATATTGGAAACCCTTAGTCCCGCAGCCACGCATCTCCCAACCACGCAGTCTCCATCGGCGCCTCCTGGTGCTTCAGACAACGCTCAGAGTGTGATAAACCTGTATGACCAAAATGAGGTCATCCCCATCCTTGACCGCCCGATCTACCCGAAAGACGGAGGCGCACACCAGGCCACCACCCGTCCTTCAACTCTGCTCCGGGAACGCTCCACTGCGCCGGCGTGCCCAGGTGGGCCGCTTCTTTTCCGTGCCATTTCGGGGCGGCAGCAACAAGCCCTGGGCGAGAAAGGGCCCTGGGCCATGGAGAGCAGGGCTGTCCGCAGGGCTGCCCTACGCCGGCCAATTCTCACGAGCGTTCTGCCCAACCCAATCCTGGTTTGGGCAGAACGCTCGTGAGAATTGGCCGGAAAACGCCCGGCGAAGTCATTCGGGCGCTGCACGTCTGCTGGGCCGACCCCCCCGGGGCCTTGAAGGGCATTGTGAGTGTCCGCAACCGATCACCGCCAGGAGGCAATCCACAAGATGGAATGCAGCGAGGACAACGCCCGTGGATCCTCGACCTGCGGGGGTCCCATCCCTGGCGCTCTACCATAGGGCCAGGCCCATCACGAAGTCCGGTTTGGAACGCTCACCTGCCTCCCCAACCTTCTGCTTCCGGGGTCCTGTCCCTCATGGCCTCCATATTGGAAACCCTTAGTCCCGCAGCCACGCATCTCCCAACCACGCAGTCTGCATCGGCGTCCCCTGGTGCTTCGGACAACCCTCAGAGTGAGATAAACCTGTTCACCAAAATGAGGTCATCCCCATCCTTTGCCGCCCCATCTAGCTGAAAGACGGAGGCGCACACCAGTCCACCACCCGTCCTTCAACTCTGAGCCGGGAACACTCCACTGCGCCGGCGTGCCCAGTTGGGCCGCTTCTTTTCCGTGCCATTTCTGGGCGGCAGCAACAAGCCCTGGGCGAGAAAGGGCCCTGGGCGATAAAGGGCCCTGGGCCATGGAGAGCAGGGCTGTCCGCAGGGCTGACCTACGCTGGCCAATTCTCACGAGCGTTCTGCCCAAACCAATCCTGGTTTGGGCAGAACGCTCGTGAGAATTGGCCGGAAAACGCCTGGCGAAGTCATTCGGGCGCTGCACGTCTGCTGGGCCGCCCCACCCCGGGGCCTTGAAGGGCATTGTGAGTGTCCGCACAGGATCGCCGCCAGGACGCACTCCACAAGATGGAATGCAGCGAGGACAACGCCCGTGGATCCTCGACCTGCGGGGGTCCCATCCCTGGCGGTCTACCATGGGGCCTGGCCCATCACAAAGTCCGGTCTGGAACGCTCGCCTGCTTCCCCAACCTTCCGCTTCCGGGGTCCTGTCCCTCATGGCCTCCATATTGGAAACCCTTAGTCCCGCAGCCACGCATCTCCCAACCACGCAGTCTCCATCGGCGCCTCCTGGTGCTTCAGACAACGCTCAGAGTGTGATAAACCTGTATGACCAAAATGAGGTCATCCCCATCCTTGACCGCCCGATCTACCCGAAAGACGGAGGCGCACACCAGGCCACCACCCGTCCTTCAACTCTGCTCCGGGAACGCTCCACTGCGCCGGCGTGCCCAGGTGGGCCGCTTCTTTTCCGTGCCATTTCGGGGCGGCAGCAACAAGCCCTGGGCGAGAAAGGGCCCTGGGCCATGGAGAGCAGGGCTGTCCGCAGGGCTGCCCTACGCCGGCCAATTCTCACGAGCGTTCTGCCCAAACCAATCCTGGTTTGGGCAGAACGCTCGTGAGAATTGGCCGTAAAACGCCCGGCGAAGTCATTCGGGCGCTGCACGTCTGCTGGGCCGACCCCCCCGGGGCCTTGAAGGGCATTGTGAGTGTCCGCAACCGATCACCGCCAGGAGGCAATCCACAAGATGGAATGCAGCGAGGACAACGCCCGTGGATCCTCGACCTGCGGGGGTCCCATCCCTGGCGCTCTACCATAGGGCCAGGCCCATCACGAAGTCCGGTTTGGAACGCTCACCTGCCTCCCCAACCTTCTGCTTCCGGGGTCCTGTCCCTCATGGCCTCCATATTGGAAACCCTTAGTCCCGCAGCCACGCATCTCCCAACCACGCAGTCTGCATCGGCGTCCCCTGGTGCTTTGGACAACCCTCAGAGTGAGATAAACATGTATGACCAAAATGAGGTCATCCCCATCCTTTGCCGCCCCATCTACCTGAAAGACGGAGGTGCACACCAGTCCACCACCCGTCCTTCAACTCTGAGCCGGGAACACTCCACTGCACCGGCGTGCCCAGTTGGGCCGCTTCTTTTCCGTGCCATTTCTGGGCGGCAGCAACAAGCCCTGGGCGAGAAAGGGCCCTGGGCGATAAAGGGCCCTGGGCCATGGAGAGCAGGGCTGTCCGCAGGGCTGACCTACGCCGGCCAATTCTCACGAGCGTTCTGCCCAAACCAATCCTGGTTTGGGCAGAACGCTCGTGAGAATTGGCCGGAAAACGCCCGGCGAAGTCATTCGGGCGCTGCACGTCTGCTGGGCCGACCCCCCCGGGGCCTTGAAGGGCATTGTGAGTGTCCGCAACCGATCACCGCCAGGAGGCAATCCACAAGATGGAATGCAGCGAGGACAACGCCCGTGGATCCTCGACCTGCGGGGGTCCCATCCCTGGCGCTCTACTATAGGGCCAGGCCCATCACGAAGTCCGGATTGGAACGCTCACCTGCCTCCCCAACCTTCTGCTTCCGGGGTCCTGTCCCTCATGGCCTCCATATTGGAAACCCTTAGTCCCGCAGGCACGCATCTCCCAACCACGCAGTCTCCATCGGCGTCCCCTGGTGCTTCGGACAACCCTCAGAGTGAGATAAACATGTATGACCAAAATGAGGTCATCCCCATCCTTGACCGCCCGATCTACCCGAAAGACGGAGGCGCACACCAGGCCACCACCCGTCCTTCAACTCTGCTCCGGGAACGCTCCACTGCGCCAGCGTGCCCAGGTGGGCCGCTTCTTTTCCGTGCCATTTCGGGGCGGCAGCAACAAGCCCTGGGCGAGAAAGGGCCCTGGGCCATGGAGAGCAGGGCTGTCCGCAGGGCTGCCCTACGCCGGCCAATTCTCACGAGCGTTCTGCCCAAACCAATCCTGGTTTGGGCAGAACGCTCGTGAGAATTGGCCGGAAAACGCCCGGCGAAGTCATTCGGGCGCTGCACGTCTGCTGGGCCGACCCCCCCGGGGCCTTGAAGGGCATTGTGAGTGTCCGCAACCGATCACCGCCAGGAGGCAATCCACAAGATGGAATGCAGCGAGGACAACGCCCGTGGATCCTCGACCTGCGGGGGTCCCATCCCTGGCGCTCTACCATAGGGCCAGGCCCATCACGAAGTCCGGTTTGGAACGCTCACCTGCCTCCCCAACCTTCTGCTTCCGGGGTCCTGTCCCTCATGGCCTCCATATTGGAAACCCTTAGTCCCGCAGCCACGCATCTCCCAACCACGCAGTCTGCATCGGCGTCCCCTGGTGCTTCGGACAACCCTCAGAGTGAGATAAACCTGTTCACCAAAATGAGGTCATCCCCATCCTTTGCCGCCCCATCTACCTGAAAGACGGAGGCGCACACCAGTCCACCACCCGTCCTTCAACTCTGAGCCGGGAACACTCCACTGCGCCGGCGTGCCCAGTTGGGCCGCTTCTTTTCCGTGCCATTTCTGGGCGGCAGCAACAAGCCCTGGGCGAGAAAGGGCCCTGGGCGATAAAGGGCCCTGGGCCATGGAGAGCAGGGCTGTCCGCAGGGCTGACCTACGCCGGCCAATTCTCACGAGCGTTCTGCCCAAACCAATCCTGGTTTGGGCAGAACGCTCGTGAGAATTGGCCGGAAAACGCCCGGCGAAGTCATTCGGGCGCTGCACGTCTGCTGGGCCGCCACACCCCGGGGCCTTGAAGGGCATTGTGAGTGTCCGCACCGGATCGCCGCCAGGAGGCACTCCACAAGATGGAATGCAGCGAGGACAACGCCCGTGGATCCTCGACCTGCGGGGGTCCCATCCCTGGCGGTCTACCATGGGGCCTGGCCCATCACAAAGTCCGGTCTGGAACGCTCGCCTGCTTCCCCAACCTTCCGCTTCCGGGGTCCTGTCCCTCATGGCCTCCATATTGGAAACCCTTAGTCCCGCAGCCACGCATCTCCCAACCACGCAGTCTCCATCGGCGCCTCCTGGTGCTTCAGACAACGCTCAGAGTGTGATAAACCTGTATGACCAAAATGAGGTCATCCCCATCCTTGACCGCCCGATCTACCCGAAAGACGGAGGCGCACACCAGGCCACCACACGTCCTTCAACTCTGCTCCGCGAACGCTCCACTGCGCCGGCGTGCCCAGGTGGGCCGCTTCTTTTCCGTGCCATTTCGGGGCGGCAGCAACAAGCCCTGGGCGAGAAAGGGCCCTGGGCCATGGAGAGCAGGGCTGTCCGCAGGGCTGCCCTACGCCGGCCAATTCTCACGAGCGTTCTGCCCAAACCAATCCTGGTTTGGGCAGAACGCTCGTGAGAATTGGCCGGAAAACGCCTGGCGAAGTCATTCGGGCGCTGCACGTCTGCTGGGCCGCCCCACCCCGGGGCCTTGAAGGGCATTGTGAGTGTCCGCACCGGATCGCCGCCAGGAGGCACTCCACAAGATGGAATGCAGCGAGGACAACGCCCGTGGATCCTCGACCTGCGGGGGTCCCATCCCTGGCGGTCTACCATGGGGCCTGGCCCATCACAAAATCCGGTCTGGAACGCTCGCCTGCTTCCCCAACCTTCCGCTTCCGGGGTCCTGTCCCTCATGGCCTCCATATTGGAAACCCTTAGTCCCGCAGCCACGCATCTCCCAACCACGCAGTCTCCATCGGCGCCTCCTGGTGCTTCAGACAACGCTCAGAGTGTGATAAACCTGTATGACCAAAATGAGGTCATCCCCATCCTTGACCGCCCGATCTACCCGAAAGACGGAGGCGCACACCAGGCCACCACCCGTCCTTCAACTCTGCTCCGGGAACGCTCCACTGCGCCGGCGTGCCCAGGTGGGCCGCTTCTTTTCCGTGCCATTTCGGGGCGGCAGCAACAAGCCCTGGGCGAGAAAGGGCCCTGGGCCATGGAGAGCAGGGCTGTCCGCAGGGCTGCCCTACGCCGGCCAATTCTCACGAGCGTTCTGCCCAAACCAATCCTGGTTTGGGCAGAACGCTCGTGAGAATTGGCCGGAAAACGCCCGGCGAAGTCATTCGGGCGCTGCACGTCTGCTGGGCCGACCCCCCCGGGGCCTTGAAGGGCATTGTGAGTGTCCGCAACCGATCACCGCCAGGAGGCAATCCACAAGATGGAATGCAGCGAGGACAACGCCCGTGGATCCTCGACCTGCGGGGGTCCCATCCCTGGCGCTCTACCATAGGGCCAGGCCCATCACGAAGTCCGGTTTGGAACGCTCACCTGCCTCCCCAACCTTCTGCTTCCGGGGTCCTGTCCCTCATGGCCTCCATATTGGAAACCCTTAGTCCCGCAGCCACGCATCTCCCAACCACGCAGTCTGCATCGGCGTCCCCTGGTGCTTTGGACAACCCTCAGAGTGAGATAAACATGTATGACCAAAATGAGGTCATCCCCATCCTTTGCCGCCCCATCTACCTGAAAGACGGAGGCGCACACCAGTCCACCACCCGTCCTTCAACTCTGAGCCGGGAACACTCCACTGCACCGGCGTGCCCAGTTGGGCCGCTTCTTTTCCGTGCCATTTCTGGGCGGCAGCAACAAGCCCTGGGCGAGAAAGGGCCCTGGGCGATAAAGGGCCCTGGGCCATGGAGAGCAGGGCTGTCCGCAGGGCTGACCTACGCCGGCCAATTCTCACGAGCGTTCTGCCCAAACCAATCCTGGTTTGGGCAGAACGCTCGTGAGAATTGGCCGGAAAACGCCCGGCGAAGTCATTCGGGCGCTGCACGTCTGCTGGGCCGACCCCCCCGGGGCCTTGAAGGGCATTGTGAGTGTCCGCAACCGATCACCGCCAGGAGGCAATCCACAAGATGGAATGCAGCGAGGACAACGCCCGTGGATCCTCGACCTGCGGGGGTCCCATCCCTGGCGCTCTACTATAGGGCCAGGCCCATCACGAAGTCCGGATTGGAACGCTCACCTGCCTCCCCAACCTTCTGCTTCCGGGGTCCTGTCCCTCATGGCCTCCATATTGGAAACCCTTAGTCCCGCAGGCACGCATCTCCCAACCACGCAGTCTCCATCGGCGTCCCCTGGTGCTTCGGACAACCCTCAGAGTGAGATAAACATGTATGACCAAAATGAGGTCATCCCCATCCTTGACCGCCCGATCTACCCGAAAGACGGAGGCGCACACCAGGCCACCACCCGTCCTTCAACTCTGCTCCGGGAACGCTCCACTGCGCCAGCGTGCCCAGGTGGGCCGCTTCTTTTCCGTGCCATTTCGGGGCGGCAGCAACAAGCCCTGGGCGAGAAAGGGCCCTGGGCCATGGAGAGCAGGGCTGTCCGCAGGGCTGCCCTACGCCGGCCAATTCTCACGAGCGTTCTGCCCAAACCAATCCTGGTTTGGGCAGAACGCTCGTGAGAATTGGCCGGAAAACGCCCGGCGAAGTCATTCGGGCGCTGCACGTCTGCTGGGCCGACCCCCCCGGGGCCTTGAAGGGCATTGTGAGTGTCCGCAACCGATCACCGCCAGGAGGCAATCCACAAGATGGAATGCAGCGAGGACAACGCCCGTGGATCCTCGACCTGCGGGGGTCCCATCCCTGGCGCTCTACCATAGGGCCAGGCCCATCACGAAGTCCGGTTTGGAACGCTCACCTGCCTCCCCAACCTTCTGCTTCCGGGGTCTTGTCCCTCATGGCCTCCATATTGGAAACCCTTAGTCCCCCAGCCACGCATCTCCCAACCACGCAGTCTGCATCGGCGTCCCCTGGTGCTTCGGACAACCCTCAGAGTGAGATAAACATGTATGACCAAAATGAGGTCATCCCCATCCTTTGCCGCCCCATCTACCTGAAAGACGGAGGCGCACACCAGTCCACCACCCGTCCTTCAACTCTGAGCCGGGAACACTCCACTGCGCCGGCGTGCCCAGTTGGGCCGCTTCTTTTCCGTGCCATTTCTGGGCGGCAGCAACAAGCCCTGGGCGAGAAAGGGCCCTGGGCGATAAAGGGCCCTGGGCCATGGAGAGCAGGGCTGTCCGCAGGGCTGACCTACGCCGGCCAATTCTCACGAGCGTTCTGCCCAAACCAATCCTGGTTTGGGCAGAACGCTCGTGAGAATTGGCCGGAAAACGCCCGGCGAAGTCATTCGGGCGCTGCACGTCTGCTGGGCCGCCCCACCCCGGGGCCTTGAAGGGCATTGTGAGTGTCCGCACCGGATCGCCGCCAGGAGGCACTCCACAAGATGGAATGCAGCGAGGACAACGCCCGTGGATCCTCGACCTGCGGGGGTCCCATCCCTGGCGGTCTACCATAGGGCCTGGCCCATCACAAAGTCCGGTCTGGAACGCTCGCCTGCTTCCCCAACCTTCCGCTTCCGGGGTCCTGTCCCTCATGGCCTCCATATTGGAAACCCTTAGTCCCGCAGCCACGCATCTCCCAACCACGCAGTCTCCATCGGCGCCTCCTGGTGCTTCAGACAACGCTCAGAGTGTGATAAACCTGTATGACCAAAATGAGGTCATCCCCATCATTGACCGCCCGATCTACCCGAAAGACGGAGGCGCACACCAGGCCACCACCCGTCCTTCAACTCTGCTCCGGGAACGCTACACTGCGCCGGCGTGCCCAGGTGGGCCGCTTCTTTTCCGTGCCATTTCGGGGCGGCAGCAACAAGCCCTGGGCGAGAAAGGGCCCTGGGCCATGGAGAGCAGGGCTGTCCGCAGGGCTGCCCTACGCCGGCCAATTCTCACGAGCGTTCTGCCCAAACCAATCCTGGTTTGGGCAGAACGCTCGTGATAATTGGCCGGAAAACGCCCGGCGAAATCATTCGGGCGCTGCACGTCTGCTGGGCCGACCCCCCCGGGGCCTTGAAGGGCATTGTGAGTGTCCGCAACCGATCACCGCCAGGAGGCAATCCACAAGATGGAATGCAGCGAGGACAACGCCCGTGGATCCTCGACCTGCGGGGGTCCCATCCCTGGCGCTCTACCATAGGGCCAGGCCCATCACGAAGTCCGGTTTGGAACGCTCACCTGCCTCCCCAACCTTCTGCTTCCGGGGTCCTGTCCCTCATGGCCTCCATATTGGAAACCCTTAGTCCCGCAGCCACGCATTTCCCAACCACGCAGTCTGCATCGGCGTCCCCTGGTGCTTCGGACAACCCTCAGAGTGAGATAAACCTGTTCACCAAAATGAGGTCATCCCCATCCTTTGCCGCCCCATCTACCTGAAAGACGGAGGCGCACACCAGTCCACCACCCGTCCTTCAACTCTGAGCCGGGAACACTCCACTGCGCCGGCGTGCCCAGTTGGGCCGCTTCTTTTCCGTGCCATCTCTGGGCGGCAGCAACAAGCCCTGGGCGAGAAAAGGCTCTGGGCGATAAAGGGCCCTGGGCCATGGAGAGCAGGGCTGTCCGCAGGGCTGACCTACGCCGGCCAATTCTCACGAGCGTTCTGCCCAAACCAATCCTGGTTTGGGCAGAACGCTCGTGAGAATTGGCCGGAAAACGCCCGGCGAAGTCATTCGGGCGCTGCACGTCTGCTGGGCCGCCCCACCCCGGGGCCTTGAAGGGCATTGTGAGTGTCCGCACCGGATCGCCGCCAGGAGGCACTCCACAAGATGGAATGCAGCGAGGACAACGCCCGTGGATCCTCGACCTGCGGGGGTCCCATCCCTGGCGGTCTACCATGGGGCCTGGCCCATCACAAAATCCGTTCTGGAACGCTCGCCTGCTTCCCCAACCTTCCGCTTCCGGGGTCCTGTCCCTCATGGCCTCCATATTGGAAACCCTTAGTCCCGCAGCCACGCATCTCCCAACCACGCAGTCTCCATCGGCGCCTCCTGGTGCTTCAGACAACGCTCAGAGTGTGATAAACCTGTATGACCAAAATGAGGTCATCCCCATCCTTGACCGCCCGATCTACCCGAAAGACGGAGGCGCACACCAGGCCACCACCCGTCCTTCAACTCTGCTCCGGGAACGCTCCACTGCGCCGGCGTGCCCAGGTGGGCCGCTTCTTTTCCGTGCCATTTCGGGGCGGCAGCAACAAGCCCTGGGCGAGAAAGGGCCCTGGGCCATGGAGAGCAGGGCTGTCCGCAGGGCTGCCCTACGCCGGCCAATTCTCACGAGCGTTCTGCCCAAACCAATCCTGGTTTGGGCAGAACGCTCGTGAGAATTGGCCGGAAAACGCCCGGCGAAGTCATTCGGGCGCTGCACGTCTGCTGGGCCGACCCCCCCGGGGCCTTGAAGGGCATTGTGAGTGTCCGCAACCGATCACCGCCAGGAGGCAATCCACAAGATGGAATGCAGCGAGGACAACGCCCGTGGATCCTCGACCTGCGGGGGTCCCATCCCTGGCGCTCTACCATAGGGCCAGGCCCATCACGAAGTCCGGTTTGGAACGCTCACCTGCCTCCCCAACCTTCTGCTTCCGGGGTCCTGTCCCTCATGGCCTCCATATTGGAAACCCTTAGTCCCGCAGCCACGCATCTCCCAACCACGCAGTCTGCATCGGCGTCCCCTGGTGCTTCGGACAACCCTCAGAGTGAGATAAACCTGTTCACCAAAATGAGGTCATCCCCATCCTTTGCCGCCCCATCTACCTGAAAGACGGAGGCGCACACCAGTCCACCACCCGTCCTTCAACTCTGAGCCGGGAACACTCCACTGCGCCGGCGTGCCCAGTTGGGCCGCTTCTTTTCCGTGCCATTTCTGGGCGGCAGCAACAAGCCCTGGGCGAGAAAGGGCCCTGGGCGATAAAGGGCCCTGGGCCATGGAGAGCAGGGCTGTCCGCAGGGCTGCCCTACGCCGGCCAATTCTCACGAGCGTTCTGCCCAAACCAATCCTGGTTTGGGCAGAACGCTCGTGAGAATTGGCCGGAAAACGCCCGGCGAAGTCATTCGGGCGCTGCACGTCTGCTGGGCCGACCCCCCCGGGGCCTTGAAGGGCATTGTGAGTGTCCGCAACCGATCACCGCCAGGAGGCAATCCACAAGATGGAATGCAGCGAGGACAACGCCCGTGGATCCTCGACCTGCGGGGGTCCCATCCCTGGCGCTCTACCATAGGGCCAGGCCCATCACGAAGTCCGGTTTGGAACGCTCACCTGCCTCCCCAACCTTCTGCTTCCGGGGTCTTGTCCCTCATGGCCTCCATATTGGAAACCCTTAGTCCCCCAGCCACGCATCTCCCAACCACGCAGTCTGCATCGGCGTCCCCTGGTGCTTCGGACAACCCTCAGAGTGAGATAAACATGTATGACCAAAATGAGGTCATCCCCATCCTTTGCCGCCCCATCTACCTGAAAGACGGAGGCGCACACCAGTCCACCACCCGTCCTTCAACTCTGAGCCGGGAACACTCCACTGCGCCGGCGTGCCCAGTTGGGCCGCTTCTTTTCCGTGCCATTTCTGGGCGGCAGCAACAAGCCCTGGGCGAGAAAGGGCCCTGGGCGATAAAGGGCCCTGGGCCATGGAGAGCAGGGCTGTCCGCAGGGCTGACCTACGCCGGCCAATTCTCACGAGCGTTCTGCCCAAACCAATCCTGGTTTGGGCAGAACGCTCGTGAGAATTGGCCGGAAAACGCCCGGCGAAGTCATTCGGGCGCTGCACGTCTGCTGGGCCGCCCCACCCCGGGGCCTTGAAGGGCATTGTGAGTGTCCGCACCGGATCGCCGCCAGGAGGCACTCCACAAGATGGAATGCAGCGAGGACAACGCCCGTGGATCCTCGACCTGCGGGGGTCCCATCCCTGGCGGTCTACCATAGGGCCTGGCCCATCACAAAGTCCGGTCTGGAACGCTCGCCTGCTTCCCCAACCTTCCGCTTCCGGGGTCCTGTCCCTCATGGCCTCCATATTGGAAACCCTTAGTCCCGCAGCCACGCATCTCCCAACCACGCAGTCTCCATCGGCGCCTCCTGGTGCTTCAGACAACGCTCAGAGTGTGATAAACCTGTATGACCAAAATGAGGTCATCCCCATCATTGACCGCCCGATCTACCCGAAAGACGGAGGCGCACACCAGGCCACCACCCGTCCTTCAACTCTGCTCCGGGAACGCTACACTGCGCCGGCGTGCCCAGGTGGGCCGCTTCTTTTCCGTGCCATTTCGGGGCGGCAGCAACAAGCCCTGGGCGAGAAAGGGCCCTGGGCCATGGAGAGCAGGGCTGTCCGCAGGGCTGCCCTACGCCGGCCAATTCTCACGAGCGTTCTGCCCAAACCAATCCTGGTTTGGGCAGAACGCTCGTGATAATTGGCCGGAAAACGCCCGGCGAAATCATTCGGGCGCTGCACGTCTGCTGGGCCGACCCCCCCGGGGCCTTGAAGGGCATTGTGAGTGTCCGCAACCGATCACCGCCAGGAGGCAATCCACAAGATGGAATGCAGCGAGGACAACGCCCGTGGATCCTCGACCTGCGGGGGTCCCATCCCTGGCGCTCTACCATAGGGCCAGGCCCATCACGAAGTCCGGTTTGGAACGCTCACCTGCCTCCCCAACCTTCTGCTTCCGGGGTCCTGTCCCTCATGGCCTCCATATTGGAAACCCTTAGTCCCGCAGCCACGCATCTCCCAACCACGCAGTCTGCATCGGCGTCCCCTGGTGCTTCGGACAACCCTCAGAGTGAGATAAACCTGTTCACCAAAATGAGGTCATCCCCATCCTTTGCCGCCCCATCTACCTGAAAGACGGAGGCGCACACCAGTCCACCACCCGTCCTTCAACTCTGAGCCGGGAACACTCCACTGCGCCGGCGTGCCCAGTTGGGCCGCTTCTTTTCCGTGCCATCTCTGGGCGGCAGCAACAAGCCCTGGGCGAGAAAAGGCTCTGGGCGATAAAGGGCCCTGGGCCATGGAGAGCAGGGCTGTCCGCAGGGCTGACCTACGCCGGCCAATTCTCACGAGCGTTCTGCCCAAACCAATCCTGGTTTGGGCAGAACGCTCGTGAGAATTGGCCGGAAAACGCCCGGCGAAGTCATTCGGGCGCTGCACGTCTGCTGGGCCGCCCCACCCCGGGGCCTTGAAGGGCATTGTGAGTGTCCGCACCGGATCGCCGCCAGGAGGCACTCCACAAGATGGAATGCAGTGAGGACAACGCCCGTGGATCCTCGACCTGCGGGGGTCCCATCCCTGGCGGTCTACCATGGGGCCTGGCCCATCACAAAATCCGTTCTGGAACGCTCGCCTGCTTCCCCAACCTTCCGCTTCCGGGGTCCTGTCCCTCATGGCCTCCATATTGGAAACCCTTAGTCCCGCAGCCACGCATCTCCCAACCACGCAGTCTCCATCGGCGCCTCCTGGTGCTTCAGACAACGCTCAGAGTGTGATAAACCTGTATGACCAAAATGAGGTCATCCCCATCCTTGACCGCCCGATCTACCCGAAAGACGGAGGCGCACACCAGGCCACCACCCGTCCTTCAACTCTGCTCCGGGAACGCTCCACTGCGCCGGCGTGCCCAGGTGGGCCGCTTCTTTTCCGTGCCATTTCGGGGCGGCAGCAACAAGCCCTGGGCGAGAAAGGGCCCTGGGCCATGGAGAGCAGGGCTGTCCGCAGGGCTGCCCTACGCCGGCCAATTCTCACGAGCGTTCTGCCCAAACCAATCCTGGTTTGGGCAGAACGCTCGTGAGAATTGGCCGGAAAACGCCCGGCGAAGTCATTCGGGCGCTGCACGTCTGCTGGGCCGACCCCCCCGGGGCCTTGAAGGGCATTGTGAGTGTCCGCAACCGATCACCGCCAGGAGGCAATCCACAAGATGGAATGCAGCGAGGACAACGCCCGTGGATCCTCGACCTGCGGGGGTCCCATCCCTGGCGCTCTACCATAGGGCCAGGCCCATCACGAAGTCCGGTTTGGAACGCTCACCTGCCTCCCCAACCTTCTGCTTCCGGGGTCCTGTCCCTCATGGCCTCCATATTGGAAACCCTTAGTCCCGCAGCCACGCATCTCCCAACCACGCAGTCTGCATCGGCGTCCCCTGGTGCTTCGGACAACCCTCAGAGTGAGATAAACCTGTTCACCAAAATGAGGTCATCCCCATCCTTTGCCGCCCCATCTACCTGAAAGACGGAGGCGCACACCAGTCCACCACCCGTCCTTCAACTCTGAGCCGGGAACACTCCACTGCGCCGGCGTGCCCAGTTGGGCCGCTTCTTTTCCGTGCCATTTCTGGGCGGCAGCAACAAGCCCTGGGCGAGAAAGGGCCCTGGGCGATAAAGGGCCCTGGGCCATGGAGAGCAGGGCTGTCCGCAGGGCTGCCCTACGCCGGCCAATTCTCACGAGCGTTCTGCCCAAACCAATCCTGGTTTGGGCAGAACGCTCGTGAGAATTGGCCGGAAAACGCCCGGCGAAGTCATTCGGGCGCTGCACGTCTGCTGGGCCGCCCCACCCCGGGGCCTTGAAGGGCATTGTGAGTGTCCGCACTGGATCGCCGCCAGGAGGCACTCCAAAGATGTAATGCAGCGAGGACAACGCCCGTGGATCCTCGACCTGCGGGGGTCCCATCCCTGGCGGTCTACCATGGGGCCTGGCCCATCACAAAGTCCGGTCTGGAATGCTCGCCTGCTTCCCCAACCTTCCGCTTCGGGGGTCCTGTCCCTCATGGCCTCCATATTGGAAACCCTTAGTCCCGCAGCCACGCATCTCCCAACCACGCAGTCTCCATCGGCGCCTCCTGGTGCTTCAGACAACGCTCAGAGTGTGATAAACCTGTATGACCAAAATGAGGTCATCCCCATCCTTGACCGCCCGATCTACCCGAAAGACGGAGGCGCACACCAGGCCACCACCCGTCCTTCAACTCTGCTCCGGGAACGCTCCACTGCGCCGGCGTGCCCAGGTGGGCCGCTTCTATTCCGTGCCATTTCGGGGCGGCAGCAACAAGCCCTGGGCGAGAAAGGGCCCTGGGCTATGGAGAGCAGGGCTGTCCGCAGGGCTGCCCTACGCCGGCCAATTCTCACGAGCGTTCTGCCCAAACCAATCCTTGTTTGGGCAGAACGCTCGTGAGAATTGGCCGGAAAACGCCTGGCGAAGTCATTCGGGCGCTGCACGTCTGCTGTGCCGCCCCACCCCGGGGCCTTGAAGGGCATTGTGAGTGTCCGCACCGGATCGCCGCCAGGAGGCACTCCACAAGATGGAATGCAGCGAGGACAACGCCCGTGGATCCTCGACCTGCGGGGGTCCCATCCCTGGCGGTCTACCATGGGGCCTGGCCCATCACAAAGTCCGGTCTGGAACGCTCGCCTGCTTCCCCAACCTTCCGCTTCCGGGGTCCTGTCCCTCATGGCCTCCATATTGGAAATCCTTAGTCCCGCAGCCACGCATCTCCCAACCACGCAGTCTCCATCGGCGCCTCCTGGTGCTTCAGACAACGCTCAGAGTGTGATAAACCTGTATGACCAAAATGAGGTCATCCCTATCCTTGACCGCCCGATCTACCCGAAAGACGGAGGCGCACACCAGGCCACCACCCGTCCTTCAACTCTGCTCCGGGAACGCTCCACTGCGCCGGCGTGCCCAGGTGGGCCGCTTCTTTTCCGTGCCATTTCGGGGCGGCAGCAACAAGCCCTGGGCGAGAAAGGGCCCTGGGCCATGGAGAGCAGGGCTGTCCGCAGGGCTGCCCTACGCCGGCCAATTCTCACGAGCGTTCTGCCCAAACCAATCCTGGTTTGGGCAGAACGCTCGTGAGAATTGGCCGGAAAACGCCCGGCGAAGTCATTCGGGCGCTGCACGTCTGCTGGGCCGACCCCCCCGGGGCCTTGAAGGGCATTGTGAGTGTCCGCAACCGATCACCGCCAGGAGGCAATCCACAAGATGGAATGCAGCGAGGACAACGCCCGTGGATCCTCGACCTGCGGGGGTCCCATCCCTGGCGCTCTACCATAGGGCCAGGCCCATCACGAAGTCCGGTTTGGAACGCTCACCTGCCTCCCCAACCTTCTGCTTCCGGGGTCCTGTCCCTCATGGCCTCCATATTGGAAACCCTTAGTCCCGCAGCCACGCATCTCCCAACCACGCAGTCTGCATCGGCGTCCCCTGGTGCTTCGGACAACCCTCAGAGTGAGATAAACCTGTTCACCAAAATGAGGTCATCCCCATCCTTTGCCGCCCCATCTACCTGAAAGACGGAGGCGCACACCAGTCCACCACCCGTCCTTCAACTCTGAGCCGGGAACACACCACTGCGCCGGCGTGCCCAGTTGGGCCGCTTCTTTTCCGTGCCATTTCTGGGCGGCAGCAACAAGCCCTGGGCGAGAAAGGGCCCTGGGCGATAAAGGGCCCTGGGCCATGGAGAGCAGGGCTGTCCGCAGGGCTGACCTACGCAGGCCAATTCTCACGAGCGTTCTGCCCAAACCAATCCTGGTTTGGGCAGAACGCTCGTGAGAATTGGCCGGAAAACGCCTGGCGAAGTCATTCGGGCGCTGCACGTCTGCTGGGCCGCCCCACCCCGGGGCCTTGAAGGGCATTGTGAGTGTCCGCACCGGATCGCCGCCAGGAGGCACTCCAAAGATGTAATGCAGCGAGGACAACGCCCGTGGATCCTCGACCTGCGGGGGTCCCATCCCTGGCGGTCTACCATGGGGCCTGGCCCATCACAAAGTCCGGTCTGGAATGCTCGCCTGCTTCCCCAACCTTCCGCTTCGGGGGTCCTGTCCCTCATGGCCTCCATATTGGAAACCCTTAGTCCCGCAGCCACGCATCTCCCAACCACGCAGTCTCCATCGGCGCCTCCTGGTGCTTCAGACAACGCTCAGAGTGTGATAAACCTGTATGACCAAAATGAGGTCATCCCCATCCTTGACCGCCCGATCTACCCGAAAGACGGAGGCGCACACCAGGCCACCACCCGTCCTTCAACTCTGCTCCGGGAACGCTCCACTGCGCCGGCGTGCCCAGGTGGGCCGCTTCTATTCCGTGCCATTTCGGGGCGGCAGCAACAAGCCCTGGGCGAGAAAGGGCCCTGGGCAATGGAGAGCAGGGCTGTCCGCAGGGCTGCCCTACGCCGGCCAATTCTCACGAGCGTTCTGCCCAAACCAATCCTTGTTTGGGCAGAACGCTCGTGAGAATTGGCCGGAAAACGCCTGGCGAAGTCATTCGGGCGCTGCACGTCTGCTGGGCCGCCCCACCCCGGGGCCTTGAAGGGCATTGTGAGTGTCCGCACCGGATCGCCGCCAGGAGGCACTCCACAAGATGGAATGCAGCGAGGACAAGGCCCGTGGATCCTCGACCTGCGGGGGTCCCATCCCTGGCGGTCTACCATGGGGCCTGGCCCATCACAAAGTCCGGTCTGGAACGCTCGCCTGCTTCCCCAACCTTCCGCTTCCGGGGTCCTGTCCCTCATGGCCTCCATATTGGAAATCCTTAGTCCCGCAGCCACGCATCTCCCAACCACGCAGTCTCCATCGGCGCCTCCTGGTGCTTCAGACAACGCTCAGAGTGTGATAAACCTGTATGACCAAAATGAGGTCATCCCTATCCTTGACCGCCCGATCTACCCGAAATACGGAGGCGCACACCAGGCCACCACCCGTCCTTCAACTCTGCTCCGGGAACGCTCCACTGCGCCGGCGTGCCCAGGTGGGCCGCTTCTTTTCCGTGCCATTTCGGGGCGGCAGCAACAAGCCCTGGGCGAGAAAGGGCCCTGGGCCATGGAGAGCAGGGCTGTCCGCAGGGCTGCCCTACGCCGGCCAATTCTCACGAGCGTTCTGCCCAAACCAATCCTGGTTTGGGCAGAACGCTCGTGAGAATTGGCCGGAAAACGCCCGGCGAAGTCATTCGGGCGCTGCACGTCTGCTGGGCCGACCCCCCCGGGGCCTTGAAGGGCATTGTGAGTGTCCGCAACCGATCACCGCCAGGAGGCAATCCACAAGATGGAATGCAGCGAGGACAACGCCCGTGGATCCTCGACCTGCGGGGGTCCCATCCCTGGCGCTCTACCATAGGGCCAGGCCCATCACGAAGTCCGGTTTGGAACGCTCACCTGCCTCCCCAACCTTCTGCTTCCGGGGTCCTGTCCCTCATGGCCTCCATATTGGAAACCCTTAGTCCCGCAGCCACGCATCTCCCAACCACGCAGTCTGCATCGGCGTCCCCTGGTGCTTCGGACAACCCTCAGAGTGAGATAAACATGTATGACCAAAATGAGGTCATCCCCATCCTTTGCCGCCCCATCTACCTGAAAGACGGAGGCGCACACCAGTCCACCACCCGTCCTTCAACTCTGAGCCGGGAACACTCCACTGCGCCGGCGTGCCCAGTTGGGCCGCTTCTTTTCCGTGCCATTTCTGGGCGGCAGCAACAAGCCCTGGGCGAGAAAGGGCCCTGGGCGATAAAGGGCCCTGGGCCATGGAGAGCAGGGCTGTCCGCAGGGCTGACCTACGCCGGCCAATTCTCACGAGCGTTCTGCCCAAACCAATCCTGGTTTGGGCAGAACGCTCGTGAGAATTGGCCGGAAATCGCCTGGCGAAGTCATTCGGGCGCTGCACGTCTGCTGGGCCGCCCCACCCCGGGGCCTTGAAGGGCATTGTGAGTGTCCGCACCGGATCGCCGCCAGGAGGCACTCCACAAGATGGAATGCAGCGAGGACAACGCCCGTGGATCCTCGACCTGCGGGGGTCCCATCCCTGGCGGTCTACCATGGGGCCTGGCCCATCACAAAGTCCGGTCTGGAACGCTCGCCTGCTTCCCCAACCTTCCGCTTCCGGGGTCCTGTCCCTCATGGCCTCCATATTGGAAACCCTTAGTCCCGCAGCCACGCATCTCCCAACCACGCAGTCTCCATCGGCGCCTCCTGGTGCTTCAGACAACGCTCAGAGTGTGATAAACCTGTATGACCAAAATGAGGTCATCCCCATCCTTGACCGCCCGATCTACCCGAAAGACGGAGGCGCACACCAGGCCACCACCCGTCCTTCAACTCTGCTCCCGGAACGCGCCACTGCGCCGGCGTGCCCAGGTGGGCCGCTTCTTTTCCATGCCATTTCGGGGCGGCAGCAACAAGCCCTGGGCGAGAAAGGGCCCTGGGCCATGGAGAGCAGGGCTGTCCGCAGGGCTGCCCTACGCCGGCCAATTCTCACGAGCGTTCTGCCCAAACCAATCCTGGTTTGGGCAGAACGCTCGTGAGAATTGGCCGGAAAACGCCCGGCGAAGTCATTCGGGCGCTGCACGTCTGCTGGGCCGACCCCCCCGGGGCCTTGAAGGGCATTGTGAGTGTCCGCATCCGATCACCGCCAGGAGGCAATCCACAAGATGGAATGCAGCGAGGACAACGCCCGTGGATCCTCGACCTGCGGGGGTCCCATCCCTGGCGCTCTACCATAGGGCCAGGCCCATCACGAAGTCCGATTTGGAACGCTCACCTGCCTCCCCAACCTTCTGCTTCCGGGTCCTGTCCCTCATGGCCTCCATATTGGAAACCCTTAGTCCCGCAGCCACGCATCTCCCAACCACGCAGTCTGCATCGGCGTCCCCTGGTGCTTCGGACAACCCTCAGAGTGAGATAAACCTGTTCACCAAAATGAGGTCATCCCCATCCTTTGCCGCCCCATCTACCTGAAAGACGGAGGCGCACACCAGTCCACCACCCGTCCTTCAACTCTGAGCCGGGAACACTCCACTGCGCCGGCGTGCCCAGTTGGGCCGCTTCTTTTCCGTGCCATTTCTGGGCGGCAGCAACAAGCCCTGGGCGAGAAAGGGCCCTGGGCGATAAAGGGCCCTGGGCCATGGAGAGCAGAGCTGTCCGCAGGGCTGACCTACGCCGGCCAATTCTCACGAGCGTTCTGCCCAAACCAATCCTGGTTTGGGCAGAACGCTCGTGAGAATTGGCCGGAAAACGCCCGGCGAAGTCATTCGGGCGCTGCACGTCTGCTGGGCCACCCCACCCCGGGGCCTTGAAGGGCATTGTGAGTGTCCGCACCGGATCGCCGCCAGGAGGCACTCCACAAGATGGAATGCAGCGAGGACAACGCCCGTGGATCCTCGACCTGCGGGGGTCCCATCCCTGGCGGTCTACCATGGGGCCTGGCCCATCACAAAGTCCGGTCTGGAACGCTCGCCTGCTTCCCCAACCTTCCGCTTCCGGGGTCCTGTCCCTCATGGCCTCCATATTGGAAACCCTTAGTCCCGCAGCCACGCATCTCCCAACCACGCAGTCTCCATCGGCGCCTCCTGGTGCTTCAGACAACGCTCAGAGTGTGATAAACCTGTATGACCAAAATGAGGTCATCCCCATTCTTGACCGCCCGATCTACCCGAAAGACGGAGGCGCACACCAGGCCACCACCCGTCCTTCAACTCTGCTCCGGGAACGCTCCACTGCGCCGGCGTGCCCAGGGGGGCCGCTTCTTTTCCGTGCCATTTCGGGGCGGCAGCAACAAGCCCTGGGCGAGAAAGGGCCCTGGGCCATGGAGAGCAGGGCTGTCCGCAGGGCTGCCCTACGCCGGCCAATTCTCACGAGCGTTCTGCCCAAACCAATCCTGGTTTGGGCAGAACGCTCGTGAGAATTGGCCGGAAAACGCCCGGCGAAGTCATTCGGGCGCTGCACGTCTGCTGGGCCGACCCCCTCGGGGCCTTGAAGGGCATTGTGAGTGTCCGCATCCGATCACCGCCAGGAGGCACTCCACAAGATGGAATGCAGCGAGGACAACGCCCGTGGATCCTCGACCTGCGGGGGTCCCATCCCTGGCGCTCTACCATAGGGCCAGGCCCATCACGAATCCGGTTTGGAACGCTCACCTGCCTCCCCAACCTTCTGCTTCCGGGGTCCTGTCCCTCATGGCCTCCATATTGGAAACCCTTAGTCCCGCAGCCACGCATCTCCCAACCACGCAGTCTGCATCGGCGTCCCCTGGTGCTTCGGACAACCCTCAGAGTGAGATAAACCTGTTCACCAAAATGAGGTCATCCCCATCCTTTGCCGCACCATCTACCTGAAAGACGGAGGCGCACACCAGTCCACCACCCGTCCTTCAACTCTGAGCCGGGAACACTCCACTGCGCCGGCGTGCCCAGTTGGGCCGCTTCTTTTCCGTGCCATTTCTGGGCGGCAGCAACAAGCCCTGGGCGAGAAAGGGCCCTGGGCGATAAAGGGCCCTGGGCCATGGAGAGCAGGGCTGTCCGCAGGGCTGACCTACGCCGGCCAATTCTCACGAGCGTTCTGCCCAAACCAATCCTGGTTTGGGCAGAACGCTCGTGAGAATTGGCCGGAAAACGCCTGGCGAAGTCATTCGGGCGCTGCACGTCTGCTGGGCCGCCCCACCCCGGGGCCTTGAAGGGCATTGTGAGTGTCCGCACCGGATCGCCGCCAGGAGGCACTCCACAAGATGGAATGCAGCGAGGACAACGCCCGTGGATCCTCGACCTGCGGGGGTCCCATCCCTGGCGGTCTACCATGGGGCCTGGCCCATCACAAAGTCCGGTCTGGAATGCTCGCCTGCTTCCCCAACCTTCCGCTTCGGGGGTCCTGTCCCTCATGGCCTCCATATTGGAAACCCTTAGTCCCGCAGCCACGCATCTCCCAACCACGCAGTCTCCATCGGCGCCTCCTGGTGCTTCAGACAACGCTCAGAGTGTGATAAACCTGTATGACCAAAATGAGGTCATCCCCATCCTTGACCGCCCGATCTACCCGAAAGACGGAGGCGCACACCAGGCCACCACCCGTCCTTCAACTCTGCTCCGGGAACGCTCCACTGCGCCGGCGTGCCCAGGTGGGCCGCTTCTATTCCGTGCCATTTCGGGGCGGCAGCAACAAGCCCTGGGCGAGAAAGGGCCCTGGGCTATGGAGAGCAGGGCTGTCCGCAGGGCTGCCCTACGCCGGCCAATTCTCACGAGCGTTCTGCCCAAACCAATCCTGGTTTGGGCAGAACGCTCGTGAGAATTGGCCGGAAAACGCCTGGCGAAGTCATTCGGGCGCTGCACGTCTGCTGGGCCGCCCCACCCCGGGGCCTTGAAGGGCATTGTGAGTGTCCGCACCGGATCGCCGCCAGGAGGCACTCCACAAGATGGAATTCAGCGAGGACAACGCCCGTGGATCCTCGACCTGCGGGGGTCCCATCCCTGGCGGTCTACCATGGGGCCTGGCCCATCACAAAGTCCGGTCTGGAACGCTCGCCTGCTTCCCCAACCTTCCGCTTCCGGGGTCCTGTCCCTCATGGCCTCCATATTGGAAACCCTTAGTCCCGCAGCCACGCATCTCCCAACCACGCAGTCTCCATCGGCGCCTCCTGGTGCTTCAGACAACGCTCAGAGTGTGATAAACCTGTATGACCAAAATGAGGTCATCCCCATCCTTGACCGCCCGATCTACCCGAAAGACGGAGGCGCACACCAGGCCACCACCCGTCCTTCAACTCTGCTCTGGGAACGCTCCACTGCGCCGGTGTGCCCAGGTGGGCCGCTTCTTTTCCGTGCCATTTCGGGGCGGCAGCAACAAGCCCTGGGCGAGAAAGGGCCCTGGGCCATGGAGAGTAGGGCTGTCCGCAGGGCTGCCCTACGCCGGCCAATTCTCACGAGCGTTCTGCCAAAACCAATCCTGGTTTGGGCAGAACGCTCGTGAGAATTGGCCGGAAAACGCCTGGCGAAGTAATTCGGGCGCTACACGTCTGCTGGGCCGACCCCCCCGGGGCCTTGAAGGGCATTGGGAGTGTCCGCAACCGATCACCGCCAGGAGGCAATCCACAAGATGGAATGCAGCGAGGACAACGCCCGTGGATCCTCGACCTGCGGGGGTCCCATCCCTGGCGCTCTACCATAGGGCCAGGCCCATCACGAAGTCCGGTTTGGAACGCTCACCTGCCTCCCCAACCTTCTGCTTCCGGGGTCCTGTCCCTCATGGCCTCCATATTGGAAACCCTTAGTCCCGGAGCCACGCATCTCCCAACCACGCAGTCTGCATCGGCGTCCCCTGGTGCTTCGGACAACCCTCAGAGTGAGATAAACCTGTTCACCAAAATGAGGTCATCCCCATCCTTTGCCGCCCCATCTACCTGAAAGACGGAGGCGCACACCAGTCCACCACCCGTCTTTCAACTCTGAGCCGGGAACACTCCACTGCGCCGGCGTGCCCAGTTGGGCCGCTTCTTTTCCGTGCCATTTCTGGGCGGCAGCAACAAGCCCTGGGCGAGAAAGGGCCCTGGGCGATAAAGGGCCCTGGGCCATGGAGAGCAGGGCTGTCCGCAGGGCTGACCTACGCCGGCCAATTCTCACGAGCGTTCTGCCCAAACCAATCCTGGTTTGGGCAGAACGCTCGTGAGAATTGGCCGGAAATCGCCTGGCGAAGTCATTCGGGCGCTGCACGTCTGCTGGGCCGCCCCACCCCGGGGCCTTGAAGGGCATTGTGAGTGTCCGCACCGGATCGCCGCCAGGAGGCACTCCACAAGATGGAATGCAGCGAGGACAACGCCCGTGGATCCTCGACCTGCGGGGGTCCCATCCCTGGCGGTCTACCATGGGGCCTGGCCCATCACAAAGTCCGGTCTGGAACGCTCGCCTGCTTCCCCAACCTTCCGCTTCCGGGGTCCTGTCCCTCATGGCCTCCATATTGGAAACCCTTAGTCCCGCAGCCACGCATCTCCCAACCACGCAGTCTCCATCTGCGCCTCCTGGTGCTTCAGACAACGCTCAGAGTGTGATAAACCTGTATGACCAAAATGAGGTCATCCCCATCCTTGACCGCCCGATCTACCCGAAAGACGGAGGCGCACACCAGGCCACCACCCGTCCTTCAACTCTGCTCCGGGAACGCTCCACTGCGCAGGCGTGCCCAGGTGGGCCGCTTCTTTTCCGTGCCATTTCGGGGCGGCAGCAACAAGCCCTGGGCGAGAAAGGGCCCTGGGCCATGGAGAGCAGGGCTGTCCGCAGGGCTGCCCTACGCCGGCCAATTCTCACGAGCGTTCTGCCCAAACCAATCCTGGTTTGGCCAGAACGCTCGTGAGAATTGGCCGGAAAACGCCCGGCGAAGTCATTCGGGCGCTGCACGTCTGCTGGGCCGACCCCCCCGGGGCCTTGAAGGGCATTGTGAGTGTCCGCAACCGATCACCGCCAGGAGGCAATCCACAAGATGGAATGCAGCGAGGACAACGCCCGTGGATCCTCGACCTGCGGGGGTCCCATCCCTGGCGCTCTACCATAGGGCCAGGCCCATCACGAAGTCCGGTTTGGAACGCTCACCTGCCTCCCCAACCTTCTGCTTCCGGGGTCCTGTCGCTCATGGCCTCCATATTGGAAACCCTTAGTCCCGCAGCCACGCATCTCCCAACCACGCAGTCTGCATCGGCGTCCCCTGGTGCTTCGGACAACCCTCAGAGTGAGATAAACATGTATGACCAAAATGAGGTCATCCCCATCCTTTGCCGCCCCATCTACCTGAAAGACGGAGGCGCACACCAGTCCACCACCCGTCCTTCAACTCTGAGCCGGGAACACTCCGCTGCGCCGGCGTGCCCAGTTGGGCCGCTTCTTTTCCGTGCCATTTCTGGGCGGCAGCAACAAGCCCTGGGCGAGAAAGGGCCCTGGGCGATAAAGGGCCCTGGGCCATGGAGAGCAGGGCTGTCCGCAGGGCTGACCTACGCCGGCCAATTCTCACGAGCGTTCTGCCCAAACCAATCCTGGTTTGGGCAGAACGCTCGTGAGAATTGGCCGGAAATCGCCTGGCGAAGTCATTCGGGCGCTGCACGTCTGCTGGGCCGCCCCACCCCGGGGCCTTGAAGGGCATTGTGAGTGTCCGCACCGGATCGCCGCCAAGAGGCACTCCACAAGATGGATTGCACCAGCACAACGCCCGTGGATCCTCGACCTGCGGAGGTCACATACCTGGCAGTCTACCATGGGGCCAGGCCCATCACAAAGTCCGGTCTGGAACGCTCGCCTGCTTCCCCAACCTTCTGCTGCCGCGGTCCTGTCCCTCATGGCCTCCATATCGGAAACCCTTAGTCCCGCAGCCACGCATCTCCCAACCACGCAGTCTGCATCGGCGTCCCCTGGTGCTTCGGACCACCCTCAGAGTGAGATAAACCTGTTCACCAAAATGAGGTCATCCACATCCTTTGCCGCCCCATCTACCTGAAAGACGGAGGCGCACACCAGTCCACCACCCGTCCTTCAATTCTGATCCGGGGACGCTCCACTGCGCCTGCGTGCCCAGGTGGGCCGCTTCTTTTCCGTGCCATTTCGGGGCGGCAGCAACAAGCCCTGGGCGAGAAAGGGCCCTGGGCCATGGAGAGCAGGGCGGCCCGCAGGGCTGCCCTACGCCGGCCAATTCTCACGAGCGTTCTGCCCAAACCAATCCTGGTTTGGGCAGAACGCTCGTGAGAATTGGCCGGAAAACGCCCGGCGAAGTCATTCGGGCGCTGCACGTCTGCTGGGCCGACCCCCCCGGGGCCTTGAAGGGCATTGTGAGTGTCCGCAACCGATCACCGCCAGGAGGCAATCCACAAGATGGAATGCAGCGAGGACAACGCCCGTGGATCCTCGACCTGCGGGGGTCCCATCCCTGGCGCTCTACCATAGGGCCAGGCCCATCACGAAGTCCGGTTTGGAACGCTCACCTGCCTCCCCAACCTTCTGCTTCCGGGGTCCTGTCCCTCATGGCCTCCATATTGGAAACCCTTAGTCCCGCAGCCACGCATCTCCCAACCACGCAGTCTGCATCGGCGTCCCCTGGTGCTTCGGACAACCCTCAGAGTGAGATAAACCTGTTCACCAAAATGAGGTCATCCCCATCCTTTGCCGCCCCATCTACCTGAAAGACGGAGGCGCACACCAGTCCACCACCCGTCCTTCAACTCTGAGCCGGGAACACTCCACTGCGCCGGCGTGCCCAGTTGGGCCGCTTCTTTTCCGTGCCATTTCTGGGCGGCAGCAACAAGCCCTGGGCGAGAAAGGGCCCTGGGCGATAAAGGGCCCTGGGCCATGGAGAGCAGGGCTGTCCGCAGGGCTGACCTACGCAGGCCAATTCTCACGAGCGTTCTGCCCAAACCAATCCTGGTTTGGGCAGAACGCTCGTGAGAATTGGCCGGAAAACGCCTGGCGAAGTCATTCGGGCGCTGCACGTCTGCTGGGCCGCCCCACCCCGGGGCCTTGAAGGGCATTGTGAGTGTCCGCACCGGATCGCCGCCAGGAGGCACTCCAAAGATGTAATGCAGCGAGGACAACGCCCGTGGATCCTCGACCTGCGGGGGTCCCATCCCTGGCGGTCTACCATGGGGCCTGGCCCATCACAAAGTCCGGTCTGGAATGCTCGCCTGCTTCCCCAACCTTCCGCTTCGGGGGTCCTGTCCCTCATGGCCTCCATATTGGAAACCCTTAGTCCCGCAGCCACGCATCTCCCAACCACGCAGTCTCCATCGGCGCCTCCTGGTGCTTCAGACAACGCTCAGAGTGTGATAAACCTGTATGACCAAAATGAGGTCATCCCCATCCTTGACCGCCCGATCTACCCGAAAGACGGAGGCGCACACCAGGCCACCACCCGTCCTTCAACTCTGCTCCGGGAACGCTCCACTGCGCCGGCGTGCCCAGGTGGGCCGCTTCTATTCCGTGCCATTTCGGGGCGGCAGCAACAAGCCCTGGGCGAGAAAGGGCCCTGGGCTATGGAGAGCAGGGCTGTCCGCAGGGCTGCCCTACGCCGGCCAATTCTCACGAGCGTTCTGCCCAAACCAATCCTTGTTTGGGCAGAACGCTCGTGAGAATTGGCCGGAAAACGCCTGGCGAAGTCATTCGGGCGCTGCACGTCTGCTGGGCCGCCCCACCCCGGGGCCTTGAAGGGCATTGTGAGTGTCCGCACCGGATCGCCGCCAGGAGGCACTCCACAAGATGGAATGCAGCGAGGACAACGCCCGTGGATCCTCGACCTGCGGGGGTCCCATCCCTGGCGGTCTACCATGGGGCCTGGCCCATCACAAAGTCCGGTCTGGAACGCTCGCCTGCTTCCCCAACCTTCCGCTTCCGGGGTCCTGTCCCTCATGGCCTCCATATTGGAAATCCTTAGTCCCGCAGCCACGCATCTCCCAACCACGCAGTCTCCATCGGCGCCTCCTGGTGCTTCAGACAACGCTCAGAGTGTGATAAACCTGTATGACCAAAATGAGGTCATCCCTATCCTTGACCGCCCGATCTACCCGAAAGACGGAGGCGCACACCAGGCCACCACCCGTCCTTCAACTCTGCTCCGGGAACGCTCCACTGCGCCGGCGTGCCCAGGTGGGCCGCTTCTTTTCCGTGCCATTTCGGGGCGGCAGCAACAAGCCCTGGGCGAGAAAGGGCCCTGGGCCATGGAGAGCAGGGCTGTCCGCAGGGCTGCCCTACGCCGGCCAATTCTCACGAGCGTTCTGCCCAAACCAATCCTGGTTTGGGCAGAACGCTCGTGAGAATTGGCCGGAAAACGCCCGGCGAAGTCATTCGGGCGCTGCACGTCTGCTGGGCCGACCCCCCCGGGGCCTTGAAGGGCATTGTGAGTGTCCGCAACCGATCACCGCCAGGAGGCAATCCACAAGATGGAATGCAGCGAGGACAACGCCCGTGGATCCTCGACCTGCGGGGGTCCCATCCCTGGCGCTCTACCATAGGGCCAGGCCCATCACGAAGTCCGGTTTGGAACGCTCACCTGCCTCCCCAACCTTCTGCTTCCGGTGTCCTGTCCCTCATGGCCTCCATATTGGAAACCCTTAGTCCCGCAGCCACGCATCTCCCAACCACGCAGTCTTTATCGGCGTCCCCTGGTGCTTCGGACCACCCTCAGAGTGAGATAAACCTGTTCACCAAAATGAGGTCATCCACATCCTTTGCCGCCCCATCTACCTGAAAGACGGAGGCGCACACCAGTCCACCACCCGTCCTTCAACTCTGAGCCGGGAACACTCCACTGCGCCGGCGTGCCCAGTTGGGCCGCTTCTTTTCCGTGCCATTTCTGGGCGGCAGCAACAAGCCCTGGGCGAGAAAGGGCCCTGGGCGATAAAGGGCCCTGGGCCATGGAGAGCAGGGCTGTCCGCAGGGCTGACCTACGCCGGCCAATTCTCACGAGCGTTCTGCCCAAACCAATCCTGGTTTGGGCAGAACGCTCGTGAGAATTGGCCAGAAAACGCCTGGCGAAGTCATTCGGGCGCTGCACGTCTGCTGGGCCGCCCCACCCCGGGGCCTTGAAGGGCATTGTGAGTGTCCGCACCGGATCGCCGCCAGGAGGCACTCCACAAGATGGAATGCAGCGAGGACAACGCCCGTGGATCCTCGACCTGCGGGGGTCCCATCCCTGGCGGTCTACCATGGGGCCTGGCCCATCACAAAGTCCGGTCTGGAACGCTCGCCTGCTTCCCCAACCTTCCGCTTCCGGGGTCCTGTCCCTCATGGCCTCCATATTGGAAACCCTTAGTCCCGCAGCCACGCATCTCCCAACCACGCAGTCTCCATCGGCGCCTCCTGGTGCTTCAGACAACGCTCAGAGTGTGATAAACCTGTATGACCAAAATGAGGTCATCCCCATCCTTGACCGCCCGATCTACCCGAAAGACGGAGGCGCACACCAGGCCACCACCCGTCCTTCAACTCTGCTCCGGGAACGCTCCACTGCGCCGGCGTGCCCAGGTGGGCCGCTTCTTTTCCGTGCCATTTCGGGGCGGCAGCAACAAGCCCTGGGCGAGAAAGGGCCCTGGGCCATGGAGAGCAGGGCTGTCCGCAGGGCTGCCCTACGCCGGCCAATTCTCACGAGCGTTCTGCCCAAACCAATCCTGGTTTGGGCAGAACGCTCGTGAGAATTGGCCGGAAAACGCCCGGCGAAGTCATTCGGGCGCTGCACGTCTGCTGGGCCGACCCCCCCGGGGCCTTGAAGGGCATTGTGAGTGTCCGCAACCGATCACCGCCAGGAGGCAATCCACAAGATGGAATGCAGCGAGGACAACGCCCGTGGATCCTCGACCTGCGGGGGTCCCATCCCTGGCGCTCTACCATAGGGCCAGGCCCATCACGAAGTCCGGTTTGGAACGCTCACCTGCCTCCCCAACCTTCTGCTTCCGGGGTCCTGTCCCTCATGGCCTCCATATTGGAAACCCTTAGTCCCGCAGCCACGCATCTCCCAACCACGCAGTCTGCATCGGCGTCCCCTGGTGCTTCGGACAACCCTCAGAGTGAGATAAACCTGTATGACCAAAATGAGGTCATCCCCATCCTTTGCCGCCCCATCTACCTGAAAGACGGAGGCGCACACCAGTCCACCACCCGTCCTTCAACTCTGAGCCGGGAACACTCCACTGCGCCGGCGTGCCCAGTTGGGCCGCTTCTTTTCCGTGCCATTTCTGGGCGGCAGCAACAAGCCCTGGGCGAGAAAGGGCCCTGGGCGATAAAGGGCCCTGGGCCATGGAGAGCAGGGCTGTCCGTAGAGCTGCCCTACGCCGGCCAATTCTCACGAGCGTTCTGCCCAAACCAATCCTGGTTTGGGCAGAACGCTCGTGAGAATTGGCCGGAAAACGCCCGGCGAAGTCATTCGGGCGCTGCACGTCTGCTGGGCCGACCCCCCGGGGCCTTGAAGGGCATTGTGAGTGTCCGCAACCGATCACCGCCAGGAGGCAATCCACAAGATGGAATGCAGCGAGGACAACGCCCGTGGATCCTCGACCTGCGGGGGTCCCATCCCTGGCGCTCTACCATAGGGCCAGGCCCATCACGAAGTCCGGTTTGGAACACTCACCTGCCTCCCCAACCTTCTGCTTCCGGTGTCCTGTCCCTCATGGCCTCCATACTGGAAACCCTTAGTCCCGCAGCCACGCATCTCCCAACCACGCAGTCTTTATCGGCGTCCCCTGGTGCTTCGGACCACCCTCAGAGTGAGATAAACCTGTTCACCAAAATGAGGTCATCCACATCCTTTGCCGCCCCATCTACCTGAAAGACGGAGGCGCACACCAGTCCACCACCCGTCCTTCAACTCTGAGCCGGGAACACTCCACTGCGCCGGCGTGCCCAGTTGGGCCGCTTCTTTTCCGTGCCATTTCTGGGCGGCAGCAACAAGCCCTGGGCGAGAAAGGGCCCTGGGCGATAAAGGGCCCTGGGACATGGAGAGCAGGGCTGTCTGCAGGGCTGACCTACGCCGGCCAATTCTCACGAGCGTTCTGCCCAAACCAATCCTGGTTTGGGCAGAACGCTCGTGAGAATTGGCCGGAAAACGCCTGGCGAAGTCATTCGGGCGCTGCACGTCTGCTGGGCCGCCCCACCCCGGGGCCTTGAAGGGCATTGTGAGTGTCCGCACCGGATCGCCGCCAGGAGGCACTCCACAAGATGGAATGCAGCGAGGACAACGCCCGTGGATCCTCGACCTGCGGGGGTCCCATCCCTGGCGGTCTACCATGGGGCCTGGCCCATCACAAAGTCCGGTCTGGAACGCTCGCCTGCTTCCCCAACCTTCCGCTTCCGGGGTCCTGTCCCTCATGGCCTCCATATTGGAAACCCTTAGTCCCGCAGCCACGCATCTCCCAACCACGCAGTCTCCATCGGCGCCTCCTGGTGCTTCAGACAACGCTCAGAGTGTGATAAACCTGTATGACCAAAATGAGGTCATCCCCATCCTTGACCGCCCGATCTACGCGAAAGACGGAGGCGCACACCAGGCCACCACCCGTCCTTCAACTCTGCTCCGGGAACGCTCCACTGCGCCGGCGTGCCCAGGTGGGCCGCTTCTTTTCCGTGCCATTTCGGGGCGTCAGCAACAAGCCCTGGGCGAGAAAGGGCCCTGGGCCATGGAGAGCAGGGCTGTCCGTAGAGCTGCCCTACGCCGGCCAATTCTCACGAGCGTTCTGCCCAAACCAATCCTGGTTTGGGCAGAACGCTCGTGAGAATTGGGCGGAAAACGCCCGGCGAAGTCATTCGGGCGCTGCACGTCTGCTGGGCCGACCCCCCCGGGGCCTTGAAGGGCATTGTGAGTGTCCGCAACCGATCACCGCCAGGAGGCAATCCACAAGATGGAATGCAGCGAGGACAACGCCCGTGGATCCTCGACCTGCGGGGGTCCCATCCCTGGCGCTCTACCATAGGGCCAGGCCCATCACGAAGTCCGGTTTGGAACGCTCACCTGCCTCCCCAACCTTCTGCTTCCGGGGTCCTGTCCCTCATGGCCTCCATATTGGAAACCCTTAGTCCCGCAGCCACGCATCTCCCAACCACGCAGTCTGCATCGGCGTCCCCTAGTGCTTCGGACAACCCTCAGATTGAGATAAACCTGTATGACCAAAATGAGGTCATCCCCATCCTTTGCCGCCCCATCTACCTGAAAGACGGAGGCGCACACCAGTCCACCACCCGTCCTTCAACTCTGAGCCGGGAACACTCCACTGCGCCGGCGTGCCCAGTTGGGCCGCTTCTTTTCCGTGCCATTTCTGGGCGGCAGCAACAAGCCCTGGGCGAGAAAGGGTTCTGGGCGATAAAGGGCCTTGGGCCATGGAGAGCAGGGCTGTCCGCAGGGCTGACCTACGCCGGCCAATTCTCACGAGCGTTCTGCCCAAACCAATCCTGGTTTGGGCAGAACGCTCGTGAGAATTGGCCGGAAAACGCCTGGCGAATTCATTCGGGCGCTGCACGTCTGCTGGGCCGCCCCACCCCGGGGCCTTGAAGGGCATTGTGAGTGTCCGCACCGGATCGCCGCCAGGAGGCACTCCACAAGATGGAATGCAGCGAGGACAACGCCCGTGGATCCTCGACCTGCGGGGGTCCCATCCCTGGCGGTCTACCATGAGGCCTGGCCCATCACAAAGTCCGGTCTGGAACGCTCGCCTGCCTCCCCAACCTTCTGCTTCCGGGGTCCTGTCCCTCATGGCCTCCATATTGGAAACCCTTAGTCCCGCAGCCACGCATCTCCCAACCACGCAGTCTGCATCGGCGTCCCCTGGTGCTTCGGACAACCCTCAGAGTGAGATAAACCTGTATGACCAAAATGAGGTCATCCCCATCCTTTGCCGCCCCATCTACCTGAAAGACGGAGGCGCACACCAGTCCACCACCCGTCCTTCAACTCTGAGCCGGGAACACTCCACTGCGCCGGCGTGCCCAGTTGGGCCGCTTCTTTTCCGTGCCATTTCTGGGCGGCAGCAACAAGCCCTGGGCGAGAAAGGGCCCTGGGCGATAAAGGGCCCTGGGCCATGGAGAGCAGGGCTGTCCGCAGGGCTGACCTACGCCGGCCAATTCTCACGAGCGTTCTGCCCAAACCAATCCTGGTTTGGGCAGAACGCTCGTGAGAATTGGCCGGAAAACGCCTGGCGAAGTCATTCGGGCGCTGCACGTCTGCTGGGCCGCCCCACCCCGGGGCCTTGAAGGGCATTGTGAGTGTCCGCACCGGATCGCCGCCAGGAGGCACTCCACAAGATGGAATGCAGCGAGGACAACGCCCGTGGATCCTCGACCTGCGGGGGTCCCATCCCTGGCGGTCTACCATGGGGCCTGGCCCATCACAAAGTCCGGTCTGGAACGCTCGCCTGCTTCCCCAACCTTCCGCTTCCGGGGTCCTGTCCCTCATGGCCTCCATATTGGAAACCCTTAGTCCCACAGCCACGCATCTCCCAACCACGCAGTCTCCATCGGCGCCTCCTGGTGCTTCAGACAACGCTCAGAGTGTGATAAACCTGTATGACCAAAATGAGGTCATCCCCATCCTTGACCGCCCGATCTACCCGAAAGACGGAGGCGCACACCAGGCCACCACCCGTCCTTCAACTCTGCTCCGGGAACGGTACACTGCGCCGGCGTGCCCAGGTGGGCCGCTTCTTTTCCGTGCCATTTCTGGGCGGCAGCAACAAGCCCTGGGCGAGAAAGGGCCCTGGGCGATAAAGGGCCCTGGGCCATGGAGAGCAGGGCTGTCCGCAGGGCTGACCTACGCCGGCCAATTCTCACGAGCGTTCTGCCCAAACCAATCCTGGTTTGGGCAGAACGCTCGTGAGAATTGGCCGGAAAACGCCCGGCGAAGTCATTCGGGCGCTGCACGTCTGCTGGGCCGACCCCCCCGGGGCCTTGAAGGGCATTGTGAGTGTCCGCAACCGATCACCGCCAGGAGGCAATCCACAAGATGGAATGCAGCGAGGACAACGCCCGTGGATCCTCGACCTGCGGGGGTCCCATCCCTGGCGCTCTACCATAGGGCCAGGCCCATCACGAAGTCCGGTTTGGAACGCTCACCTGCCTCCCCAACCTTCTGCTTCCGGGGTCCTGTCCCTCATGGCCTCCATATTGGAAACCCTTAGTCCCGCAGCCACGCATCTCCCAACCACGCAGTCTGCATCGGCGTCCCCTGGTGCTTCGGACAACCCTCAGAGTGAGATAAACCTGTATGACCAAAATGAGGTCATCCCCATCCTTTGCCGCCCCATCTACCTGAAAGACGGAGGCGCACACCAGTCCACCACCCGTCCTTCAACTCTGAGCCGGGAACACTCCACTGCGCCGGCGTGCCCAGTTGGGCCGCTTCTTTTCCGTGCCATTTCTGGGCGGCAGCAACAAGCCCTGGGCGAGAAACGGCCCTGGGCGATAAAGGGCCCTGGGCCATGGAGAGCAGGGCTGTCCGCAGGGCTGACCTACGCCGGCCAATTCTCACGAGCGTTCTGCCCAAACCAATCCTGGTTTGGGCAGAACGCTCGTGAGAATTGGTCGGAAAACGCCCGGCGAAGTCACCTCGGGCGCCGCACGTCTACAGGGCCTCCCCCCGGGGCCTGGCTGGGCATTGTGACTGCCTGCACCCGCACCCGGCCAAGAGGCACTCCATGAGATGGACTGCGGTGAGGATAATGCCTGCGGACACTCGGCCTGCGGGGGTCCCGTCCCTGGCGCTATACCATGGGTCCGGGCCCATCACGAAGCCCGGGTTCCAACGCTCGCTCGCTTCCCCAGCCTTCTGCCTCCGGGGTCCAGATCCTCGTGGCCTCCATATCGGGAAACCTGAGTCCCGCAGCCACGCATCTCCCAACCACAAAGGCGCCAACAGCGACTCCCGGCGCTTCGGAAAACCATCGGAGTGAGATAAACCTTCATGCCAAAAAGATGTCAACCCCATCTTTGGGTGCCCCATCTTCCCGAAAGACGGAGGCGCACGCCCGGCCGCCATCCGTCCTTCAACTCTGCTCCCGGAACGCTCCACTGCGTTGGCGCCCATGGGTGGGCCGCGTCTTTTCCGTGCGATTTCCAGGCGGCCGCCACATGCCCTGGGCGAGAAAGGACCCTGGGCCCAGAGAGCAGGGAAGTCCACAGGGCTGCCCAACTCCGGCCAATTCTTACGAGCGTTCTGCCCAAACCGATCCCGGTTTGGGCAGAACGCTCATGAGTATTGGCCGGAAAACGCCCGGCGAAGACACCTCGGACACGGCACGTCTTCAGGGTCGCACCCCGGTGCCTGGCCGGGCATTGTGAGTGCCTGTACGGGAACCCCGAAAAGAGGCACTCCGTGAGACGCACTGTGGTGAGGACAAAGCCTCCAGATATTGGGCCTGCGGGGTCACTTCCCTGGTGCTATACCATGGGTTCGGGCCCATCACGAAGCACGGCCTCGAACGCTCGCTGGCTTCCACAGCCTTCTGCTTCCATGGTCCTGTTCCTCGTGGCCTCCTTATCGGGAAACCTGAGTCCTGCAGCCACACGTCTCCCAACCACGCAGGCACAATCGTCGCCTCCGTCGCATCTGACAACTTTCGGAATGAGATAAGACTGCGTGCCAAATATGATGTTATCCCATACTTGGGCGCCGCATCTTCCCAAAAGACGGAGGACCACGCCCGGCCGCCATCCGTCCTTCAACTCCGCTCCCGGAACACTCCACTGTTCCGCCACACCCGGGTTGGCTGCATCTTTTCCGTGAGATTTACGGGCGGCCGCAACATGCCCTGGGCATGAAGGGCCCTAGGCCTTGGAGAGCAGGGCCTTCCACAGGACTGCATAATGCCGGCCAATTCTCACGAGTGTTCTGGCCAAACCGATCCCGGTTTTGGCAGAATGCTCGTGAGAATTGGCTGGAAAACGCCCGGCGACATCACCTCGGGCGCAGCATGTCTGCAGGGCCGCCCCCCCGGGGCCTGGCTGGGTATTGTGAGTGCCCGCTCCCGCACCACGCCAAGAGGCACTTCGTGAGTCCGACTGTTTGTAGTACAAGGCCTGTGGATCTTCGGCCTGTGGGGGTTCGTCCCTGGCGCTAACCATGGGGCCGGGCTCATTTCGAAGCCCGGGCTCAAACGCTCGCTTTTTACCCCAGCCTTCTGCTTCCAGGGTTCTGGTCCTCGTGGCATCCATATTGGGAACCCTGTGTCCGGCAACCACACATCTCCCAACCACGCAAGCGCCAACAGCGTCTCCCGGCCCTTCAGACAACCCTCAGAATGAGATAAACCTGAGTGCGCAAAATGAGGTCATCCCCATCCTTGGGCGCCCCATCTTCCTGAAAGATGGAGGCGCACACCCGGGCGCCAGCTGTCCTTGAAATCTGCTCCAGGAACGCTCCACTGGGTGGGCCGCGTGTTTTCCGTGCAATTTCCAGGCGCCCGAAACATGCCCTGTGCGAGAAAGTGACCTGGACCTTGGAGAGCAGGGTGGTCCGCAGGGCTGCCCTTCGTCAGCCAATTCTCACGAGCGTCCAACCCAAACCAATCCCAGTTTGGGCAGAACGCTCGTGAGAATTGGCCGGAAAACGCCCGGCGAAGTCACCTCGGGCGCTGCACGTCTGCAGAGCCGTCCCCCCGGGGCCTGGCTGGGCATCGTGAGTACACATTGACTCACCCCGACTAGAGGCACTCCGTGAGTCGGACTGTGGCGAGGACAACGCAAGTGGATCCTCGGCCTGCGGGGTCCCATCCCTGGCGATATACCATGGATCTTGGCCCATCACGAAGCCCAGGCTCGAGCGCTCTCTCGCTTCCCCAGCCTTCTGCTTCCGGGGTACTGTTCCTCGTGGCCTCCATATCGGGATCCCGGAGTCTCACATCCTCGCATGTCCCAACCACGGAGGCGCCAACGGCGCCTCCCGGTGCGTCGGACAATCCTCGGAGTGAGAAAAACCTGCGTGCCCTAAATGAGGTCATCCCCATCATTTGGCGCCCCATCTTTCTGAAAGACGGAGGCACACGCACGGCCACCTTCCATCCTTCCACTCTGCTCCCAGAACGCTCCACTGCGGGAGCACTCCCGTGTGGGCTGCGTCGTTTCCGTGCGATATTCGTGCGGCCGCAACATGCCTTGGGCTAGAAAGGGCCTTGGGCCCTGGAGATCAGGGCAGTCCGCAGGGCTGCCCAACGCTGGCCAATTCTCACGAACGTTCAGCCCAAACCGATCCTGGTTTGGGCAGAACGCTCGTGAGAATTGGCCAGAAAACGCCCGGCGTATTAGCCTCAGTCGCCGCACTTCTGCAGGGCAACCCCCCCGGGGACTGGCTGGGCATTGTGAGTGCCCGCTCCCGCACCCCTCCAAGAGGCACTCCGTGAGACGGACTTTGGCGAGGACAACGCCTGGGGATCCTCGGCCTGTGGGGGCCCCGACTCTGGCTCTATACCAAAGGGCTGGGCCATTACGAAGCTCGGGCTCGAACGCTCACTCGCTTCCCCTGCCTTCTGCTTCCTTGGTCCTGACCCTCGTGGCCTCCTTATCGGGCACCCTGAGCCAAGCAGACACGCATCTCCCAGCCACGCAGGCGCGAACGGCACCTTCCTGTGCTTCGAAAAACCCACGGAGTGAGATAAACCTGCGTGCCCATAATGAGGTCATCCAAATCCTTGGGCACACCATCTTCTCCAAAGACAGAGGTGCACGCACTGCCGCCTCCCGTCTTTCATCTCTCTCCCAGAACGCTCCACTGCCCCAAGGCCCCGCCTGGGCCGCGTCTTTACCGTGCGATTACCGGGCGGCCGCACATGCCCGGGGCGACAAAGGGCCCTGGGACATGGAGAGCAGGGTGGTCCGCAGGGCCGCCAAGCGCCGGCCAATTCTCACGAGCCTTCTGCCCAAAACGATCCCAGTTTGGGCAGAAGGCTCGTGAGAATTGGCAGGAAAACGCCCGGCGAAGTCTCTTCGGGTGCTGCACATCGGCAGGGCCCCCCCTGGGGCCTGGCCGGGCATTGTGAGTGCCCGTTCCTGCACCACGCCAAGAGGCACTCCGTGAGATGGACTGCGGTGAGGCCAACGCCTGCTGATCCTCCGCCTGCGGGGGTCCCATCCCTGGCGCTATACAATGGGTCTGGGCCCATCACGAAACCCGGGCTTGAACACTCGCTCGCATCCCCAGCCTTCTGCTTCCAGGGTCCTGTTCCTCGTGGCCTCCATATCAGGAACCGTGAGTCTTGCCGTCACGCATCTCCCAACCACGCAGGCGTCAACGGCGCCTCCAGATGCTTCGGACAACCCTCGGAGTGAGAGAAACCTGTGTGCCCAAAATGAGGTCATCTCCATCTTTGGGCGCCCCATCATCCCGAAAGACGGAGGTGCATGCCCCGCCGCCATCAGTCCTTCAAATCTGCTCCCGGAACGCTCCACTGCGCCGGTGCCCCCGTGTGGGCCGCATCTACCCCGTGCGATTTCTGGGCAGCCGCAACATGCCCTGGGTGAGAAAGGGCCCTGGGCCCTGGAGAGCAGGGCGGTCTGCAGGGCTGCCCAAGGCCGGCCAATTCTCACAAGCGTTCTGCCCAAACCGATCTCGGTTTGGGCAGAACGCTTGTGAGAATTGGCCAGAAAACGCCCGGTGAAGTCACCTCAGGCGCCGCACGTCTGCTGGGCCGTCCCCCCGGGGCCTGGCTGGGCATTGTGATTGCCCGCCCCCGCACCCCACCAAGAGGAACTCAGTGAGACAGACTGTGGCGAGGACAACGCCTATGGGTCCTTGGCCTGTGGGTGTCCTGTCCCTGGCGCTATACAATGGGTCCGGGCCCATCTCGAAGCCCGGGCTCGAACGCTGGCTCGCATTCCCAGCCTTCTGCTTCCGGGGTCCTGTTCCTCCTGGCCTCCATATCGGGAAACCTGAGTCTTGCCGCCACGCAACTCCCACCACGCAGGCACAAAAGGCGCCTCCCGCAACTTCGGACAACCCTCGGAGTGAGAGAAACCTGCGTGCCCAATATGAGGTTATCCCCATCCTTGGGTGCCCCATCTTCCCGAAAGACGGAGGCCCACGCCCGGCCGCCATCTGTCCCTCAAATCTTCTCCCAGAACTCTTCACTGCGCTGGCGCCCCCGGGTGGGCCGCTTCTTTTCCGTGCGATTTCCGGGCAACCGCAACATGCCGGAGAGACAAAGTGCCCTGGGCGATGGAGAGCAGGGCGGTCCGCAGGGCTGCCCAATGCCGTCCAATTCTCAGGAGCGCTCTGCCCAAACCGATCTCGATTTGGTAGAATGCTCGTGAGAATTGGCCAGAAAATGCCCGGCGAAGACTCCTCGGGCGCCGCATTTCTGCAGAGCCATCCTCCCGGGGCCTGTCCAGGCTTTGTGATTGCCCGCACCCAAACTCCGCCAATAGGCACTGCGCGAGACCAACTGCGGCGAGACCAACGCCTGCGGATCCTCGGCCTGCGGGGGTCCCATCCCTGGCGCTATACCATGGGGCGGGGCCAATCACAAAGACCGGGATCGATCGCTCGCTCGCTTCCCCAGCCTTCTGCCTCCGGGGTCCTGTCCCTCATCACCCAAAATCGGAAAGCCTGAGTCCCGCACCCACGCATCTCCCAACCACGCAGGCGCCAATGATGCCTTCCGGATCTTCTGAAAACCCTCGGAGTGAGATAAACGTGTGGCCCAAAATGAAGTCATCCCCATCATTGGGCGCCCCATCTTCCCGAAAGACGGAGGCGCACACATGGCCGCCATCTGTCCCTCAAATCTGCTCCCGGAACGCTCCACTGCGCCGGGGCCCCGTGCGAGCCACGTCTTTTCCGTTTGATTTCCGGGCGGCCGCAACATGCCGGGGCGACAAAGGGCCCTGGGCGATGGAGAGCAGGGTGGTCCGCAGGGCTGCCCAGTGCCGTCCAATTCTCACAAGCGTTCTGCCCAAACCGATCTCGATTTGGGTAGAATGCTCGTGAGAATTGGCCAGAAAATGCCCAGCAAAGTCATCTCGGGAGCCGCACGTCTGTAGGGCCGCCCCCCCAGGACATGGCTGGGCATTGTGAGTGCCGCTCCCGCAACACGCCAAGAAGCACTCTGTGAGACGGACTGTGGCTAGGACAACGCCTGGGGATCCTCGGCCTCTGGGGTCCCGTCCCGGGCACTATACCCTGGGTCCGGTCCCATCACGAAGCCCGGGATCGAACGCTCGCTCGCATCCCCAGCCTTCTGCTTCCGGGGTCCTGTTCCTCGTGGCCTCCATATCTGGAACCCTGAGTCTTGCCTCCACGCAACTCCCGAACACGCAGGCACAAACGGCGCCTCCCGGCGCTTCAGACAACCCTCGGAATGAGATAAACCTGCGTGCCCAATATGAGGTTATCCCCATCCTTGGGCGCCCCATCTTCCCGAAAGAAGGAGGCCCACGCCTGGCCGCCATCCGTCCTTCAACTCTGCTCCCGGAACGCTCCACTGTGCCATCGCTCGCGGGTGGGCTGCATATTTTCCGTGCCATTTCTGGGCAGCCGCAACATGCCCTGGGCGAGAAAGGGCCCTGGGTCTTGGAGAGCAGTTCACTACGCAGGGCTGCCCAACGCCGGGATCAGTTTAGGCAGAATGCTCCTGAGAATTGGCTGGAACATGCCGGTGAACTGGCTTCAGGTGTAGCACGTCTGCAGGGCCGCCCCCTGGTCCTTGCCTGGCATGGCAAGCTGTCCTGTCTGAAACATGCCAGAAAGCCATCCGGTAGTCAGTCTGTGGTGAAGCTATCGCCTCCTGCTCCTCATCCTCCGAATATCCCATCCCTGATACTGTCCGTTGGGGCTCGGCCTGAGCAGAGGCCTGGACAAGAACCCTGGCCTGCTTCCTCAGTCTTCCATTTCCAGGGACCTGTCCTTTGGTGCCTCCAACTGGGGAACCCTGAGTCTCCTGCCACGCCTCTCTATCCCACCCCAGTGCACACGGTGCCTTTCCGCTCTTCGGACAAGCCTCAGAGCAAGAGAACGCTTGTGAGAACTGGCTGGAAAACACCTGGCAAAATCACTTTGGGCGCCACAAGTCGGCAGGGCCGCCCCCAGGTCTTGCCGGGCACCACGAGCAGTCATGTCAGAACCCCGCCAGAAAACCCTCTAGATGGCAGGCTCCAGCGACGCTGATGCCTCCTGCTCCTCAGCTTCCGGGGGTACCCTCCCTGGAGCTGTCGATGGGGCTAGTCCAGCCACTAGGCCCGGGCATGAAACCTCTCCTGCTCTCCCTGCATTTGGTTTCCAGGGGGCTGTCCCTCCGGGCCTCCACCTGGGGAACAAGGAGTCCCGTTCCACACCTCCGCAACCCTCAACTCTACTCCAGGAACGGTCCCATGGGCCAGTGCCCCCGGATGGGACACATCGTCTCGGCAAGTTTTCTGGGTCACTGTGACATGCCCCAAGCAAGAAAGGGCCCTCGGCCATGTGGAGTAGAGTGGTCTGCAGGGCTGCCCAATGCCAGCCAATTCTCACGAGCATTCTGTCCAAACCCATCCTGGTTTGGGCAGAACGCTCGTGAGAATTGGCCCGAAAATGCCAGGCCAAATCACTTCGGGCACCGCGCATCTGCACGGCAGCTCCCTGGGCATGGCCTGGCATCATGAGCCCAGCCACCACCCGTCCCTCAACTCTGCTTCAGGAACGCTCCCCTACACCAAGGCCCCCAGGTGGGCCTTGTCTCGGCGCATTTTCCTGGTGGCCGTGACATGCCCCCAGCGAGAAAGGGCCCTCAGCCACGGGGAGAAGGGTGGTCCAGAGGGCAATCCAACACCAGCCAATCCTCATGAGCATTCTGCCTAACCGGGATTGGTTTGGGCAGAACGCTCGTGAGTATTGGCTGGAAAAGGCCCGCCTAAATCGCTTTGGGCGCCGAAAGTCTGCAGGGCAGCCCTGTAGGTATCGGCCGTCATCCCCAGTCATCACGTCAAACTCTGCTGGAACGTCTTCTGAGTCTGGCACAGGCCAAGCAGATGCTTCCTGCTCCTCAGCCTCCAGGGGTACCCTCCCTTGCGCTGGCCCATGGGTCTGGGACAGCCCTGATGCCCAAGCACAAGCCCTCGCCTGCTTGCTCAACCTTCCATTTCCTGGGTCCTGTCCCTCGGTGCCCCAACTGGGAAAGCCTGAGTCCTGCGCCACGAGCATCCTAAGATCCTATGTCAAGGTGCCTTTCGGAGCTGCAGAAAAGCCTATGAGTGAGAAGTACATTCCTGCCTCCACTGAGGCCAGACCCATCCTTGGGCTCCCAAGTCACCCAAAGAGTCGGGTGCAGATGCCCCGCCACAAACACTCCCTCAACTTTACTCCTGGAACACTCCCCTCCGCCGGGGCCCCCGGGTGGGTCGCTATGTCTCTGCACGTTTTCTGGGTGGCTGCGACATGCCCTGAGCGAGAAATGGCCCTCAGCCATGGGGAACGGGGCAATGTGCAGGGTTGCCTATCGCTGGCCAATTCTCACGAATATTCTGCCCAAATCGATCCCAATTAGAGCAGAATGCTCGAGAGAACTGGCCGGAAAATGCCCGGCAAACAAGCTTTGGGCACCACACGTCTGCAGGGCTGCCGCCTGGGCCTGGCCTGGGATCCCGAATGTTACGTCTGAACCCGGCCAGAAAGCCCTCCGTGAGTCCGGTTCAGTTGAGTCTGACACCTCCTGCTCCTTAACCTCTGGAGGTTCCCTCCATTGCACTGTCCAATTCGACTGGTACAGCCCCGTGGCCCAGGAATTAACCCTTGCCTGCTTTCTTGGCCTTCTGTTTCCAGGATCCTCTCCCTCGGGCCCTCCAACTGGAAAACCCTGAGTTCCATGCCACATATCCACCTGCCACCCAGGTGGAAATAGTGCCTTTTAGAACTTTGGAAATGCCTTGGGGGCAGAGAAATCTTCATTCCCCCACTGAGGCCACTCCCAAGCATCAGTGCCCCAGTGGCTGGAAAAGTCAGAGGTGGATGCCACAACCTCTTCCTCATTCTGCTCCGGGAAATGTCCCCTGCACTAGGGCCCCTGAGTGGCGCTCATCGTCTCAGTGCCTTTACTGGATGACTGCGACATGCCCCGCCTGAGGAAGGGCCCACGGTCACTCAGGGCTGCCCAACCCCGGCCAATTCTGATGAGTGTTCTGCCCAAATTGATCCAGATTTGGGCAAAACGTTCTTGAGATTTGGCCGGAAAACACCCTGCGTTCTCGATTCGGGTGACACATGTCTGCAGGGCCACCTGTTGGGCCTGGCCCAGGATCCCATGTTGTCATGACTCGGACCCTGCCAAAAAGCCCTCCATGAATCTGTGGGAGATGAGGCCAATGCCTCCTGCTCCTTGGCAACCATGGATTCCCTCCCTGGAGCTGGGAGATGGGGTCTGCCATGCCCCTATTCCTTGGTCCTAATCCTCACCTAGTTTTCAGTCTTACCTTCGCAGGGTCCTGTCTCTCGAACCCTCCACTGCAGGAAATCTGAAACCCACCCCATTAGTCCTCTTGCCACCTATTTGCAAACCGTGGCTTTTGGAGCCTGAGTCAACCATTGTATGTGGAGACCCATGCCTGCCCTCCCCTCAACAAGACCTTTCCACACCATCAGCAGCATAGTCTCTGCATGTTTTCCTGATGGCTACGCATGCACTGTGCAAGAAACAACTATAGTCCACCAGAGATGGGTGGTCCAAATAACCCATTAATGCCAGCCTATTCTCACCATATGGGTTTAGGTAGAATGCTCATGAGAATTGGCAGGAAATTCCCTGGAGACCTCACTTTGCGCAGCTCATGTCTGCCTGAACACGGCCTTTTCTAGAATCCTGTCCTCAGTGAGCTTGGCAAGAACTCGGGGAAAGCCCTCCACAAGCCAGTGGATGCAAGGCCAATGACTCTCCCTACTGAGCCCTGGGTGACTGCCTTGGTCCCAGAAGATCTGACATACCATGCCCCTAGGCTCTAAATAAACTGTAGTTTCATTATTCATGCTTCCATTCTAAGGCTCCTGGCCCCAAATCCCCTCGGATAAAGGAGGTCTGAGTGACACCCCACCACTCCACCTGCCACGTGGTAGGGATTCATGCTGATTGGAGTTGTGTCATGCCCTCCAAGGGGGTGAAACCTGCTTGCACCCATAAAGCTTCCCTGATCATCATGCCCCTCCTTGGCCATAAAGCTATATACTTGTGATGGAAGAGGTGTGTCCCCAATTCATCCCTGTGGGCAGGCCCCCTCAGATTCAGTATATATGGCCTGCAATGTTCCAAGGCCCTAACTCGAACCTTTCTTTGGGTTTTCGGGCTTCCATTCCAAGGGGCCTGACCCCCAGGCCCCCTGAATTAAGGACCCCTGAGCAACACCTCAGTAATCTTCCCTCCACATGGATGGAACCCATGCCACTTGGAGCTGCGCTGAACCTTCAGAGGGGCAGAAACCTGCATGTCCCCCTAAAGCCACTCCTACCATCAGTGGCCCCCCAGAGACAAACCTTGATTCTTCAGGTGGCCAGATGAATGTCCTAAACTCTGCCTTGATGGGAGCCAATTTCAGCGTTGCCAAATTGGGCCTGCCATGTCCCTAGGTTTAACCCGAACACTAGGTGGGATATACAAGCTTCCATACCCTGAGGCCTGGCACCCACAGCCCCCAGATTGGGGATGCCTGAGACTCACTCTGGCACTCCCCTGGTTCCTAGGGTGCAGTAGTGCCATTGGGAGGTGCACACATTCCTCAGAGCTATGAAATCTGCATGACCCCCCAAGGCCACACCCGGCATTGTTCAACCCCTGGACTCAAACCCGGAATCTAACCCCCTGCCTGGTGCCTGTTCTCAACTCAGCACACCAGGGACCCCACCTCAGCAAGAAATGTTCAGACCTGCCATGACCCTATGCCCTTACCATAACCCTAATTTGGGTTTTTAGGTTTCTATCCAAAGAGACCTGGCTCCCACATCCCCAAGATTAAGGACAGCAGAGTGACACCATGTGACTCCACTGACCACGTGGGCAAACTTCTTGTGGTTTGGGCTGCACCAAACCCTCAGACAGAGAGAAACCTGCAAGCCCCCCTAAAGCCTCCCTCAACATGAGAGGCCTTATGGCCATAAAACCGGATTCTGCTGTGCCTCCAGATGTATGGCCTGGACTCAGTCCTGTGAAGAGCCTGCATCAGCACCAGTACATTGGGCCTGCCGTGCCCAAAGGACCTAACACTAACCCTATGATGGTGTACAGGCTTCCATGTCCAGAGGCCTTTTCCCTAAGCCTGATGATGGGCACCTGTGAGACTCGCAGTGGCATAAAGCATGCCTCAGTGACACCCCAGGGCTGCGCCCCACACACATGAGGAAACTGTGCCCTTTGGAGCTCAGCAGAGCCCTCAGACTGGGAGAAACTTGCATGCCACTCTGAGGATGCTCCCAGTTTCTATAGCCTCCCTAGACACAAACTTGGAATCTGATATGCCTGATGCCCAGCCTGACGTCAGCCCACTGGAAAGCCTGCCTCAGCACCAGCTGATCAAGCCTGCCTGCCCTGACACCCTACCATAACTCTAGTTTCTGTTTTCAGGCTTCCAATTCAAGAGACCTGGCCCCCAAACTCCCCAGATTAAGGACCCCTCTGTGAAAACCCAAGAATCCAACTGCCATGCGGGGGGAGACTGTGCCATTTAGAGCTCTGCAGTGCCCTCAGAGAGGAAGAAACATGCACACCCTTCTAAAACACTCTCAACATCAGTAGCCCCCCTGGCCAGAAACCCCGATTCTGCCACACTGCAGGATGAGCTCCCTCAACTCAACCCTGAGGGGAATCTGAATCAGCGCTGGTGGATCAGAGCTGCAATTCCCCAAGGCCATTACCCTAAACCTAAGTTGCGTTTTCAGGCTTCCTTCTACAGGGGTCTGTCCAGCAAGCCCTCTGGGTTGGGAACCCTAGAGTCACACCATAGGAGTCCACCTGCCACCTAGAAGGAAACCAGTCTGTTTGGACCTGCAAGGAACTGTCAGAAAGAGAGAAACCTGTGTGTCCCCATGAGTACTCCCCTATGTTCTTCAGCCCCCCTAGCCTCGTACGCCACCTGAACCCCATCTTCAACGCAGCTCCTCAGAGATCCCGCCTCTGGACCAGCAGTTTGGACCTGTCACACCCACAGCTCAGCACTCCTCAGTGAACCCTGTCAGCTCTAGGAAGACCTGGAACTACCCTGCCTGCTGCAAAGCTGGGATCCCCTCTCCATCTTCTCAACATAAACTGGCCCAGGGCTTTCTTGAGAAAGGGGGAAGGATGGGGAGCCTGGGTGACTCAGTGGGTTAAAGCCTCTGACTTAAGCACAGGTCATGATCCCAAGGTCCTGGGATCGAGCCCTGCATCGGGTTCTCTGATCAGTCTAGATCCTCCTTTCCTTCCCCCCCTTCTCTGCCTATTTGTAATCTCTGCCAAATATATAAAAAATAAAATCTTTTTAAAAAGAAAGAAACAGGGGAAGGCTACATCCTGAATGTTCAGCACCTCCTTTCCTCTTCTGCCCTATTTCTCTCCACTTACCATTGTACCTGCAAACTGGAAGGAACATATCAATGGAACATGGACATGTTCTGAGGTCTAAACATTTCCTGGCAGCTTTCTGAGGGCTCCTTATGCAATCAGAAACTAGTGTATCCCACCACAGTGTTTTTGAAAATGATCATTGACAGAAAAGGAGAAGAAAAATCACTCCATTTTTACCTCGCTCTTCATGAAGTAGAACATGGTCTTCTTCTTTCCTTCCTTTATTTCAGTTCCAATATGTTTCCATGCAGTGTTCATTCCTTTGCTTCAGCGGTAGGATTTTGTGATTCCTCACCTGCACAGAACACCCAGAGCTCATCACAGTGTGTACCCTCCCTTATAGGGAGATACCGAGGAGGGCAACTGCTGGATTGTAGGGTTGTTCAGTTCTTAGCTTTCAAAGGAACCACGATGCTCTTTTCTAGAGTGGCTGCAACAACCCGCATGCCCACTGACAGTGCAGGAGGGTTTTTCTGGAAGCAGAACATTCCCTGCCAGAAATTTCCTAAGGAGGAAACAAAAAACCTTGGGGATAACATGACTCACCCAGCGTCCAGCAAGCAACCCCAGAAATTCAACCCAGGGTTCCTGATGTCATGCCCTGTGAGGCCATCAGAATGCCTCTATCCAGGGGAATTACCAAAGACTCTCCTGACTTCACCCACCCATGAAACTGCAGAGAAAGGATGCCATGCCCAACTCTCTAAATGGTCCACCGAGTGAAACTAGACAGCCAAGCTTCTCTTTTCAATCATCCAAGGCTCCTTGGAATCCTTTTGAATTTTCCCTCTGCCCTCCTTGGAACTCTTTGGATAGAAAACATGAATCCCTTAGGATACATCATGATGGACAAAGGAGAAGCCATCATCCAAGCTTCTCTCTGACCACAAACATTCACCTAACTCTAGATGCTGGCCATTCCACCACAGCCTAGGACCCATGGAATCAACACTGTTAGATGAAGGAATGAGGTCTATGTTTCAAACACACACCAAGTTCATCTCATCTTCCCCCTTTGAATCCAGGGGATTTGATTAGAAAGAGATGTACCAAATACCGTGTAAGCCAGAAGCCAACAGAGAAAATGAGATCCCCTGCCAGGTGCTCCCTGCAAGGAAACTCAGGAACCCTAGCACCCACTCTCCATTTCTGACAGCTGCGCTCATGTGACTTTTTGGCTCCATTGGAGAGGAGAGAAAACCCAGGATGTTTGGGCTGAAAGAGAAATTTTACCTCCCATGCTGCCATGGATGTGCCACTGTGCCCCACCGGCCTGCTCTTTTCTCTGAATGCTGACGTCCTGGGACAAGCTGCATGATGGATTCAGACGCTGATTTCCAAACTTCACGTCTCATGGAACAAGAGTGAAGAAGGGTCGTCAGGTGCGGATAAGTAGGCACCTCCCACCTAAAGCCTACACACCTGCTCCGATTCCTGGGAGAAGGAAGGAGAGACACATGCTTGATCCTTAAGTGTTCTTTCACTTCCTTCTCAAGCCAGCCAATGCCCTTGTCCTTTTTAGAGAAGCAAATAGACTCTTCTAAGTAGACACTCAAGTCCTCGGTTCCAAAGGCATCATGAAACGGGTTTGGCTCTCCCTGGCTGCAGACCCCCACCAGGAGGAACCTCCGGAACTATCCTGACAGCACATTACCAGCAAACCTGGGGCAATGTTTCACAATGCTGAGTAGGGGCCCGGCTCCAGCGGTTGTTACCACCACTCTTGAGACTGGGGAAACAGAGAGTCTTCAGCTCAGCACTACGTCCTGTAAAAACAAGCTGCAGTGACTCACGTTTCAGGGTTTCTCACCCAGCACCTCACCACTGCCCTCAGAGCCAGCAAACTGCACAGTCTCCTCTTATGGTATGTTTCCCACAGCAGCTCGGCACTGCCTCCAGTGCCTCCAGTGGTGGCAAGCAGCATTGCTACCCTTATTACGGACTTTCGCACCACAGTTCACCTCTCCCTCCAGTGGCGTTAATCGGCACTGCCGAGCCTTCCATGAACTCCTAATGCAGCTCCCAAACCCTCTACAGGTCTAAAGCCACATTGGCACTGCCCCTCCAATTTAGGACCTCTAGATCACACCCCACGAGTCTTTCTGCAATCCAGAAGAAAAGCGTGCCATTCTAAGCTACACAGAATCCTAGGAACAACCCACATGGAGCAACCTGCATGCCTCCCTGAGGACATCCCCAAACTCAGCACCAACCCCCAGTCACAAACTCACAGCCTGACGTGTTTCCTGATTCCTGGGCTTGACTCAAACCCCAGGGTTCTCACCTCAGGGCTGGAAGATGGGGTTTGGATACTCCTAAGTCCTAACCCAAACCCCAGTTTGTGTTTTCAGGCTTCCGTGCCCAGAGACATTGCCAACAAGCCCTCCAGATTAGGAACCATGAGCCACACCTAAGGACTCTGTCTGGCATCGAATGGAAACCCTTTCATTTGGAGCCTTCCTGAACCCTCAGACCGTGAGAGACCCACAAGGATTCCTGAGGCCACCCTCAATGCAGATGGCCCACACAACAAAAAAATCCAGAGTCTGACATGCCACTTGACCCCCATCCTCAACTCAGCCTGTCAGGGGAGCTGCCTCAGCACCAGAAGATTGGATCAGCCATGCCCCATGCCCTAACCCTATGTTGACTTTTCAGAATTCTGTCCCCACAGAACTGGCCCCCAAGCCCTTCAGATTGGGGACACCTGAGCCACACCCCAGGACTCTGGCTGCTACCCAGGAGGAAACAGTTCCCATAGGAGATGTGCATAACTCTCAGAGCAGGAGAAATCTGCATGTCCCCCAACCATCAGCAGTCCCCAGCCATAAAGCCGGATTCCGCCACAGGGCTGGAGAAATGGCCTCAACTCAGCCCTGAGAGGAGCCAGACTCAGTGCTGGCAGATTGGGCCTGTAATGCGGCAGGCCCTAATCCTTACCCTAGGCGTGTTGTGCAGAGGGTAAGCACCAAAGACCTGCATATTGCAGATGCCTGAGTCTCATGCAGGCACTCCACTGGCCACCTAGGGAGAAATGGTGCCATTTAGAGCTGTACAGAAACCTCAGAGCGGGAGAAACATGCATACCCCCAGAGGGCAATACCAGCATCTAAGCCCCATGGACCCAAAACTTCAAGACTGATCTGCCGCCTGATGCCCGCCCTCAACTCAGCCCTTCAGGGAGCCCTCCTCAGTTCTGAGAGATCAGGCATGCCATGTGTCTAGGCCCCAACTCTAACCCTAGGTTGGGTTTTCAGGCTTCCATCCCAAGATGCCTGGCCTCCAAGCCCTCCAGACTGGGGACTCTGGAGCCACATCACAACACTCAGCAATGCCTTCCCAGCATCAGGGATCGAGTCCCACATTGGGCTACTTGCTCGACAAGGAGCCTGATTCTCTCTCTGCCTCTGCCTGCCATTCTATCTGCCTGTGATCACTCTGTTTCAATCTCTAACTAATTAGCAAAAAAATCTTAAAAAAAAAAAGAAATGATGATCCTCAAACTCCGATAAAATGACTCTCCTAGGTCATAAGGGAAATCAGTGAAAGAGCCAGACTGAGCCTGGAGATGGCCTCCATCAGGTTCCCCCAGAGCGGTTTCAGCTAGAGATGCAATCACCTATATATCTTTGCTGGACACACAGATTCTCATGGGACTCTTTATGGGACCTATTCTGGGAACAAGGGTCATGTCAGTGCCACAGAAACCTCTGACACTGGTTCTAATGAGACTCTGAGATGTCAATGGAGTCCCAAGCCATAGGCCATCTCAGAGTTTGCTGCAAAGATACAGTTGGTGGGAAAGCAACATGCTGACAGAAGGTGGAGGAAAATGTAAAAGCTGGGGAAAGAAAGGTTTCTCACGTCCCATCTGGCCCTGCATGATATGTGGTGTTCAGCAGTGTAAGCCCCCCAAACACCTCCCAGTGGTTTCACAGAAATCACCCCTAAGGTTTGAAGTTGAGCTTCATACATGGGTCATGAGCATTCTGGTCAGCTCATGGAAACATGACACAGAACATAATGAAGCCACAGCCTTGACAGATGTATAGTCATGGAGCAATAGTTTTCTCCAAATATATTCTGAAATGGTTAAAAAAATCATTGATAAAACATGGATATTTTTGATTAAAAAGAAAACCATACTTGTTGAATTAGTAAGTATGTATGGAGTATCTACTTAGTGCAAATGTATAGCTCTAGTCCCACCTGGGAGCTTCCAATGAGTGTAGGATATAATCAACAAACCAACAATAGGAAGGAATGCAGGCTAAGGTCTAAGAGAACCATTCCACTCAGAGACGCCCATTAAGGAAGCCCAATGAGAAGATGCTTTTGGCCAAGACTGGAAAGACAGGGACAGCAAATTCATCTGTGAGAAGAGTCACAGAGCAATTCAATTTTTAATTATTTTGATGATAAAACATAAATGTCAGGAAATATTGTCTTAAGTGTTGCTTTGGAACCTTCCATTCTTCTCCATAACTATTTGGGTTACATGCTAAATTTACTCAATGTAAAATACTCTCAGAAAATGTCTTATTTAAGCATGGGCATCTTGTGTTAAAGTCAAACATATTAACCCTAGAAAACCCCTCAACCCTAACCCTAACCCATGACCCTAAATCCTGAACCCAACCCTGACCCTCGGGTGGTCTACCAGGGGTATTTCCTCAGAGACCTGGCGGCGCCACAGTCCCAGGAACTGGGGAATCCTGAACAATTTCAGAGGAATCCGCCTGCCTCCCAGAAGGAAACCATGGCATTTGGAACCCCGAAAATGATTCAGAGCAGGAGAAATCTTCATGGCCACCTGAGGCCACCCCCACATTCCATGGCCTGTTGGACACCAACCACACCCTCAACTCAGCCCTCTGGGAGTCTTGCCACACAGCTGGAAGGTTGAACCTGCCATGATCCTAGGCCCCAATCCTAACCCTACGTTTGGTTCCTAAAGGACCATACCCAGAGGCCTGGCTCCAAATCCCCAGGGAATGGGGACACCTGAGCGAAGCACAGTCTCATCCTACAACAAAGTCAGAAATCATGCCCTTTGGAACTGCAGAAAGGACTTAGAGCAGGAGAAATCTGAATGACATATTGAACCATTCCCTGCTTATTTATATTTTCATACCAGACTGAACACAGAGCCTGGGCCTGATACTCTCCTTAACTCTGGCCTTCAATTCAGATGTCTCTGAAGGTCTCCATACCTAAGCAGATCACACCTTCCATGATCCTGGGACTAGCCCTAATCTAGCTGAAGACATAGGCAAAAACACGAACATACCTTTCTACTAAGAGGACATAGAAGTGACCAAGAGACACACAAAAAAAGTGTTCTACAGCAATAGCCATCAGGAAAATACAAATCAAAACCACAGTGAGATACCACCTTACAACAGCTGGCATGGCTAAAATGACCAAGGCAGGGAAAACAAATGCTGGCGAGGACATGGTGAGAGGGGAACACTCTTACACTGCTGGTGGCAATGCACCCTCGTACAATCACTCTGCCACATGTTATCGAGTTTCTTCCCAAACTTAAAAATAGACAACACAGCAATTGCACTGCTTGGTATTTAACCCAAAGATACCGATTGTGGGGCATCTGGGTGGCTCAGTGGGTCAAGCCTTCAGGATCTCAGGGTCCTGGGATCAAGCTCCACATCAGGCTGTCTGCTCAGAAGGGAGCCTGCTTCCCCCCATCCCTCTGCCTGCCTCTCTGCATGCTTGTGATCTCTCTCTATCTCCATCAAGTCAATAAATAAAATCGAAAAAAAATACAGATTGAGTGAAAAATAGTGGCATCCCCCCCCCCAGTGTTCATTATAGCATTATCCACTCTAGCCAAACTATGGACAGAGCGCTGATGTCCATGGACAGATGAATGGATAAAGAAGATGTGGTTCATATCTACAATAGAATATTATTCATCCATCATAGAGGATGAAGACTAACCATCGCATCCACCTGGAAGGAACTGGTGGGTATTATGCTGAGTGAAATAAGGCTATCAGAGAAAAGCAAGCGTCACATGGGTTCACCTATGTAAAATAGAAGAAACACCACAGAGGATCAGAGGGGAAGGGGGGAACTGAATGTGAAGTCGTCAGAGAGGGAGAAAAACCACGAGAGACACTTCATTACAGAAACGAACTCAGGATTGCTGGAGGGCAGTGGTGTGGGGGATGGGGCAACTGGGTGGTAGGCCTTAAAGAGGACCCATGATGCAATGAGCACTGGGCAGTATACACATTTGATCTATTATTGAACACTAAAGGTGTCCTATAAGTTGGTGTCCTATAAGTTGTCCTATAAGTGTTATAGTGTCCTATAACACTAGTGGTGTCCTATAAGTTGGCTCATTGAATTAAGTTAAACAAAAAAAAGTCAAGCAAACACTCCTAAAAATTTGTATGGAACCACCAAAGATACTGAACAGCCAATGCAATGTCGAGAAGAAAAACAATGCTGGAGGAATCACAATTCCATATTTCAAGTTATACTACATAGCTGTGATCATCCTAACTATGGCACTGGCACAAAAATACACACAGTGACCTAGGGAACAGGATAGAAGCTCAGATATAAACCCGCAATTCTGTGGCCTATTAGTCTTCCACAAAGCAGGCAAGAATATAGAAAGGAAAAGAACAGTCTCTATAGTGTTGGGAAAACTGGACAGCTATGCACAGAAGAATGCAATTACTCTGCTTCCTTATGCCAAACAGACATAGAAGTTCAAAACAGTTTCAAGACCTCAGTGGGAGACCTGAAACCATAAAAATCCAAGAGGGCACAGACCGTAACTTCCTGACATGGACCAAAGCAAACATTTTCTAGACTGTTTCCTGAGGCAAGGAAATAAAGGCAAAAATAAACAACTGGGACTGTAACACAATAAAGTTTCCACACAGCAGAAGAGCAAGGAAGAAGTAATAAGGGTGTGGGAGGTTGGGGTATCAGGTGGTAGGTACTGTAGAGGGCACGGACTGCATGGAGCACTGGGTGTGGTAAAAAAAAATATTGAATACTGTTATGCTGAAAATAAATATATTTAATTTAAAAAAAAGACAACATACTGAAAGGGAGAAAATATTCATTAAAAAAATAAAACCCTATGCAGTATGGGGATAGTGTCCAAAATATGTGGAATGGCTACAATTTAACACCCCAAAATACAAATAATCCAGTTTAAAAATGGTTTGAAAATATCTTCTCCCATTCCATCGTTTACCATTGTTTTCTTGAATGTTTCCTTTGCTGTGCAGAAGCTTTTGATTTTGATGAATTTCCAAAGTTCATTTTCGCTTTGTTTCCTTTGTCTTTGGAGACATATCTTTTTTTTTAATTAAATTAATTTATTTTCTCAGAAAAAAAAGTATTCATTATTTTTTCACCACGCCCAGTGCTTCATGCAATCCGTGCCCTCTATAAGACTATGATACTATCAGACTATGGACTCTGAAAAACAATATGAGGGCTTTGAAAGAGCGGGGGGTGAGAGGTTGGCAGAAGCGATTGGTATGTATAAGAGAGAGGGTAGGGATTACATAGATCACTGACCGTGGTGGAAAAACAAAGAATAATGTTACACTTAAAGAAATTAAAAATTAAAAAAAAAAAACAGTTGTATGCTAATAAGATAAGCAACCTAGGTGAAATGGCTGCATTCCTAGGAAAGTATAAAATTCCAAAATTGAACCAGTAAGCAATGTAGAACCTGAATAGACCATTATCCAGTAACGAGATTGAAGTAGTGATCAAAAACCTCCCAAAAAACAAGAGCTCAGGAACAGACAGCTTCCCTGGGCATCTCTACCAAACTTTCAGAGTAGAAATAACACCTATTCACCTGAAGATCTTTCCAAAAATGGAAGCAGAAGAAAACTTCCTGACTCTTCTTATATAGCCAGCATTACCCTGATCCCCAAACCAGGAAAAGACCTCACCAAAAAGGAGAATTTCAGACCAATATCACTGATGAATATCGATACTAAGATTCTCAACAATAGGCAAGCTTATAGGATCCAACAGCATATTAAAAAGATGATCCACCATGGCCAGGTGGGATCTATCCCTGGGTTGCAAGGATGCTTCATCATTCACAAATCAATCAACATCAGAAACAAATTAATAAGCGAAGACAGAAAAACCACGTGGTCATCTCAATTGGTGAAAAGAACACATTTGAGAAAATCCGGCTTTCGTTCCTGAATAAAACACTTCAAAGTAGGGATAGAGGGAACATTCATCAGCTTCCTTAAGTGTATCTATGAAAACACCACAGTGAATACCATCCTCAATGGGTAAAAGCTGACAGCCTTCCTTAGAGATCAGGATCATGACAGGGATGCCCACTCTCTCCACTCTTATTCAACATAGTATTTGAAGTCCTAGCAACAGCAATCAGACAAGAAGGAGAAATAAAATGTATCCAAATTGGCAATGAAGAAGTCAAACTCTCTCTTCACAGATGACATACTTTATATGGAAAACCCAAAAGAATCCACCCCAAAACTACTAGAACTCATACAGCACTTCAATAATGCGGGAGGATACAAAATCTTTGTACAAAAATCAGTGGTTTTCTTATCCTTTAACAATGAAAATACAGAAAGGGAAATTAGAGAATCAATTCCATTTACTACAGCTCCCAACCCATAAGATACCTGGGAATAAACCAAATCAAAGTGATAGGCAATCTATACTCAGGGAACTACAGAACACTCATGAAATAAATGGAAGAAAACCATAAAGATGGAAGACCATTCCATGCTCATGGATCAGAAGAATAAACAGTCTTAAAAAGTCTATACAGCCTAGAGAAATCTATCCTTTTAATGCCATTCTGATCAAAATTCCTCCGGTATTTTTCAAAGAGCTGGAGCAACCCAAGCCTAAAATTGGTGTGGAATCAGAGGAGATCCCGTATTGCTAAGGAAATGCCAAAAAGAAAAGAACAAAACTGGGTGTACCCTGTTGCCTGGCTTCAAGGGTTACTACAAAGCTGTGATCACCAAGACAGCAGGGGACTGGCATAAAAACAGGCCATTAGACCAGAGTAACAGAATAGAGAGCTCAGATATGGACCATCAATCTATAGTCAAATAATTTTCAAGAAAGCAGGAAAAAATATACAAAGGAAAAACAAAGTCTTTTCAATAAATGCTGCTGAGAAAATTGGGACAGCTTTGTGTAGATGAATGAAACTCGACCATTCTCTGACACCATACACAAAGAGAAACTCGAAATGGATAAAAGACCTCAACCTGAGGCAGGAATCCATCAGAATCTTGGAGGAGAACATAGGCAGAAACCTCTTCAACATTGGCCATAGCAACTTCTTTCAAAATATGTCTCCAAAGGCAAAGGAAAAAAAAGTGAAGATGAACGTTTGGGACTTCATAAAGATCAAAAGCTTCTACACAGCAAAGGAAACAGTCAACAAAACAATGAGGCAACCCACCGAATTCGAGTAGATATTTGCAAATGACAGTACTGACAAAACCTTGATATCCAGGATCTATAAACAATTCCTGAAACTCAACACATACAACACAGATAATCCTATTAAAAAATGGGCAGAAGATACAAAGAGACATATCTCCAATGAAGACATACAAATGGCTATCAGACACATTAAAAAATGTTTGTCATCACTAGCCATCAGGGAGATGCAAATTAAAACCACATTGAGATATCACCTTACACCAGTTAGAATGGCCTTAGAAAGATAGGAATCAACATGTGTTGGAGAGGATGTGGAGAAAGGGGAACCCTCTTACACTGATGGTGGGAAAGCAAGTCGGTGCAGCCACTCTGGAGAACAGTGTGGAGATTACTCAAGAAATTAAAAATAGAACTTCCCTAAGACCCTGCAATTGCACTACTGGGTATTTACCCCCAAGAAACAGATGGAGTGAAAAGAAGGGCCATCTCTACCCCCAAATTTATAGAAGCAATGTCCATGGTCGCCAAACAGTGGATAGAACCAAGATGCCCTTCAATGGACGATTGGATAAGGAATATGTGGTCCATATACACTATGGAGTATTAGGCCTCCATCAGAAAGGATGAATACCTAACATATGTAGCTACATGAATGGGACTGGAAGAGATTCTGCTGAGTGAAATAAGTGAAATAAGTCAAGCAGAGAGAATAAATTATCATAAGGTTCCACTTATGTGTGGAGCATAACAAATAGCATGGAGGACAAGGGAAGTTAGAGAGGAAAAGGGAGTTTGGGGAAATTGCAAGGGGAGGTGAACCATGAGAGACTATGGACTCTGAAAAACAATCTTAGGGTTTTGAAGTGGCGGGGGTGTGGGAGGTTGGGTACCAGGTGGTGGGCATTATAGAGAGCACAAATTGCATGGAGCACTGGGTGTGGTGAAAAAATAATGAGTACTGTTTTTCTGAAAATAAATCAATTGGAAAAGAAAAGAAAATGCAAATGGGGGCATCACATTTCCTGATTTTAAGCTTTACTACAAAGCTATGATAACCAAGACAGCATGGTACAGGCAAAAAAATAGACATATAGGCCAGTGGAACAGAGTAGAGAGCCCTGATATGGACCCTCAACTCTATGGTCAAATAATCTGAGACAAAACAGAAAAAAATATACAGTGGAAAAAAGACAGTCTCTTCAATAAATGGTGCAGAGAAAACTGGGCAACTATACGTAGAAGAATGAAACTGGACCATTCTCTTACACCGCACACAAAGATAAACTCAAAATGGATAAAAGACCTCAATGTGAGACAAAATCCATCAGAATCATAGAGGAGAATATAGGCAGTAATCTCTTCGATGTCAGCCACAACAACTTCTTTCAAGATATGTCTCCAAAGGGAAAGGAAACAAAAGCCAAAATAAATTTCTGGGACTTCATCAAAATCTAAACCTTCTGCATAGCAAAGGAAACAGTCAACAAAACAAAGAGCAACCCAAGGATTGCAAGAAGATACTTGCAAATGACAGGACAGACAAATGGTTGATATCCAGGACCTATAAGGAACTCCTCAAACTCAACACACACAAAACAGCAATCATATTGTAAAAATGGGCAGAAGATATGAAGAGACACTTCTCCAATGAAGACATACAAATGCCTATCAGACACATGAGAAAATGTACATCATCACTAGCCATCAGGCTGATGCACATTAAAAGCGCATTGAGATACCACCTTACCCCAGTTAGAACAGCCAAAATAAGCAAGACAGGAAACAACATGTGTTGGAGAGGATGTGGAGAAAGGGAAACCCTCTTAAACTATTGGTGGGAACGCAAGTTGGTGCAGCCACTTTGGAGAACAGTGTGGAGATTCCTCAAGAAATTAAAAACAGAGCTATCCTAGGACCCTGCAATTGCACTACTGGGTATTTACCCCAAAGATACAGATGGAGTGAAACGAAGGGTCATCTGTACCCCAATGTTTATAGCAGCAATGGCCATGGTCAACAAACTGTGGAAAAAACGAAGATGCACTTCAAAAGACGAATGGATAAGGAAGATGTAGTCCATATACACAATGGAGTATTATGCCTCCATCAGAAAGGTTGAATACCCAAATTTTGCAGCAACATGGACGGGACTGGAAGAGATTATGCTTAGTGGAATAAGATAAGCAGACAGAGTCAGTTATCATATTGTTTTATTAAGTGTGGAGCATAAACAATACCATGGAGGACAAGGGGAGGTGGAGAGGAGAAGGGAGTTGAGGGAAATTGGAAGCGGAGGTGAACCATGAGAGACTATGGACTCTGTAAAAGAATCTGAGGTCTTTGCATGGGTGGGGGTGGGAGTTTGGGGGAACCAAGTGGTGCTTATTAGAGATGGTATGGAGTGCATGGAACACTGGGAGTTGTGCTAAAACATTGAATATGGTTACACTGAAAATAATTTAAAAAATTAAACAGTTGTATGCCAATATGCTAAGCAACCTTTGTGAAATGGATGCATTTTTAGAAAAGTATAATCCCAAAATTGAACCGGGAAGAAATTCACAACATGAATAGACTTTTACCCAGTAACCAGATTGAAGCAGTGATCAAAAACCTCCCAATAAACAAGAGCCCAGGACTTGATGGATTCACAGGAGAAATCTACCAGACTTTCATAGAAGAAATAACATGTCTTCTCCTGAAGCTCGTTCCAAAAATTAAGCAGAAAGAAAACCTCCAGACCCTTTTTATGAAGGCAGCATTACCCTGCTCCACAAACCAGGCAAAGACCTCACCAAAAGGAGAATTTCAGACCAATATCACTGATGAATATGGATACTAAGATTCTCAACAAGATCCTAGCTCACAGGATCCAACAGTACATTCAAAAGATGATCCACCATGACCAGGTGGGATCTATCCCTGGGTTGCAAGGATGGTTCAGCATTCACAAATCAATCAATGTCATAGAACAAATTATGAAGCGTAGAGAGGAGAACAACATGGTCCTCTCCATTGAAGAAGAAAAAGCATTATACAAAATCCAGCATCCGGTCCTGATTAAAATGCTTCAAAGTATAGGGATAGAGGTAACATTAGTCAACTTCATAAAATGTTTCTATGAAAAACCCACAGTGAATATCATCCTCGATGGGTAAAAGCTGACAGGCTTCCCTTTGAGATCAGGAACATGACAAGGATGCCCACTCTCACCCCTCTTGTTCTACAAACTATTTGAAATCCTAGCAACAGCAATTAGACAACAAAGAGAAATAAAAGGTATCCAAATTGGTAATGAAGAAGTCAAACACTCTCTCCTCACAGATGACATACTTTATATGGAAAACCCAAAGCACCCCACCTCCAAACTACCAGAACTCATACAGCAACTCAATAATGTGGCAGGATACGAAATTATTGTACAGAAATCAGTGGCCTTCTTCTACATTATCAATGAAAATACAGAAAGGGACATTAGAGAATCAATTTCATTTACTACAGCACTGAAACCATAAGATACCTGGGAATAAACCATACCAAAGAAGTAAAGGATTTTTCTCGAGGAACTACAGAACACTCGTGAAAAAAATTGAAGAAAACAAAAAAGACAGAAGACCATTCCATGCTCAAGGATCAGAAGAATAAACATTGTTAAAATGGATAAAAGACCTCAACGTAAGACAGGAATCCATCAGAACCCTAGAGGAGAACATAGGCAGTAATCTCTTCTATATCACCCACAGCAACTTCTTTCAAGATATGTATCCAAAGGCAAAGGAAACAAAAGCCAAAATAAACTTTTGGGACTTCATCAAAATCAAAAGCTTCTGCACAGCAAAGGAAACAGTCAAAAAAACAAAGATGCAACCCACAGAATGTGATAAGATATTTGCAAATGACAGTACAGACAAAAGGTTGATATCCAGGATCTATAATGAACTCCTCAAACTCAACACATAGGAAATAGGCAAACATATCAAAAAATGGGCAGAAGATATGAACAGACAATTCTCCAATGAAGACATACAAACGGCAATCAGACACATGAAAAAATGTACATCATCACTAGCCCTCAGGGTGATTCAAATTAAAACCACATTGAGATATCACCTTACACCAGTTAGAATGGCCAAAATTAACAAAACAAGAAACAACATGTGTTGGAGAGGATGTGGAGAAAGGGGAACCCTTTTACACTGTTGGTGGGATTGCAAGTTGGTGCAGCCTCTCTGGAGAACAGTGTGGAGATTCCTCAAGAAATTAAAAATAGAACTTCCCTATGACCCTGAAATTTCACTACTGGGTATTTACCCCAAAGATACAGATGTCGTAAAAAGAAGGGCCATCTGTACCCTAATGTATATAGGAGCAATGGCCACGGTCGCCAAACTATGAAAGAATGAAGATGCCCTTCAACGGACGAATGGATAAGGAAGATGTGGTCCTTATACACTATGGGGTATTATGCCTCCATCAGAAAGGATGAATACCCAACTTTTGTAGCAGCATGGACGGGACTGGAAGAGATTGTGCTGAATGAAGAAAGGCAGAGAGAGTCAATTATCATATGGTTTCACTTATTTGTGGAGCATAACAAATATCATGGAGGACAAGGGGTCTTAGAGAGGAGAAGGGAGTTGGGGGAAATTGGAAGGGGAGGTGAATCAGGAGAGACTATGGACTCTGAAAAACAACTAAGGGGATTGAAGTGGCGGGGGAGGTGGGAGCTTGGGGTACCAGGTGGTGGGTATTATAGAGTGCACAGATTGCATGGAGCACTGGGTTGGTGAAATAAATAATGAATACTGTTTTTATGAAAATAAATAAATTAATTTAATTTAAAAAAATTGTTAATATGTTTATACTGGAGACAAGATGGCGGAGAAGTAGGAGGAGGCTCCCTTTCAATCTGGACCCTAAAATGAGCTGATTACTTCTATTGAACTCCACTCACCGACAAAATCAGCCTGAGACCCGAATTATACACGTCTGGATCTCTACCGGAGCAGAAGACGCCAGTGGGCAGGTAAAGCGGAGTGGGAAAGTCGGACTGATATCGGAAGATAAACAAAAGGGGCATGGTGCTACCAGAGGTGACCCACCGGAAAGTAATATCCCAATACGAGAGTGCCCTGCGTCTGGGGACCAGCATTATCTCAGAAGTATAGTAGAAAGCACTCAAGAAGAGCAAAGGATCACTGGGGAGAAATTGCAGGAATCGGGGTGTTAGGGTCAGGGGCTTAAGTCCCCAGACCCAGGACAGCCACCCCTGGTGCAGAGTTAGAAAGAGTGCGGCAGAGAAACCAGGTCTTGGTCCCTGAACCACCAGCAAGCTCACCTGAGAGCGTGTGGCGCCCAGCTCCCATGAGGGGCTGGGAGCCTCGCCAGCCAACAGAAGCACAGCCTTTTTGCAGTCCCCATGCAAGTGCCCTGCCATGCCATCAGAGTCCGAGTCATGCCCTGCGCCCTCCCCAGAGAGAGATGGCACAGGCACCAGCCTGGTGCTCTCGGACCTGGAAAGAACAGGCACTCCCAGCTTGTGCCAGTGGGAAAATCTCAGTGTGCGATTGCTGCTTGGAACTTCTCTGGCAGTCTGGAGCTGCCCAGACAGCCGCCACTGCTGTGGTTTTGGGTACAAGCAAAAAATCTTGAGTCCCCAGGGACCGCGACTGGGAACCTGCTCTGCCAGTGTTGAAGGGGGGATTTATTTGGGCTCTGCAGCCAGATTGAGGCTTCTCTATGAGACGGAGGTCAGGGTACAGTTTTCTTTCCTCTAAACCTACAAAAACCATCAAAAGCCCTCAAGGCAAGAGAGAAAAACAAAAGTGAACAAATATAAAAACCTCCAGAGAACAAAAGCCTGAAAAAAAACAGTTTCCTAAGAGCCCACCCCCTTGAGGGGGCTGGGAGGACTTAACTCAGAGAACATCATTGACTGAAAATCCACGTGGCAGGCCCCTCCCCCAGAAAACCAACTGGGAAAGGAAAAAAAAAGACAACAAGAGAAAAACCACCACTACTTCATGGGACAATTTTTATTATTAATTTGTTCCCACAATCCTGGCTCATTTTTTTAAAGATAATTTTTTATTATTATATAGAAAATTTTTTAACCTATTTACCATCACAGTGAGATGTCCAGTACATCAAATTCCATAATAACCTTCTAACCTGAACTTTTTGATACATACACCTGTGTTTTCCTTTTGCATTTCTGTTTTTTAAATTTATTTTTTAATAATTTTAGTTTAGTTTAGTCTAGTTTATTCCTTTTTTTAATTTTTATTTTCTAATATTCATATAGAATTAAACTTCAAGGTAATCCCCTTTCCCCAATCAATGCCACCCCTATAGGTTAAACAATTCCTAATCCCCCTTTATCTTAGGAAAGTGGAGTCTTTAACAAATATATCAAGATACATCTGGAAAAAAACAACAACAAAAATAAAAAACAAAAAACAAAAAACCTTCCTCACCCACACTGAGAATTTACAACCACTCTACAATCTTTTTCTTCCACCAGTATTTCTGTGGTTTTTTTTTATTTATATATTTGACAGAGAGAGATCACAAGTAGGCAGATAGGCAGGCAGAGAGAGAGAGAGGAGGAAGCAGGCTCCCTGCTGAGCAGAGAGCCCGATGCGGGACTTGATCCCAGGACCCTGAGATCATGACCTGAGCCGAAGGCAGCGGCTTAACCCACTGAGCCACCCAGGCACCCCTTTTTCTGTGTTTTTGTGTTTGTCCTGATAGTATATAAATCTTACACTCGGGTTTCTTTCTGATAAGGTTATTCCTTTATTTGAATATATATGCAAATATATATATATATATTTTTCTCTTCTCATATACTTTTATCAGTCATTTTGTTTGTCTGTTTTTGTTTAAACTTCATAAATCTTACCTTGGAACCCATTTGGGCTGAACCTTCTCTTTTATCTCACCTTTCATTGTTGTCTCTCTCCCTCTCTCTTTTTTTCTTTTCCTTTTCTTTTTCCTCTTATTTGGGTGGGTAACTCTGATTGATCAGAAGCGTTCCAGGGTGCACCTTGACTGCACCACTGTCGATACATCCAGATACACCCATTCAGCCATCTCTCACCAAAATGAGTAGGAGGAGGAATGCCCAACAGAAAAAAAATACGAAAAATAGATCTTCTGCAACAGAGCTAATGGCTATCAACATAGACAATGTGTCAGAAAGAGAATTCAGGCTAACAATTATCCAAGCAATAGCTAGGTTGGAGAAAGCCATGAGTGACCAAAAGGAACTGATTAGAGCCTAAGTTAAAACGACCAGAGATCACGTTTTCAATATTAGGGAAGAGCTGAAAACTACCAGGGATGAGCTTCACAATGCTCTCAATGAGTTCCCCTCTAATCTAAATTCTCTCAAAGCTAGAGTAACTGAGACAGAAGATAGAATTAGTGATCTGGAGAATGAACAGATAGAGAAGAAGTATCAGGAGGAAGCCTTAAACAAACAGATTAGAGCCATGAAAACAGAATCACGGAAATAAATGATGCCATGAAATGTTCCATCGTCAGAATTATTAGAATCCCTGAAGGAGAGGAGAAAGAAAGAAGTCTAGAAGATATAGTGGAACAAGTTCTTCATGAAAATTTTCCGAATCTCATGAATGGAACCAGCATTCCTGTACTAGAGGCCGAACGGTATCCCCCCAAGATTACAGATTCTCAAAAGTCCTCGAGACACCTAGCAGTAAGAATGAAGAAATATAATTGTAGGCAGAACCTCTTGAAAGTAGCTAGGACAAAGAAGATCCTTACGTACAGAGGAAAGCCCATCAGAATAATGTCAGACCTCTAAACAGACACCTGGCAAGCCAGAGAGGGCTGGCAAGATATATTCAGGGCATTGAATGAGAAGAACATGCAGCCAAGAATACTTTACCCAGCAAGACTGACATTCAAAATGGATGGAGAGATAAAGAGTTTCCAAGACCAGCAAGACTTAAAAGACTATGCAACCACCAAGCCGACACTGCAGGAAATATTAAGGGGGTTCTATAAGAGAGCAAAAAACCCCAGAGTAGTATGAACAGAAATATAGAGACCATCTACAGAAAGAAAGACTTCAAAGATAACACGATGTCAATAAAAACGTATCTATCAATAATCATCCTAAATGTGAATGGCCTAAATGTGCACATAAAATGGCACAGGGTTGCAGACTGGATTAAATGACAGGACCCATCCATATGTTGTCTACAAGAGACCCATTTTGAACCTAAAGATACACCCAGACTGAAAGTGAAGGGATGGAGAAGCATCTTTCATGCCAATGGGCCTCAAAAGAAGGCCGGGGTAGCGATTCTCATATCAGATAAATTAGATTTTAAACTAAAGGCTGTAGTCAGAGATACAGAAGGACACTACATAATTCTTAAAGGGACTATCCATCAAGATGATCTAACAATTATAAATATCTATGCTCCCAATATGGGAGCAGCCAATTACATAAGAAAACTGTTAATCAACATAAAGAGTTATATTGATATGAATACACTCATCATAGGAGATCGTAACATGCCTCTCTCAGAAATAGACAGATCATTGAAGCAGAAAATCAATAAAGAAACAAGAGCATTGAATGACACACTGGACCAGATGGACCTTATAGATATATACAGAACATTCCACCCTAAAACATCAAAATACTCATTCTTCTCAAGTCCACATGGAGCCTTCTCAAGAATAGACCACATACTGAGTCACAAAACAGGACTCAACCGATACCAAAAGACTGAGATTATTCCCTGCACATCCTCAGATCATAATGCTTTGAAACTGGAGCTCAATCACAAGGAAAAGTTCAGAAGGAACTCAAACACCTGGAAGCTAAAGACCACCTTGCTTAAGAATGCTTGGATCAACCAGGAGATCAAAGAAGAACTGAAATAATGCATGGAAACCAATGAGAATGAAGACACTTCGATCCAAAACCTATGGGATACAGCAAAGGCGGTCCTTAGGGGGTAATACATAGCCATCCATGCATCCCTCAAAAAAAAAAAATTGAAAAATCCAGAAGACAGCAGCTGTCTTTACACCTTAAAGAACTGGAGAATCAACAACAAAACAAACCAACTCCACACACAAGAAGGGGAATAATCAAGATTAGAGCTGAGATCAATGAGGTAGAAACCAGAGATACAGTAGAACATATCAGTGAAACTAGCAGCTGGTTTTTTGAAAGAATCAATAAGATCGAGAAACCATTGGCCACACTAATCCAAAAGAAAAGAGAGAAAGCTCAAATTAATAAAATTATGAATGAAAAGGTAGAGATCACAACGAACACCAAGGAAATAGAAACAACTATCAGAAGTTATCAACAGTTATATGCCAATAAGCTAAGCAACCTAGATGAAATGGATGCATTCCTGGAAAACTATAAACTCGCAAAATTCAACCAGGAAGAAACGGACAATCTGAAGACCAATATCTAGTAATGAGGTTGAAGCGGTGATCAAAAACCTCCCAAAAAACAAAAACACAGGCCCTGATGGATTCATTTGGGAATTCTATAAAACATTCAAAGAAGAAATAACACCTATTCTCCTGAAACTGTTTCAAAAAATTGAAGCAGAGAGAGGTCGACAAGATGGCAGGGAAGTAGGAGGAGATGGCTTTTCAACCTGTACCCCAAAGTGAGCTGATTACCTACCAAAGAACTCCAATCACCCATGAAATCACCCTGAGATCAGTATTATACACGTCTGGTTCTCTACAGGGGCAGAAGACACCAGTGTGCAGGTAACGCGGAGTGGGAATGGGGGACTGATATCAGAAGATAAACAAAAGGGGGAGGGAGCCACCAGAGGCAATCAGTTGGAAAGTAATACCCCAATACGAGCGAGAGTGCCCTGCATCTGGGGACCAGCATTAACTTGGAGACTGGTGGAAAGCACTCCAAAAGAGCTAAGAATCTCCGGTGGGGGGGGGGGATTGTGGGAATTGGGATGGCTAGCGACAGGGGCTTAAGTCCCTGGTCCCAGGACAGCCTCCCCTGGTGCTGAGCCAGAGAGAGTGCAGCCAAGAAACCAGGTCTTGGTCCCTAAGCCGCCAGTGCACCTGAGAATGCATGGGTTCTGGCTCCTGTGAGGGGATGGGAGCCATGCTGGATGGCAGAATGCATGAGCCCTGCTATAGAGCCTGACATACTCCCCTGAGAGAGGTATAAAGGCCCAGCCAGTACCCTTTCATATGTGCCATTGTTTCAGAGCCTGCATCAAACTCTCCCCTGAGAGAGGTGCTTGAAGGCCCAACCTGGTGCTCTCGGATCTGCACCTTGTTCTCAGAGCCTGAGACCTGCGCGTGAACCTCAGCCTCCCCTGAAATTGGTGCATGCAAGCTGGGCGCTCTTAGACCCAGAAAGACCAGGCACTCCCAGCCCTGGCCAGCAGGAATATCTCAGTGTGTGACTGCTGCTTGGAACCTCTCTGGCGGTCTGGAGCTTCCCAGACAGCCGCTACTTCCTTGGCTTTGGGTACCCCAGAAACAGCGACTTGAAACCTGCTCTGCCAGTGGCCCATGGGGAACTTATTTAGACTCTGCAGCCAGACTGAGGCTTCTCTCTGAGAGGGAGATCAGGGTGTGGTTTATTTTCCTCTAAAACTACAAAAACCATCAAAAGCAGTCAAAGTGAGAAAAAAAGTGAATAAACATAAAAACCTCCAGAGAACAAAAGTCGGAAAAAAAAAAAAACAGTTTCCTCAGAGCCCACCACCTTGAGGGGGGCGCAAGAACGTAACTCAGGGAACATCACTGACTGAAAACCCACGTGGCAGGCCCCTCCCCCAGAAAACAAACCAAGAAAGAAAAAAAAAAGAGAGAGAAAAAAATAAAAAAGGACTACAAGAGTACAAACACTACTTCATAGGAAAAGTTTTCTTTTTCATTCATTCCCACTATTCTGATATATATATATATATGTATATATATATATATGTAATTTTATTAACCTATTTACCATCACAGCGAGCTGTCCAGTACATCAAATTCCATAATAACTTTCTAACCTTAACTTTTTGATACATACACCTATGTTTTCCTTATGCATTTCTATTTTTTTATTCCTACTTTTTTTTATATTTTAGTTTAGTTTAGGTTTTTCCTTTTTATTTTTATCTTCTATTATTCATATAGAGTTAAACTTCAAAGTAGTCCCCTTTCCCCAATCAATACTACCCCTATAGGTAACTAATTTTTAATACCCCTTTATCTTAGAAAAGTTGAGTCCTTTAACAAAGGTATCAGGATACATCCAGGAAGAATTAAAACAGCCTTCCTCGAACACACTGAGAATTTATAACCACTCTCCAATCTTTATCTTCCACCAGTGTTTCTGTGTTTTTGTGTTTGTCCTGATAGTATATAAATCTTACACGTGGGGTTCTTTTTGACGAGGGTCTTCCTTTTTTTGTATATATATATATTTTTTTTCTCTTGTCATATACCTTTATCCGTCTTTTTGTTTGTCTACTTCATAAATCTTACCTTGGGGCCCATTTGGGCTGAACTTTCTCTTTAATCTGCCCTTTCTTTCCTGTCTCTCTCTCTATCTCTTTTTTTGTTTGTTTTTTTTTTCTTTTTCTTTTCTTTTGTCTCTCATTTGGATGGGGAATCCTGATTGTTCAGAAGTGTTCCAGGGTGCACCTTGACTGCACCATGGTTGATACATCCAGCTACATCTGTTCAGTCATCTCTCACCAAAATGACTAGGACGAGGAATGCCCAACAGAAGAAAAATACAGGGGATGGTCCTTCTGCACTAGAGCTAATGGCTATCAACATAGACAATATGTTGGAAAGAGAATTCTGGTTAACAATAATCCAGGCAATAGCTAGTTTGGAGAAAGGCATGGATGACCAAACATAATTGATTAGGGCCAAGCTGAAAGCCATGAGACATGATGTTCACAATGTTAGGGCGGAGCTTAAAGCTACCAGGGAGGAGGTCCACAATGCTCTCAATGAGTTCCAATCTAATCTAAACTCTCTCAAAGCTAGGGTAACTGAGACAGAAGATAGAATTAGTGATCTGGAGGACAAACAGATAGAGAGAAAGGATCAGGAGGAAGCCTGGAACAAACAGCTTAGAAATCACGAAAACAGAATCAGGGAAAAAAATGATGCCATGAAACGTTCCAACCTCAGAATTACTGGAATCCCTGAAGGGGAGAAGAAAGAAAGATCTAGAAGATATAGTGGAACAAGTCCTTCAAGAAAATTTTCCCAATCTCGCGAATGGAACCAGAATTCATGTACTGGAGGCTAAATGGTCTCCACCCAAGATTATACATTCAAAAAAAAAAAAAAACCCACGACACCTGATAGTCAAATTGAGGAATTATAATTGTAGGTATAATCTCCTGAAAGCTGCTAGGGCAAAGAGGCTCCTTACTTACATAGGAAAGCCCATCAATATAACATCAGACCTTTCCACAGAAGCCTGGCAATCCAGAAAAGGCTGGTAAGATATATTCAGGGCACTAAATGAGAAGAACATGCAGCCAAGAATACTTTATCCATCAAGACTGACATTCAAAATGGATGAAGATATAAATAGTTTCCAAGACCGGCAAGACTTAAAAGACTATGCTACCACCAAGCCGACACTGCAGGAAATATTAAGGGGGGTTCTATAAAAGAGTAAAAATCCTAATAAAAGCATGGAAGAGAAATATAGAGACAATCTACAGAAAGAAAGACTTCAAAGGTAACTCGATGTCAATAAAAATGTATCTATCAATAATCAATCTCAAAGAGAATGGCCTAAATGTGCCCAAAAAAACAGCACAGGGTTGCAGATTGGATAAAACGACAGAACCCATCCATATTTTCTCTACAAGAGACCCATTTTGAACCTAAAGATACACCCAGACTGAAAGTGAAGGGATGGAGAAGCATCTTTCATGCCAATGGGCCTCAAAAGAAGGCTGGGGTAGCAATTCTCATATCAGATAAATTAGATTTTAAACTAAAGGCTGTAGTCAGAGATACAGAAGGACACTTCATAATTCTTAAAGTGACAATCCACCAAGATGATCTAACAATTATAAATATCTATGCCTCCAATATGGGAGCATCCAATTACAAAAGAAAACGTTAATCAAGATAAAGAGTCATATTGATATGAATACACTCATCATTGGAGATCTTAACAAGCCTCTCTCAGAAATAGACAGATCATTGAAGCAGAAAATCAATAAAGAAACAAGAGCATTGAATGACACATTGGAACAGATGGATCTCATAGATATATGCAGAACATTCCACCCTAAAACAAAAGAATACTCATTCTTCTCAAGAGCACAGGGAACCTTCTCAAGAATAGACCACATGCTGGGTCATAAATCAGGACTAAACTGATATCAAAAGACTGAGATTTTTCCCTGCATATTCTCAGATCATAATGCCTTGAAACTGGAGCTTAATCACAAGGAAAAGTACAGAAGGAACTCAAACACCTGGAAGCTAAAGACCATCTTGCTTAAGAATGCTTGGATCAACCAGGAGATTAAAGAAGAACTGAAACAATTGGAAACCAATGAGAATAAAGACACTTCGATCCAAACCCTATGGGATACAGCAAAGGCGTTTCTAAGGGGGAAATACATAGACATCCAAGCCTCCATCAAAATTTTGAAAAATCCAGAATACAGCAGATGTCTCTACACCTTAAAGAACTGGAGAATCAACAAAAAAATCAAACCAACTCCACACATAAGAAGAGAAATCATCCAGATTAGAGCTGAGATCAATGAGGTAGAAACCAAAGATACAGTAGAACGTATCAATGAAACTAGAAGTTGTTTTTTTTTTTTGAAAGAATCAATAAGATCAATAAGGCACTGGCCACACTAATCCAAAAGAAAAGAGAGAAAGCCCAAATTCACAAAATTATAAATGAAAACGGAGAGATCACAACTAACAAGGAGGAAGTAGAAACAATCATCAGAAGTTATTATCAATAGTTATATGCCAATAAGCTTAGCAACCTTGATGAAATGGAAGCATTCTTGGAAAATTATAAACTTCCAAAATTGAACCAGGAAGAGATCGACAACCTGAATCGACCGATATCTAGTAACGAGATATAAGCAGTGATCAAAAACCTCCCAAGAAACAAGAGCCCAAGACCTGATGGATTGCTTGGGGAATTCTACCAAACTTACAAAGAAGAATAACATCAATTCTCCTGAAGCTGTTTCAAAAAATTGAAGCAGAAGGAAAACATCCAGACTCTTTCTATGAAGCCAGAATTACCCTTATCCCCAAACCAGGCAAAGACCCTACCAAAATGGATAATTTCAGACCAATATCACTGATGAATATGGATGCTAAGATTCTCAACAAGATCCTTGCAAACAGGGTCAAAAAGAACATTAAAAAGATTATCTACCATGACCAGTGGGATTCATCCCTGGGCTACAAGGATGGTTCAACATTCATAAATCAATCAATGTCATTGAAAAAATTAATATGAGAAGAGAGAAGAACTACATGGTCCTCTCAATCAATGCAGAAAAAGGACTTGAAAAAATCCAGCATCCATTCGTGATTAAAACGCTGCAAAGTATAGAGATAGAGGGAACATTCCTGAACTTCATCATATCTATCTATGAAAGACCCACAGCAAATATCATCCTCAATGGGAAAAAGCTTGCAGCCTTCCCATTGAGATCAGGATCACGACAAGGATGCCCACTCTCACCAGTCTTGTTCAACATAGTATTAGAAGTCCTAGCAACAGCAATCAGACAACAAAGAAAAATAAAAGGTATCCAAATTGGCACTGAAGAAGTCAACTCTCTCTCTCTTTGCAGATGACATGATTCTTTATATGGAAAACCCAAAAGACTCCACCCCCAAACTACTAGAACTCATACAACATGCCCTCAGCGAGAAAGGGCCCTAGGCCATGGACAGCAGGTCGGTCCACAGGGCTGCCCTACGCCGGCCAATTCTCACGAGCGTTCTGCCCAAACCAATCCTGGTTTGGGCAGAACGCTCGTGAGAATTGGCCGGAAAACGCCAGGCGAAGTCATTCGGGCGCCGCACGTCTGCTGGGCCGCCCCCCCCCCCGGTGCCTTGAAGGGCATTGTGAGTGTCCGCACCGGATCGCCGCCAGGAGGCACTCCACAAGATGGAATGCAGCGAGGACAACGCCCGTGGATCCTCGACCTGCGGGGGTCCCATCCCTGGCACTCTACCATGGGGCCAGGCGCATCACGAAGTCCGGTCTGCAACGCTCGCCTCCTTCCCCAAACTTCTGCTTCCGGGGTCCTGTCCCTCATGGCCTCCATATTGGAAACCCGTAGTCCCGTACCCACGCATCGACCAACCACGAAGTCAGCATCGGCACCTCCTGGTGCTTCGGACAACCCTCAGAGTGAGATAAACCTGTTCACCAAAATGAGGTCATGCCCATCCTTTGCCGCCCCATCTACCCGAAAGTCGGAGGCGCACACCAGTCCACCACCCGTCCTTCAACTCTGCTCCGGGAACGCTCCACTGCGTCGGCGTACCAGGGTGGGCCGCGTCTTTTCCGTGCCATTTCTGGGCGGCAGCAACATGCCCTGGGCGAGAAAGGGCCCTGGGCCATGGAGAGCAGGGCGGTCCGCAGAGCTGCCCTACACCGGCCAATTCTCACGAGCGTTGCCCAAACCAATCCTGGTTTGGGCAGAACGCTCGTGAGAATTGGCCGGAAAATGCCCGGCGCAGTCATTCGGCGCTGCACGTCTGCTGGGCCGCCCCCCCCGGGGCCTTGAAGGGCATTGTGAGTGTCCGCAACCGATCACCGCCAGGAGGCAAGCCACAAGATGGAATGCAGCGAGGACAAAGCCCGTGGATCCTCGACCTGCGGGGGTCCCATCCCTGGCGCTCTACCATGAGGCCAGGCCCATCACAAAGTCCGATTTGCAACGCTCACCTGCCTCCCCAACCTTCTGCTTCCGGGGTCCTGTCCCTCATGGCCTCCAGGTCGGAAACCCTTAGTCCCGCAGCCACGCATCTCCCAACCACGCAGTCTCCATCGGGCATCCTGGTGCTTCGGATATCCCTCAGAGTGAGATAAACCTGTATGACCAAAATGAGGTCATCCCCATCCTTTGCCGACCCATCTACCTGAAAGACGGAGGCGCACACCAGTCCACCACCCATCCTTCAACTCTGATCCGGGAACGCTCCACTGCGCCGGCGTAACCGGGTGGGCCGCGTCTTTTCCGTGCCATTTCTGGGCGGTAGCAACAAGCCCTCAGCGAGAAAGGGCCCTGGGCCATGGAGAGCAGGTCGGTCCACAGGGCTGCCCTACGCCGGCCAATTCTCACGAGCGTTCTGCCCAAACCAATCCTGGTTTGGGCAGAACGCTCGTGAGAATTGGCCGGAAAACGCCCGGCGCAGTCATTCGGGCGCTGCACGTCTGCTGGGCCTCCCACCCCCGGGGCCTTGAAGGGCATTGTGAGTGTCCGCAACCGATCGCCGCCAGGAGGCAATCCACAAGATGGAATGCAGCGAGGACAACGCCCGTGGATCCACGAACGGCGGGGGTCCCATCCCTGGCGCTGTACCATGGGGCCAGGCCCATCACGACGTCCGGACTGCAACGCTCGCCTCCTTCCCCAAACTTCTGCTTCCGGGGTCCTGTCCCTCATGGCTTCCATATCGGAAACCCTTAGTCCCGCAACCACGCATCTCCCAACCACGCAGTCTGCATCGGCGTCCCCTGGTGCTTCGGACAACCATCAGAGTGAGATAAACCTGTTCACCAAAATGAGGTCATGCCCATCCTTTGCCGCCCCATCTACCCGAAAGTCGGAGGCGCACACCAGTCCCCCACCCGTCCTTCAACTCTTCCTTGGGAACGCTCCACTGCGTCGGCGTACCAGGGTGGGCCGTGTCTTTACCATGCCATTTCTGGGCGGCAGCAACATGCCCTGGGCTAGAAAGGGCCCTGGGCCATGGAGAGCAGGGCGGTCCGTAGAGCTGCCCTACGCCGGCCAATTCTCACGAGCGTTCTGCCCAAACCAATCCTGGTTTGGGCAGAACGCTCGTGAGAATTCGCCGGTAAACGCCCGGCGAAGTCATTCGGGCGCTGCACGTCTGCTAGGCCGCCCCCCCTCGGGCCTTGAAGGCATTTTGAGTGCCCGCACCCGATCGCCGCCAAGAGGCACTCCACAAGATGGATTGCACCAGCACAACGCCCGTGGATCCTCGACCTGCGGAGGTCACATACCTGGCAGTCTACCATGGGGCCAGGCCCATCACAAAGTCCGGTCTGGAACGCTCGCCTGCTTCCCCAACCTTCTGCTTCCGCGGTCCTGTCCCTCATGGCCTCCATATCGGAAACCCTTAGTCCCGCAGCCACGCATCTCCCAACCACGCAGTCTGCATCGGCGTCCCCTGGTGCTTCGGACCACCCTCAGAGTGAGATAAACCTGTTCACCAAAATGAGGTCATCCACATCCTTTGCCGCCCCATCTACCTGAAAGACGGAGGCGCACACCAGTCCACCACCCGTCCTTCAACTCTGATCCGGGGACGCTCCACTGCGCCGGCGTGCCCAGTTGGGCCGCGTCTTTTCCGTGCCATTTCTGGGCCGCAGCAATATGCCCTGGGCGAGAAAGGACCCTGGGACATGGAGAGCAGGGTGGTCCGTAGAGCTGCCCTACGCCGGCCAATTCTCACGAACGTTCTGCCCAAACCAATCCTGGTTTGGGCAGAACGCTCGTGAGAATTGGCCGGAAAACGCCCGGCGAAGTCATTCGGGCGCTGCACGTCTGCTGGGCCGACCCCCCCCGGGGCCTTGAAGGGCATTGTGAGTGTCCGCAACCGATCACCGCCAGGAGGCAATCCACAAGATGGAATGCAGCGAGGACAACGCCCGTGGATCCTCGACCTGCGGGGGTCCCATCCCTGGCGCTCTACCATAGGGCCAGGCCCATCACGAAGTCCGGTTTGGAACGCTCACCTGCCTCCCCAACCTTCTGCTTCCGGGGTCCTGTCCCTCATGGCCTCCATATTGGAAACCCTTAGTCCCGCAGCCACGCATCTCCCAACCACGCAGTCTGCATCGGCGTCCCCTGGTGCTTCGGACAACCCTCAGAGTGAGATAAACCTGTTCACCAAAATGAGGTCATCCCCATCCTTTGCCGCCCCATCTACCTGAAAGACGGAGGCGCACACCAGTCCACCACCCGTCCTTCAACTCTGAGCCGGGAACACTCCACTGCGCCGGCGTGCCCAGTTGGGCCGCTTCTTTTCCGTGCCATTTCTGGGCGGCAGCAACAAGCCCTGGGCGAGAAAGGGCCCTGGGAGATAAAGGGCCCTGGGCCATGGAGAGCAGGGCTGTCCGCAGGGCTGACCTACGCAGGCCAATTCTCACGAGCGTTCTACCCAAACCAATCCTGGTTTGGGCAGAACGCTCGTGAGAATTGGCCGGAAAACGCCTGGCGAAGTCATTCGGGCGCTGCACGTCTGCTGGGCCGCCCCACCCCGGGGCCTTGAAGGGCATTGTGAGTGTCCGCACCGGATCGCCGCCAGGAGGCACTCCAAAGATGGAATGCAGCGAGGACAACGCCCGTGGATCCTCGACCTGCGGGGGTCCCATCCCTGGCGGTCTACCATGGGGCCTGGCCAATCAAAAGTCCGGTCAGGAACGGTCGCCTGGTTCCCCAACCTTCCGCTTCCGGGGTCCTGTCCCTCATGGCCTCCATATTGGAAACCCTTAGTCCCGCAGCCACGCATCTCCCAACCACGCAGTCTCCATCGGCGCCTCCTGGTGCTTCAGACAACGCTCAGAGTGTGATAAACCTGTATGACCAAAATGAGGTCATCCCCATCCTTGACCGCCCGATCTACCCGAAAGACGGAGGCGCACACCAGGCCACCACCCGTCCTTCAACTCTGCTCCGGGAACGCTCCACTGCGCCTGCGTGCCCGGGTGGGCCGCTTCTTTTCCGTGCCATTTCGGGGCGGCAGCAACAAGCCCTGGGCGAGAAAGGGCCCTGGGCCATGGAGAGCAGGGCTGTCCGCAGGGCTGCCCTACGCCGGCCAATTCTCACGACGTTCTGCCCAAACCAATCCTGGTTTGGGCAGAACGCTCGTGAGAATTGGCCGGAAAACGCCCGGCGAAGTCATTCGGGCGCTGCACGTCTGCTGGGCCGACCCCCCCGGGGCCTTGAAGGGCATTGTGAGTGTCCGCAACCGATCACCGCCAGGAGGCAATCCACAAGATGGAATGCAGCGAGGACAACGCCCGTGGATCCTCGACCTGCGGGGGTCCCATCCCTGGCGCTCTACCATAGGGCCAGGCCCATCACGAAGTCCGGTTTGGAACGCTCACCTGCCTCCCCAACCTTCTGCTTCCGGGGTCCTGTCCCTCATGGCCTCCATATTGGAAACCCTTAGTCCCGCAGCCACGCATCTCCCAACCACGCAGTCTGCATCGGCGTCCCCTGGTGCTTCGGACAACCCTCAGAGTGAGATAAACCTGTTCACCAAAATGAGGTCATCCCCATCCTTTGCCGCCCCATCTACCTGAAAGACGGAGGCGCACACCAGTCCACCACCCGTCCTTCAACTCTGAGCCGGGAACACTCCACTGCGCCGGCGTGCCCAGTTGGGCCGCTTCTTTTCCGTGCCATTTCTGGGCGGCAGCAACAAGCCCTGGGCGAGAAAGGGCCCTGGGCGATAAAGGGCCCTGGGCCATGGAGAGCAGGGCTGTCCGCAGGGCTGACCTACGCCGGCCAATTCTCACGAGCGTTCTGCCCAAACCAATCCTGGTTTGGGCAGAACGCTCGTGAGAATTGGCCGGAAAACGCCTGGCGAAGTCATTCGGGCGCTGCACGTCTGCTGGGCCGCCCCACCCCGGGGCCTTGAAGGGCATTGTGAGTGTCCGCACCGGATCGCCGCCAGGAGGCACTCCACAAGATGGAATGCAGCGAGGACAACGCCCGTGGATCCTCGACCTGCGGTAGTCCCATCCCTGGCGGTCTACCATGGGGCCTGGCCCATCACAAAGTCCGGTCTGGAACGCTCGCCTGCTTCCCCAACCTTCCGCTTCCGGGGTCCTGTCCCTCATGGCCTCCATATTGGAAACCCTTAGTCCCGCAGCCACGCATCTCCCAACCACGCAGTCTCCATCGGCGCCTCCTGGTGCTTCAGACAACGCTCAGAGTGTGATAAACCTGTATGACCAAAATGAGGTCATCCCCATCCTTGACCGCCCGATCTACCCGAAAGACGGAGGCGCACACCAGGCCACCACCCGTCCTTCAACTCTGCTCCAGGAACGCTCCACTGCGCCGGCGTGCCCAGGTGGGCCGCTTCTTTTCCGTGCCATTTCGGGGCGGCAGCAACAAGCCCTGGGCGAGAAAGGGCCCTGGGCCATGGAGAGCAGGGCTGTCCGCAGGGCTGCCCTACGCCGGCCAATTCTCACGAGCGTTCTGCCCAAACCAATCCTGGTTTGGGCAGAACGCTCGTGAGAATTGGCCGGAAAACGCCCGGCGAAGTCATTCGGGCGCTGCACGTCTGCTGGGCCGACCCCCCCGGGGCCTTGAAGGGCATTGAGTGTCCGCATCCGATCACCGCCAGGAGGCAATCCACAAGATGGAATGCAGCGAGGACAACGCCCGTGGATCCTCGACCTGCGGGGGTCCCATCCCTGGCGCTCTACCATAGGGCCAGGCCCATCACGAAGTCCGGTTTGGAACGCTCACCTGCCTCCCCAACCTTCTGCTTCCGGGGTTCTGTCCCTCATGGCCTCCATATTGGAAACCCTTAGTCCCGCAGCCACGCATCTCCCAACCACGCAGTCTGCATCGGCGTCCCCTGGTGCTTCGGACAACCCTCAGAGTGAGATAAACCTGTTCACCAAAATGAGGTCATCCCCATCCTTTGCCGCCCCATCTACCTGAAAGACGGAGGCGCACACCAGTCCACCACCCGTCCTTCAACTCTGAGCCGGGAACACTCCACTGCGCCGGCGTGCCCAGTTGGGCCGCTTCTTTTCCGTGCCATTTCTGGGCGGCAGCAACAAGCCCTGGGCGAGAAAGGGCCCTGGGAGATAAAGGGCCCTGGGCAATGGAGAGCAGGGCTGTCCGCAGGGCTGACCTACGCCGGCCAATTCTCACGAGCGTTCTGCCCAAACCAATCCTGGTTTGGGCAGAACGCTCGTGAGAATTGGCCGGAAAACGCCTGGCGAAGTCATTCGGGCGCTGCACGTCTGCTGGGCCGCCCCACCCCGGGGCCTTGAAGGGCATTGTGAGTGTCCGCACCGGATCGCCGCCAGGAGGCACTCCACAAGATGGAATGCAGCGAGGACAACGCCCGTGGATCCTCGACCTGCGGGGGTCCCATCCCTGGCGGTCTACCATGGGGCCTGGCCCATCACAAAGTCCGGTCTGGAACGCTCGCCTGCTTCCCCAACCTTCCGCTTCCGGGGTCCTGTCCCTCATGGCCTCCATATTGGAAACCCTTAGTCCCGCAGCCACGCATCTCCCAACCACGCAGTCTCCATCGGCGCCTCCTGGTGCTTCAGACAACGCTCAGAGTGTGATAAACCTGTATGACCAAAATGAGGTCATCCCCATCCTTGACCGCCCGATCTACCCGAAAGACGGTGGCGCACACCAGGCCACCACCCGTCCTTCAACTCTGCTCTGGGAACGCTCCACTGCGCCGGTGTGCCCAGGTGGGCCGCTTCTTTTCCGTGCCATTTCGGGGCGGCAGCAACAAGCTCTGGGCGAGAAAGGGCCCTGGGCCATGGAGAGCAGGGCTGTCCGCAGGGCTGCCCTACGCCGGCCAATTCTCACGAGCGTTCTGCCCAAACCAATCCTGGTTTGGGCAGAACGCTCGTGAGAATTTCCCGGAAAATGCCCGGCGAAGTCATTCGGGCGCTGCACGTCTGCTGGGCCGACCCCCCCGGGGCCTTGAAGGGCATTGTGAGTGTCCGCAACCGATCACCGCCAGGAGGCAATCCACAAGATGGAATGCAGCGAGGACAACGCCCGTGGATCCTCGACCTGCGGGGGTCCCATCCCTGGCGCTCTACCATAGGGCCAGGCCCATCACGAAGTCCGGTTTGGAACGCTCACCTGCCTCCCCAACCTTCTGCTTCCGGGGTCCTGTCCCTCATGGCCTCCATATTGGAAACCCTTAGTCCCGCAGCCACGCATCTCCCAACCACGCAGTCTGCATCGGCGTCCCCTGGTGCTTCGGACAACCCTCAGAGTGAGATAAACCTGTTCACCAAAAGGAGGTCATCCCCATCCTTTGCCGCCCCATCTACCTGAAAGACGGAGGCGCACACCAGTCCACCACCCGTCCTTGAACTCTGAGCCGGGAACACTCCACTGCGCCGGCGTGCCCAGTTGGGCCGCTTCTTTTCCGTGCCATTTCTGGGCGGCAGCAACAAGCCCTGGGCGAGAAAGGGCCCTGGGCGATAAAGGGCCCTGGGCAATGGAGAGCAGGGCTGTCCGCAGGGCTGACCTACGCCGGCCAATTCTCACGAGCGTTCTGCCCAAACCAATCCTGGTTTGGGCAGAACGCTCGTGAGAATTGGCCGGAAAACGCCTGGCGAAGTCATTCGGGCGCTGCACGTCTGCTGGGCCGCCCCACCCCGGGGCCTTGAAGGGCATTGTGAGTGTCCGCACCGGATCGCCTCCAGGAGGCACTCCACAAGATGGAATGCAGCGAGGACAACGCCCGTGGATCCTCGACCTGCGGGGGTCCCATCCCTGGCAGTCTACCATGGGGCCTGGCCCATCACAAAGTCCGGTCTGGAACGCTCGCCTGCTTCCCCAACCTTCCGCTTCCGGGGTCCTGTCCCTCATGGCCTCCATATTGGAAACCCTTAGTCCCGCAGCCACGCATCTCCCAACCACGCAGTCTCCATCGGCGCCTCCTGGTGCTTCAGACAACGCTCAGAGTGTGATAAACCTGTATGACCAAAATGAGGTCATCCCCATCCTTGACCGCCCGATCTACCCGAAAGACGGAGGCGCACACCAGGCCACCACCCGTCCTTCAACTCTGCTCCGGGAACGCTCCACTGCGCCGGCGTGCCCAGGTGGGCCGCTTCTTTTCCGTGCCATTTCGGGGCGGCAGCAACAAGCCCTGGGCGAGAAAGGGCCCTGGGCCATGGAGAGCAGGGCTGTCCGCAGGGCTGCCCTACGCCTGCCAATTCTCACGAGAGTTCTGCCCAAACCAATCCTGGTTTGGGCAGAACGCTCGTGAGAATTGGCCAGAAAACGCCCGGCGAAGTCATTCAGGCGCTGCACGTCTGCTGGGCCGACCCCCCCGGGGCCTTGAAGGGCATTGTGAGTGTCCGCAACCGATCACCGCCAGGAGGCAATCCACAAGATGGAATGCAGCGAGGACAACGCCCGTGGATCCTCGACCTGCGGGGGTCCCATCCCTGGCGCTCTACCATAGGGCCAGGCCCATCACGAAGTCCGGTTTGGAACGTTCACCTGCCTCCCCAACCTTCTGCTTCCGGGGTCCTGTCCCTCATGGCCTCCATATTGGAAACCCTTAGTCCCGCAGCCACGCATCTCCCAACCACGCAGTCTGCATCGGCGTCCCCTGGTGCTTCGGACAACCCTCAGAGTGAGATAAACCTGTTCACCAAAATGAGGTCATCCCCATCCTTTGCCGCCCCATCTACCTGAAAGACGGAGGCGCACACCAGTCCACCACCCGTCCTTCAACTCTGAGCCGGGAACACTCCACTGCGCCGGCGTGCCCAGTTGGGCCGCTTCTTTTCCGTGCCATTTCTGGGCGGCAGCAACAAGCCCTGGGCGAGAAAGGGCCCTGGGCGATAAAGGGCCCTGGGCCATGGAGAGCAGGGCTGTCCGCATGGCTGACCTACGCCGGCCAATTCTCACGAGCGTTCTGCCCAAACCAATCCTGGTTTGGGCAGAACGCTCGTGAGATTTGGCCGGAAAACGCCCGGCGAAGTCATTCGGGCGCTGCACGTCTGCTGGGCCGCCCCACCCCGGGGCCTTGAAGGGCATTGTGAGTGTCCGCACCGGATCGCCGCCAGGAGGCACTCCACAAGATGGAATGCAGCGAGGACAACGCCCGTGGATCCTCGACCTGCGGGGGTCCCATCCCTGGCGGTCTACCATGGGGCCTGGCCCATCACAAAGTCCGGTCTGGAACGCTCGCCTGCTTCCCCAACCTTCCGCTTCCGGGGTCCTGTCCCTCATGGCCTCCATATTGGAAACTCTTAGTCCCGCAGCCACGCATCTCCCAACCACGCAGTCTCCATCGGCGCCTCCTGGTGCTTCAGACAACGCTCAGAGTGTGATAAACCTGTATGACCAAAATGAGGTCATCACCATCCTTGACCGCCCGATCTACCCGAAAGACGGAGGCGCACACCAGGCCACCACCCGTCCTTCAACTCTGCTCCGGGAACGCTCCACTGCGCCGGCGTGCCCAGGTGGGCCGCTTCTTTTCCGTGCCATTTCGGGGCGTCAGCAACAAGCCCTGGGCGAGAAAGGGCCCTGGGCCATGGAGAGCAGGGCTGTCCGCAGGGCTGCCCTACGCCGGCCAATTCTCACGAGCGTTCTGCCCAAACCAATCCTGGTTTGGGCAGAACGCTCGTGAGAATTGGCCGGAAAACGCCCGGCGAAGTCATTCGGGCGCTGCACGTCTGCTGGGCCGACCCCCCCGGGGCCTTGAAGGGCATTGTGAGTGTCCGCAACCGATCACCGCCAGGAGGCAATCCACAAGATGGAATGCAGCGAGGACAATGCCCGTGGATCCTCGACCTGCGGGGGTCCCATCCCTGGCGCTCTACCATAGGGCCAGGCCCATCATGAAGTCCGGTTTGGAACGCTCACCTGCCTCCCCAACCTTCTGCTTCCGGGGTCCTGTCCCTCATGGCCTCCATATTGGAAACCCTTAGTCCCGCAGCCACGCATCTCCCAACCACGCAGTCTGCATCGGCGTCCCCTGGTGCTTCGGACCACCCTCAGAGTGAGATAAACCTGTTCACCAAAATGAGGTCATCCCCATCCTTTGCCGCCCCATCTACCTGAAAGACGGAGGCGCACACCAGTCCACCACCCGTCCTTCAACTCTGAGCCGGGAACACTCCACTGCGCCGGCGTGCCCAGTTGGGCCGCTTCTTTTCCGTGCCATTTCTGGGCGGCAGCAACAAGCCCTGGGCGAGAAAGGGCCCTGGGCGATAAAGGGCCCTGGGCCATGGAGAGCAGGGCTGTCCGCAGGGTGACCTACGCCGGCCAATTCTCACGAGCGTTCTGCCCAAACCAATCCTGGTTTGGGCAGAACGCTCGTGAGAATTGGCCGGAAAACGCCTGGCGAAGTCATTCGGGCGCTGCACGTCTGCTGGGCCGCCCCACCCCGGGGCCTTGAAGGGCATTGTGAGTGTCCGCACCGGATCGCCGCCAGGAGGCACTCCACAAGATGGAATGCAGCGAGGACAACGCCCGTGGATCCTCGACCTGCGGGGGTCCCATCCCTGGCGGTCTACCATGGGGCCTGGCCCATCACAAAGTCCGGTCTGGAACGCTCGCCTGCTTCCCCAACCTTCCGCTTCCGGGGTCCTGTCCCTCATGGCCTCCATATTGGAAACCCTTAGTCCCGCAGCCACGCATCTCCCAACCACGCAGTCTCCATCGGCGCCTCCTGGTGCTTCAGACAACGCTCAGAGTGTGATAAACCTGTATGACCAAAATGAGGTCATCCCCATCCTTGACCGCCCGATCTACCCGAAAGACGGAGGCGCACACTAGGCCACCACCCGTCTTTCAACTCTGAGCCGGGAACACTCCACTGCGCCGGCGTGCCCAGTTGGGCCGCTTCTTTTCTGTGCCATTTCTGGGCGGCAGCAACAAGCCCTGGGCGAGAAAGGGCCCTGGCCGATAAAGGGCCCTGGGCCATGGAGAGCAGGGCTGTCCGCAGGGCTGACCTATGCCGGCCAATTCTCACGAGCGTTCTGCCCAAACCAATCCTGGTTTGGGCAGAACGCTCGTGAGAATTGGCCGGAAAACGCCTGGCGAAGTCATTCGGGCGCTGCACGTCTGCTGGGCCGCCCCACCCCGGGGCCTTGAAGGTCATTGTGAGTGTCCGCACCGGATCGCCGCCACGAGGCACTCCACAAGATGGAATGCAGCGAGGACAACGCCCTTGGATCCTCGACCTGCGGGGGTCCCATCCCTGGCGGTCTACAATGGGGCCTGGCCCATCACAAAGTCCGGTCTGGAACGCTCGCCTGCTTCCCCAACCTTCCGCTTCCGGGGTCCTGTCCCTCATGGCCTCCATATTGGAAACCCTTAGTCCCGCAGCCACGCATCTCCCAACCACGCAGTCTCCATCGGCGCCTCCTGGTGCTTCAGACAACGCTCAGAGTGTGATAAACCTGTATGACCAAAATGAGGTCATCCCCATCCTTGACCGCCCGATCTACCCGAAAGACGGAGGCGCACACCAGGCCACCACCCGTCCTTCAACTCTGCTCCGGGAACGCTCCACTGCGCCGGCGTGCCCAGGTGGGCCGCTTCTTTTCCGTGCCATTTCGGGGCGGCAGCAACAAGCCCTGGGCGAGAAAGGGCCCTGGGCCATGGAGAGCAGGGCTGTCCGCAGGGCTGCCCTACGCCGGCCAATTCTCACGTGCGTTCTGCCCAAACCGCAGAACGCTCGTGAGAATTGGCCGGAAAACGCCCGGCGAAGTCATTCGGGCGCTGCACGTCTGCTGGGCCGACCCCCCCGGGGCCTTGAAGGGCATTGTGAGTGTCCGCAACCGATCACCGCCAGGAGGCAATCCACAAGATGGAATGCAGCGAGGACAACGCCCGTGGATCCTCGACCTGCGGGGGTCCCATCCCTGGCGCTCTACCATAGGGCCAGGCCCATCACGAAGTCCGGTTTGGAATGCTCACCTGCCTCCCCAACCTTCTGCTTCCGGGGTCCTGTCCCTCATGGCCTCCATATTGGAAACCCTTAGTCCCGCAGCCACGCATCTCCCAACCACGCAGTCTGCATCGGCGTCCCCTGGTGCTTCGGACAACCCTCAGAGTGAGATAAACCTGTTCACCAAAATGACGTCATCCCCATCCTTTGCCGCCCCATCTACCTGAAAGACGGAGGCGCATACCAGTCCACCACCCGTCCTTCAACTCTGAGCCGGGAACACTCCACTGCGCCGGCGTGCCCAGTTGGGCCGCTTCTTTTCCGTGCCATTTCTGGGCGGCAGCAACAAGCCCTGGGCGAGAAAGGGCCCTGGGCGATAAAGGGCCCTGGGCCATGGAGAGCAGGGCTGTCCACAGGGCTGACCTACGCCGGCCAATTCTCACGAGCGTTCTGCCCAAACCAATCCTGGTTTGGGCAGAACGCTCGTGAGAATTGGCCGGAAAACGCCCGGCGAAGTCATTCGGGCGCTGCACGTCTGCTGGGCCGCCCCACCCCGGGGCCTTGAAGGGCATTGTGAGTGTCCGCACCGGATCGCCGCCAGGAGGCACTCCACAAGATGGAATGCAGCGAGGACAACGCCCGTGGATCCTCGACCTGCGGGGGTCCCATCCCTGGCGGTCTACCATGGGGCCTGGCCCATCACAAAGTCCGGTCTGGAACGCTCGCCTGCTTCCCCAACCTTCCGCTTCCGGGGTCCTGTCCCTCATGGCCTCCATATTGGAAACCCTTAGTCCCGCAGCCACGCATCTCCCAACCACGCAGTCTCCATCGGCGCCTCCTGGTGCTTCAGACAACGCTCAGAGTGTGATAAACCTGTATGACCAAAATGAGGTCATCCCCATCCTTGACCGCCCGATCTACCCGAAAGACGGAGGCGCACACCAGGCCACCACCCGTCCTTCAACTCTGCTCCGGGAACGCTCCACTGCGCCGGCGTGCCCAGGTGGGCCGCTTCTTTTCCGTGCCATTTCGGGGCGGCAGCAACAAGCCCTGGGCGAGAAAGGGCCCTGGGCCATGGAGAGCAGGGCTGTCCGCAGGGCTGACCTACGCCGGCCAATTCTCACGAGCGTTCTGCCCAAACCAATCCTGGTTTGGGCAGAACGCTCGTGAGAATTGGCCGGAAAACGCCTGGCGAAGTCATTCGGGCGCTGCACGTCTGCTGGGCCGCCCCACCCCGGGGCCTTGAAGGGCATTGTGAGTGTCCGCACCGGATTGCCGCCAGGAGGCACTCCACAAGATGGAATGCAGCGAGGACAACGCCCGTGGATCCTCGACCTGCGGGGGTCCCATCCCTGGCGGTCTACCATGGGGCCTGGCCCATCACAAAGTCTGGTCTGGAACGCTCGCCTGCTTCCCCAACCTTCCGCTTCCGGGGTCCTGTCCCTCATGGCCTCCATATTGGAAACCCTTAGTCCCGCAGCCACGCATCTCCCAACCACGCAGTCTCCATCGGCGCCTCCTGGTGCTTCAGACAACGCTCAGAGTGTGATAAACCTGTATGACCAAAATGAGGTCATCCCCATCCTTGACCGCCCGATCTACCCGAAAGACGGAGGCGCACACCAGGCCACCACCCGTCTTTCAACTCTGAGCCGGGAACACTCCACTGCGCCGGCGTGCCCAGTTGGGCCGCTTCTTTTCCGTGCCATTTCTGGGCGGCAGCAACAAGCCCTGGGCGAGAAAGGGCCCTGGGCGATAAAGGGCCCTGGGCCATGGAGAGCAGGGCTGTCCGCAGGGCTGACCTACGCCGGCCAATTCTCACGAGCGTTCTGCCCAAACCAATCCTGGTTTGGGCAGAACGCTCGTGAGAATTGGCCGGAAAACGCCCGGCGAAGTCATTCGGGCGCTGCACGTCTGCTGGGCCGACCCCCCCGGGGCCTTGAAGGGCATTGTGAGTGTCCGCAACCGATCACCGCCAGGAGGCAATCCACAAGATGGAATGCAGCGAGGACAATGCCCGTGGATCCTCGACCTGCGGGGGTCCCATCCCTGGCGCTCTACCATAGGGCCAGGCCCATCACGAAGTCCGGTTTGGAACGCTCACCTGCCTCCCCAACCTTCTGCTTCCGGGGTCCTGTCCCTCATGGCCTCCATATTGGAAACCCTTAGTCCCGCAGCCACGCATCTCCCAACCACGCAGTCTGCATCGGCGTCCCCTGGTGCTTCGGACCACCCTCAGAGTGAGGTAAACCTGTTCACCAAAATGAGGTCATCCCCATCCTTTGCCGCCCCATCTACCTGAAAGACGGAGGCGCACACCAGTCCACCACCCGTCCTTCAACTCTGAGCCGGGAACACTCCACTGCGCCGGCGTGCCCAGTTGGGCCGCTTCTTCTCCGTGCCATTTCTGGGCGGCAGCAACAAGCCCTGGGCGAGAAAGGGCCCTGGGCGATAAAGGGCCCTGGGCCATGGAGAGCAGGGCTGTCCGCAGGGCTGACCTACGCCGGCCAATTCTCACGAGCGTTCTGCCCAAACCAATCCTGGTTTGGGCAGAACGCTCGTGAGAATTGGCTGGAAAACGCCTGGCGAAGTCATTCGGGCGCTGCACGTCTGCTGGGCCGCCCCACCCCGGGGCCTTGAAGGGCATTGTGAGTGTCCGCACCGGATCGCCGCCAGGAGGCACTCCACAAGATGGAATGCAGCGAGGACAACGCCCGTGGATCCTCGACCTGCGGGGGTCCCATCCCTGGCGGTCTACCATGGGGCCTGGCCCATCACAAAGTCCGGTCTGGAACGCTCGCCTGCTTCCCCAACCTTCCGCTTCCGGGGTCCTGTCCCTCATGGCCTCCATATTGGAAACCCTTAGTCCCGCAGCCACGCATCTCCCAACCACGCAGTCTCCATCGGCGCCTCCTGGTGCTTCAGACAACGCTCAGAGTGTGATAAACCTGTATGACCAAAATGAGGTCATCCCCATCCTTGACCGCCCGATCTACCCGAAAGACGGAGGCGCACACCAGGCCACCACCCGTCTTTCAACTCTGAGCCGGGAACACTCCACTGCGCCGGCGTGCCCAGTTGGGCCGCTTCTTTTCCGTGCCATTTCTGGGCGGCAGCAACAAGCCCTGGGCGAGAAAGGGCCCTGGGCGATAAAGGGCCCTGGGCCATGGAGAGCAGGGCTGTCCGCAGGGCTGACCTATGCCGGCCAATTCTCACGAGCGTTCTGCCCAAACCAATCCTGGTTTGGGCAGAACGCTCGTGAGAATTGGCCGGAAAACGCCTGGCGAAGTCATTCGGGCGCTGCACGTCTGCTGGGCCGCCCCACCCCGGGGCCTTGAAGGGCATTGTGAGTGTCCGCACCGGATCGCCGCCAGGAGGCACTCCACAAGATGGAATGCAGCGAGGACAACGCCCGTGGATCCTCGACCTGCGGGGGTCCCATCCCTGGCGGTCTACCATGGGGCCTGGCCCATCACAAAGTCCGGTCTGGAACGCTCGCCTGCTTCCCCAACCTTCCGCTTCCGGGGTCCTGTCCCTCATGGCCTCCATATTGGAAACCCTTAGTCCCGCAGCCACGCATCTCCCAACCACGCAGTCTCCATCGGCGCCTCCTGGTGCTTCAGACAACGCTCAGAGTGTGATAAACCTGTAGGACCAAAATGAGGTCATCCCCATCCTTGACCGCCCGATCTACCCGAAAGACGGAGGCGCACACCAGGCCACCACCCGTCCTTCAACTCTGCTCCGGGAACGCTCCACTGCGCCGGCGTGCCCAGGTGGGCCGCTTCTTTTCCGTGCCATTTCGGGGCGGCAGCAACAAGCCCTGGGCGAGAAAGGGCCCTGGGCCATGGAGAGCAGGGCTGTCCGCAGGGCTGCCCTACGCCGGCCAATTCTCACGAGCGTTCTGCCCAAACCGCAGAACGCTCGTGAGAATTGGCCGGAAAACGCCCGGCGAAGTCATTCGGGCGCTGCACGTCTGCTGGGCCGACCCCCCCGGGGCCTTGAAGGGCATTGTGAGTGTCCGCAACCGATCACCGCCAGGAGGCAATCCACAAGATGGAATGCAGCGAGGACAACGCCCGTGGATCCTCGACCTGCGGGGGTCCCATCCCTGGCGCTCTACCATAGGGCCAGGCCCATCACGAAGTCCGGTTTGGAATGCTCACCTGCCTCCCCAACCTTCTGCTTCCGGGGTCCTGTCCCTCATGGCCTCCATATTGGAAACCCTTAGTCCCGCAGCCACGCATCTCCCAACCACGCAGTCTGCATCGGCGTCCCCTGGTGCTTCGGACAACCCTCAGAGTGAGATAAACCTGTTCACCAAAATGACGTCATCCCCATCCTTTGCCGCCCCATCTACCTGAAAGACGGAGGCGCACACCAGTCCACCACCCGTCCTTCAACTCTGAGCCGGGAACACTCCACTGCGCCGGCGTGCCCAGTTGGGCCGCTTCTTTTCCGTGCCATTTCTGGGCGGCAGCAACAAGCCCTGGGCGAGAAAGGGCCCTGGGCGATAAAGGGCCCTGGGCCATGGAGAGCAGGGCTGTCCGCAGGGCTGACCTACGCCGGCCAATTCTCACGAGCGTTCTGCCCAAACCAATCCTGGTTTGGGCAGAACGCTCGTGAGAATTGGCCGGAAAACGCCCGGCGAAGTCATTCGGGCGCTGCACGTCTGCTGGGCCGCCCCACCCCGGGGCCTTGAAGGGCATTGTGAGTGTCCGCACCGGATCGCCGCCAGGAGGCACTCCACAAGATGGAATGCAGCGAGGACAACGCCCGTGGATCCTCGACCTGCGGGGGTCCCATCCCTGGCGGTCTACCATGGGACCGTCACAAAGTCCGGTCTGGAACGCTCGCCTGCTTCCCCAACCTTCCGCTTCCGGGGTCCTGTCCCTCATGGCCTCCATATTGGAAACCCTTAGTCCCGCAGCCACGCATCTCCCAACCACGCAGTCTCCATCGGCGCCTCCTGGTGCTTCAGACAACGCTCAGAGTGTGATAAACCTGTATGACCAAAATGAGGTCATCCCCATCCTTGACCGCCCGATCTACCCGAAAGACGGAGGCGCACACCAGGCCACCACCCGTCCTTCAACTCTGCTCCGGGAACGCTCCACTGCGCCGGCGTGCCCAGGTGGGCCGCTTCTTTTCCGTGCCATTTCGGGGCGGCAGCAACAAGCCCTGGGCGAGAAAGGGCCCTGGGCGATAAAGGGCCCTGGGCCATGGAGAGCAGGGCTGTCCGCAGGGCTGACCTACGCCGGCCAATTCTCACGAGCGTTCTGCCCAAACCAATCCTGGTTTGGGCAGAACGCTCGTGAGAATTGGCCGGAAAACGCCTGGCGAAGTCATTCGGGCGCTGCACGTCTGCTGGGCCGCCCCACCCTGGGGCCTTGAAGGGCATTGTGAGTGTCCGCACCGGATCGCCGCCAGGAGGCACTCCACAAGATGGAATGCAGCGAGGACAACGCCCGTGGATCCTCGACCTGCGGGGGTCCCATCCCTGGCGGTCTACCATGGGGCCTGGCCCATCACAAAGTCCGGTCTGGAACGCTCGCCTGCTTCCCCAACCTTCCGCTTCCGGGGTCCTGTCCCTCATGGCCTCCATATTGGAAACCCTTAGTCCCGCAGCCACGCATCTCCCAACCACGCAGTCTCCATCGGCGCCTCCTGGTGCTTCAGACAACGCTCAGAGTGTGATAAACCTGTATGACCAAAATGAGGTCATCCCCATCCTTGACCGCCCGATCTACCCGAAAGACGGAGGCGCACACCAGGCCACCACCCGTCTTTCAACTCTGAGCCGGGAACACTCCACTGCGCCGGCGTGCCCAGTTGGGCCGCTTCTTTTCCGTGCCATTTCTGGGCGGCAGCAACAAGCCCTGGGCGAGAAAGGGCCCTGGGCGATAAAGGGCCCTGGGCCATGGAGAGCAGGGCTGTCCGCAGGGCTGACCTACGCCGGCCAATTCTCACGAGCGTTCTGCCCAAACCAATCCTGGTTTGGGCAGAACGCTCGTGAGAATTGGCCGGAAAACGCCTGGCGAAGTCATTCGGGCGCTGCACGTCTGCTGGGCCGCCCCACCCCGGGGCCTTGAAGGGCATTGTGAGTGTCCGCACCGGATCGCCGCCAGGAGGCACTCCACAAGATGGAATGCAGCGAGGACAACGCCCGTGGATCCTCGACCTGCGGGGGTCCCATCCCTGGCGGTCTACCATGGGGCCTGGCCCATCACAAAGTCCGGTCTGGAACGCTCGCCTGCTTCCCCAACCTTCCGCTTCCGGGGTCCTGTCCCTCATGGCCTCCATATTGGAAACCCTTAGTCCCGCAGCCACGCATCTCCCAACCACGCAGTCTCCATCGGCGCCTCCTGGTTCTTCAGACAACGCTCAGAGTGTGATAAACCGGTATGACCAAAATGAGGTCATCCCCATCCTTGACCGCCCGATCTACCCGAAAGACGGAGGCGCACACCAGGCCACCACCCGTCCTTCAACTCTGCTCCGGGAACGCTCCACTGCGCCGGCGTGCCCAGGTGGGCCGCTTCTTTTCCGTGCCATTTCGGGGCGGCAGCAACAAGCCCTGGGCGAGAAAGGGCCCTGGGCCATGGAGAGCAGGGCTGTCCGCAGGGCTGACCTACGCCGGCCAATTCTCACGAGCGTTCTGCCCAAACCAATCCTGGTTTGGGCAGAACGCTCGTGAGAATTGGCCGGAAAACGCCCGGCGAAGTCATTCGGGCGCTGCACGTGTGCTGGGCCGCCCCACCCCGGGGCCTTGAAGGGCATTGTGAGTGTCCGCACCGGATCGCCGCCAGGAGGCACTCCACAAGATGGAATGCAGCGAGGACAACGCCCGTGGATCCTCGACCTGCGGGGGTCCCATCCCTGGCGGTCTACCATGGGGCCTGGCCCATCACAAAGTCCGGTCTGGAACGCTCGCCTGCTTCCCCAACCTTCCGCTTCCGGGGTCCTGTCCCTCATGGCCTCCATATTGGAAACCCTTAGTCCCGCAGCCACGCATCTCCCAACCACGCAGTCTCCATCGGCGCCTCCTGGTGCTTCAGACAACGCTCAGAGTGTGATAAACCTGTATGACCAAAATGAGGTCATCCCCATCCTTGACCGCCCGATCTACCCGAAAGACGGAGGCGCACACCAGGCCACCACCCGTCCTTCAACTCTGCTCCGGGAACGCTCCACTGCGCCGGCGTGCCCAGGTGGGCCGCTTCTTTTCCGTGCCATTTCGGGGCGGCAGCAACAAGCCCTGGGCGAGAAAGGGCCCTGGGCGATAAAGGGCCCTGGGCCATGGAGAGCAGGGCTGTCCGCAGGGCTGACCTACGCCGGCCAATTCTCACGAGCGTTCTGCCCAAACCAATCCTGGTTTGGGCAGAACGCTCGTGAGAATTGGCCGGAAAACGCTTGGCGAAGTCATTCGGGCGCTGCACGTCTGCTGGGCCGCCCCACCCTGGGGCCTTGAAGGGCATTGTGAGTGTTCGCACCGGATCGCCGCCAGGAGGCACTCCACAAGATGGAATGCAGCGAGGACAACGCCCGTGGATCCTCGACCTGCGGGGGTCCCATCCCTGGCGGTCTACCATGGGGCCTGGCCCATCACAAAGTCCGGTCTGGAACGCTCGCCTGCTTCCCCAAACTTCCGCTTCCGGGGTCCTGTCCCTCATGGCCTCCATATTGGAAACCCTTAGTCCCGCAGCCACGCATCTCCCAACCACGCAGTCTCCATCGGCGCCTCCTGGTGCTTCAGACAACGCTCAGAGTGTGATAAACCTGTATGACCAAAATGAGGTCATCCCCATCCTTGACCGCCCGATCTACCCGAAAGACGGAGGCGCACACCAGGCCACCACCCGTCTTTCAACTCTGAGCCGGGAACACTCCACTGCGCCGGTGTGCCCAGTTGGGCCGCTTCTTTTCCGTGCCATTTCTGGGCGGCAGCAACAAGCCCTGGGCGAGAAAGGGCCCTGGGCGATAAAGGGCCCTGGGCCATGGAGAGCAGGGCTGTCCGCAGGGCTGACCTATGCCGGCCAATTCTCACGAGCGTTCTGCCCAAACCAATCCTGGTTTGGGCAGAACGCTCGTGAGAATTGGCCGGAAAACGCCTGGCGAAGTCATTCGGGCGCTGCACGTCTGCTGGGCCGCCCCACCCCGGGGCCTTGAAGGGCATTGTGAGTGTCCGCACCGGATCGCCGCCAGGAGGCACTCCACAAGATGGAATGCAGCGAGGACAACGCCCGTGGATCCTCGACCTGCGGGGGTCCCATCCCTGGCGGTCTACCATGGGGCCTGGCCCATCACAAAGTCCGGTCTGGAACGCTCGCCTGCTTCCCCAACCTTCCGCTTCCGGGGTCCTGTCCCTCATGGCCTCCATATTGGAAACCCTTAGTCCCGCAGCCACGCATCTCCCAACCACGCAGTCTCCATCGGCGCCTCCTGGTGCTTCAGACAACGCTCAGAGTGTGATAAACCTGTAGGACCAAAATGAGGTCATCCCCATCCTTGACCGCCCGATCTACCCGAAAGACGGAGGCGCACACCAGGCCACCACCCGTCCTTCAACTCTGCTCCGGGAACGCTCCACTGCGCCGGTGTGCCCAGGTGGGCCGCTTCTTTTCCGTGCCATTTCGGGGCGGCAGCAACAAGCCCTGGGCGAGAAAGGGCCCTGGGCTATGGAGAGCAGGGCTGTCCGCAGGGCTGCCCTACGCCGGCCAATTCTCACGAGCGTTCTGCCCAAACCAATCCTGGTTTGGGCAGAACGCTCGTGAGAATTGGCCGGAAAACGCCTGGCGAAGTCATTCGGGCGCTGCACGTCTGCTGGGCCGCCCCACCCCGGGGCCTTGAAGGGCATTGTGAGTGTCCGCACCGGATCGCCGCCAGGAGGCACTCCACAAGATGGAATGCAGCTTGGACAACGCCCGTGGATCCTCGACCTGCGGGGGTCCCATCCCTGGCGCTCTACCATAGGGCCAGGCCCATCACGAAGTCCGGTTTGGAACGCTCACCTGCCTCCCCAACCTTCTGCTTCCGGGGTCCTGTCCCTCATGGCCTCCATATTGGAAACCCTTAGTCCCGCAGCCACGCATCTCCCAACCACGCAGTCTGCATCGGCGTCCCCTGGTGCTTCGGACAACCCTCAGAGTGAGATAAACCTGTTCACCAAAATGAGGTCATCCCCATCCTTTGCCGCCCCATCTACCTGAAAGACGGAGGCGCACACCAGTCCACCACCCGTCCTTCAACTCTGAGCCGGGAACACTCCACTGCGCCGGCGTGCCCAGTTGGGCCGCTTCATTTCCGTGCCATTTCTGGGCGGCAGCAACAAGCCCTGGGCGAGAAAGGGCCCTGGGCGATAAAGGGCCCTGGGCCATGGAGAGCAGGGCTGTCCGCAGGGCTGACCTACGCCGGCCAATTCTCACGAGCGTTCTGCCCAAACCAATCCTGGTTTGGGCAGAACGCTCGTGAGAATTGGCCGGAAAACGCCTGGCGAAGTCATTCGGGCGCTGCACGTCTGCTGGGCCGCCCCACCCCGGGGCCTTGAAGGGCATTGTGAGTGTCCGCACCGGATCGCCTCCAGGAGGCACTCCACAAGATGGAATGCAGCGAGGACAACGCCCGTGGATCCTCGACCTGCGGGGGTCCCATCCCTGGCAGTCTACCATGGGGCCTGGCCCATCACAAAGTCCGGTCTGGAACGCTCGCCTGCTTCCCCAACCTTCCGCTTCCGGGGTCCTGTCCCTCATGGCCTCCATATTGGAAACCCTTAGTCCCGCAGCCACGCATCTCCCAACCACGCAGTCTCCATCGGCGCCTCCTGGTGCTTCAGACAACGCTCAGAGTGTGATAAACCTGTATGACCAAAATGAGGTCATCCCCATCCTTGACCGCCCGATCTACCCGAAAGACGGAGGCGCACACCAGGCCACCACCCGTCCTTCAACTCTGCTCCGGGAACGCTCCACTGCGCCGGCGTGCCCAGGTGGGCCGCTTCTTTTCCGTGCCATTTCGGGGCGGCAGCAACAAGCCCTGGGCGAGAAAGGGCCCTGGGCCATGGAGAGCAGGGCTGTCCGCAGGGCTGCCCTACGCCGGCCAATTCTCACGAGAGTTCTGCCCAAACCAATCCTGGTTTGGGCAGAACGCTCGTGAGAATTGGCCGGAAAACGCCCGGCGAAGTCATTCAGGCGCTGCACGTCTGCTGGGCCGACCCCCCCGGGGCCTTGAAGGGCATTGTGAGTGTCCGCAACCGATCACCGCCAGGAGGCAATCCACAAGATGGAATGCAGCGAGGACAACGCCCGTGGATCCTCGACCTGCGGGGGTCCCATCCCTGGCGCTCTACCATAGGGCCAGGCCCATCACGAAGTCCGGTTTGGAACGTTCACCTGCCTCCCCAACCTTCTGCTTCCGGGGTCCTGTCCCTCATGGCCTCCATATTGGAAACCCTTAGTCCCGCAGCCACGCATCTCCCAACCACGCAGTCTGCATCGGCGTCCCCTGGTGCTTCGGACAACCCTCAGAGTGAGATAAACCTGTTCACCAAAATGACGTCATCCCCATCCTTTGCCGCCCCATCTACCTGAAAGACGGAGGCGCACACCAGTCCACCACCCGTCCTTCAACTCTGAGCCGGGAACACTCCACTGCGCCGGCGTGCCCAGTTGGGCCGCTTCTTTTCCGTGCCATTTCTGGGCGGCAGCAACAAGCCCTGGGCGAGAAAGGGCCCTGGGCGATAAAGGGCCCTGGGCCATGGAGAGCAGGGCTGTCCGCAGGGCTGACCTACGCCGGCCAATTCTCACGAGCGTTCTGCCCAAACCAATCCTGGTTTGGGCAGAACGCTCGTGAGATTTGGCCGGAAAACGCCCGGCGAAGTCATTCGGGCGCTGCACGTCTGCTGGGCCGCCCCACCCCGGGGCCTTGAAGGGCATTGTGAGTGTCCGCACCGGATCGCCGCCAGGAGGCACTCCACAAGATGGAATGCAGCGAGGACAACGCCCGTGGATCCTCGACCTGCGGGGGTCCCATCCCTGGCGGTCTACCATGGGGCCTGGCCCATCACAAAGTCCGGTCTGGAACGCTCGCCTGCTTCCCCAACCTTCCGCTTCCGGGGTCCTGTCCCTCATGTCCTCCATATTGGAAACTCTTAGTCCCGCAGCCACGCATCTCCCAACCACGCAGTCTCCATCGGCGCCTCCTGGTGCTTCAGACAACGCTCAGAGTGTGATAAACCTGTATGACCAAAATGAGGTCATCACCATCCTTGACCGCCCGATCTACCCGAAAGACGGAGGCGCACACCAGGCCACCACCCGTCCTTCAACTCTGCTCCGGGAACGCTCCACTGCGCCGGCGTGCCCAGGTGGGCCGCTTCTTTTCCGTGCCATTTCGGGGCGTCAGCAACAAGCCCTGGGCGAGAAAGGGCCCTGGGCCATGGAGAGCAGGGCTGTCCGCAGGGCTGCCCTACGCCGGCCAATTCTCACGAGCGTTCTGCCCAAACCAATCCTGGTTTGGGCAGAACGCTCGTGAGAATTGGCCGGAAAACGCCCGGCGAAGTCATTCGGGCGCTGCACGTCTGCTGGGCCGACCCCCCCGGGGCCTTGAAGGGCATTGTGAGTGTCCGCAACCGATCACCGCCAGGAGGCAATCCACAAGATGGAATGCAGCGAGGACAATGCCCGTGGATCCTCGACCTGCGGGGGTCCCATCCCTGGCGCTCTACCATAGGGCCAGGCCCATCACGAAGTCCGGTTTGGAACGCTCACCTGCCTCCCCAACCTTCTGCTTCCGGGGTCCTGTCCCTCATGGCCTCCATATTGGAAACCCTTAGTCCCGCAGCCACGCATCTCCCAACCACGCAGTCTGCATCGGCGTCCCCTGGTGCTTCGGACCACCCTCAGAGTGAGATAAACCTGTTCACCAAAATGAGGTCATCCCCATCCTTTGCCGCCCCATCTACCTGAAAGACGGAGGCGCACACCAGTCCACCACCCGTCCTTCAACTCTGAGCCGGGAACACTCCACTGCGCCGGCGTGCCCAGTTGGGCCGCTTCTTTTCCGTGCCATTTCTGGGCGGCAGCAACAAGCCCTGGGCGAGAAAGGGCCCTGGGCGATAAAGGGCCCTGGGCCATGGAGAGCAGGGCTGTCCGCAGGGTGACCTACGCCGGCCAATTCTCACGAGCGTTCTGCCCAAACCAATCCTGGTTTGGGCAGAACGCTCGTGAGAATTGGCCGGAAAACGCCTGGCGAAGTCATTCGGGCGCTGCACGTCTGCTGGGCCGCCCCACCCCGGGGCCTTGAAGGGCATTGTGAGTGTCCGCACCGGATCGCCGCCAGGAGGCACTCCACAAGATGGAATGCAGCGAGGACAACGCCCGTGGATCCTCGACCTGCGGGGGTCCCATCCCTGGCGGTCTACCATGGGGCCTGGCCCATCACAAAGTCCGGTCTGGAACGCTCGCCTGCTTCCCCAACCTTCCGCTTCCGGGGTCCTGTCCCTCATGGCCTCCATATTGGAAACCCTTAGTCCCGCAGCCACGCATCTCCCAACCACGCAGTCTCCATCGGCGCCTCCTGGTGCTTCAGACAACGCTCAGAGTGTGATAAACCTGTATGACCAAAATGAGGTCATCCCCATCCTTGACCGCCCGATCTACCCGAAAGACGGAGGCGCACACCAGGCCACCACCCGTCTTTCAACTCTGAGCCGGGAACACTCCACTGCGCCGGCGTGCCCAGTTGGGCCGCTTCTTTTCCGTGCCATTTCTGGGCGGCAGCAACAAGCCCTGGGCGAGAAAGGGCCCTGGGCGATAAAGGGCCCTGGGCCATGGAGAGCAGGGCTGTCCGCAGGGCTGACCTATGCCGGCCAATTCTCACGAGCGTTCTGCCCAAACCAATCCTGGTTTGGGCAGAACGCTCGTGAGAATTGGCCGGAAAACGCCTGGCGAAGTCATTCGGGCGCTGCACGTCTGCTGGGCCGCCCCACCCCGGGGCCTTGAAGGGCATTGTGAGTGTCCGCACCGGATCGCCGCCAGGAGGCACTCCACAAGATGGAATGCAGCGAGGACAACGCCCGTGGATCCTCGACCTGCGGGGGTCCCATCCCTGGCGGTCTACCATGGGGCCTGGCCCATCACAAAGTCCGGTCTGGAACGCTCGCCTGCTTCCCCAACCTTCCGCTTCCGGGGTCCTGTCCCTCATGGCCTCCATATTGGAAACCCTTAGTCCCGCAGCCACGCATCTCCCAACCACGCAGTCTCCATCGGCGCCTCCTGGTGCTTCAGACAACGCTCAGAGTGTGATAAACCTGTATGACCAAAATGAGGTCATCCCCATCCTTGACCGCCCGATCTACCCGAAAGACGGAGGCGCACACCAGGCCACCACCCGTCCTTCAACTCTGCTCCGGGAACGCTCCACTGCGCCGGCGTGCCCAGGTGGGCCGCTTCTTTTCCGTGCCATTTCGGGGCGGCAGCAACAAGCCCTGGGCGAGAAAGGGCCCTGGGCCATGGAGAGCAGGGCTGTCCGCAGGGCTGCCCTACGCCGGCCAATTCTCACGTGCGTTCTGCCCAAACCGCAGAACGCTCGTGAGAATTGGCCGGAAAACGCCCGGCGAAGTCATTCGGGCGCTGCACGTCTGCTGGGCCGCCCCACCCCGGGGCCTTGAAGGGCATTGTGAGTGTCCGCACCGGATCGCCGCCAGGAGGCACTCCACAAGATGGAATGCAGCGAGGACAACGCCCGTGGATCCTCGACCTGCGGGGGTCCCATCCCTGGCGGTCTACCATGGGGCCTGGCCCATCACAAAGTCCGGTCTGGAACGCTCGCCTGCTTCCCCAACCTTCCGCTTCCGGGGTCCTGTCCCTCATGGCCTCCATATTGGAAACCCTTAGTCCCGCAGCCACGCATCTCCCAACCACGCAGTCTCCATCGGCGCCTCCTGGTGCTTCAGACAACGCTCAGAGTGTGATAAACCTGTATGACCAAAATGAGGTCATCCCCATCCTTGACCGCCCGATCTACCCTAAAGACGGAGGCGCACACCAGGCCACCACCCGTCCTTCAACTCTGCTCCGGGAACGCTCCACTGCGCCGGCGTGCCCAGGTGGGCCGCTTCTTTTCCGTGCCATTTCGGGGCGGCAGCAACAAGCCCTGGGCGAGAAAGGGCCCTGGGCCATGGAGAGCAGGGCTGTCCGCAGGGCTGCCCTACGCCGGCCAATTCTCACGAGCGTTCTGCCCAAACCAATCCTGGTTTGGGCAGAACGCTCGTGAGAATTGGCCGCAAAACCCCCGGCGAAGTCATTCGGGCGCTGCACGTCTGCTGGGCCGACCCCCCCGGGGCCTTGAAGGGCATTGTGAGTGTCCGCAACCGATCACCGCCAGGAGGCAATCCACAAGATGGAATGCAGCGAGGACAACGCCCGTGGATCCTCGACCTGCGGGGGTCCCATCCCTGGCGCTCTACCATGGGGCCTGGCCCATCACAAAGTCCGGTCTGGAACGCTCGCCTGCTTCCCCAACCTTCCGCTTCCGGGGTCCTGTCCCTCATGGCCTCCATATTGGAAACCCTTAGTCCCGCAGCCACGCATCTCCCAACCACGCAGTCTCCATCGGCGCCTCCTGGTCCTTCAGACAACGCTCAGAGTGTGATAAACCTGTATGACCAAAATGAGGTCATCCCCATCCTTGACCGCCCGATCTACCCGAAAGACGGAGGCGCACACCAGGCCACCACCCGTCCTACAACTCTGCTCCGGGAACGCTCCACTGCGCCGGCGTGCCCAGGTGGGCCGCTTCTTTTCCGTGCCATTTCGGGGCGGCAGCAACAAGCCCTGGGCGAGAAAGGGCCCTGGGCCATGGAGAGCAGGGCTGTCCGCAGGGCTGCCCTACGCCGGCCAATTCTCACGAGCGTTCTGCCCAAACCAATCCTGGTTTGGGCAGAACGCTCGTGAGAATTGGCCGGAAAACGCCCGGCGAAGTCATTCGGGCGCTGCACGTCTGCTGGGCCGACCCCCCCGGGGCCTTGAAGGGCATTGTGAGTGTCCGCAACCGATCACCGCCAGGAGGCAATCCACAAGATGGAATGCAGCGAGGACAACGCCCGTGGATCCTCGACCTGCGGGGGTCCCATCCCTGGCGCTCTACCATAGGGCCAGGCCCATCACGAAGTCCGGTTTGGAACGCTCACCTGCCTCCCCAACCTTCTGCTTCCGGGGTCCTGTCCCTCATGGCCTCCATATTGGAAACCCTTAGTCCCGCAGCCACGCATCTCCCAACCACGCAGTCTGCATCGGCGTCCCCTGGTGCTTCGGACCACCCTCAGAGTGAGATAAACCTGTTCACCAAAATGAGGTCATCCCCATCCTTTGCCGCCCCATCTACCTGAAAGACGGAGGCGCACACCAGTCCACCACCCGTCCTTCAACTCTGAGCCGGGAACACTCCACTGCGCCGGCGTGCCCAGTTGGGCCGCTTCTTTTCCGTGCCATTTCTGGGCGGCAGCAACAAGCCTTGGGCGAGAAAGGGCCCTGGGCGATAAAGGGCCCTGGGCCATGGAGAGCAGGGCTGTCCGCAGGGCTGACCTACGCCGGCCAATTCTCACGAGCGTTCTGCCCAAACCAATCCTGGTTTGGGCAGAACGCTCGTGAGAATTGGCCGGAAAACGCCTGGCGAAGTCATTCGGGCGCTGCACGTCTGCTGGGCCGCCCCACCCTGGGGCCTTGAAGGGCATTGTGAGTGTCCGCACCGGATCGCCGCCAGGAGGCACTCCACGAGATGGAATGCAGCGAGGACAACGCCCGTGGATCCTCGACCTGCGGGGGTCCCATCCCTGGCGGTCTACCATGGGGCCTGGCCCATCACAAAGTCCGGTCTGGAACGCTCGCCTGCTTCCCCAACCTTCCGCTTCCGGGGTCCTGTCCCTCATGGCCTCCATATTGGAAACCCTTAGTCCCGCAGCCACGCATCTCCCAACCACGCAGTCTCCATCGGCGCCTCCTGGTGCTTCAGACAACGCTCAGAGTGTGATAAACCTGTATGACCAAAATGAGGTCATCCCCATCCTTGACCGCCCGATCTACCCGAAAGACGGAGGCGCACACCAGGCCACCACCCGTCTTTCAACTCTGAGCCGGGAACACTCCACTGCGCCGGCGTGCCCAGTTGGGCCGCTTCTTTTCCGTGCCATTTCTGGGCGGCAGCAACAAGCCCTGGGCGAGAAAGGGCCCTGGGCGATAAAGGGCCCTGGGCCATGGAGAGCAGGGCTGTCCGCAGGGCTGACCAACGCCGGCCAATTCTCACGAGCGTTCTGCCCAAACCAATCCTGGTTTGGGCAGAACGCTCGTGAGAATTGGCCGGAAAACGCCCGGCGAAGTCATTCGGGCGCTGCACGTCTGCTGGGCCGACCCCCCCGGGGCCTTGAAGGGCATTGTGAGTGTCCGCAACCGATCACCGCCAGGAGGCAATCCACAAGATGGAATGCAGCGAGGACAACGCCCGTGGATCCTCGACCTGCGGGGGTCCCATCCCTGGCGCTCTACCATAGGGCCAGGCCCATCACGAAGTCCGGTTTGGAACGCTCACCTGCCTCCCCAACCTTCTGCTTCCGGGGTCCTGTCCCTCATGGCCTCCATATTGGAAACCCTTAGTCCCGCAGCCACGCATCTCCCAACCACGCAGTCTGCATCGGCGTCCCCTGGTGCTTCGGACAACCCTCAGAGTGAGATAAACATGTATGACCAAAATGAGGTCATCCCCATCGTTTGCCGCCCCATCTACCTGAAAGACGGAGGCGCACACCAGTCCACCACCCGTCCTTCAACTCTGAGCCGGGAACACTCCACTGCACCGGCGTGCCCAGTTGGGCCGCTTCTTTTCCGTGCCATTTCTGGGCGGCAGCAACAAGCCCTGGGCGAGAAAGGGCCCTGGGCGATAAAGGGCCCTGGGCCATGGAGAGCAGGGCTGTCCGCAGGGCTGACCTACGCCGGCCAATTCTCACGAGCGTTCTGCCCAAACCAATCCTGGTTTGGGCAGAACGCTCGTGAGAATTGGCCGGAAAACGCCCGGCGAAGTCATTCGGGCGCTGCACGTCTGCTGGGCCGACCCCCCCGGGGCCTTGAAGGGCATTGTGAGTGTCCGCAACCGATCACCGCCAGGAGGCAATCCACAAGATGGAATGCAGCGAGGACAACGCCCGTGGATCCTCGACCTGCGGGGGTCCCATCCCTGGCGGTCTACCATGGGGCCTGGCCCATCACAAAGTCCGGTCTGGAACGCTCGCCTGCTTCCCCAACCTTCCGCTTCCGGGGTCCTGTCCCTCATGGCCTCCATATTGGAAACCCTTAGTCCCGCAGCCACGCATCTCCCAACAACGCAGTCTCCATCGGCGCCTCCTGGTGCTTCAGACAACGCTCAGAGTGTGATAAACCTGTATGACCAAAATGAGGTCATCCCCATCCTTGACCGCCCGATCTACCCGAAAGACGGAGGCGCACACCAGGCCACCACCCGTCCTTCAACTCTGCTCTGGGAACGCTCCACTGCGCCGGTGTGCCCAGGTGGGCCGCTTCTTTTCCGTGCCATTTCGGGGCGGCAGCAACAAGCCCTGGGCGAGAAAGGGCCCTGGGCCATGGAGAGCAGGGCTGTCCGCAGGGCTGCCCTACGCCGGCCAATTCTCACGAGCGTTCTGCCCAAACCAATCCTGGTTTGGGCAGAACGCTCGTGAGAATTGGCCGGAAAACGCCCGGCGAAGTCATTCGGGCGCTGCACGTCTGCTGGGCCGACCCCCCCGGGGCCTTGAAGGGCATTGTGAGTGTCCGCAACCGATCACCGCCAGGAGGCAATCCACAAGATGGAATGCAGCGAGGACAACGCCCGTGGATCCTCGACCTGCGGGTGTCCCATCCCTGGCGCTCTACCATAGGGCCAGGCCCATCACGAAGTCCGGTTTGGAACGCTCACCTGCCTCCCCAACCTTCTGCTTCCGGGGTCCTGTCCCTCATGGCCTCCATATTGGAAACCCTTAGTCCCGCAGCCACGCATCTCCCAACCACGCAGTCTGCATCGGCGTCCCCTGGTGCTTCGGACAACCCTCAGAGTGAGATAAACATGTATGACCAAAATGAGGTCATCCCCATCCTTTGCCGCCCCATCTACCTGAAAGACGGAGGCGCACACCAGTCCACCACCCGTCCTTCAACTCTGAGCCGGGAACACTCCACTGCGCCGGCGTGCCCAGTTGGGCCGCTTCTTTTCCGTGCCATTTCTGGGCGGCAGCAACAAGCCCTGGGCGAGAAAGGGCCCTGGGCGATAAAGGGCCCTGGGCCATGGAGAGCAGGGCTGTCCGCAGGGCTGACCTACGCCGGCCAATTCTCACGAGCGTTCTGCCCAAACCAATCCTGGTTTGGGCAGAACGCCCGTGAGAATTGGCCGGAAAACGCCCGGCGAAGTCATTCGGGCGCTGCACGTCTGCTGGGCCGACCCCCCCGGGGCCTTGAAGGGCATTGTGAGTGTCCGCAACCGATCACCGCCAGGAGGCAATCCACAAGATGGAATGCAGCGAGGACAACGCCCGTGGATCCTCGACCTGCGGGGGTCCCATCCCTGGCGCTCTACTATAGGGCCAGGCCCATCACGAAGTCCGGATTGGAACGCTCACCTGCCTCCCCAACCTTCTGCTTCCGGGGTCCTGTCCCTCATGGCCTCCATATTGGAAACCCTTAGTCCCGCAGCCACGCATCTCCCAACCACGCAGTCTCCATCGGCGTCCCCTGGTGCTTCGGACAACCCTCAGAGTGAGATAAAGATGTATGACCAAAATGAGGTCATCCCCATCCTTGACCGCCCGTTCTACCCGAAAGACGGAGGCGCACACCAGGCCACCACCCGTCCTTCAACTCTGCTCCGGGAACGCTCCACTGCGCCGGCGTGCCCATGTGGGCCGCTTCTTTTCCGTGCCATTTCGGGGCGGCAGCAACAAGCCCTGGGCGAGAAAGGGCCCTGGGCCATGGAGAGCAGGGCTGTCCACAGGGCTGCCCTACGCCGGCCAATTCTCACGAGCGTTCTGCCCAAACCAATCCTGGTTTGGGCAGAACGCTCGTGAGAATTGGCCGGAAAACGCCCGGCGAAGTCATTCGGGCGCTGCACGTCTGCTGGGCCGACCCCCCCGGGGCCTTGAAGGGGATTGTGAGTGTCCGCAACCGATCACCGCCAGGAGGCAATCCACAAGATGGAATGCAGCGAGGACAACGCCCGTGGATCCTCGACCTGCGGGGGTCCCATCCCTGGCGCTCTACCATAGGGCCAGGCCCATCACGAAGTCCGGTTTGGAACGCTCACCTGCCTCCCCAACCTTCTGCTTCCGGGGTTCTGTCCCTCATGGCCTCCATATTGGAAACCCTTAGTCCCGCAGCCACGCATCTCCCAACCACGCAGTCTGCATCGGCGTCCCCTGGTGCTTCGGACAACCCTCAGAGTGAGATAAACCTGTTCACCAAAATGAGGTCATCCCCATCCTTTGCCGCCCCATCTACCTGAAAGACGGAGGCGCACACCAGTCCACCACCCGTCCTTCAACTCTGAGCCGGGAACACTCCACTGCGCCGGCGTGCCCAGTTGGGCCGCTTCTTTTCCGTGCCATTTCTGGGCGGCAGCAACAAGCCCTGGGCGAGAAAGGGCCCTGGGCGATAAAGGGCCCTGGGCCATGGAGAGCAGGGCTGTCCGCAGGGCTGACCTACGCCGGCCAATTCTCACGAGCGTTCTGCCCAAACCAATCCTGGTTTGGGCAGAACGCTCGTGAGAATTGGCCGGAAAACGCCCGGCGAAGTCATTCGGGCGCTGCACGTCTGCTGGGCCGCCCCACCCCGGGGCCTTGAAGGGCATTGTGAGTGTCCGCACCGGATCGCCGCCAGGAGGCACTCCACAAGATGGAATGCAGCGAGGACAACGCCCGTGGATCCTCGACCTGCGGGGGTCCCATCCCTGGCGGTCTACCATGGGGCCTGGCCCATCACAAAGTCCGGTCTGGAACGCTCGCCTGCTTCCCCAACCTTCCGCTTCCGGGGTCCTGTCCCTCATGGCCTCCATATTGGAAACCCTTAGTCCCGCAGCCACGCATCTCCCAACCACGCAGTCTCCATCGGCGCCTCCTGGTGCTTCAGACAACGCTCAGAGTGTGATAAACCTGTATGACCAAAATGAGGTCATCCCCATCCTTGACCGCCCGATCTACCCGAAAGACGGAGGCGCACACCAGGCCACCACCCGTCCTTCAACTCTGCTCCGGGAACGCTCCACTGCGCCGGCGTGCCCAGGTGGGCCGCTTCTTTTCCGTGCCATTTCGGGGCGGCAGCAACAAGCCCTGGGCGAGAAAGGGCCCTGGGCCATGGAGAGCAGGGCTGTCCGCAGGGCTGCCCTACGCCGGCCAATTCTCACGAGCGTTCTGCCCAAACCAATCTGGTTTGGGCAGAACGCTCGTGAGAATTGGCCGTAAAACGCCCGGCGAAGTCATTCGGGCGCTGCACGTCTGCTGGGCCGACCCCCCCGGGGCCTTGAAGGGCATTGTGAGTGTCCGCAACCGATCACCGCCAGGAGGCAATCCACAAGATGGAATGCAGCGAGGACAACGCCCGTGGATCCTCGACCTGCGGGGGTCCCATCCCTGGCGCTCTACCATAGGGCCAGGCCCATCACGAAGTCCGGTTTGGAACGCTCACCTGCCTCCCCAACCTTCTGCTTCCGGGGTCCTGTCCCTCATGGCCTCCATATTGGAAACCCTTAGTCCCGCAGCCACGCATCTCCCAACCACGCAGTCTGCATCGGCGTCCCCTGGTGCTTCGGAAAACCCTCAGAGTGAGATAAACCTGTTCACCAAAATGACGTCATCCCAATCCTTTGCCGCCCCATCTACCTGAAAGACGGAGGCGCACACCAGTCCACCACCCGTCCTTCAACTCTGAGCCGGGAACACTCCACTGCGCCGGCGTGCCCAGTTGGGCCGCTTCTTTTCCGTGCCATTTCTGGGCGGCAGCAACAAGCCCTGGGCGAGAAAGGGCCCTGGGCGATAAAGGGCCCTGGGCCATGGAGAGCAGGGCTGTCCGCAGGGCTGACCTACGCCGGCCAATTCTCACGAGCGTTCTGCCCAAACCAATCCTGGTTTGGGCAGAACGCTCGTGAGAATTGGCCGGAAAACGCCCGGCGAAGTCATTCGGGCGCTGCACGTCTGCTGGGCCGCCCCACCCCGGGGCCTTGAAGGGCATTGTGAGTGTCCGCACCGGATCGCCGCCAGGAGGCACTCCACAAGATGGAATGCAGCGAGGACAACGCCCGTGGATCCTCGACCTGCGGTAGTCCCATCCCTGGCGGTCTACCATGGGGCCTGGCCCATCACAAAGTCCGGTCTGGAACGCTCGCCTGCTTCCCCAACCTTCCGCTTCCGGGGTCCTGTCCCTCATGGCCTCCATATTGGAAACCCTTAGTCCCGCAGCCACGCATCTCCCAACCACGCAGTCTCCATCGGCGCCTCCTGGTGCTTCAGACAACGCTCAGAGTGTGATAAACCTGTATGACCAAAATGAGGTCATCCCCATCCTTGACCGCCCGATCTACCCGAAAGACGGAGGCGCACACCAGGCCACCACCCGTCCTTCAACTCTGCTCCGGGAACGCTCCACTGCGCAGGCGTGCCCAGGTGGGCCGCTTCTTTTCCGTGCCATTTCGGGGCGGCAGCAACAAGCCCTGGGCGAGAAAGGGCCCTGGGCCATGGAGAGCAGGGCTGTCCGCAGGGCTGCCCTACGCCGGCCAATTCTCACGAGCGTTCTGCCCAAACCAATCCTGGTTTGGGCAGAACGCTCGTGAGAATTGGCCGGAAAACGCCCGGCGAAGTCATTCGGGCGCTGCACGTCTGCTGGGCCGACCCCCCCGGGGCCTTGAAGGGCATTGTGAGTGTCCGCAACCGATCACCGCCAGGAGGCAATCCACAAAATGGAATGCAGCGAGGACAACGCCCGTGGATCCTCGACCTGCGGGGGTCCCATCCCTGGCGCTCTACCATAGGGCCAGGCACATCACGAAGTCCGGTTTGGAACGCTCACCTGCCTCCCCAACCTTCTGCTTCCGGGGTCCTGTCCCTCATGGCCTCCATATTGGAAACCCTTAGTCCCGCAGCCACGCATCTCCCAACCACGCAGTCTGCATCGGCGTCCCCTGGTGCTTCGGACAACCCTCAGAGTGAGATAAACCTGTTCACCAAAATGAGGTCATCCCCATCCTTTGCCGCCCCATCTACCTGAAAGACGGAGGCGCACACCAGTCCACCACCCGTCCTTCAACTCTGAGCCGGGAACACTCCACTGCGCCGGCGTGCCCAGTTGGGCCGCTTCTTTTCCGTGCCATTTCTGGGCGGCAGCAACAAGCCCTGGGCGAGAAAGGGCCCTGGGCGATAAAGGGCCCTGGGCCATGGAGAGCAGGGCTGTCCGCAGGGCTGACCTACGCTGGCCAATTCTCACGAGCGTTCTGCCCAAACCAATCCTGGTTTGGGCAGAACGCTCGTGAGAATTGGCCGGAAAACGCCCGGCGAAGTCATTCGGGCACTGCACGTCTGCTGGGCCGCCCCACCCCGGGGCCTTGAAGGGCATTGTGAGTGTCCGCACCGGATCGCCGCCAGGAGGCACTCCACAAGATGGAATGCAGCGAGGACAACGCCCGTGGATCCTCGACCTGCGGGGGTCCCATCCCTGGCGGTCTACCATGGGGCCTGGCCCATCACAAAGTCCGGTCTGGAACGCTCGCCTGCTTCCCCAACCTTCCGCTTCCGGGGTCCTGTCCCTCATGGCCTCCATATTGGAAACCCTTAGTCCCGCAGCCACGCATCTCCCAACAACGCAGTCTCCATCGGCGCCTCCTGGTGCTTCAGACAACGCTCAGAGTGTGATAAACCTGTATGACCAAAATGAGGTCATCCCCATCCTTGACCGCCCGATCTACCCGAAAGACGGTGGCGCACACCAGGCCACCACCCGTCCTTCAACTCTGCTCTGGGAACGCTCCACTGCGCCGGTGTGCCCAGGTGGGCCGCTTCTTTTCCGTGCCATTTCGGGGCGGCAGCAACAAGCCCTGGGCGAGAAAGGGCCCTGGGCCATGGAGAGCAGGGCTGTCCGCAGGGCTGCCCTACGCCGGCCAATTCTCACGAGCGTTCTGCCCAAACCAATCCTGGTTTGGGCAGAACGCTCGTGATAATTGGCCGGAAAACGCCCGGCGAAGTCATTCGGGCGCTGCACGTCTGCTGGGCCGACCCCCCCGGGGCCTTGAAGGGCATTGTGAGTGTCCGCAACCGATCACCGCCAGGAGGCAATCCACAAGATGGAATGCAGCGAGGACAACGCCCGTGGATCCTCGACCTGCGGGGGTCCCATCCCTGGCGCTCTACCATAGGGCCAGGCCCATCACGAAGTCCGGTTTGGAACGCTCACCTGCCTCCCCAACCTTCTGTTTCCGGGGTCCTGTCCCTCATGGCCTCCATATTGGAAACCCTTAGTCCCGCAGCCACGCATCTCCCAACCACGCAGTCTGCATCGGCGTCCCCTGGTGCTTCGGACAACCCTCAGAGTGAGATAAACCTGTTCACCAAAATGAGGTCATCCCCATCCTTTGCCGCCCCATCTACCTGAAAGACGGAGGCGCACACCAGTCCACCACCCGTCCTTCAACTCTGAGCCGGGAACACTCCACTGCGCCGGCGTGCCCAGTTGGGCCGCTTCTTTTCCGTGCCATTTCTGGGCGGCAGCAACAAGCCCTGGGCGAGAAAGGGCCCTGGGCGATAAAGGGCCCTGGGCCATGGAGAGCAGGGATGTCCGCAGGGCTGACCTACGCTGGCCAATTCTCACGAGCGTTCTGCCCAAACCAATCCTGGTTTGGGCAGAACGCTCGTGAGAATTGGCCGGAAAACGCCTGGCGAAGTCATTCGGGCGCTGCACGTCTGCTGGGCCGCCCCACCCCGGGGCCTTGAAGGGCATTGTGAGTGTCCGCACCGGATCGCCGCCAGGAGGCACTCCACAAGATGGAATGCAGCGAGGACAACGCCCGTGGATCCTCGACCTGCGGGGGTCCCATCCCTGGCGGTCTACCATGGGGCCTGGCCCATCACAAAGTCCGGTCTGGAACGCTCGCCTGCTTCCCCAACCTTCCGCTTCCGGGGTCCTGTCCCTCATGGCCTCCATATTGGAAACCCTTAGTCCCGCAGCCACGCATCTCCCAACCACGCAGTCTCCATCGGCGCCTCCTGGTGCTTCAGACAACGCTCAGAGTGTGATAAACCTGTATGACCAAAATGAGGTCATCCCCATCCTTGACCGCCCGATCTACCCGAAAGACGGAGGCGCACACCAGGCCACCACCCGTCCTTCAACTCTGCTCCGGGAACGCTCCACTGCGCCGGCGTGCCCAGGTGGGCCGCTTCTTTTCCGTGCCATTTCGGGGCAGCAGCAACAAGCCCTGGGCGAGAAAGGGCCCTGGGCCATGGAGAGCAGGGCTGTCCGCAGGGCTGCCCTACGCCGGCCAATTCTCACGAGCGTTCTGCCCAAACCAATCCTGGTTTGGGCAGAATGCTCGTGAGAATTGGCCGTAAAACGCCCGGCGAAGTCATTCGGGCGCTGCACGTCTGCTGGGCCGACCCCCCCGGGGCCTTGAAGGGCATTGTGAGTGTCCGCAACCGATCACCGCCAGGAGGCAATCCACAAGATGGAATGCAGCGAGGACAACGCCCGTGCATCCTCGACCTGCGGGGGTCCCATCCCTGGCGCTCTACCATAGGGCCAGGCACATCACGAAGTCCGGTTTGGAACGCTCACCTGCCTCCCCAACCTTCTGCTTCCGGGGTCCTGTCCCTCATGGCCTCCATATTGGAAACCCTTAGTCCCGCAGCCACGCATCTCCCAACCACGCAGTCTGCATCGGCGTCCCCTGGTGCTTCGGACAACCCTCAGAGTGAGATAAACCTGTTCACCAAAATGAGGTCATCCCCATCCTTTGCCGCCCCATCTACCTGAAAGACGGAGGCGCACACCAGTCCACCACCCGTCCTTCAACTCTGAGCCGGGAACACTCCACTGCGCCGGCGTGCCCAGTTGGGCCGCTTCTTTTCCGTGCCATTTCTGGGCGGCAGCAACAAGCCCTGGGCGAGAAAGGGCCCTGGGCGATAAAGGGCCCTGGGCCATGGAGAGCAGGGCTGTCCGCAGGGCTGACCTACGCTGGCCAATTCTCACGAGCGTTCTGCCCAAACCAATCCTGGTTTGGGCAGAACGCTCGTGAGAATTGGCCGGAAAACGCCCAGCGAAGTCATTCGGGCACTGCACGTCTGCTGGGCCGCCCCACCCCGGGGCCTTGAAGGGCATTGTGAGTGTCCGCACCGGATCGCCGCCAGGAGGCACTCCACAAGATGGAATGCAGCGAGGACAACGCCCGTGGATCCTCGACCTGCGGGGGTCCCATCCCTGGCGGTCTACCATGGGGCCTGGCCCATCACAAAGTCCGGTCTGGAACGCTCGCCTGCTTCCCCAACCTTCCGCTTCCGGGGTCCTGTCCCTCATGGCCTCCATATTGGAAACCCTTAGTCCCGCAGCCACGCATCTCCCAACCACGCAGTCTCCATCGGCGCCTCCTGGTGCTTCAGACAACGCTCAGAGTGTGATAAACCTGTATGACCAAAATGAGGTCATCCCCATCCTTGACCGCCCGATCTACCCGAAAGACGGAGGCGCACACCAGGCCACCACCCGTCCTACAACTCTGCTCCGGGAACGCTCCACTGTGCCGGCGTGCCCAGGTGGGCCGCTTCTTTTCCGTGCCATTTCGGGGCGGCAGCAACAAGCCCTGGGCGAGAAAGGGCCCTGGGCTATGGAGAGCAGGGCTGTCCGCAGGGCTGCCCTACGCCGGCCAATTCTCACGAGCGTTCTGCCCAAACCAATCCTGGTTTGGGCAGAACGCTCGTGAGAATTGGCCGGAAAACGCCCGGCGAAGTCATTCGGGCGCTGCACGTCTGCTGGGCCGCCCCACCCCGGGGCCTTGAAGGGCATTGTGAGTGTCCGCACCGGATCGCCGCCAGGAGGCACTCCACAAGATGGAATGCAGCGAGGACAACGCCCGTGGATCCTCGACCTGCGGGGGTCCCATACCTGGCGGTCTACCATGGGGCCTGGCCCATCACAAAGTCCGGTCTGGAACGCTCGCCTGCTTCCCCAACCTTCCGCTTCCGGGGTCCTGTCCCTCATGGCCTCCATATTGGAAACCCTTAGTCCCGCAGCCACGCATCTCCCAACAACGCAGTCTCCATCGGCGCCTCCTGGTGCTTCAGACAACGCTCAGAGTGTGATAAACCTGTATGACCAAAATGAGGTCATCCCCATCCTTGACCGCCCGATCTACCCGAAAGACGGTGGCGCACACCAGGCCACCACCCGTCCTTCAACTCTGCTCTGGGAACGCTCCACTGCGCCGGTGTGCCCAGGTGGGCCGCTTCTTTTCCGTGCCATTTCGGGGCGGCAGCAACAAGCCCTGGGCGAGAAAGGGCCCTGGGCGATAAAGGGCCCTGGGCCATGGAGAGCAGGGCTGTCCGCAGGGCTGACCTACGCCGGCCAATTCTCACGAGCGTTCTGCCCAAACCAATCCTGGTTTGGGCAGAACGCTCGTGAGAATTGGCCGGAAAACGCCCGGCGAAGTCATTCGGGCGCTGCACGTCTGCTGGGCCGCCCCACCCCGGGGCCTTGAAGGGCATTGTGAGTGTCCGCACCGGATCGCCGCCAGGAGGCACTCCACAAGATGGAATGCAGCGAGGACAACGCCCGTGGATCCTCGACCTGCGGGGGTCCCATCCCTGGCGGTCTACCATGGGGCCTGGCCCATCACAAAGTCCGGTCTGGAACGCTCGCCTGCTTCCCCAACCTTCCGCTTCCGGGGTCCTGTCCCTCATGGCCTCCATATTGGAAACCCTTAGTCCCGCAGCCACGCATCTCCCAACCACGCAGTCTCCATCGGCGCCTCCTGGTGCTTCAGACAACGCTCAGAGTGTGATAAACCTGTATGACCAAAATGAGGTCATCCCCATCCTTGACCGCCCGATCTACCCTAAAGACGGAGGCGCACACCAGGCCACCACCCGTCCTTCAACTCTGCTCCGGGAACGCTCCACTGCGCCGGCGTGCCCAGGTGGGCCGCTTCTTTTCCGTGCCATTTCGGGGCGGCAGCAACAAGCCCTGGGCGAGAAAGGGCCCTGGGCCATGGAGAGCAGGGCTGTCCGCAGGGCTGCCCTACGCCGGCCAATTCTCACGAGCGTTCTGCCCAAACCAATCCTGGTTTGGGCAGAACGCTCGTGAGAATTGGCCGGAAAACGCCCGGCGAAGTCATTCGGGCGCTGCACGTCTGCTGGGTCGACCCCCCCGGGGCCTTGAAGGGCATTGTGAGTGTCCGCAACCGATCACCGCCAGGAGGCAATCCACAAGATGGAATGCAGCGAGGACAACGCCCGTGGATCCTCGACCTGCGGGGGTCCCATCCCTGGCGCTCTACCATAGGGCCAGGCCCATCACGAAGTCCGGTTTGGAACGCTCACCTGCCTCCCCAACCTTCTGCTTCCGGGGTCCTGTCCCTCATGGCCTCCATATTGGAAACCCTTAGTCCCGCAGCCACGCATCTCCCAACCACGAAGTCTGCATCGGCGTCCCCTGGTGCTTCGGACAACCCTCAGAGTGAGATAAACCTGTTCACCAAAATGACGTCATCCCCATCCTTTGCCGCCCCATCTACCTGAAAGACGGAGGCGCACACCAGTCCACCACCCGTCCTTCAACTCTGAGCCGGGAACACTCCACTGCGCCGGCGTGCCCAGTTGGGCCGCTTCTTTTCCGTGCCATTTCTGGGCGGCAGCAACAAGCCCTGGGCGAGAAAGGGCCCTGGGCGATAAAGGGCCCTGGGCCATGGAGAGCAGGGCTGTCCGCAGGGCTGACCTACGCTGGCCAATTCTCACGAGCGTTCTGCCCAAACCAATCCTGGTTTGGGCAGAACGCTCGTGAGAATTGGCCGGAAAACGCCCGGCGAAGTCATTCGGGCGCTGCACGTCTGCTGGGCCGCCCCACCCCGGGGCCTTGAAGGGCATTGTGAGTGTCCGCACCGGATCGCCGCCAGGAGGCACTCCACAAGATGGAATGCAGCGAGGACAACGCCCGTGGATCCTCGACCTGCGGGGGTCCCATCCCTGGCGGTCTACCATGGGGCCTGGCCCATCACAAAGTCCGGTCTGGAAGGCTCGCCTGCTTCCCCAACCTTCCGCTTCCGGGGTCCTGTCCCTCATGGCCTCCATATTGGAAACCCTTAGTCCCGCAGCCACGCATCTCCCAACCACGCAGTCTCCATCGGCGCCTCCTGGTGCTTCAGACAACGCTCAGAGTGTGATAAACCTGTATGACCAAAATGAGGTCATCCCCATCCTTGACCGCCCGATCTACCCGAAAGACGGAGGCGCACACCAGGCCACCACCCGTCCTACAACTCTGCTCCGGGAACGCTCCACTGTGCCGGCGTGCCCAGGTGGGCCGCTTCTTTTCCGTGCCATTTCGGGGCGGCAGCAACAAGCCCTGGGCGAGAAAGGGCCCTGGGCGATAAAGGGCCCTGGGCCATGGAGAGCAGGGCTGTCCGCAGGGCTGACCTACGCCGGCCAATTCTCACGAGCGTTCTGCCCAAACCAATACTGGTTTGGGCAGAACGCTCGTGAGAATTGGCCGGAAAACGCCCGGCGAAGTCATTCGGGCGCTGCACGTCTGCTGGGCCGACCCCCCCGGGGCCTTGAAGGGCATTGTGAGTGTCCGCAACTGATCACCGCCAGGAGGCAATCCACAAGATGGAATGCAGCGAGGACAACGCCCGTGGATCCTCGACCTGCGGGGGTCCCATCCCTGGCGCTCTACCATAGGGCCAGGCACATCACGAAGTCCGGTTTGGAACGCTCACCTGCCTCCCCAACCTTCTGCTTCCGGGGTCCTGTCCCTCATGGCCTCCATATTGGAAACCCTTAGTCCCGCAGCCACGCATCTCCCAACCACGCAGTCTGCATCGGCGTCCCCTGGTGCTTCGGACAACCCTCAGAGTGAGATAAACATGTATGACCAAAATGAGGTCATCCCCATCCTTTGCCGCCCCATCTACCTGAAAGACGGAGGCGCACACCAGTCCACCACCCGTCCTTCAACTCTGAGCCGGGAACACTCCACTGCACCGGCGTGCCCAGTTGGGCCGCTTCTTTTCCGTGCCATTTCTGGGCGGCAGCAACAAGCCCTGGGCGAGAAAGGGCCCTGGGCGATAAAGGGCCCTGGGCCATGGAGAGCAGGGCTGTCCGCAGGGCTGACCTACGCCGGCCAATTCTCACGAGCGTTCTGCCCAAACCAATCCTGGTTTGGGCAGAACGCTCGTGAGAATTGGCCGGAAAACGCCCGGCGAAGTCATTCGGGCGCTGCACGTCTGCTGGGCCGACCCCCCCGGGGCCTTGAAGGGCATTGTGAGTGTCCGCAACCGATCACCGCCAGGAGGCAATCCACAAGATGGAATGCAGCGAGGACAACGCCCGTGGATCCTCGACCTGCGGGGGTCCCATCCCTGGCGCTCTACCATAGGGCCAGGCCCATCACGAATTCCGGTTTGGAACGCTCACCTGCCTCCCCAACCTTCTGCTTCCGGGGTCCTGTCCCTCATGGCCTCCATATTGGAAACCCTTAGTCCCGCAGCCACGCATCTCCCAACCACGCAGTCTGCATCGGCGTCCCCTGGTGCTTCGGACAACCCTCAGAGTGAGATAAACCTGTTCACCAAAATGAGGTCATCCCCATCCTTTGCCGCCCCATCTACCTGAAAGACGGAGGCGCACACCAGTCCACCACCCGTCCTTCAACTCTGAGCCGGGAACACTCCACTGCGCCGGCGTGCCCAGTTGGGCCGCTTCTTTTCCGTGCCATTTCTGGGCGGCAGCAACAAGCCCTGGGCGAGAAAGGGCCCTGGGCGATAAAGGGCCCTGGGCCATGGAGAGCAGGGCTGTCCGCAGGGCTGACCTACGCCGGCCAATTCTCACGAGCGTTCTGCCCAAACCAATCCTGGTTTGGGCAGAACGCTCGTGAGAATTGGCCGGAAAACGCCCGGCGAAGTCATTCGGGCGCTGCACGTCTGCTGGGCCGCCCCACCCCGGGGCCTTGAAGGGCATTGTGAGTGTCCGCACCGGATCGCCGCCAGGAGGCACTCCACAAGATGGAATGCAGCGAGGACAACGCCCGTGGATCCTCGACCTGCGGGGGTCCCATCCCTGGCGGTCTACCATGGGGCCTGGCCCATCACAAAGTCCGGTCTGGAACGCTCGCCTGCTTCCCCAACCTTCCGCTTCCGGGGTCCTGTCCCTCATGGCCTCCATATTGGAAACCCTTAGTCCCGCAGCCACGCATCTCCCAACCACGCAGTCTCCATCGGCGCCTCCTGGTGCTTCAGACAACGCTCAGAGTGTGATAAACCTGTATGACCAAAATGAGGTCATCCCCATCCTTGACCGCCCGATCTACCCTAAAGACGGAGGCGCACACCAGGCCACCACCCGTCCTTCAACTCTGCTCCGGGAACGCTCCACTGCGCCGGCGTGCCCAGGTGGGCCGCTTCTTTTCCGTGCCATTTCGGGGCGGCAGCAACAAGCCCTGGGCGAGAAAGGGCCCTGGGCCATGGAGAGCAGGGCTGTCCGCAGGGCTGCCCTACGCCGGCCAATTCTCACGAGCGTTCTGCCCAAACCAATCCTGGTTTGGGCAGAACGCTCGTGAGAATTGGCCGGAAAACGCCCGGCGAAGTCATTCGGGCGCTGCACGTCTGCTGGGCCGACCCCCCCGGGGCCTTGAAGGGCATTGTGAGTGTCCGCATCCGATCACCGCCAGGAGGCAATCCACAAGATGGAATGCAGCGAGGACAACGCCCGTGGATCCTCGACCTGCGGGGGTCCCATCCCTGGCGCTCTACCATAGGGCCAGGCCCATCACGAAGTCCGGTTTGGAACGCTCACCTGCCTCCCCAACCTTCTGCTTCCGGGGTTCTGTCCCTCATGGCCTCCATATTGGAAACCCTTAGTCCCGCAGCCACGCATCTCCCAACCACGCAGTCTGCATCGGCGTCCCCTGGTGCTTCGGACAACCCTCAGAGTGAGATAAACCTGTTCACCAAAATGAGGTCATCCCCATCCTTTGCCGCCCCATCTACCTGAAAGACGGAGGCGCACACCAGTCCACCACCCGTCCTTCAACTCTGAGCCGGGAACACTCCACTGCGCCGGCGTGCCCAGTTGGGCCGCTTCTTTTCCGTGCCATTTCTGGGCGGCAGCAACAAGCCCTGGGCGAGAAAGGGCCCTGGGCGATAAAGGGCCCTGGGCCATGGAGAGCAGGGCTGTCCGCAGGGCTGACCTACGCCGGCCAATTCTCACGAGCGTTCTGCCCAAACCAATCCTGGTTTGGGCAGAACGCTCGTGAGAATTGGCCGGAAAACGCCCGGCGAAGTCATTCGGGCGCTGCACGTCTGCTGGGCCGCCCCACCCCGGGGCCTTGAAGGGCATTGTGAGTGTCCGCACCGGATCGCCGCCAGGAGGCACTCCACAAGATGGAATGCAGCGAGGACAACGCCCGTGGATACTCGACCTGCGGGGGTCCCATCCCTGGCGGTCTACCATGGGGCCTGGCCCATCACAAAGTCCGGTCTGGAACGCTCGCCTGCTTCCCCAACCTTCCGCTTCCGGGGTCCTGTCCCTCATGGCCTCCATATTGGAAACCCTTAGTCCCGCAGCCACGCATCTCCCAACCACGCAGTCTCCATCGGCGCCTCCTGGTGCTTCAGACAACGCTCAGAGTGTGATAAACCTGTATGACCAAAATGAGGTCATCCCCATCCTTGTCCGCCCGATCTACCCGAAAGACGGAGGCGCACACCAGGCCACCACCCGTCCTTCAACTCTGCTCCGGGAACGCTCCACTGCGCCGGCGTGCCCAGGTGGGCCGCTTCTTTTCCGTGCCATTTCGGGGCGGCAGCAACAAGCCCTGGGCGAGAAAGGGCCCTGGGCCATGGAGAGCAGGGCTGTCCGCAGGGCTGCCCTACGCCGGCCAATTCTCACGAGCGTTCTGCCCAAACCAATCCTGGTTTGGGCAGAACGCTCGTGAGAATTGGCCGGAAAACGCCCGGCGAAGTCATTCGGGCGCTGCACGTCTGCTGGGCCGACCCCCCCGGGGCCTTGAAGGGCATTGTGAGTGTCCGCATCCGATCACCGCCAGGAGGCAATCCACAAGATGGAATGCAGCGAGGACAACGCCCGTGGATCCTCGACCTGCGGGGGTCCCATCCCTGGCGCTCTACCATAGGGCCAGGCCCATCACGAAGTCCGGTTTGGAACGCTCACCTGCCTCCCCAACCTTCTGCTTCCGGGGTCCTGTCCCTCATGGCCTCCATATTGGAAACCCTTAGTCCCGCAGCCACGCATCTCCCAACCACGCAGTCTGCATCGGCGTCCCCTGGTGCTTCGGACCACCCTCAGAGTGAGATAAACCTGTTCACCAAAATGAGGTCATCCCCATCCTTTGCCGCCCCATCTACCTGAAAGACGGAGGCGCACACCAGTCCACCACCCGTCCTTCAACTCTGAGCCGGGAACACTCCACTGCGCCGGCGTGCCCAGTTGGGCCGCTACTTTTCCGTGCCATTTCTGGGCGGCAGCAACAAGCCCTGGGCGAGAAAGGGCCCTGGGCGATAAAGGGCCCTGGGCCATGGAGAGCAGGGCTGTCCGCAGGGCTGACCTACGCCGGCCAATTCTCACGAGCGTTCTGCCCAAACCAATCCTGGTTTGGGCAGAACGCTCGTGAGAATTGGCCGGAAAACGCCCGGCGAAGTCATTCGGGCGCTGCACGTCTGCTGGGCCGCCCCACCCCGGGGCCTTGAAGGGCATTGTGAGTGTCCGCACCGGATCGCCGCCAGGAGGCACTCCACAAGATGGAATGCAGCGAGGACAACGCCCGTGGATCCTCGACCTGCGGTAGTCCCATCCCTGGCGGTCTACCATGGGGCCTGGCCCATCACAAAGTCCGGTCTGGAACGCTCGCCTGCTTCCCCAACCTTCCGCTTCCGGGGTCCTGTCCCTCATGGCCTCTATATTGGAAACCCTTAGTCCCGCAGCCACGCATCTCCCAACCACGCAGTCTCCATCGGCGCCTCCTGGTGCTTCAGACAACGCTCAGAGTGTGATAAACCTGTATGACCAAAATGAGGTCATCCCCATCCTTGACCGCCCGATCTACCCTAAAGACGGAGGCGCACACCAGGCCACCACCCGTCCTTCAACTCTGCTCCGGGAACGCTCCACTGCGCCGGCGTGCCCAGGTGGGCCGCTTCTTTTCCGTGCCATTTCGGGGCGGCAGCAACAAGCCCTGGGCGAGAAAGGGCCCTGGGCCATGGAGAGCAGGGCTGTCCGCAGGGCTGCCCTACGCCGGCCAATTCTCACGAGCGTTCTGCCCAAACCAATCCTGGTTTGGGCAGAACGCTCGTGAGAATTGGCCGGAAAACGCCCGGCGAAGTCATTCGGGCGCTGCACGTCTGCTGGGCCGACCCCCCCGGGGCCTTGAAGGGCATTGTGAGTGTCCGCATCTGATCACCCCCAGGAGGCAATCCACAAGATGGAATGCAGCGAGGACAACGCCCGTGGATCCTCGACCTGCGGGGGTCCCATCCCTGGCGCTCTACCATAGGGCCAGGCCCATCACGAAGTCCGGTTTGGAACGCTCACCTGCCTCCCCAACCTTCTGCTTCCGGGGTCCTGTCCCTCATGGCCTCCATATTGGAAACCCTTAGTCCCGCAGCCACGCATCTCCCAACCACGCAGTCTGCATCGGCGTCCCCTGGTGCTTCGGACAACCCTCAGAGTGAGATAAACCTGTTCACCAAAATGAGGTCATCCCCATCCTTTGCCGCCCCATCTACCTGAAAGACGGAGGCGCACACCAGTCCACCACCCGTCCTTCAACTCTGAGCCGGGAACACTCCACTGCGCCGGCGTGCCCAGTTGGGCCGCTTCTTTTCCGTGCCATTTCTGGGCGGCAGCAACAAGCCCTGGGCGAGAAAGGGCCCTGGGCGATAAAGGGCCCTGGGCCATGGAGAGCAGGGCTGTCCGCAGGGCTGACCTACGCCGGCCAATTCTCACGAGCGTTCTGCCCAAACCAATCCTGGTTTGGGCAGAACGCTCGTGAGAATTGGCCGGAAAACGCCTGGCGAAGTCATTCGGGCGCTGCACGTCTGCTGGGCCGCCCCACCACGGGGCCTTGAAGGGCATTGTGAGTGTCCGCACCGGATCGCCGCCAGGAGGCACTCCACAAGATGGAATGCAGCGAGGACAACGCCCGTGGATCCTCGACCTGCGGGGGTCCCATCCCTGGCGGTCTACCATGGGGCCTGGCCCATCACAAAGTCCGGTCTGGAACGCTCGCCTGCTTCCCCAACCTTCCGCTTCCGGGGTCCTGTCCCTCATGGCCTCCATATTGGAAACCCTTAGTCCCGCAGCCACGCATCTCCCAACAACGCAGTCTCCATCGGCGCCTCCTGGTGCTTCAGACAACGCTCAGAGTGTGATAAACCTGTATGACCAAAATGAGGTCATCCCCATCCTTGACCGCCCGATCTACCCGAAAGACGGAGGGGCACATCAGGCCACCACCCGTCCTTCAACTCTGCTCTGGGAACGCTCCACTGCGCCGGTGTGCCCAGGTGGGCCGCTTCATTTCCGTGCCATTTCGGGGCGGCAGCAACAAGCCCTGGGCGAGAAAGGGCCCTGGGCTATGGAGAGCAGGGCTGTCCGCAGGGCTGCCCTACGCCGGCCAATTCTCACGAGCGTTCTGCCCAAACCAATCCTGGTTTGGGCAGAACGCTCGTGAGAATTGGCCGGAAAACGCCCGGCGAAGTCATTCGGGCGCTGCACGTCTGCTGGGCCGCCCCACCCCGGGGCCTTGAAGGTCATTGTGAGTGTCCGCACCGGATCGCCGCCAGGAGGCACTCCACAAGATGGAATGCAGCGAGGACAACGCCCGTGGATCCTCGACCTGCGGGGGTCCCATCCCTGGCGGTCTACCATGGGGCCTGGCCCATCACAAAGTCCGGTCTGGAACGCTCGCCTGCTTCCCCAACCTTCCGCTTCCGGGGTCCTGTCCCTCATGGCCTCCATATTGGAAACCCTTAGTCCCGCAGCCACGCATCTCCCAACAACGCAGTCTCCATCGGCGCCTCCTGGTGCTTCAGACAACGCTCAGAGTGTGATAAACCTGTATGACCAAAATGAGGTCATCCCCATCCTTGACCGCCCGATCTACCCGAAAGACGGTGGCGCACACCAGGCCACCACCCGTCCTTCAACTCTGAGCCGGGAACACTCCACTGCGCCGGCGTGCCCAGTTGGGCCGCTTCTTTTCCGTGCCATTTCTGGGCGGCAGCAACAAGCCCTGGGCGAAAGGGCCCTGGGCGATAAAGGGCCCTGGGCCATGGAGAGCAGGGCTGTCCGCAGGGCTGACCTACGCCGGCCAATTCTCACGAGCGTTCTGCCCAAACCAATCCTGGTTTGGGCAGAACGCTCGTGAGAATTGGCCGGAAAACGCCCGGCGAAGTCATTCGGGCGCTGCACGTCTGCTGGGCCGCCCCACCCCGGGGCCTTGAAGGGCATTGTGAGTGTCCGCACCGGATCGCCGCCAGGAGGCACTCCACAAGATGGAATGCAGCGAGGACAACGCCCGTGGATCCTCGACCTGCGGTAGTCCCATCCCTGGCGGTCTACCATGGGGCCTGGCCCATCACAAAGTCCGGTCTGGAACGCTCGCCTGCTTCCCCAACCTTCCGCTTCCGGGGTCCTGTCCCTCATGGCCTCTATATTGGAAACCCTTAGTCCCGCAGCCACGCATCTCCCAACCACGCAGTCTCCATCGGCGCCTCCTGGTGCTTCAGACAACGCTCAGAGTGTGATAAACCTGTATGACCAAAATGAGGTCATCCCCATCCTTGACCGCCCGATCTACCCTAAAGACGGAGGCGCACACCAGGCCACCACCCGTCCTTCAACTCTGCTCCGGGAACGCTCCACTGCGCCGGCGTGCCCAGGTGGGCCGCTTCTTTTCCGTGCCATTTCGGGGCGGCAGCAACAAGCCCTGGGCGAGAAAGGGCCCTGGGCCATGGAGAGCAGGGCTGTCCGCAGGGCTGCCCTACGCCGGCCAATTCTCACGAGCGTTCTGCCCAAACCAATCCTGGTTTGGGCAGAACGCTCGTGAGAATTGGCCGGAAAACGCCCGGCGAAGTCATTCGGGCGCTGCACGTCTGCTGGGCCGACCCCCCCGGGGCCTTGAAGGGCATTGTGAGTGTCCGCATCCGATCACCGCCAGGAGGCAATCCACAAGATGGAATGCAGCGAGGACAACGCCCGTGGATCCTCGACCTGCGGGGGTCCCATCCCTGGCGCTCTACCATAGGGCCAGGCCCATCACGAAGTCCGGTTTGGAACGCTCACCTGCCTCCCCAACCTTCTGCTTCCGGGGTTCTGTCCCTCATGGCCTCCATATTGGAAACCCTTAGTCCCGCAGCCACGCATCTCCCAACCACGCAGTCTGCATCGGCGTCCCCTGGTGCTTCGGACAACCCTCAGAGTGAGATAAACCTGTTCACCAAAATGAGGTCATCCCCATCCTTTGCCGCCCCATCTACCTGAAAGACGGAGGCGCACACCAGTCCACCACCCGTCCTTCAACTCTGAGCCGGGAACACTCCACTGCGCCGGCGTGCCCAGTTGGGCCGCTTCTTTTCCGTGCCATTTCTGGGCGGCAGCAACAAGCCCTGGGCGAGAAAGGGCCCTGGGCGATAAAGGGCCCTGGGCCATGGAGAGCAGGGCTGTCCGCAGGGCTGACCTACGCCGGCCAATTCTCACGAGCGTTCTGCCCAAACCAATCCTGGTTTGGGCAGAACGCTCGTGAGAATTGGCCGGAAAACGCCCGGCGAAGTCATTCGGGCGCTGCACGTCTGCTGGGCCGCCCCACCCCGGGGCCTTGAAGGGCATTGTGAGTGTCCGCACCGGATCGCCGCCAGGAGGCACTCCACAAGATGGAATGCAGCGAGGACAACGCCCGTGGATACTCGACCTGCGGGGGTCCCATCCCTGGCGGTCTACCATGGGGCCTGGCCCATCACAAAGTCCGGTCTGGAACGCTCGCCTGCTTCCCCAACCTTCCGCTTCCGGGGTCCTGTCCCTCATGGCCTCCATATTGGAAACCCTTAGTCCCGCAGCCACGCATCTCACAACCACGCAGTCTCCATCGGCGCCTCCTGGTGCTTCAGACAACGCTCAGAGTGTGATAAACCTGTATGACCAAAATGAGGTCATCCCCATCCTTGTCCGCCCGATCTACCCGAAAGACGGAGGCGCACACCAGGCCACCACCCGTCCTTCAACTCTGCTCCGGGAACGCTCCACTGCGCCGGCGTGCCCAGGTGGGCCGCTTCTTTTCCGTGCCATTTCGGGGCGGCAGCAACAAGCCCTGGGCGAGAAAGGGCCCTGGGCGATAAAGGGCCCTGGGCCATGGAGAGCAGGGCTGTCCGCAGGGCTGACCTACGCTGGCCAATTCTCACGAGCGTTCTGCCCAAACCAATCCTGGTTTGGGCAGAACGCTCGTGAGAATTGGCCGGAAAACGCCCGGCGAAGTCATTCGGGCGCTGCACGTCTGCTGGGCCGCCCCACCCCGGGGCCTTGAAGGGCATTGTGAGTGTCCGCACCGGATCGCCGCCAGGAGGCACTCCACAAGATGGAATGCAGCGAGGACAACGCCCGTGGATCCTCGACCTGCGGGGGTCCCATCCCTGGCGGTCTACCATGGGGCCTGGCCCATCACAAAGTCCGGTCTGGAAGGCTCGCCTGCTTCCCCAACCTTCCGCTTCCGGGGTCCTGTCCCTCATGGCCTCCATATTGGAAACCCTTAGTCCCGCAGCCACGCATCTCCCAACCACGCAGTCTCCATCGGCGCCTCCTGGTGCTTCAGACAACGCTCAGAGTGTGATAAACCTGTATGACCAAAATGAGGTCATCCCCATCCTTGACCGCCCGATCTACCCGAAAGACGGAGGCGCACACCAGGCCACCACCCGTCCTACAACTCTGCTCCGGGAACGCTCCACTGCGCCGGCGTGCCCAGGTGGGCCGCTTCTTTTCCGTGCCATTTCGGGGCGGCAGCAACAAGCCCTGGGCGAGAAAGGGCCCTGGGCGATAAAGGGCCCTGGGCCATGGAGAGCAGGGCTGTCCGCAGGGCTGACCTACGCCGGCCAATTCTCACGAGCGTTCTGCCCAAACCAATACTGGTTTGGGCAGAACGCTCGTGAGAATTGGCCGGAAAACGCCCGGCGAAGTCATTCGGGCGCTGCACGTCTGCTGGGCCGACCCCCCCGGGGCCTTGAAGGGCATTGTGAGTGTCCGCAACTGATCACCGCCAGGAGGCAATCCACAAGATGGAATGCAGCGAGGACAACGCCCGTGGATCCTCGACCTGCGGGGGTCCCATCCCTGGCGCTCTACCATAGGGCCAGGCACATCACGAAGTCCGGTTTGGAACGCTCACCTGCCTCCCCAACCTTCTGCTTCCGGGGTCCTGTCCCTCATGGCCTCCATATTGGAAACCCTTAGTCCCGCAGCCACGCATCTCCCAACCACGCAGTCTGCATCGGCGTCCCCTGGTGCTTCGGACAACCCTCAGAGTGAGATAAACATGTATGACCAAAATGAGGTCATCCCCATCCTTTGCCGCCCCATCTACCTGAAAGACGGAGGCGCACACCAGTCCACCACCCGTCCTTCAACTCTGAGCCGGGAACACTCCACTGCACCGGCGTGCCCAGTTGGGCCGCTTCTTTTCCGTGCCATTTCTGGGCGGCAGCAACAAGCCCTGGGCGAGAAAGGGCCCTGGGCGATAAAGGGCCCTGGGCCATGGAGAGCAGGGCTGTCCGCAGGGCTGACCTACGCCGGCCAATTCTCACGAGCGTTCTGCCCAAACCAATCCTGGTTTGGGCAGAACGCTCGTGAGAATTGGCCGGAAAACGCCCGGCGAAGTCATTCGGGCGCTGCACGTCTGCTGGGCCGACCCCCCCGGGGCCTTGAAGGGCATTGTGAGTGTCCGCAACCGATCACCGCCAGGAGGCAATCCACAAGATGGAATGCAGCGAGGACAACGCCCGTGGATCCTCGACCTGCGGGGGTCCCATCCCTGGCGCTCTACCATAGGGCCAGGCCCATCACGAATTCCGGTTTGGAACGCTCACCTGCCTCCCCAACCTTCTGCTTCCGGGGTCCTGTCCCTCATGGCCTCCATATTGGAAACCCTTAGTCCCGCAGCCACGCATCTCCCAACCACGCAGTCTGCATCGGCGTCCCCTGGTGCTTCGGACAACCCTCAGAGTGAGATAAACCTGTTCACCAAAATGAGGTCATCCCCATCCTTTGCCGCCCCATCTACCTGAAAGACGGAGGCGCACACCAGTCCACCACCCGTCCTTCAACTCTGAGCCGGGAACACTCCACTGCGCCGGCGTGCCCAGTTGGGCCGCTTCTTTTCCGTGCCATTTCTGGGCGGCAGCAACAAGCCCTGGGCGAGAAAGGGCCCTGGGCGATAAAGGGCCCTGGGCCATGGAGAGCAGGGCTGTCCGCAGGGCTGACCTACGCCGGCCAATTCTCACGAGCGTTCTGCCCAAACCAATCCTGGTTTGGGCAGAACGCTCGTGAGAATTGGCCGGAAAACGCCCGGCGAAGTCATTCGGGCGCTGCACGTCTGCTGGGCCGCCCCACCCCGGGGCCTTGAAGGGCATTGTGAGTGTCCGCACCGGATCGCCGCCAGGAGGCACTCCACAAGATGGAATGCAGCGAGGACAACGCCCGTGGATCCTCGACCTGCGGGGGTCCCATCCCTGGCGGTCTACCATGGGGCCTGGCCCATCACAAAGTCCGGTCTGGAACGCTCGCCTGCTTCCCCAACCTTCCGCTTCCGGGGTCCTGTCCCTCATGGCCTCCATATTGGAAACCCTTAGTCCCGCAGCCACGCATCTCCCAACCACGCAGTCTCCATCGGCGCCTCCTGGTGCTTCAGACAACGCTCAGAGTGTGATAAACCTGTATGACCAAAATGAGGTCATCCCCATCCTTGACCGCCCGATCTACCCTAAAGACGGAGGCGCACACCAGGCCACCACCCGTCCTTCAACTCTGCTCCGGGAACGCTCCACTGCGCCGGCGTGCCCAGGTGGGCCGCTTCTTTTCCGTGCCATTTCGGGGCGGCAGCAACAAGCCCTGGGCGAGAAAGGGCCCTGGGCCATGGAGAGCAGGGCTGTCCGCAGGGCTGCCCTACGCCGGCCAATTCTCACGAGCGTTCTGCCCAAACCAATCCTGGTTTGGGCAGAACGCTCGTGAGAATTGGCCGGAAAACGCCCGGCGAAGTCATTCGGGCGCTGCACGTCTGCTGGGCCGACCCCCCCGGGGCCTTGAAGGGCATTGTGAGTGTCCGCATCCGATCACCGCCAGGAGGCAATCCACAAGATGGAATGCAGCGAGGACAACGCCCGTGGATCCTCGACCTGCGGGGGTCCCATCCCTGGCGCTCTACCATAGGGCCAGGCCCATCACGAAGTCCGGTTTGGAACGCTCACCTGCCTCCCCAACCTTCTGCTTCCGGGGTTCTGTCCCTCATGGCCTCCATATTGGAAACCCTTAGTCCCGCAGCCACGCATCTCCCAACCACGCAGTCTGCATCGGCGTCCCCTGGTGCTTCGGACAACCCTCAGAGTGAGATAAACCTGTTCACCAAAATGAGGTCATCCCCATCCTTTGCCGCCCCATCTACCTGAAAGACGGAGGCGCACACCAGTCCACCACCCGTCCTTCAACTCTGAGCCGGGAACACTCCACTGCGCCGGCGTGCCCAGTTGGGCCGCTTCTTTTCCGTGCCATTTCTGGGCGGCAGCAACAAGCCCTGGGCGAGAAAGGGCCCTGGGCGATAAAGGGCCCTGGGCCATGGAGAGCAGGGCTGTCCGCAGGGCTGACCTACGCCGGCCAATTCTCACGAGCGTTCTGCCCAAACCAATCCTGGTTTGGGCAGAACGCTCGTGAGAATTGGCCGGAAAACGCCCGGCGAAGTCATTCGGGCGCTGCACGTCTGCTGGGCCGCCCCACCCCGGGGCCTTGAAGGGCATTGTGAGTGTCCGCACCGGATCGCCGCCAGGAGGCACTCCACAAGATGGAATGCAGCGAGGACAACGCCCGTGGATACTCGACCTGCGGGGGTCCCATCCCTGGCGGTCTACCATGGGGCCTGGCCCATCACAAAGTCCGGTCTGGAACGCTCGCCTGCTTCCCCAACCTTCCGCTTCCGGGGTCCTGTCCCTCATGGCCTCCATATTGGAAACCCTTAGTCCCGCAGCCACGCATCTCCCAACCACGCAGTCTCCATCGGCGCCTCCTGGTGCTTCAGACAACGCTCAGAGTGTGATAAACCTGTATGACCAAAATGAGGTCATCCCCATCCTTGTCCGCCCGATCTACCCGAAAGACGGAGGCGCACACCAGGCCACCACCCGTCCTTCAACTCTGCTCCGGGAACGCTCCACTGCGCCGGCGTGCCCAGGTGGGCCGCTTCTTTTCCGTGCCATTTCGGGGCGGCAGCAACAAGCCCTGGGCGAGAAAGGGCCCTGGGCCATGGAGAGCAGGGCTGTCCGCAGGGCTGCCCTACGCCGGCCAATTCTCACGAGCGTTCTGCCCAAACCAATCCTGGTTTGGGCAGAACGCTCGTGAGAATTGGCCGGAAAACGCCCGGCGAAGTCATTCGGGCGCTGCACGTCTGCTGGGCCGACCCCCCCGGGGCCTTGAAGGGCATTGTGAGTGTCCGCATCCGATCACCGCCAGGAGGCAATCCACAAGATGGAATGCAGCGAGGACAACGCCCGTGGATCCTCGACCTGCGGGGGTCCCATCCCTGGCGCTCTACCATAGGGCCAGGCCCATCACGAAGTCCGGTTTGGAACGCTCACCTGCCTCCCCAACCTTCTGCTTCCGGGGTCCTGTCCCTCATGGCCTCCATATTGGAAACCCTTAGTCCCGCAGCCACGCATCTCCCAACCACGCAGTCTGCATCGGCGTCCCCTGGTGCTTCGGACCACCCTCAGAGTGAGATAAACCTGTTCACCAAAATGAGGTCATCCCCATCCTTTGCCGCCCCATCTACCTGAAAGACGGAGGCGCACACCAGTCCACCACCCGTCCTTCAACTCTGAGCCGGGAACACTCCACTGCGCCGGCGTGCCCAGTTGGGCCGCTTCTTTTCCGTGCCATTTCTGGGCGGCAGCAACAAGCCCTGGGCGAGAAAGGGCCCTGGGCGATAAAGGGCCCTGGGCCATGGAGAGCAGGGCTGTCCGCAGGGCTGACCTACGCCGGCCAATTCTCACGAGCGTTCTGCCCAAACCAATCCTGGTTTGGGCAGAACGCTCGTGAGAATTGGCCGGAAAACGCCCGGCGAAGTCATTCGGGCGCTGCACGTCTGCTGGGCCGCCCCACCCCGGGGCCTTGAAGGGCATTGTGAGTGTCCGCACCGGATCGCCGCCAGGAGGCACTCCACAAGATGGAATGCAGCGAGGACAACGCCCGTGGATCCTCGACCTGCGGTAGTCCCATCCCTGGCGGTCTACCATGGGGCCTGGCCCATCACAAAGTCCGGTCTGGAACGCTCGCCTGCTTCCCCAACCTTCCGCTTCCGGGGTCCTGTCCCTCATGGCCTCTATATTGGAAACCCTTAGTCCCGCAGCCACGCATCTCCCAACCACGCAGTCTCCATCGGCGCCTCCTGGTGCTTCAGACAACGCTCAGAGTGTGATAAACCTGTATGACCAAAATGAGGTCATCCCCATCCTTGACCGCCCGATCTACCCTAAAGACGGAGGCGCACACCAGGCCACCACCCGTCCTTCAACTCTGCTCCGGGAACGCTCCACTGCGCCGGCGTGCCCAGGTGGGCCGCTTCTTTTCCGTGCCATTTCGGGGCGGCAGCAACAAGCCCTGGGCGAGAAAGGGCCCTGGGCCATGGAGAGCAGGGCTGTCCGCAGGGCTGCCCTACGCCGGCCAATTCTCACGAGCGTTCTGCCCAAACCAATCCTGGTTTGGGCAGAACGCTCGTGAGAATTGGCCGGAAAACGCCCGGCGAAGTCATTCGGGCGCTGCACGTCTGCTGGGCCGACCCCCCCGGGGCCTTGAAGGGCATTGTGAGTGTCCGCATCTGATCACCCCCAGGAGGCAATCCACAAGATGGAATGCAGCGAGGACAACGCCCGTGGATCCTCGACCTGCGGGGGTCCCATCCCTGGCGCTCTACCATAGGGCCAGGCCCATCACGAAGTCCGGTTTGGAACGCTCACCTGCCTCCCCAACCTTCTGCTTCCGGGGTCCTGTCCCTCATGGCCTCCATATTGGAAACCCTTAGTCCCGCAGCCACGCATCTCCCAACCACGCAGTCTGCATCGGCGTCCCCTGGTGCTTCGGACAACCCTCAGAGTGAGATAAACCTGTTCACCAAAATGAGGTCATCCCCATCCTTTGCCGCCCCATCTACCTGAAAGACGGAGGCGCACACCAGTCCACCACCCGTCCTTCAACTCTGAGCCGGGAACACTCCACTGCGCCGGCGTGCCCAGTTGGGCCGCTTCTTTTCCGTGCCATTTCTGGGCGGCAGCAACAAGCCCTGGGCGAGAAAGGGCCCTGGGCGATAAAGGGCCCTGGGCAATGGAGAGCAGGGCTGTCCGCAGGGCTGACCTACGCCGGCCAATTCTCACGAGCGTTCTGCCCAAACCAATCCTGGTTTGGGCAGAACGCTCGTGAGAATTGGCCGGAAAACGCCTGGCGAAGTCATTCGGGCGCTGCACGTCTGCTGGGCCGCCCCACCACGGGGCCTTGAAGGGCATTGTGAGTGTCCGCACCGGATCGCCGCCAGGAGGCACTCCACAAGATGGAATGCAGCGAGGACAACGCCCGTGGATCCTCGACCTGCGGGGGTCCCATCCCTGGCGGTCTACCATGGGGCCTGGCCCATCACAAAGTCCGGTCTGGAACGCTCGCCTGCTTCCCCAACCTTCCGCTTCCGGGGTCCTGTCCCTCATGGCCTCCATATTGGAAACCCTTAGTCCCGCAGCCACGCATCTCCCAACAACGCAGTCTCCATCGGCGCCTCCTGGTGCTTCAGACAACGCTCAGAGTGTGATAAACCTGTATGACCAAAATGAGGTCATCCCCATCCTTGACCGCCCGATCTACCCGAAAGACGGAGGGGCACATCAGGCCACCACCCGTCCTTCAACTCTGCTCTGGGAACGCTCCACTGCGCCGGTGTGCCCAGGTGGGCCGCTTCATTTCCGTGCCATTTCGGGGCGGCAGCAACAAGCCCTGGGCGAGAAAGGGCCCTGGGCTATGGAGAGCAGGGCTGTCCGCAGGGCTGCCCTACGCCGGCCAATTCTCACGAGCGTTCTGCCCAAACCAATCCTGGTTTGGGCAGAACGCTCGTGAGAATTGGCCGGAAAACGCCCGGCGAAGTCATTCGGGCGCTGCACGTCTGCTGGGCCGCCCCACCCCGGGGCCTTGAAGGTCATTGTGAGTGTCCGCACCGGATCGCCGCCAGGAGGCACTCCACAAGATGGAATGCAGCGAGGACAACGCCCGTGGATCCTCGACCTGCGGGGGTCCCATCCCTGGCGGTCTACCATGGGGCCTGGCCCATCACAAAGTCCGGTCTGGAACGCTCGCCTGCTTCCCCAACCTTCCGCTTCCGGGGTCCTGTCCCTCATGGCCTCCATATTGGAAACCCTTAGTCCCGCAGCCACGCATCTCCCAACAACGCAGTCTCCATCGGCGCCTCCTGGTGCTTCAGACAACGCTCAGAGTGTGATAAACCTGTATGACCAAAATGAGGTCATCCCCATCCTTGACCGCCCGATCTACCCGAAAGACGGTGGCGCACACCAGGCCACCACCCGTCCTTCAACTCTGAGCCGGGAACACTCCACTGCGCCGGCGTGCCCAGTTGGGCCGCTTCTTTTCCGTGCCATTTCTGGGCGGCAGCAACAAGCCCTGGGCGAAAGGGCCCTGGGCGATAAAGGGCCCTGGGCCATGGAGAGCAGGGCTGTCCGCAGGGCTGACCTACGCCGGCCAATTCTCACGAGCGTTCTGCCCAAACCAATCCTGGTTTGGGCAGAACGCTCGTGAGAATTGGCCGGAAAACGCCCGGCGAAGTCATTCGGGCGCTGCACGTCTGCTGGGCCGCCCCACCCCGGGGCCTTGAAGGGCATTGTGAGTGTCCGCACCGGATCGCCGCCAGGAGGCACTCCACAAGATGGAATGCAGCGAGGACAACGCCCGTGGATCCTCGACCTGCGGTAGTCCCATCCCTGGCGGTCTACCATGGGGCCTGGCCCATCACAAAGTCCGGTCTGGAACGCTCGCCTGCTTCCCCAACCTTCCGCTTCCGGGGTCCTGTCCCTCATGGCCTCTATATTGGAAACCCTTAGTCCCGCAGCCACGCATCTCCCAACCACGCAGTCTCCATCGGCGCCTCCTGGTGCTTCAGACAACGCTCAGAGTGTGATAAACCTGTATGACCAAAATGAGGTCATCCCCATCCTTGACCGCCCGATCTACCCTAAAGACGGAGGCGCACACCAGGCCACCACCCGTCCTTCAACTCTGCTCCGGGAACGCTCCACTGCGCCGGCGTGCCCAGGTGGGCCGCTTCTTTTCCGTGCCATTTCGGGGCGGCAGCAACAAGCCCTGGGCGAGAAAGGGCCCTGGGCCATGGAGAGCAGGGCTGTCCGCAGGGCTGCCCTACGCCGGCCAATTCTCACGAGCGTTCTGCCCAAACCAATCCTGGTTTGGGCAGAACGCTCGTGAGAATTGGCCGGAAAACGCCCGGCGAAGTCATTCGGGCGCTGCACGTCTGCTGGGCCGACCCCCCCGGGGCCTTGAAGGGCATTGTGAGTGTCCGCATCCGATCACCGCCAGGAGGCAATCCACAAGATGGAATGCAGCGAGGACAACGCCCGTGGATCCTCGACCTGCGGGGGTCCCATCCCTGGCGCTCTACCATAGGGCCAGGCCCATCACGAAGTCCGGTTTGGAACGCTCACCTGCCTCCCCAACCTTCTGCTTCCGGGGTTCTGTCCCTCATGGCCTCCATATTGGAAACCCTTAGTCCCGCAGCCACGCATCTCCCAACCACGCAGTCTGCATCGGCGTCCCCTGGTGCTTCGGACAACCCTCAGAGTGAGATAAACCTGTTCACCAAAATGAGGTCATCCCCATCCTTTGCCGCCCCATCTACCTGAAAGACGGAGGCGCACACCAGTCCACCACCCGTCCTTCAACTCTGAGCCGGGAACACTCCACTGCGCCGGCGTGCCCAGTTGGGCCGCTTCTTTTCCGTGCCATTTCTGGGCGGCAGCAACAAGCCCTGGGCGAGAAAGGGCCCTGGGCGATAAAGGGCCCTGGGCCATGGAGAGCAGGGCTGTCCGCAGGGCTGACCTACGCCGGCCAATTCTCACGAGCGTTCTGCCCAAACCAATCCTGGTTTGGGCAGAACGCTCGTGAGAATTGGCCGGAAAACGCCCGGCGAAGTCATTCGGGCGCTGCACGTCTGCTGGGCCGCCCCACCCCGGGGCCTTGAAGGGCATTGTGAGTGTCCGCACCGGATCGCCGCCAGGAGGCACTCCACAAGATGGAATGCAGCGAGGACAACGCCCGTGGATACTCGACCTGCGGGGGTCCCATCCCTGGCGGTCTACCATGGGGCCTGGCCCATCACAAAGTCCGGTCTGGAACGCTCGCCTGCTTCCCCAACCTTCCGCTTCCGGGGTCCTGTCCCTCATGGCCTCCATATTGGAAACCCTTAGTCCCGCAGCCACGCATCTCCCAACCACGCAGTCTCCATCGGCGCCTCCTGCTGCTTCAGACAACGCTCAGAGTGTGATAAACCTGTATGACCAAAATGAGGTCATCCCCATCCTTGTCCGCCCGATCTACCCGAAAGACGGAGGCGCACACCAGGCCACCACCCGTCCTTCAACTCTGCTCCGGGAACGCTCCACTGCGCCGGCGTGCCCAGGTGGGCCGCTTCTTTTCCGTGCCATTTCGGGGCGGCAGCAACAAGCCCTGGGCGAGAAAGGGCCCTGGGCGATAAAGGGCCCTGGGCCATGGAGAGCAGGGCTGTCCGCAGGGCTGACCTACGCTGGCCAATTCTCACGAGCGTTCTGCCCAAACCAATCCTGGTTTGGGCAGAACGCTCGTGAGAATTGGCCGGAAAACGCCCGGCGAAGTCATTCGGGCGCTGCACGTCTGCTGGGCCGCCCCACCCCGGGGCCTTGAAGGGCATTGTGAGTGTCCGCACCGGATCGCCGCCAGGAGGCACTCCACAAGATGGAATGCAGCGAGGACAACGCCCGTGGATCCTCGACCTGCGGGGGTCCCATCCCTGGCGGTCTACCATGGGGCCTGGCCCATCACAAAGTCCGGTCTGGAAGGCTCGCCTGCTTCCCCAACCTTCCGCTTCCGGGGTCCTGTCCCTCATGGCCTCCATATTGGAAACCCTTAGTCCCGCAGCCACGCATCTCCCAACCACGCAGTCTCCATCGGCGCCTCCTGGTGCTTCAGACAACGCTCAGAGTGTGATAAACCTGTATGACCAAAATGAGGTCATCCCCATCCTTGACCGCCCGATCTACCCGAAAGACGGAGGCGCACACCAGGCCACCACCCGTCCTACAACTCTGCTCCGGGAACGCTCCACTGCGCCGGCGTGCCCAGGTGGGCCGCTTCTTTTCCGTGCCATTTCGGGGCGGCAGCAACAAGCCCTGGGCGAGAAAGGGCCCTGGGCGATAAAGGGCCCTGGGCCATGGAGAGCAGGGCTGTCCGCAGGGCTGACCTACGCCGGCCAATTCTCACGAGCGTTCTGCCCAAACCAATACTGGTTTGGGCAGAACGCTCGTGAGAATTGGCCGGAAAACGCCCGGCGAAGTCATTCGGGCGCTGCACGTCTGCTGGGCCGACCCCCCCGGGGCCTTGAAGGGCATTGTGAGTGTCCGCAACTGATCACCGCCAGGAGGCAATCCACAAGATGGAATGCAGCGAGGACAACGCCCGTGGATCCTCGACCTGCGGGGGTCCCATCCCTGGCGCTCTACCATAGGGCCAGGCACATCACGAAGTCCGGTTTGGAACGCTCACCTGCCTCCCCAACCTTCTGCTTCCGGGGTCCTGTCCCTCATGGCCTCCATATTGGAAACCCTTAGTCCCGCAGCCACGCATCTCCCAACCACGCAGTCTGCATCGGCGTCCCCTGGTGCTTCGGACAACCCTCAGAGTGAGATAAACATGTATGACCAAAATGAGGTCATCCCCATCCTTTGCCGCCCCATCTACCTGAAAGACGGAGGCGCACACCAGTCCACCACCCGTCCTTCAACTCTGAGCCGGGAACACTCCACTGCACCGGCGTGCCCAGTTGGGCCGCTTCTTTTCCGTGCCATTTCTGGGCGGCAGCAACAAGCCCTGGGCGAGAAAGGGCCCTGGGCGATAAAGGGCCCTGGGCCATGGAGAGCAGGGCTGTCCGCAGGGCTGACCTACGCCGGCCAATTCTCACGAGCGTTCTGCCCAAACCAATCCTGGTTTGGGCAGAACGCTCGTGAGAATTGGCCGGAAAACGCCCGGCGAAGTCATTCGGGCGCTGCACGTCTGCTGGGCCGACCCCCCCGGGGCCTTGAAGGGCATTGTGAGTGTCCGCAACCGATCACCGCCAGGAGGCAATCCACAAGATGGAATGCAGCGAGGACAACGCCCGTGGATCCTCGACCTGCGGGGGTCCCATCCCTGGCGCTCTACCATAGGGCCAGGCCCATCACGAATTCCGGTTTGGAACGCTCACCTGCCTCCCCAACCTTCTGCTTCCGGGGTCCTGTCCCTCATGGCCTCCATATTGGAAACCCTTAGTCCCGCAGCCACGCATCTCCCAACCACGCAGTCTGCATCGGCGTCCCCTGGTGCTTCGGACAACCCTCAGAGTGAGATAAACCTGTTCACCAAAATGAGGTCATCCCCATCCTTTGCCGCCCCATCTACCTGAAAGACGGAGGCGCACACCAGTCCACCACCCGTCCTTCAACTCTGAGCCGGGAACACTCCACTGCGCCGGCGTGCCCAGTTGGGCCGCTTCTTTTCCGTGCCATTTCTGGGCGGCAGCAACAAGCCCTGGGCGAGAAAGGGCCCTGGGCGATAAAGGGCCCTGGGCCATGGAGAGCAGGGCTGTCCGCAGGGCTGACCTACGCCGGCCAATTCTCACGAGCGTTCTGCCCAAACCAATCCTGGTTTGGGCAGAACGCTCGTGAGAATTGGCCGGAAAACGCCCGGCGAAGTCATTCGGGCGCTGCACGTCTGCTGGGCCGCCCCACCCCGGGGCCTTGAAGGGCATTGTGAGTGTCCGCACCGGATCGCCGCCAGGAGGCACTCCACAAGATGGAATGCAGCGAGGACAACGCCCGTGGATCCTCGACCTGCGGGGGTCCCATCCCTGGCGGTCTACCATGGGGCCTGGCCCATCACAAAGTCCGGTCTGGAACGCTCGCCTGCTTCCCCAACCTTCCGCTTCCGGGGTCCTGTCCCTCATGGCCTCCATATTGGAAACCCTTAGTCCCGCAGCCACGCATCTCCCAACCACGCAGTCTCCATCGGCGCCTCCTGGTGCTTCAGACAACGCTCAGAGTGTGATAAACCTGTATGACCAAAATGAGGTCATCCCCATCCTTGACCGCCCGATCTACCCTAAAGACGGAGGCGCACACCAGGCCACCACCCGTCCTTCAACTCTGCTCCGGGAACGCTCCACTGCGCCGGCGTGCCCAGGTGGGCCGCTTCTTTTCCGTGCCATTTCGGGGCGGCAGCAACAAGCCCTGGGCGAGAAAGGGCCCTGGGCCATGGAGAGCAGGGCTGTCCGCAGGGCTGCCCTACGCCGGCCAATTCTCACGAGCGTTCTGCCCAAACCAATCCTGGTTTGGGCAGAACGCTCGTGAGAATTGGCCGGAAAACGCCCGGCGAAGTCATTCGGGCGCTGCACGTCTGCTGGGCCGACCCCCCCGGGGCCTTGAAGGGCATTGTGAGTGTCCGCATCCGATCACCGCCAGGAGGCAATCCACAAGATGGAATGCAGCGAGGACAACGCCCGTGGATCCTCGACCTGCGGGGGTCCCATCCCTGGCGCTCTACCATAGGGCCAGGCCCATCACGAAGTCCGGTTTGGAACGCTCAACTGCCTCCCCAACCTTCTGCTTCCGGGGTTCTGTCCCTCATGGCCTCCATATTGGAAACCCTTAGTCCCGCAGCCACGCATCTCCCAACCACGCAGTCTGCATCGGCGTCCCCTGGTGCTTCGGACAACCCTCAGAGTGAGATAAACCTGTTCACCAAAATGAGGTCATCCCCATCCTTTGCCGCCCCATCTACCTGAAAGACGGAGGCGCACACCAGTCCACCACCCGTCCTTCAACTCTGAGCCGGGAACACTCCACTGCGCCGGCGTGCCCAGTTGGGCCGCTTCTTTTCCGTGCCATTTCTGGGCGGCAGCAACAAGCCCTGGGCGAGAAAGGGCCCTGGGCGATAAAGGGCCCTGGGCCATGGAGAGCAGGGCTGTCCGCAGGGCTGACCTACGCCGGCCAATTCTCACGAGCGTTCTGCCCAAACCAATCCTGGTTTGGGCAGAACGCTCGTGAGAATTGGCCGGAAAACGCCCGGCGAAGTCATTCGGGCGCTGCACGTCTGCTGGGCCGCCCCACCCCGGGGCCTTGAAGGGCATTGTGAGTGTCCGCACCGGATCGCCGCCAGGAGGCACTCCACAAGATGGAATGCAGCGAGGACAACGCCCGTGGATACTCGACCTGCGGGGGTCCCATCCCTGGCGGTCTACCATGGGGCCTGGCCCATCACAAAGTCCGGTCTGGAACGCTCGCCTGCTTCCCCAACCTTCCGCTTCCGGGGTCCTGTCCCTCATGGCCTCCATATTGGAAACCCTTAGTCCCGCAGCCACGCATCTCCCAACCACGCAGTCTCCATCGGCGCCTCCTGGTGCTTCAGACAACGCTCAGAGTGTGATAAACCTGTATGACCAAAATGAGGTCATCCCCATCCTTGTCCGCCCGATCTACCCGAAAGACGGAGGCGCACACCAGGCCACCACCCGTCCTTCAACTCTGCTCCGGGAACGCTCCACTGCGCCGGCGTGCCCAGGTGGGCCGCTTCTTTTCCGTGCCATTTCGGGGCGGCAGCAACAAGCCCTGGGCGAGAAAGGGCCCTGGGCCATGGAGAGCAGGGCTGTCCGCAGGGCTGCCCTACGCCGGCCAATTCTCACGAGCGTTCTGCCCAAACCAATCCTGGTTTGGGCAGAACGCTCGTGAGAATTGGCCGGAAAACGCCCGGCGAAGTCATTCGGGCGCTGCACGTCTGCTGGGCCGACCCCCCCGGGGCCTTGAAGGGCATTGTGAGTGTCCGCATCCGATCACCGCCAGGAGGCAATCCACAAGATGGAATGCAGCGAGGACAACGCCCGTGGATCCTCGACCTGCGGGGGTCCCATCCCTGGCGCTCTACCATAGGGCCAGGCCCATCACGAAGTCCGGTTTGGAACGCTCACCTGCCTCCCCAACCTTCTGCTTCCGGGGTCCTGTCCCTCATGGCCTCCATATTGGAAACCCTTAGTCCCGCAGCCACGCATCTCCCAACCACGCAGTCTGCATCGGCGTCCCCTGGTGCTTCGGACCACCCTCAGAGTGAGATAAACCTGTTCACCAAAATGAGGTCATCCCCATCCTTTGCCGCCCCATCTACCTGAAAGACGGAGGCGCACACCAGTCCACCACCCGTCCTTCAACTCTGAGCCGGGAACACTCCACTGCGCCGGCGTGCCCAGTTGGGCCGCTTCTTTTCCGTGCCATTTCTGGGCGGCAGCAACAAGCCCTGGGCGAGAAAGGGCCCTGGGCGATAAAGGGCCCTGGGCCATGGAGAGCAGGGCTGTCCGCAGGGCTGACCTACGCCGGCCAATTCTCACGAGCGTTCTGCCCAAACCAATCCTGGTTTGGGCAGAACGCTCGTGAGAATTGGCCGGAAAACGCCCGGCGAAGTCATTCGGGCGCTGCACGTCTGCTGGGCCGCCCCACCCCGGGGCCTTGAAGGGCATTGTGAGTGTCCGCACCGGATCGCCGCCAGGAGGCACTCCACAAGATGGAATGCAGCGAGGACAACGCCCGTGGATCCTCGACCTGCGGTAGTCCCATCCCTGGCGGTCTACCATGGGGCCTGGCCCATCACAAAGTCCGGTCTGGAACGCTCGCCTGCTTCCCCAACCTTCCGCTTCCGGGGTCCTGTCCCTCATGGCCTCTATATTGGAAACCCTTAGTCCCGCAGCCACGCATCTCCCAACCACGCAGTCTCCATCGGCGCCTCCTGGTGCTTCAGACAACGCTCAGAGTGTGATAAACCTGTATGACCAAAATGAGGTCATCCCCATCCTTGACCGCCCGATCTACCCTAAAGACGGAGGCGCACACCAGGCCACCACCCGTCCTTCAACTCTGCTCCGGGAACGCTCCACTGCGCCGGCGTGCCCAGGTGGGCCGCTTCTTTTCCGTGCCATTTCGGGGCGGCAGCAACAAGCCCTGGGCGAGAAAGGGCCCTGGGCCATGGAGAGCAGGGCTGTCCGCAGGGCTGCCCTACGCCGGCCAATTCTCACGAGCGTTCTGCCCAAACCAATCCTGGTTTGGGCAGAACGCTCGTGAGAATTGGCCGGAAAACGCCCGGCGAAGTCATTCGGGCGCTGCACGTCTGCTGGGCCGACCCCCCCGGGGCCTTGAAGGGCATTGTGAGTGTCCGCATCTGATCACCCCCAGGAGGCAATCCACAAGATGGAATGCAGCGAGGACAACGCCCGTGGATCCTCGACCTGCGGGGGTCCCATCCCTGGCGCTCTACCATAGGGCCAGGCCCATCACGAAGTCCGGTTTGGAACGCTCACCTGCCTCCCCAACCTTCTGCTTCCGGGGTCCTGTCCCTCATGGCCTCCATATTGGAAACCCTTAGTCCCGCAGCCACGCATCTCCCAACCACGCAGTCTGCATCGGCGTCCCCTGGTGCTTCGGACAACCCTCAGAGTGAGATAAACCTGTTCACCAAAATGAGGTCATCCCCATCCTTTGCCGCCCCATCTACCTGAAAGACGGAGGCGCACACCAGTCCACCACCCGTCCTTCAACTCTGAGCCGGGAACACTCCACTGCGCCGGCGTGCCCAGTTGGGCCGCTTCTTTTCCGTGCCATTTCTGGGCGGCAGCAACAAGCCCTGGGCGAGAAAGGGCCCTGGGCGATAAAGGGCCCTGGGCAATGGAGAGCAGGGCTGTCCGCAGGGCTGACCTACGCCGGCCAATTCTCACGAGCGTTCTGCCCAAACCAATCCTGGTTTGGGCAGAACGCTCGTGAGAATTGGCCGGAAAACGCCTGGCGAAGTCATTCGGGCGCTGCACGTCTGCTGGGCCGCCCCACCACGGGGCCTTGAAGGGCATTGTGAGTGTCCGCACCGGATCGCCGCCAGGAGGCACTCCACAAGATGGAATGCAGCGAGGACAACGCCCGTGGATCCTCGACCTGCGGGGGTCCCATCCCTGGCGGTCTACCATGGGGCCTGGCCCATCACAAAGTCCGGTCTGGAACGCTCGCCTGCTTCCCCAACCTTCCGCTTCCGGGGTCCTGTCCCTCATGGCCTCCATATTGGAAACCCTTAGTCCCGCAGCCACGCATCTCCCAACAACGCAGTCTCCATCGGCGCCTCCTGGTGCTTCAGACAACGCTCAGAGTGTGATAAACCTGTATGACCAAAATGAGGTCATCCCCATCCTTGACCGCCCGATCTACCCGAAAGACGGAGGGGCACATCAGGCCACCACCCGTCCTTCAACTCTGCTCTGGGAACGCTCCACTGCGCCGGTGTGCCCAGGTGGGCCGCTTCATTTCCGTGCCATTTCGGGGCGGCAGCAACAAGCCCTGGGCGAGAAAGGGCCCTGGGCTATGGAGAGCAGGGCTGTCCGCAGGGCTGCCCTACGCCGGCCAATTCTCACGAGCGTTCTGCCCAAACCAATCCTGGTTTGGGCAGAACGCTCGTGAGAATTGGCCGGAAAACGCCCGGCGAAGTCATTCGGGCGCTGCACGTCTGCTGGGCCGCCCCACCCCGGGGCCTTGAAGGTCATTGTGAGTGTCCGCACCGGATCGCCGCCAGGAGGCACTCCACAAGATGGAATGCAGCGAGGACAACGCCCGTGGATCCTCGACCTGCGGGGGTCCCATCCCTGGCGGTCTACCATGGGGCCTGGCCCATCACAAAGTCCGGTCTGGAACGCTCGCCTGCTTCCCCAACCTTCCGCTTCCGGGGTCCTGTCCCTCATGGCCTCCATATTGGAAACCCTTAGTCCCGCAGCCACGCATCTCCCAACAACGCAGTCTCCATCGGCGCCTCCTGGTGCTTCAGACAACGCTCAGAGTGTGATAAACCTGTTTGACCAAAATGAGGTCATCCCCATCCTTGACCGCCCGATCTACCCGAAAGACGGTGGCGCACACCAGGCCACCACCCGTCCTTCAACTCTGAGCCGGGAACACTCCACTGCGCCGGCGTGCCCAGTTGGGCCGCTTCTTTTCCGTGCCATTTCTGGGCGGCAGCAACAAGCCCTGGGCGAAAGGGCCCTGGGCGATAAAGGGCCCTGGGCCATGGAGAGCAGGGCTGTCCGCAGGGCTGACCTACGCCGGCCAATTCTCACGAGCGTTCTGCCCAAACCAATCCTGGTTTGGGCAGAACGCTCGTGAGAATTGGCCGGAAAACGCCCGGCGAAGTCATTCGGGCGCTGCACGTCTGCTGGGCCGCCCCACCCCGGGGCCTTGAAGGGCATTGTGAGTGTCCGCACCGGATCGCCGCCAGGAGGCACTCCACAAGATGGAATGCAGCGAGGACAACGCCCGTGGATCCTCGACCTGCGGTAGTCCCATCCCTGGCGGTCTACCATGGGGCCTGGCCCATCACAAAGTCCGGTCTGGAACGCTCGCCTGCTTCCCCAACCTTCCGCTTCCGGGGTCCTGTCCCTCATGGCCTCTATATTGGAAACCCTTAGTCCCGCAGCCACGCATCTCCCAACCACGCAGTCTCCATCGGCGCCTCCTGGTGCTTCAGACAACGCTCAGAGTGTGATAAACCTGTATGACCAAAATGAGGTCATCCCCATCCTTGACCGCCCGATCTACCCTAAAGACGGAGGCGCACACCAGGCCACCACCCGTCCTTCAACTCTGCTCCGGGAACGCTCCACTGCGCCGGCGTGCCCAGGTGGGCCGCTTCTTTTCCGTGCCATTTCGGGGCGGCAGCAACAAGCCCTGGGCGAGAAAGGGCCCTGGGCCATGGAGAGCAGGGCTGTCCGCAGGGCTGCCCTACGCCGGCCAATTCTCACGAGCGTTCTGCCCAAACCAATCCTGGTTTGGGCAGAACGCTCGTGAGAATTGGCCGGAAAACGCCCGGCGAAGTCATTCGGGCGCTGCACGTCTGCTGGGCCGACCCCCCCGGGGCCTTGAAGGGCATTGTGAGTGTCCGCATCCGATCACCGCCAGGAGGCAATCCACAAGATGGAATGCAGCGAGGACAACGCCCGTGGATCCTCGACCTGCGGGGGTCCCATCCCTGGCGCTCTACCATAGGGCCAGGCCCATCACGAAGTCCGGTTTGGAACGCTCACCTGCCTCCCCAACCTTCTGCTTCCGGGGTTCTGTCCCTCATGGCCTCCATATTGGAAACCCTTAGTCCCGCAGCCACGCATCTCCCAACCACGCAGTCTGCATCGGCGTCCCCTGGTGCTTCGGACAACCCTCAGAGTGAGATAAACCTGTTCACCAAAATGAGGTCATCCCCATCCTTTGCCGCCCCATCTACCTGAAAGACGGAGGCGCACACCAGTCCACCACCCGTCCTTCAACTCTGAGCCGGGAACACTCCACTGCGCCGGCGTGCCCAGTTGGGCCGCTTCTTTTCCGTGCCATTTCTGGGCGGCAGCAACAAGCCCTGGGCGAGAAAGGGCCCTGGGCGATAAAGGGCCCTGGGCCATGGAGAGCAGGGCTGTCCGCAGGGCTGACCTACGCCGGCCAATTCTCACGAGCGTTCTGCCCAAACCAATCCTGGTTTGGGCAGAACGCTCGTGAGAATTGGCCGGAAAACGCCCGGCGAAGTCATTCGGGCGCTGCACGTCTGCTGGGCCGCCCCACCCCGGGGCCTTGAAGGGCATTGTGAGTGTCCGCACCGGATCGCCGCCAGGAGGCACTCCACAAGATGGAATGCAGCGAGGACAACGCCCGTGGATACTCGACCTGCGGGGGTCCCATCCCTGGCGGTCTACCATGGGGCCTGGCCCATCACAAAGTCCGGTCTGGAACGCTCGCCTGCTTCCCCAACCTTCCGCTTCCGGGGTCCTGTCCCTCATGGCCTCCATATTGGAAACCCTTAGTCCCGCAGCCACGCATCTCCCAACCACGCAGTCTCCATCGGCGCCTCCTGGTGCTTCAGACAACGCTCAGAGTGTGATAAACCTGTATGACCAAAATGAGGTCATCCCCATCCTTGTCCGCCCGATCTACCCGAAAGACGGAGGCGCACACCAGGCCACCACCCGTCCTTCAACTCTGCTCCGGGAACGCTCCACTGCGCCGGCGTGCCCAGGTGGGCCGCTTCTTTTCCGTGCCATTTCGGGGCGGCAGCAACAAGCCCTGGGCGAGAAAGGGCCCTGGGCCATGGAGAGCAGGGCTGTCCGCAGGGCTGCCCTACGCCGGCCAATTCTCACGAGCGTTCTGCCCAAACCAATCCTGGTTTGGGCAGAACGCTCGTGAGAATTGGCCGGAAAACGCCCGGCGAAGTCATTCGGGCGCTGCACGTCTGCTGGGCCGACCCCCCCGGGGCCTTGAAGGGCATTGTGAGTGTCCGCATCCGATCACCCCCAGGAGGCAATCCACAAGATGGAATGCAGCGAGGACAACGCCCGTGGATCCTCGACCTGCGGGGGTCCCATCCCTGGCGCTCTACCATAGGGCCAGGCCCATCACGAAGTCCGGTTTGGAACGCTCACCTGCCTCCCCAACCTTCTGCTTCCGGGGTCCTGTCCCTCATGGCCTCCATATTGGAAACCCTTAGTCCCGCAGCCACGCATCTCCCAACCACGCAGTCTGCATCGGCGTCCCCTGGTGCTTCGGACAACCCTCAGAGTGAGATAAACCTGTTCACCAAAATGAGGTCATCCCCATCCTTTGCCGCCCCATCTACCTGAAAGACGGAGGCGCACACCAGTCCACCACCCGTCCTTCAACTCTGAGCCGGGAACACTCCACTGCGCCGGCGTGCCCAGTTGGGCCGCTTCTTTTCCGTGCCATTTCTGGGCGGCAGCAACAAGCCCTGGGCGAGAAAGGGCCCTGGGCGATAAAGGGCCCTGGGCAATGGAGAGCAGGGCTGTCCGCAGGGCTGACCTACGCCGGCCAATTCTCACGAGCGTTCTGCCCAAACCAATCCTGGTTTGGGCAGAACGCTCGTGAGAATTGGCCGGAAAACGCCTGGCGAAGTCATTCGGGCGCTGCACGTCTGCTGGGCCGCCCCACCACGGGGCCTTGAAGGGCATTGTGAGTGTCCGCACCGGATCGCCGCCAGGAGGCACTCCACAAGATGGAATGCAGCGAGGACAACGCCCGTGGATCCTCGACCTGCGGGGGTCCCATCCCTGGCGGTCTACCATGGGGCCTGGCCCATCACAAAGTCCGGTCTGGAACGCTCGCCTGCTTCCCCAACCTTCCGCTTCCGGGGTCCTGTCCCTCATGGCCTCCATATTGGAAACCCTTAGTCCCGCAGCCACGCATCTCCCAACAACGCAGTCTCCATCGGCGCCTCCTGGTGCTTCAGACAACGCTCAGAGTGTGATAAACCTGTATGACCAAAATGAGGTCATCCCCATCCTTGACCGCCCGATCTACCCGAAAGACGGAGGGGCACATCAGGCCACCACCCGTCCTTCAACTCTGCTCTGGGAACGCTCCACTGCGCCGGTGTGCCCAGGTGGGCCGCTTCATTTCCGTGCCATTTCGGGGCGGCAGCAACAAGCCCTGGGCGAGAAAGGGCCCTGGGCTATGGAGAGCAGGGCTGTCCGCAGGGCTGCCCTACGCCGGCCAATTCTCACGAGCGTTCTGCCCAAACCAATCCTGGTTTGGGCAGAACGCTCGTGAGAATTGGCCGGAAAACGCCCGGCGAAGTCATTCGGGCGCTGCACGTCTGCTGGGCCGCCCCACCCCGGGGCCTTGAAGGTCATTGTGAGTGTCCGCACCGGATCGCCGCCAGGAGGCACTCCACAAGATGGAATGCAGCGAGGACAACGCCCGTGGATCCTCGACCTGCGGGGGTCCCATCCCTGGCGGTCTACCATGGGGCCTGGCCCATCACAAAGTCCGGTCTGGAACGCTCGCCTGCTTCCCCAACCTTCCGCTTCCGGGGTCCTGTCCCTCATGGCCTCCATATTGGAAACCCTTAGTCCCGCAGCCACGCATCTCCCAACAACGCAGTCTCCATCGGCGCCTCCTGGTGCTTCAGACAACGCTCAGAGTGTGATAAACCTGTATGACCAAAATGAGGTCATCCCCATCCTTGACCGCCCGATCTACCCGAAAGACGGTGGCGCACACCAGGCCACCACCCGTCCTTCAACTCTGCTCTGGGAACGCTCCACTGCGCCGGTGTGCCCAGGTGGGCCGCTTCTTTTCCGTGCCATTTCGGGGCGGCAGCAACAAGCCCTGGGCGAGAAAGGGCCCTGGGCCATGGAGAGCAGGGCTGTCCGCAGGGCTGCCCTACGCCGGCCAATTCTCACGAGCGTTCTGCCCAAACCAATCCTGGTTTGGGCAGAACGCTCGTGAGAATTGGCCGGAAAACGCCCGGCGAAGTCATTCGGGCGCTGCACGTCTGCTGGGCCGACCCCCCCGGGGCCTTGAAGGGCATTGTGAGTGTCCGCAACCGATCACCGCCAGGAGGCAATCCACAAGATGGAATGCAGCGAGGACAACGCCCGTGGATCCTCGACCTGCGGGGGTCCCATCCCTGGCGCTCTACCATAGGGCCAGGCCCATCACGAAGTCCGGTTTGGAACGCTCACCTGCCTCCCCAACCTTCTGCTTCCGGGGTCCTGTCCCTCATGGCCTCCATATTGGAAACCCTTAGTCCCGCAGCCACGCATCTCCCAACCACGCAGTCTGCATCGGCGTCCCCTGGTGCTTCGGACAACCCTCAGAGTGAGATAAACATGTATGACCAAAATGAGGTCATCCCCATCCTTTGCCGCCCCATCTACCTGAAAGACGGAGGCGCACACCAGTCCACCACCCGTCCTTCAACTCTGAGCCGGGAACACTCCACTGCACCGGCGTGCCCAGTTGGGCCGCTTCTTTTCCGTGCCATTTCTGGGCGGCAGCAACAAGCCCTGGGCGAGAAAGGGCCCTGGGCGATAAAGGGCCCTGGGCCATGGAGAGCAGGGCTGTCCGCAGGGCTGACCTACGCCGGCCAATTCTCACGAGCGTTCTGCCCAAACCAATCCTGGTTTGGGCAGAACGCTCGAAAGAATTGGCCGGAAAACGCCCGGCGAAGTCATTCGGGCGCTGCACGTCTGCTGGGCCGACCCCCCCGGGGCCTTGAAGGGCATTGTGAGTGTCCGCAACCGATCACCGCCAGGAGGCAATCCACAAGATGGAATGCAGCGAGGACAACGCCCGTGGATCCTCGACCTGCGGGGGTCCCATCCCTGGCGCTCTACTATAGGGCCAGGCCCATCACGAAGTCCGGATTGGAACGCTCACCTGCCTCCCCAACCTTCTGCTTCCGGGGTCCTGTCCCTCATGGCCTCCATATTGGAAACCCTTAGTCCCGCAGCCACGCATCTCCCAACCACGCAGTCTCCATCGGCGTCCCCTGGTGCTTCGGACAACCCTCAGAGTGAGATAAACATGTATGACCAAAATGAGGTCATCCCCATCCTTGACCGCCCGATCTACCCGAAAGACGGAGGCGCACACCAGGCCACCACCCGTCCTTCAACTCTGCTCCGGGAACGCTCCACTGCGCCGGCGTGCCCAGGTGGGCCGCTTCTTTTCCGTGCCATTTCGGGGCGGCAGCAACAAGCCCTGGGCGAGAAAGGGCCCTGGGCCATGGAGAGCAGGGCTGTCCACAGGGCTGCCCTACGCCGGCCAATTCTCACGAGCGTTCTGCCCAAACCAATCCTGGTTTGGGCAGAACGCTCGTGAGAATTGGCCGGAAAACGCCCGGCGAAGTCATTCGGGCGCTGCACGTCTGCTGGGCCGACCCCCCCGGGGCCTTGAAGGGGATTGTGAGTGTCCGCAACCGATCACCGCCAGGAGGCAATCCACAAGATGGAATGCAGCGAGGACAACGCCCGTGGATCCTCGACCTGCGGGGGTCCCATCCCTGGCGCTCTACCATAGGGCCAGGCCCATCACGAATTCCGGTTTGGAACGCTCACCTGCCTCCCCAACCTTCTGCTTCCGGGGTCCTGTCCCTCATGGCCTCCATATTGGAAACCCTTAGTCCCGCAGCCACGCATCTCCCAACCACGCAGTCTGCATCGGCGTCCCCTGGTGCTTCGGACAACCCTCAGAGTGAGATAAACCTGTTCACCAAAATGAGGTCATCCCCATCCTTTGCCGCCCCATCTACCTGAAAGACGGAGGCGCACACCAGTCCACCACCCGTCCTTCAACTCTGAGCCGGGAACACTCCACTGCGCCGGCGTGCCCAGTTGGGCCGCTTCTTTTCCGTGCCATTTCTGGGCGGCAGCAACAAGCCCTGGGCGAGAAAGGGCCCTGGGCGATAAAGGGCCCTGGGCCATGGAGAGCAGGGCTGTCCGCAGGGCTGACCTACGCCGGCCAATTCTCACGAGCGTTCTGCCCAAACCAATCCTGGTTTGGGCAGAACGCTCGTGAGAATTGGCCGGAAAACGCCCGGCGAAGTCATTCGGGCGCTGCACGTCTGCTGGGCCGCCCCACCCCGGGGCCTTGAAGGGCATTGTGAGTGTCCGCACCGGATCGCCGCCAGGAGGCACTCCACAAGATGGAATGCAGCGAGGACAACGCCCGTGGATCCTCGACCTGCGGGGGTCCCATCCCTGGCGGTCTACCATGGGGCCTGGCCCATCACAAAGTCCGGTCTGGAACGCTCGCCTGCTTCCCCAACCTTCCGCTTCCGGGGTCCTGTCCCTCATGGCCTCCATATTGGAAACCCTTAGTCCCGCAGCCACGCATCTCCCAACCACGCAGTCTCCATCGGCGCCTCCTGGTGCTTCAGACAACGCTCAGAGTGTGATAAACCTGTATGACCAAAATGAGGTTATCCCCATCCTTGACCGCCCGATCTACCCGAAAGACGGAGGCGCACACCAGGCCACCACCCGTCCTTCAACTCTGCTCCGGGAACGCTCCACTGCGCCGGCGTGCCCAGGTGGGCCGCTTCTTTTCCGTGCCATTTCGGGGCGGCAGCAACAAGCCCTGGGCGAGAAAGGGCCCTGGGCCATGGAGAGCAGGGCTGTCCGCAGGGCTGCCCTACGCCGGCCAATTCTCACGAGCGTTCTGCCCAAACCAATCTGGTTTGGGCAGAACGCTCGTGAGAATTGGCCGTAAAACGCCCGGCGAAGTCATTCGGGCGCTGCACGTCTGCTGGACCGACCCCCCCGGGGCCTTGAAGGGCATTGTGAGTGTCCGCAACCGATCACCGCCAGGAGGCAATCCACAAGATGGAATGCAGCGAGGACAACGCCCGTGGATCCTCGACCTGCGGGGGTCCCATCCCTGGCGCTCTACCATAGGGCCAGGCCCATCACGAAGTCCGGTTTGGAACGCTCACCTGCCTCCCCAACCTTCTGCTTCCGGGGTCCTGTCCCTCATGGCCTCCATATTGGAAACCCTTAGTCCCGCAGCCACGCATCTCCCAACCACGCAGTCTGCATCGGCGTCCCCTGGTGCTTCGGACAACCCTCAGAGTGAGATAAACCTGTTCACCAAAATGAGGTCATCCCCATCCTTTGCCGCCCCATCTACCTGAAAGACGGAGGCGCACACCAGTCCACCACCCGTCCTTCAACTCTGAGCCGGGAACACTCCACTGCGCCGGCGTGCCCAGTTGGGCCGCTTCTTTTCCGTGCCATTTCTGGGCGGCAGCAACAAGCCCTGGGCGAGAAAGGGCCCTGGGCGATAAAGGGCCCTGGGCCATGGAGAGCAGGGCTGTCCGCAGGGCTGACCTACGCCGGCCAATTCTCACGAGCGTTCTGCCCAAACCAATCCTGGTTTGGGCAGAACGCTCGTGAGAATTGGCCGGAAAACGCCCGGCGAAGTCATTCGGGCGCTGCACGTCTGCTGGGCCGCCCCACCCCGGGGCCTTGAAGGGCATTGTGAGTGTCCGCACCGGATCGCCGCCAGGAGGCACTCCACAAGATGGAATGCAGCGAGGACAACGCCCGTGGATCCTCGACCTGCGGGGGTCCCATCCCTGGCGGTCTACCATGGGGCCTGGCCCATCACAAAGTCCGGTCTGGAACGCTCGCCTGCTTCCCCAACCTTCCGCTTCCGGGGTCCTGTCCCTCATGGCCTCCATATTGGAAACCCTTAGTCCCGCAGCCACGCATCTCCCAACCACGCAGTCTCCATCGGCGCCTCCTGGTGCTTCAGACAACGCTCAGAGTGTGATAAACCTGTATGACCAAAATGAGGTTATCCCCATCCTTGACCGCCCGATCTACCCGAAAGACGGAGGCGCACACCAGGCCACCACCCGTCCTTCAACTCTGCTCCGGGAACGCTCCACTGCGCCGGCGTGCCCAGGTGGGCCGCTTCTTTTCCGTGCCATTTCGGGGCGGCAGCAACAAGCCCTGGGCGAGAAAGGGCCCTGGGCCATGGAGAGCAGGGCTGTCCGCAGGGCTGCCCTACGCCGGCCAATTCTCACGAGCGTTCTGCCCAAACCAATCTGGTTTGGGCAGAACGCTCGTGAGAATTGGCCGTAAAACGCCCGGCGAAGTCATTCGGGCGCTGCACGTCTGCTGGACCGACCCCCCCGGGGCCTTGAAGGGCATTGTGAGTGTCCGCAACCGATCACCGCCAGGAGGCAATCCACAAGATGGAATGCAGCGAGGACAACGCCCGTGGATCCTCGACCTGCGGGGGTCCCATCCCTGGCGCTCTACCATAGGGCCAGGCCCATCACGAAGTCCGGTTTGGAACGCTCACCTGCCTCCCCAACCTTCTGCTTCCGGGGTCCTGTCCCTCATGGCCTCCATATTGGAAACCCTTAGTCCCGCAGCCACGCATCTCCCAACCACGCAGTCTGCATCGGCGTCCCCTGGTGCTTCGGACAACCCTCAGAGTGAGATAAACCTGTTCACCAAAATGAGGTCATCCCCATCCTTTGCCGCCCCATCTACCTGAAAGACGGAGGCGCACACCAGTCCACCACCCGTCCTTCAACTCTGAGCCGGGAACACTCCACTGCGCCGGCGTGCCCAGTTGGGCCGCTTCTTTTCCGTGCCATTTCTGGGCGGCAGCAACAAGCCCTGGGCGAGAAAGGGCCCTGGGCGATAAAGGGCCCTGGGCCATGGAGAGCAGGGCTGTCCGCAGGGCTGACCTACGCCGGCCAATTCTCACGAGCGTTCTGCCCAAACCAATCCTGGTTTGGGCAGAACGCTAATGAGAATTGGCCGGAAAAACGCCCGGCGAAGTCATTCGGGCGCTGCACGTCTGCTGGGCCGCCCCACCCCGGGGCCTTGAAGGGCATTGTGAGTGTCCGCACCGGATCGCCGCCAGGAGGCACTCCACAAGATGGAATGCAGCGAGGACAACGCCCGTGGATCCTCGACCTGCGGGGGTCCCATCCCTGGCGGTCTACCATGGGGCCTGGCCCATCACAAAGTCCGGTCTGGAACGCTCGCCTGCTTCCCCAACCTTCCGCTTCCGGGGTCCTGTCCCTCATGGCCTCCATATTGGAAACCCTTAGTCCCGCAGCCACGCATCTCCCAACCACGCAGTCTCCATCGGCGCCTCCTGGTGCTTCAGACAACGCTCAGAGTGTGATAAACCTGTATGACCAAAATGAGGTCATCCCCATCCTTGACCGCCCGATCTACCCGAAAGACGGAGGCGCACACCAGGCCACCACCCGTCCTTCAACTCTGCTCCGGGAACGCTCCACTGCGCCAGCGTGCCCAGGTGGGCCGCTTCTTTTCCGTGCCATTTCGGGGCGGCAGCAACAAGCCCTGGGCGAGAAAGGGCCCTGGGCCATGGAGAGCAGGGCTGTCCGCAGGGCTGCCCTACGCCGGCCAATTCTCACGAGCGTTCTGCCCAAACCAATCTGGTTTGGGCAGAACGCTCGTGAGAATTGGCCGTAAAACGCCCGGCGAAGTCATTCGGGCGCTGCACGTCTGCTGGGCCGACCCCCCCGGGGCCTTGAAGGGCATTGTGAGTGTCCGCAACCGATCACCGCCAGGAGGCAATCCACAAGATGGAATGCAGCGAGGACAACGCCCGTGGATCCTCGACCTGCGGGGGTCCCATCCCTGGCGCTCTACCATAGGGCCAGGCCCATCACGAAGTCCGGTTTGGAACGCTCACCTGCCTCCCCAACCTTCTGCTTCCGGGGTCCTGTCCCTCATGGCCTCCATATTGGAAACCCTTAGTCCCGCAGCCACGCATCTCCCAACCACGCAGTCTCCATCGGCGCCTCCTGGTGCTTCAGACAACGCTCAGAGTGTGATAAACCTGTATGACCAAAATGAGGTCATCCCCATCCTTGACCGCCCGATCTACCCGAAAGACGGAGGCGCACACCAGGCCACCACCCGTCCTTCAACTCTGCTCCGGGAACGCTCCACTGCGCCGGCGTGCCCAGGTGGGCCGCTTCTTTTCCGTGCCATTTCGGGGCGGCAGCAACAAGCCCTGGGCGAGAAAGGGCCCTGGGCCATGGAGAGCAGGGCTGTCCGCAGGGCTGCCCTACGCCGGCCAATTCTCACGAGCGTTCTGCCCAAACCAATCCTGGTTTGGGCAGAACGCTCGTGAGAATTGGCCGGAAAACGCCCGGCGAAGTCATTCGGGCGCTGCACGTCTGCTGGGCCGACCCCCCCGGGGCCTTGAAGGGCATTGTGAGTGTCCGCAACCGATCACCGCCAGGAGGCAATCCACAAGATGGAATGCAGCGAGGACAACGCCCGTGGATCCTCGACCTGCGGGGGTCCCATCCCTGGCGCTCTACCATAGGGCCAGGCCCATCACGAAGTCCGGTTTGGAACGCTCACCTGCCTCCCCAACCTTCTGCTTCCGGGGTCCTGTCCCTCATGGCCTCCATATTGGAAACCCTTAGTCCCGCAGCCACGTATCTCCCAACCACGCAGTCTGCATCGGCGTCCCCTGGTGCTTCGGACCACCCTCAGAGTGAGATAAACCTGTTCACCAAAATGAGGTCATCCCCATCCTTTGCCGCCCCATCTACCTGAAAGACGGAGGCGCACACCAGTCCACCACCCGTCCTTCAACTCTGAGCCGGGAACACTCCACTGCGCCGGCGTGCCCAGTTGGGCCGCTTCTTTTCCGTGCCATTTCTGGGCGGCAGCAACAAGCCCTGGGCGAGAAAGGGCCCTGGGCGATAAAGGGCCCTGGGCCATGGAGAGCAGGGCTGTCCGCAGGGCTGACCTACGCCGGCCCATTCTCACGAGCGTTCTGCCCAAACCAATCCTGGTTTGGGCAGAACGCTCGTGAGAATTGGCCGGAAAACGCCTGGCGAAGTCATTCGGGCGCTGCACGTCTGCTGGGCTGCCCCACCCCGGGGCCTTGAAGGGCATTGTGAGTGTCCGCACCGGATCGCCGCCAGGAGGCACTCCACAAGATGGAATGCAGCGAGGACAACGCCCGTGGATCCTCGACCTGCGGGGGTCCCATCCCTGGCGGTCTACCGTGGGGCCTGGCCCATCACAAAGTCCGGTCTGGAACGCTCGCCTGCTTCCCCAACCTTCCGCTTCCGGGGTCCTGTCCCTCATGGCCTCCATATTGGAAACCCTTAGTCCCGCAGCCACGCATCTCCCAACCACGCAGTCTCCATCGGCGCCTCCTGGTGCTTCAGACAACGCTCAGAGTGTGATAAACCTGTATGACCAAAATGAGGTCATCCCCATCCTTGACCGCCCGATCTACCCGAAAGACGGAGGCGCACACCAGGCCACCACCCGTCCTTCAACTCTGCTCCGGGAACGCTCCACTGCGCCGGCGTGCCCAGGTGGGCCGCTTCTTTTCCGTGCCATTTCGGGGCGGCAGCAACAAGCCCTGGGCGAGAAAGGGCCCTGGGCCATGGAGAGCAGGGCTGTCCGCAGGGCTGCCCTACGCCGGCCAATTCTCACGAGCGTTCTGCCCAAACCAATCCTGGTTTGGGCAGAACGCTCGTGAGAATTGGCCGGAAAACGCCCGGCGAAGTCATTCGGGCGCTGCACGTCTGCTGGCCCGACCCCCCCGGGGCCTTGAAGGGCATTGTGAGTGTCCGCAACCGATCACCGCCAGGAGGCAATCCACAAGATGGAATGCAGCGAGGACAACGCCCGTGGATCCTCGACCTGCGGGGGTCCCATCCCTGGCGCTCTACCATAGGGCCAGGCCCATCACGAAGTCCGGTTTGGAACGCTCACCTGCCTCCCCAACCTTCTGCTTCCGGGGTCCTGTCCCTCATGGCCTCCATATTGGAAACCCTTAGTCCCGCAGCCACGCATCTCCCAACCACGCAGTCTGCATCGGCGTCCCCTGGTGCTTCGGACAACCCTCAGAGTGAGATAAACCTGTTCACCAAAATGAGGTCATCCCCATCCTTTGCCGCCCCATCTACCTGAAAGACGGAGGCGCACACCAGTCCACCACCCGTCCTTCAACTCTGAGCCGGGAACACTCCACTGCGCCGGCGTGCCCAGTTGGGCCGCTTCTTTTCCGTGCCATTTCTGGGCGGCAGCAACAAGCCCTGGGCGAGAAAGGGCCCTGGGCGATAAAGGGCCCTGGGCCATGGAGAGCAGGGCTGTCCGCAGGGCTGACCTACGCCGGCCAATTCTCACGAGCGTTCTGCCCAAACCAATCCTGGTTTGGGCAGAACGCTCGTGAGAATTGGCCGGAAAACGCCTGGCGAAGTCATTCGGGCGCTGCACGTCTGCTGGGCCGCCCCACCCCGGGGCCTTGAAGGGCATTGTGAGTGTCCGCACCGGATCGCCGCCAGGAGGCACTCCACAAGATGGAATGCAGCGAGGACAACGCCCGTGGATCCTCGACCTGCGGGGGTCCCATCCCTGGCGGTCTACCATGGGGCCTGGCCCATCACAAAGTCCGGTCTGGAACGCTCGCCTGCTTCCCCAACCTTCCGCTTCCGGGGTCCTGTCCCTCATGGCCTCCATATTGGAAACCCTTAGTCCCGCAGCCACGCATCTCCCAACCACGCAGTCTCCATCGGCGCCTCCTGGTGCTTCAGACAACGCTCAGAGTGTGATAAACCTGTATGACCAAAATGAGGTCATCCCCATCCTTGACCGCCCGATCTACCCGAAAGACGGAGGCGCACACCAGGCCACCACCCGTCCTTCAACTCTGCTCCGGGAACGCTCCACTGCGCCGGCGTGCCCAGGTGGGCCGCTTCTTTTCCGTGCCATTTCGGGGCGGCAGCAACAAGCCCTGGGCGAGAAAGGGCCCTGGGCCATGGAGAGCAGGGCTGTCCGCAGGGCTGCCCTACGCCGGCCAATTCTCACGAGCGTTCTGCCCAAACCAATCCTGGTTTGGGCAGAACGCTCGTGAGAATTGGCCGGAAAACGCCCGGCGAAGTCATTCGGGCGCTGCACGTCTGCTGGGCCGACCCCCCCGGGGCCTTGAAGGGCATTGTGAGTGTCCGCAACCGATCACCGCCAGGAGGCAATCCACAAGATGGAATGCAGCGAGGACAACGCCCGTGGATCCTCGACCTGCGGGGGTCCCATCCCTGGCGCTCTACCATAGGGCCAGGCCCATCACGAAGTCCGGTTTGGAACGCTCACCTGCCTCCCCAACCTTCTGCTTCCGGGGTCCTGTCCCTCATGGCCTCCATATTGGAAACCCTTAGTCCCGCAGCCACGCATCTCCCAACCACGCAGTCTGCATCGGCGTCCCCTGGTGCTTCGGACAACCCTCAGAGTGAGATAAACCTGTTCACCAAAATGAGGTCATCCCCATCCTTTGCCGCCCCATCTACCTGAAAGACGGAGGCGCACACCAGTCCACCACCCGTCCTTCAACTCTGAGCCGGGAACACTCCACTGCGCCGGCGTGCCCAGTTGGGCCGCTTCTTTTCCGTGCCATTTCAGGGCGGCAGCAACAAGCCCTGGGCGAGAAAGGGCCCTGGGCGATAAAGGGCCCTGGGCCATGGAGAGCAGGGCTGTCCGCAGGGCTGACCTACGCCGGCCAATTCTCACGAGCGTTCTGCCGAAAACCAATCCTGGTTTGGGCAGAACGCTCGTGAGAATTGGCCGGAAAACGCCTGGCGAAGTCATTCGGGCGCTGCACGTCTGCTGGGCCGCCCCACCCCGGGGCCTTGAAGGGCATTGTGAGTGTCCGCACCGGATCGCCGCCAGGAGGCACTCCACAAGATGGAATGCAGCGAGGACAACGCCCGTGGATCCTCGACCTGCGGGGGTCCCATCCCTGGCGCTCTACCATAGGGCCAGGCCCATCACGAAGTCCGGTTTGGAACGCTCACCTGCCTCCCCAACCTTCTGCTTCCGGGGTCCTGTCCCTCATGGCCTCCATATTGGAAACCCTTAGTCCCGCAGCCACGCATCTCCCAACCACGCAGTCTGCATCGGCGTCCCCTGGTGCTTCGGACAACCCTCAGAGTGAGATAAACCTGTTCACCAAAATGAGGTCATCCCCATCCTTTGCCGCCCCATCTACCTGAAAGACGGAGGCGCACACCAGTCCACCGCCCGTCCTTCAACTCTGAGCCGGGAACACTCCACTGCGCCGGCGTGCCCAGTTGGGCCGCTTCTTTTCCGTGCCATTTCTGGGCGGCAGCAACAAGCCCTGGGCGAGAAAGGGCCCTGGGCGATAAAGGGCCCTGGGCCATGGAGAGCAGGGCTGTCCGCAGGGCTGACCTACGCCGGCCAATTCTCACGAGCGTTCTGCCCAAACCAATCCTGGTTTGGGCAGAACGCTCGTGAGAATTGGCCGGAAAACGCCTGGCGAAGTCATTCGGGCGCTGCACGTCTGCTGGGCCGCCCCACCCCGGGGCCTTGAAGGGCATTGTGAGTGTCCGCACCGGATCGCCGCCAGGAGGCACTCCACAAGATGGAATGCAGCGAGGACAACGCCCGTGGATCCTCGACCTGCGGGGGTCCCATCCCTGGCGGTCTACCATGGGGCCTGGCCCATCACAAAGTCCGGTCTGGAACGCTCGCCTGCTTCCCCAACCTTCCGCTTCCGGGGTCCTGTCCCTCATGGCCTCCATATTGGAAACCCTTAGTCCCGCAGCCACGCATCTCCCAACCACGCAGTCTCCATCGGCGCCTCCTGGTGCTTCAGACAACGCTCAGAGTGTGATAAACCTGTATGACCAAAATGAGGTCATCCCCATCCTTGACCGCCCGATCTACCCGAAAGACGGAGGCGCACACCAGGCCACCACCCGTCCTTCAACTCTGCTCCGGGAACGCTCCACTGCGCCGGCGTGCCCAGGTGGGCCGCTTCTTTTCCGTGCCATTTCGGGGCGGCAGCAACAAGCCCTGGGCGAGAAAGGGCCCTGGGCCATGGAGAGCAGGGCTGTCCGCAGGGCTGCCCTACGCCGGCCAATTCTCACGAGCGTTCTGCCCAAACCAATCCTGGTTTGGGCAGAACGCTCGTGAGATTTGGCCGGAAAACGCCCGGCGAAGTCATTCGGGCGCTGCACGTCTGCTGGGCCGACCCCCCCGGGGCCTTGAAGGGCATTGTGAGTGTCCGCAACCGATCACCGCCAGGAGGCAATCCACAAGATGGAATGCAGCGAGGACAACGCCCGTGGATCCTCGACCTGCGGGGGTCCCATCCCTGGCGCTCTACCATAGGGCCAGGCCCATCACGAAGTCCGGTTTGGAACGCTCACCTGCCTCCCCAACCTTCTGCTTCCGGGGTCCTGTCCCTCATGGCCTCCATATTGGAAACCCTTAGTCCCGCAGCCACGCATCTCCCAACCACGCAGTCTGCATCGGCGTCCCCTGGTGCTTCGGACAACCCTCAGAGTGAGATAAACCTGTTCACCAAAATGAGGTCATCCCCATCCTTTGCCGCCCCATCTACCTGAAAGACGGAGGCGCACACCAGTCCACCACCCGTCCTTCAACTCTGAGCCGGGAACACCCCACTGCGCCGGCGTGCCCAGTTGGGCCGCTTCTTTTCCGTGCCATTTCTGGGCGGCAGCAACAAGCCCTGGGCGAGAAAGGGCCCTGGGCGATAAAGGGCCCTGGGCCATGGAGAGCAGGGCTGTCCGCAGGGCTGACCTACGCCGGCCAATTCTCACGAGCGTTCTGCCCAAACCAATCCTGGTTTGGGCAGAACGCTCGTGAGAATTGGCCGGAAAACGCCTGGCGAAGTCATTCGGGCGCTGCACGTCTGCTGGGCCGCCCCACCCCGGGGCCTTGAAGGGCATTGTGAGTGTCCGCACCGGATCGCCGCCAGGAGGCACTCCACAAGATGGAATGCAGCGAGGACAACGCCCGTGGATCCTCGACCTGCGGGGGTCCCATCCCTGGCGGTCTACCATGGGGCCTGGCCCATCACAAAGTCCGGTCTGGAACGCTCGCCGGCTTCCCCAACCTTCCGCTTCCGGGGTCCTGTCCCTCATGGCCTCCATATTGGAAACCCTTAGTCCCGCAGCCACGCATCTCCCAACCACGCAGTCTCCATCGGCGCCTCCTGGTGCTTCAGACAACGCTCAGAGTGTGATAAACCTGTATGACCAAAATGAGGTCATCCCCATCCTTGACCGCCCGATCTACCCGAAAGACGGAGGCGCACACCAGGCCACCACCCGTCCTTCAACTCTGCTCCGGGAACGCTCCACTGCGCCGGCGTGCCCAGGTGGGCCGCTTCTTTTCCGTGCCATTTCGGGGCGGCAGCAACAAGCCCTGGGCGAGAAAGGGCCCTGGGCCATGGAGAGCAGGGCTGTCCGCAGGGCTGCCCTACGCCGGCCAATTCTCACGAGCGTTCTGCCCAAACCAATCCTGGTTTGGGCAGAACGCTCGTGAGAATTGGCCGGAAAACGCCCGGCGAAGTCATTCGGGCGCTGCACGTCTGCTGGGCCGACCCCCCCGGGGCCTTGAAGGGCATTGTGAGTGTCCGCAACCGATCACCGCCAGGAGGCAATCCACAAGATGGAATGCAGCGAGGACAACGCCCGTGGATCCTCGACCTGCGGGGTCCCATCCCTGGCGCTCTACCATAGGGCCAGGCCCATCACGAAGTCCGGTTTGGAACGCTCACCTGCCTCCCCAACCTTCTGCTTCCGGGGTCCTGTCCCTCATGGCCTCCATATTGGAAACCCTTAGTCCCGCAGCCACGCATCTCCCAACCACGCAGTCTGCATCGGCGTCCCCTGGTGCTTCGGACAACCCTCAGAGTGAGATAAACCTGTTCACCAAAATGAGGTCATCCCCATCCTTTGCCGCCCCATCTACCTGAAAGACGGAGGCGCACACCAGTCCACCACCCGTCCTTCAACTCTGAGCCGGGAACACTCCACTGCGCCGGCGTGCCCAGTTGGGCCGCTTCTTTTCCGTGCCATTTCTGGGCGGCAGCAACAAGCCCTGGGCGAGAAAGGGCCCTGGGCGATAAAGGGTCCTGGGCCATGGAGAGCAGGGCTGTCCGCAGGGCTGACCTACGCCGGCCAATTCTCACGAGCGTTCTGCCCAAACCAATCCTGGTTTGGGCAGAACGCTCGTGAGAATTGGCCGGAAAACGCCTGGCGAAGTCATTCGGGCGCTACACGTCTGCTGGGCCGCCCCACCCCGGGGCCTTGAAGGGCATTGTGAGTGTCCGCACCGGATCGCCGCCAGGAGGCACTCCACAAGATGGAATGCAGCGAGGACAACGCCCGTGGATCCTCGACCTGCGGGGGTCCCATCCCTGGCGGTCTACCATGGGGCCTGGCCCATCACAAAGTCCGGTCTGGAACGCTCGCCTGCTTCCCCAACCTTCCGCTTCCGGGGTCCTGTCCCTCATGGCCTCCATATTGGAAACCCTTAGTCCCGCAGCCACGCATCTCCCAACCACGCAGTCTGCATCGTCGTCCCCTGGTGCTTCGGACAACCCTCAGAGTGAGATAAACCTGTTCACCAAAATGAGGTCATCCCCATCCTTTGCCGCCCCATCTACCTGAAAGACGGAGGCGCACACCAGTCCACCACCCGTCCTTCAACTCTGAGCCGGGAACACTCCACTGCACCGGCGTGCCCAGGTGGGCCGCTTCTTTTCCGTGCCATTTCTGGGCGGCAGCAACAAGCCCTGGGCGAGAAAGGGCCCTGGGCGATAAAGGGCCCTGGGCCATGGAGAGCAGGGCTGTCCGCAGGGCTGACCTACGCCGGCCAATTCTCACGAGCGTTCTGCCCAAACCAATCCTGGTTTGGGCAGAACGCTCGTGAGAATTGGCCGGAAAACGCCTGGCGAAGTCATTCGGGCGCTGCACGTCTGCTGGGCCGCCCCACCCCGGGGCCTTGAAGGGCATTGTGAGTGTCCGCACCGGATCGCCGCCAGGAGGCACTCCACAAGATGGAATGCAGCGAGGACAACGCCCGTGGATCATCGACCTGCGGGGGTCCCATCCCTGGCGGTCTACCATGGGGCCTGGCCCATCACAAATTCTGGTCTGGAACGCTCGCCTGCTTCCCCAACCTTCCGCTTCCGGGGTCCTGTCCCTCATGGCCTCCATATTGGAAACCCTTAGTCCCGCAGCCACGCATCTCCCAACCACGCAGTCTCCATCGGCGCCTCCTGGTGCTTCAGACAACGCTCAGAGTGTGATAAACCTGTATGACCAAAATGAGGTCATCCCCATCCTTGACCACCCGATCTACCCGAAAGACGGAGGCGCACACGAGGCCACCACCCGTCCTTCAACTCTGCTCCGGGAACGCTCCACTGCGCCGGCGTGCCCAGTTGGGCCGCTTCTTTTCCGTGCCATTTCTGGGCGGCAGCAACAAGCCCTGGGCGAGAAAGGGCCCTGGGCGATAAAGGGCCCTGGGCCATGGAGAGCAGGGCTGTCCGCAGGGCTGACCTACGCCGGCCAATTCTCACGAGCGTTCTGCCCAAACCAATATTGGTTTGGGCAGAACGCTCGTGAGAATTGGCCGGAAAACGCCTGGCGAAGTCATTCGGGCGCTGCACGTCTGCTGGGCCGTCCCACCCCGGGGCCTTGAAGGGCATTGTGAGTGTCCGCACCGGATCGCCGCCAGGAGGCACTCCACAAGATGGAATGCAGCGAGGACAACGCCCGTGAATCCTCGACCTGCGGGGGTCCCATCCCTGGCGCTCTACCATAGGGCCAGGCCCATCACGAAGTCCGGTTTGGAATGCTCACCTGCCTCCCCAACCTTCTGCTTCCGGGGTCCTGTCCTTCATGGCCTCCATATTGGAAATCCTTAGTCCCGCAGCCACGCATCTCCCAACCACGCAGTCTGCATCGGCGTCCCCTGGTGCTTCGGACAACCCTCAGAGTGAGATAAACCTGTTCACCAAAATGAGGTCATCCCCATCCTTTGCCGCCCCATCTACCTGAAAGACGGAGGCGCACACCAGTCCACCACCCGTCCTTCAACTCTGAGCCGGGAACACTCCACTGCGCCGGCGTGCCCAGTTGGGCCGCTTCTTTTCCGTGCCATTTCTGGGCGGCAGCAACAAGCCCTGGGCGAGAAAGGGCCCTGGGCGATAAAGGGCCCTGGGCCATGGAGAGCAGGGCTGTCCGCAGGGCTGACCTACGCCGGCCAATTCTCACGAGCGTTCTGCCCAAACCAATCCTGGTTTGGGCAGAACGCTCGTGAGAATTGGCCGGAAAACGCCTGGCGAAGTCATTCGGGCGCTGCACGTCTGCTGGGCCGCCCCACCCCGGGGCCTTGAAGGGCATTGTGAGTGTCCGCACCGGATCGCCGCCAGGAGGCACTCCACAAGATGGAATGCAGCGAGGACAACGCCCGTGGATCCTCGACCTGCGGGGGTCCCATCCCTGGCGGTCTACCATGGGGCCTGGCCCATCACAAAGTCCGGGCTGGAACGCTCGCCTGCTTCCCCAACCTTCCGCTTCCGGGGTCCTGTCCCTCATGGCCTCCATATTGGAAACCCTTAGTCCCGCAGCCACCCATCTCCCAACCACGCAGTCTCCATCGGCGCCTCCTGGTGCTTCAGACAACGCTCAGAGTGTGATAAACCTGTATGACCAAAATGAGGTCATCCCCATCCTTGACCGCCCGATCTACCCGAAAGACGGAGGCGCACACCAGGCCACCACCCGTCCTTCAACTCTGCTCCGGGAACGCTCCACTGCGCCGGCGTGCCCAGGTGGGCCGCTTCGTTTCCGTGCCATTTCGGGGCGGCAGCAACAAGCCCTGGGCGAGAAAGGGCCCTGGGCCATGGAGAGCAGGGCTGTCCGCAGGGCTGCCCTACGCCGGCCAATTCTCACGAGCGTTCTGCCCAAACCAATCCTGGTTTGGGCAGAACGCTCGTGAGAATTGGCCGGAAAACGCCCGGCGAAGTCATTCGGGCGCTGCACGTCTGCTGGGCCGACCCCCCCGGGGCCTTGAAGGGCATCGTGAGTGTCCGCAACCGATCACCGCCAGGAGGCAATCCACAAGATGGAATGCAGCGAGGACAACGCCCGTGGATCCTCGACCTGCGGGGGTCCCATCACTGGCGCTCTACCATAGGGCCAGGCCCATCACGAAGTCCGGTTTGGAACGCTCACCTGCCTCCCCAACCTTCTGCTTCCGGGGTCCTGTCCCTCATGGCCTCCATATTGGAAACCCTTAGTCCCGCAGCCACGCATCTCCCAACCACGCAGTCTGCATCGGCGTCCCCTGGTGCTTCGGACAACCCTCAGAGTGAGATAAACCTGTTCACCAAAATGAGGTCATCCCCATCCTTTGCCGCCCCATCTACCTGAAAGACGGAGGCGCACACCAGTCCACCACCCGTCCTTCAACTCTGAGCCGGGAACACTCCACTGCGCCGGCGTGCCCAGGTGGGCCGCTTCTTTTCCGTGCCATTTCTGGGCGGCAGCAACAAGCCCTGGGCGAGAAAGGGCCCTGGGCGATAAAGGGCCCTGGGCCATGGAGAGCAGGGCTGTCCGCAGGGCTGACCTACGCCGGCCAATTCTCACGAGCGTTCTGCCCAAACCAATCCTGGTTTGGGCAGAACGCTCGTGAGAATTGGCCGGAAAACGCCTGGCGAAGTCATTCGGGCGCTGCACATCTGCTGGGCCGCCCCCCCCCGGGACCTGAAGGGCATTGTGAGTGTCCGCACCGGATCGCCGCCAGGAGGCACTCCACAAGATGGAATGCAGCGAGGACAACGCCCGTGGATCCTCGACCTGCGGGGGTCCCATCCCTGGCGGTCTACCATGGGGCCTGGCCCATCACAAAGTCCGGTCTGGAACGCTCGCCTGCTTCCCCAACCTTCCGCTTCCGGGGTCCTGTCCCTCATGGCCTCCATATTGGAAACCCTTAGTCCCGCAGCCACGCATCTCCCAACCACGCAGTCTCCATCGGCGCCTCCTGGTGCTTCAGACAACGCTCAGAGTGTGATAAACCTGTATGACCAAAATGAGGTCATCCCCATCCTTGACCGCCCGATCTACCCGAAAGACGGAGGCGCACACCAGGCCACCACCCGTCCTTCAACTCTGCTCCGGGAACGCTCCACTGCGCCGGCGTGCCCAGGTGGGCCGCTTCTTTTCCGTGCCATTTCGGGGCGGCAGCAACAAGCCCTGGGCGAGAAAGGGCCCTGGGCCATGGAGAGCAGGGCTGTCCGCAGGGCTGCCCTACGCCGGCCAATTCTCACGAGCGTTCTGCCCAAACCAATCCTGGTTTGGGCAGAACGCACGTAAGAATTGGCCGGAAAACGCCCGGCGAAGTCATTCGGGCGCTGCACGTCTGCTGGGCCGACCCCCCCGGGGCCTTGAAGGGCATTGTGAGTGTCCGCAACCGATCACCGCCAGGAGGCAATCCACAAGATGGAATGCAGCGAGGACAACGCCCGTGGATCCTCGACCTGCGGGGGTCCCATCCCTGGCGCACTACCATAGGGCCAGGCCCATCACGAAGTCCGGTTTGGAACGCTCACCTGCCTCCCCAACCTTCTGCTTCCGGGGTCCTGTCCCTCATGGCCTCCATATTGGAAACCCTTAGTCCCGCAGCCACGTATCTCCCAACCACGCAGTCTGCATCGGCGTCCCCTGGTGCTTCGGACAACCCTCAGAGTGAGATAAACCTGTTCACCAAAATGAGGTCATCCCCATCCTTTGCCGCCCCATCTACCTGAAAGACGGAGGCGCACACCAGTCCACCACCCGTCCTTCAACTCTGAGCCGGGAACACTCCACTGCGCCGGCGTGCCCAGTTGGGCCGCTTCTTTTCCGTGCCATTTCTGGGCGGCAGCAACAAGCCCTGGGCGAGAAAGGGCCCTGGGCGATAAAGGGCCCTGGGCCATGGAGAGCAGGGCTGTCCGCAGGGCTGACCTACGCCGGCCAATTCTCACGAGCGTTCTGCCCAAACCAATCCTGGTTTGGGCAGAACGCTCGTGAGAATTGGCCGGAAAACGCCTGGCGAAGTCATTCGGGCGCTGCACGTCTGCTGGGCCGCCCCACCCCGGGGCCTTGAAGGGCATTGTGAGTGTCCGCACCGGATCGCCGCCAGGAGGCACGCCACAAGATGGAATGCAGCGAGGACAACGCCCGTGGAACCTCGACCTGCGGGGGTCCCATTCCTGGCGCTCTACCATGGGGCCTGGCCCATCACAAAGTCCGGTCTGGAACGCTCGCCTGCTTCCCCAACCTTCCGCTTCCGGGGTCCTGTCCCTCATGGCCTCCATATTGGAAACCCTTAGTCCCGCAGCCACGCATCTCCCAACCACGCAGTCTCCATCGGCGCCTCCTGGTGCTTCAGACAACGCTCAGAGTGTGATAAACCTGTATGACCAAAATGAGGTCATCCCCATCCTTGACCGCCCGATCTACCCGAAAGACGGAGGCGCACACCAGGCCACCACCCGTCCTTCAACTCTGCTCCGGGAACGCTCCACTGCGCCGGCGAGCCCAGGTGGGCCGCTTCTTTTCCGTGCCATTTCGGGGCGGCAGCAACAAGCCCTGGGCGAGAAAGGGCCCTGGGCCATGGAGAGCAGGGCTGTCCGCAGGGCTGCCCTACGCCGGCCAATTCTCAGGAGCGTTCTGCCCAAACCAATCCTGGTTTGGGCAGAACGCTCGTGAGAATTGGCCGGAAAACGCCCGGCGAAGTCATTCGGGCGCTGCACGTCTGCTGGGCCGACCCCCCCGGGGCCTTGAAGGGCATTGTGAGTGTCCGCAACCGATCACCGCCAGGAGGCAATCCACAAGATGGAATGCAGCGAGGACAACGCCCGTGGATCCTCGACCTGCGGGGGTCCCATCCCTGGCGCTCTACCATAGGGCCAGGCCCATCACGAAGTCCGGTTTGGAACGCTCACCTGCCTCCCCAACCTTCTGCTTCCGGGGTCCTGTCCCTCATGGCCTCCATATTGGAAACCCTTAGACCCGCAGCCACGCATCTCCCAACCACGCAGTCTGCATCGGCGTCCCCTGGTGCTTCGGACAACCCTCAGAGTGAGATAAACCTGTATGACCAAAATGAGGTCATCCCCATCCTTTGCCGCCCCATCTACCTGAAAGACGGAGGCGCACACCAGTCCACCACCCGTCCTTCAACTCTGAGCCGGGAACACTCCACTGCGCCGGCGTGCCCAGTTGGGCCGCTTCTTTTCCGTGCCATTTCTGGGCGGCAGCAACAAGCCCTGGGCGAGAAAGGGCCCTGGGCGATAAAGGGCCCTGGGCCATGGAGAGCAGGGCTGTCCGCAGGGCTGACCTACGCCGGCCAATTCTCACGAGCGTTCTGCCCAAACCAATCCTGGTTTGGGCAGAACGCTCGTGAGAATTGGCCGGAAAACGCCTGGCGAAGTCATTCGGGCGCTGCACGTCTGCTGGGCCGCCCCACCCCGGGGCCTTGAAGGGCATTGTGAGTGTCCGCACCGGATCGCCGCCAGGAGGCACTCCACAAGATGGAATGCAGCGAGGACAACGCCCGTGGATCCTCGACCTGCGGGGGTCCCATCCCTGGCGGTCTACCATGGGGCCTGGCCCATCACAAAGTCCGGTCTGGAACGCTCGCCTGCTTCCCCAACCTTCCGCTTCCGGGGTCCTGTCCCTCATGGCCTCCATATTGGAAACCCTTAGTCCCGCAGCCACGCATCTCCCAACCACGCAGTCTCCATCGGCGCCTCCTGGTGCTTCAGACAACGCTCAGAGTGTGATAAACCTGTATGACCAAAATGAGGTCATCCCCATCCTTGACCGCCCGATCTACCCGAAAGACGGAGGCGCACACCAGGCCACCACCCGTCCTTCAACTCTGCTCCGGGAACGCTCCACTGCGCCGGCGTGCCCAGGTGGGCCGCTTCTTTTCCGTGCCATTTCGGGGCGGCAGCAACAAGCCCTGGGCGAGAAAGGGCCCTGGGCCATGGAGAGCAGGGCTGTCCGCAGGGCTGCCCTACGCCGGCCAATTCTCACGAGCGTTCTGCCCAAACCAATCCTGGTTTGGGCAGAACGCTCGTGAGATTTGGCCGGAAAACGCCCGGCGAAGTCATTCGGGCACTGCACGTCTGCTGGGCCGACCCCCCCGGGGCCTTGAAGGGCATTGTGAGTGTCCGCAACCGATCACCGCCAGGAGGCAATCCACAAGATGGAATGCAGCGAGGACAACGCCCGTGGATCCTCGACCTGCGGGGGTCCCATCCCTGGCGCTCTACCATAGGGCCAGGCCCATCACGAAGTCCGGTTTGGAACGCTCACCTGCCTCCCCAACCTTCTGCTTCCGGGGTCCTGTCCCTCATGGCCTCCATATTGGAAACCCTTAGTCCCGCAGCCACGCATCTCCCAACCACGCAGTCTGCATCGGCGTCCCCTGGTGCTTCGGACAACCCTCAGAGTGAGATAAACCTGTTCACCAAAATGAGGTCATCCCCATCCTTTGCCGCCCCATCTACCTGAAAGACGGAGGCGCACACCAGTCCACCACCCGTCCTTCAACTCTGAGCCGGGAACACTCCACTGCGCCGGCGTGCCCAGTTGGGCCGCTTCTTTTCCGTGCCATTTCTGGGCGGCAGCAACAAGCCCTGGGCGAGAAAGGGCCCTGGGCGATAAAGGGCCCTGGGCCATGGAGAGCACGGCTGTCCGCAGGGCTGACCTACGCCGGCCAATTCTCACGAGCGTTCTGCCCAAACCAATCCTGGTTTGGGCAGAACGCTCGTGAGAATTGGCCGGAAAACGCCTGGCGAAGTCATTCGGGCGCTGCACGTCTGCTGGGCCGCCCCACCCCGGGGCCTTGAAGGGCATTGTGAGTGTCCGCACCGGATCGCCGCCAGGAGGCACTCCACAAGATGGAATGCAGCGAGGACAACGCCTGTGGATCCTCGACCGGCGGGGGTCCCATCCCTGGCGGTCTACCATGGGGCCTGGCCCATCACAAAGTCCGGTCTGGAACGCTCGCCTGCTTCCCCAACCTTCCGCTTCCGGGGTCCTGTCCCTCATGGCCTCCATATTGGAAACCCTTAGTCCCGCAGCCACGCATCTCCCAACCACGCAGTCTCCATCGGCGCCTCCTGGTGCTTCAGACAACGCTCAGAGTGTGATAAACCTGTATGACCAAAATGAGGTCATCCCCATCCTTGACCGCCCGATCTACCCGAAAGACGGAGGCGCACACCAGGCCACCACCCGTCCTTCAACTCTGCTCCGGGAACGCTCCACTGCGCCGACGTGCCCAGGTGGGCCGCTTCTTTTCCGTGCCATTTCGGGGCGGCAGCAACAAGCCCTGGGCGAGAAAGGGCCCCGGGCCATGGAGAGCAGGGCTGTCCGCAGGGCTGCCCTACGCCGGCCAATTCTCACGAGCGTTCTGCCCAAACCAATCCTGGTTTGGGCAGAACGCTCGTGAGAATTGGCCGGAAAACGCCCGGCGAAGTCATTCGGGCGCTGCACGTCTGCTGGGCCGACCCCCCCGGGGCCTTGAAGGGCATTGTGAGTGTCCGCAACCGATCACCGCCAGGAGGCAATCCACAAGATGGAATGCAGCGAGAACAACGCCCGTGGATCCTCGACCTGCGGGGGTCCCATCCCTGGCGCTCTACCATAGGGCCAGGCCCATCACGAAGTCCGGTTTGGAACGCTCACCTGCCTCCCCAACCTTCTGCTTCCGGGGTCCTGTCCCTCATGGCCTCCATATTGGAAACCCTTAGTCCCGCAGCCACGCATCTCCCAACCACGCAGTCTGCATCGGCGTCCCCTGGTGCTTCGGACAACCCTCAGAGTGAGATAAACCTGTATGACCAAAATGAGGTCATCCCCATCCTTTGCCGCCCCATCTACCTGAAAGACGGAGGCGCACACCAGTCCACCACCCGTCCTTCAACTCTGAGCCGGGAACACTCCACTGCGCCGGCGTGCCCAGTTGGGCCGCTTCTTTTCCGTGCCATTTCTGGGCGGCAGCAACAAGCCCTGGGCGAGAAAGGGCCCTGGGCGATAAAGGGCCCTGGGCCATGGAGAGCAGGGCTGTCCGCAGGGCTGACCTACGCCGGCCAATTCTCACGAGCGTTCTGCCCAAACCAATCCTGGTTTGGGCAGAACGCTCGTGAGAATTGGCCGGAAAACGCCTGGCGAAGTCATTCGGGCGCTGCACGTCTGCTGGGCCGCCCCACCCCGGGGCCTTGAAGGGCATTGTGAGTGTCCGCACCGGATCGCCGCCAGGAGGCACTCCACAAGATGGAATGCAGCGAGGACAACGCCCGTGGATCCTCGACCTGCGGGGGTCCCATCCCTGGCGGTCTACCATGGGGCCTGGCCCATCACAAAGTCCGGTCTGGAACGCTCGCCTGCTTCCCCAACCTTCCGCTTCCGGGGTCCTGTCCCTCATGGCCTCCATATTGGAAACCCTTAGTCCCGCAGCCACGCATCTCCCAACCACGCAGTCTCCATCGGCGCCTCCTGGTGCTTCAGACAACGCTCAGAGTGTGATAAACCTGTATGACCAAAATGAGGTCATCCCCATCCTTGACCGCCCGATCTACCCGAAAGACGGAGGCGCACACCAGGCCACCACCCGTCCTTCAACTCTGCTCCGGGAACGCTCCACTGCGCCGGCGTGCCCAGGTGGGCCGCTTCTTTTCCGTGCCATTTCGGGGCGGCAGCAACAAGCCCTGGGCGAGAAAGGGCCCTGAGCCATGGAGAGCAGGGCTGTCCGCAGGGCTGCCCTACGCCGGCCAATTCTCACGAGCGTTCTGCCCAAACCAATCCTGGTTTGGGCAGAACGCTCGTGAGAATTGGCCGGAAAACGCCCGGCGAAGTCATTCGGGCGCTGCACGTCTGCTGGGCCGACCCCCCCGGGGCCTTGAAGGGCATTGTGAGTGTCCGCAACCGATCACCGCCAGGAGGCAATCCACAAGATGGAATGCAGCGAGGACAACACCCGTGGATCCTCGACCTGCGGGGGTCCCATCCCTGGCGGTCTACCATGGGGCCAGGCCCATCACGAAGTCCGGTTTGGAACGCTCACCTGCCTCCCCAACCTTCTGCTTCCGGGGTCCTGTCCCTCATGGCCTCCATATTGGAAACCCTTAGTCCCGCAGCCACGCATCTCCCAACCACGCAGTCTGCATCGGCGTCCCCTGGTGCTTCGGACCACCCTCAGAGTGAGATAAACCTGTTCACCAAAATGAGGTCATCCCCATCCTTTGCCGCCCCATCTACCTGAAAGACGGAGGCGCACACCAGTCCACCACCCGTCCTTCAACTCTGAGCCGGGAACACTCCACTGCGCCGGCGTGCCCAGTTGGGCCGCTTCTTTTCCGTGCCATTTCTGGGCGGCAGCAACAAGCCCTGGGCGAGAAAGGGCCCTGGGCGATAAAGGGCCCTGGGCCATGGAGAGCAGGGCTGTCCGCAGGGCTGACCTACGCCGGCCAATTCTCACGAGCGTTCTGCCCAAACCAATCCTGGTTTGGGCAGAACGCTCGTGAGAATTGGCCGGAAAACGCCTGGCGAAGTCATTCGGGCGCTGCACGTCTGCTGGGCTGCCCCACCCCGGGGCCTTGAAGGGCATTGTGAGTGTCCGCACCGGATCGCCGCCAGGAGGCACTCCACAAGATGGAATGCAGCGAGGACAACGCCCGTGGATCCTCGACCTGCGGGGGTCCCATCCCTGGCGGTCTACCGTGGGGCCTGGCCCATCACAAAGTCCGGTCTGGAACGCTCGCCTGCTTCCCCAACCTTCCGCTTCCGGGGTCCTGTCCCTCATGCCCTCCATATTGGAAACCCTTAGTCCCGCAGCCACGCATCTCCCAACCACGCAGTCTCCATCGGCGCCTCCTGGTGCTTCAGACAACGCTCAGAGTGTGATAAACCTGTATGACCAAAATGAGGTCATCCCCATCCTTGACCGCCCGATCTACCCGAAAGACGGAGGCGCACACCAGGCCACCACCCGTCCTTCAACTCTGCTCCGGGAACGCTCCACTGCGCCGGCGTGCCCAGGTGGGCCGCTTCTTTTCCGTGCCATTTCGGGGCGGCAGCAACAAGCCCTGGGCGAGAAAGGGCCCTGGGCCATGGAGAGCAGGGCTGTCCGCAGGGCTGCCCTACGCCGGCCAATTCTCACGAGCGTTCTGCCCAAACCAATCCTGGTTTGGGCAGAACGCTCGTGAGAATTGGCCGGAAAACGCCCGGCGAAGTCATTCGGGCGCTGCACGTCTGCTGGGCCTACCCCCCCGGGGCCTTGAAGGGCATTGTGAGTGTCCGCAACCGATCACCGCCAGGAGGCAATCCACAAGATGGAATGCAGCGAGGACAACGCCCGTGGATCCTCGACCTGCGGGGGTCCCATCCCTGGCGCTCTACCATAGGGCCAGGCCCATCACGAAGTCCGGTTTGGAACGCTCACCTGCCTCCCCAACCTTCTGCTTCCGGGGTCCTGTCCCTCATGGCCTCCATATTGGAAACCCTTAGTCCCGCAGCCACGCATCTCCCAACCACGCAGTCTGCATCGGCGTCCCCTGGTGCTTCGGACAACCCTCAGAGTGAGATAAACCTGTTCACCAAAATGAGGTCATCCCCATCCTTTGCCGCCCCATCTACCTGAAAGACGGAGGCGCACACCAGTCCACCTCCCGTCCTTCAACTCTGAGCCGGGAACACTCCACTGCGCCGGCGTGCCCAGTTGGGCCGCTTCTTTTCCGTGCCATTTCTGGGCGGCAGCAACAAGCCCTGGGCGAGAAAGGGCCCTGGGCGATAAAGGGCCCTGGGCCATGGAGAGCAGGGCTGTCCGCAGGGCTGACCTACGCCGGCCAATTCTCACGAGCGTTCTGCCCAAACCAATCCTGGTTTGGGCAGAACGCTCGTGAGAATTGGCCGGAAAACGCCTGGCGAAGTCATTCGGGCGCTGCACGTCTGCTGGGCCGCCCCACCCCGGGGCCTTGAAGGGCATTGTGAGTGTCCGCACCGGATCGCCGCCAGGAGGCACTCCACAAGATGGAATGCAGCGAGGACAACGCCTGTGGATCCTCGACCGGCGGGGGTCCCATCCCTGGCGGTCTACCATGGGGCCTGGCCCATCACAAAGTCCGGTCTGGAACGCTCGCCTGCTTCCCCAACCTTCCGCTTCCGGGGTCCTGTCCCTCATGGCCTCCATATTGGAAACCCTTAGTCCCGCAGCCACGCATCTCCCAACCACGCAGTCTCCATCGGCGCCTCCTGGTGCTTCAGACAACGCTCAGAGTGTGATAAACCTGTATGACCAAAATGAGGTCATCCCCATCCTTGACCGCCCGATCTACCCGAAAGACGGAGGCGCACACCAGGCCACCACCCGTCCTTCAACTCTGCTCCGGGAACGCTCCACTGCGCCGGCGTGCCCAGGTGGGCCGCTTCTTTTCCGTGCCATTTCGGGGCGGCAGCAACAAGCCCTGGGCGAGAAAGGGCCCCGGGCCATGGAGAGCAGGGCTGTCCGCAGGGCTGCCCTACGCCGGCCAATTCTCACGAGCGTTCTGCCCAAACCAATCCTGGTTTGGGCAGAACGCTCGTGAGAATTGGCCGGAAAATGCCCGGCGAAGTCATTCGGGCGCTGCACGTCTGCTGGGCCGACCCCCCCGGGGCCTTGAAGGGCATTGTGAGTGTCCGCAACCGATCACCGCCAGGAGGCAATCCACAAGATGGAATGCAGCGAGGACAACGCCCGTGGATCCTCGACCTGCGGGGGTCCCATCCCTGGCGCTCTACCATAGGGCCAGGCCCATCACGAAGTCCGGTTTGGAACGCTCACCTGCCTCCCCAACCTTCTGCTTCCGGGGTCCTGTCCCTCATGGCCTCCATATTGGAAACCCTTAGTCCCGCAGCCACGCATCTCCCAACCACGCAGTCTGCATCGGCGTCCCCTGGTGCTTCGGACAACCCTCAGAGTGAGATAAACCTGTATGACCAAAATGAGGTCATCCCCATCCTTTGCCGCCCCATCTACCTGAAAGACGGAGGCGCACACCAGTCCACCACCCGTCCTTCAACTCTGAGCCGGGAACACTCCACTGCGCCGGCGTGCCCAGTTGGGCCGCTTCTTTTCCGTGCCATTTCTGGGCGGCAGCAACAAGCCCTGGGCGAGAAAGGGCCCTGGGCGATAAAGGGCCCTGGGCCATGGAGAGCAGGGCTGTCCGCAGGGCTGACCTACGCCGGCCAATTCTCACGAGCGTTCTGCCCAAACCAATCCTGGTTTGGGCAGAACGCTCGTGAGAATTGGCCGGAAAACGCCTGGCGAAGTCATTCGGGCGCTGCACGTCTGCTGGGCCGCCCCACCCCGGGGCCTTGAAGGGCATTGTGAGTGTCCGCACCAGATCGCCGCCAGGAGGCACTCCACAAGATGGAATGCAGCGAGGACAACGCCCGTGGATCCTCGACCTGCGGGGGTCCCATCCCTGGCGGTCTACCGTGGGGCCTGGCCCATCACAAAGTCCGGTCTGGAACGCTCGCCTGCTTCCCCAACCTTCCGCTTCCGGGGTCCTGTCCCTCATGGCCTCCATATTGGAAACCCTTAGTCCCGCAGCCACGCATCTCCCAACCACGCAGTCTCCATCGGCGCCTCCTGGTGCTTCAGACAACGCTCAGAGTGTGATAAACCTGTATGACCAAAATGAGGTCATCCCCATCCTTGACCGCCCGATCTACCCGAAAGACGGAGGCGCACACCAGGCCACCACCCGTCCTTCAACTCTGCTCCGGGAACGCTCCACTGCGCCGGCGTGCCCAGGTGGGCCGCTTCTTTTCCGTGCCATTTCGGGGCGGCAGCAACAAGCCCTGGGCGAGAAAGGGCCCTGGGCCATGGAGAGCAGGGCTGTCCGCAGGGCTGCCCTACGCCGGCCAATTCTCACGAGCGTTCTGCCCAAACCAATCCTGGTTTGGGCAGAACGCTCGTGAGAATTGGCCGGAAAACGCCCGGCGAAGTCATTCGGGCGCTGCACGTCTGCTGGGCCGACCCCCCCGGGGCCTTGAAGGGCATTGTGAGTGTCCGCAACCGATCACCGCCAGGAGGCAATCCACAAGATGGAATGCAGCGAGGACAACGCCCGTGGATCCTCGACCTGCGGGGGTCCCATCCCAGGCGCTCTACCATAGGGCCAGGCCCATCACAAAGTCCGGTTTGGAACGCTCACCTGCCTCCCCAACCTTCTGCTTCCGGGGTCCTGTCCCTCATGGCCTCCATATTGGAAACCCTTAGTCCCGCAGCCACGCATCTCCCAACCACGCAGTCTGCATCGGCGTCCCCTGGTGCTTCGGACAACCCTCAGAGTGAGATAAACCTGTTCACCAAAATGAGGTCATCCCCATCCTTTGCCGCCCCATCTACCTGAAAGACGGAGGCGCACACCAGTCCACCACCCGTCCTTCAACTCTGAGCCGGGAACACTCCACTGCGCCGGCGTGCCCAGTTGGGCCGCTTCTTTTCCGTGCCATTTCTGGGCGGCAGCAACAAGCCCTGGGCGAGAAAGGGCCCTGGGCGATAAAGGGCCCTGGGCCATGGAGAGCAGGGCTGTCCGCAGGGCTGACCTACGCCGGCCAATTCTCACGAGCGTTCTGCCCAAACCAATCCTGGTTTGGGCAGAACGCTCGTGAGAATTGGCCGGAAAACGCCTGGCGAAGTCATTCGGGCGCTGCACGTCTGCTGGGCCGCCCCACCCCGGGGCCTTGAAGGGCATTGTGAGTGTCCGCACCGGATCGCCGCCAGGAGGCACTCCACAAGATGGAATGCAGCGAGGACAACGCCCGTGGATCCTCGACCTGCGGGGGTCCCATCCCTGGCGGTCTACCATGGGGCCTGGCCCATCACAAAGTCCGGTCTGGAACGCTCGCCTGCTTCCCCAACCTTCCGCTTCCGGGGTCCTGTCCCTCATGGCCTCCATATTGGAAACCCTTAGTCCCGCAGCCACGCATCTCCCAACCACGCAGTCTCCATCGGCGCCTCCTGGTGCTTCAGACAACGCTCAGAGTGTGATAAACCTGTATGACCAAAATGAGGTCATCCCCATCCTTGACCGCCCGATCTACCCGAAAGACGGAGGCGCACAACAGGCCACCACCCGTCCTTCAACTCTGCTCCGGGAACGCTCCACTGCGCCGGCGTGCCCAGGTGGGCCGCTTCTTTTCCGTGCCATTTCGGGGCGGCAGCAACAAGCCCTGGGCGAGAAAGGGCCCTGGGCCATGGAGAGCAGGGCTGTCCGCAGGGCTGCCCTACGCCGGCCAATTCTCACGAGCGTTCTGCCCAAACCAATCCTGGTTTGGGCAGAACGCTCGTGAGAATTGGCCAGAAAACGCCCGGCGAAGTCATTCGGGCGCTGCACGTCTGCTGGGCCAACCCCCCCGGGGCCTTGAAGGGCATTGTGAGTGTCCGCAACCGATCACCGCCAGGAGGCAATCCACAAGATGGAATGCAGCGAGGACAACGCCCGTGGATCCTCGACCTGCGGGGGTCCCATCACTGGCGCTCTACCATAGGGCCAGGCCCATCACGAAGTCCGGTTTGGAACGCTCACCTGCCTCCCCAACCTTCTGCTTCCGGGGTCCTGTCCCTCATGGCCTCCATATTGGAAACCCTTAGTCCCGCAGCCACGCATCTCCCAACCACGCAGTCTGCATCGGCGTCCCCTGGTGCTTCGGACAACCCTCAGAGTGAGATAAACCTGTTCACCAAAATGAGGTCATCCCCATCCTTTGCCGCCCCATCTACCTGAAAGACGGAGGCGCACACCAGTCCACCACCCGTCCTTCAACTCTGAGCCGGGTACACTCCACTGCGCCGGCGTGCCCAGTTCGGCCGCTTCTTTTCCGTGCCATTTCTGGGCGGCAGCAACAAGCCCTGGGCTAGAAAGGGCCCTGGGCGATAAAGGGCCCTGGGCCATGGAGAGCAGGGCTGTCCGCAGGGCTGACCTACGCCGGCCAATTCTCACGAGCGTTCTGCCCAAACCAATCCTGGTTTGGGCAGAACGCTCGTGAGAATTGGCTGGAAAACGCCCGGCGAAGTCATTCGGGCGCTGCACGTCTGCTGGGACGACCCCCCCGGGGCCTTGAAGGGCATTGTGAGTGTCCGCAACCGATCACCGCCTGGAGGCAATCCATAAGATGAAATGCAGCGAGGACAACGCCCGTGGATCCTCGACCTGCGGGGGTCCCATCCCTGGCGCTCTACCATAGGGCCAGGCCCATCACGAAGTCCGGTTTGGAACGCTCGCCTGCCTGTTTGGAACGCAGGGCCCTGGGCCATGGAGAGCAGGGCTGTCCGCAGGGCTACCTACGCCGGCCAATTCTCACGAGCGTTCTGCCCAAACCAGGAGGCACTCCACAAGATGGAATGCAGCGAGGACAACGCCCGTGGATCCTCGACCTGCGGGGGTCCCATCCCTGGCGGTCTACCATGGGGCCTGGCCCATCACAAAGTCCGGTCTGGAACGCTCGCCTGCTTCCCCAACCTTCCGCTCCGGGGTCCTGTCCCTCATGGCCTCCATATTGGAAACCCTTAGTCCCAGGATTGGTTTGGGCAGAACGCTCGTGAGAATTGGCCGGAAAACGCCTGGCGAAGTCATTCGGGCGCTGCACGTCTGCTGGGCCGCCCCACCCCGGGGCCTTGAAGGGCATTGTGAGTGTCCGCACCGGATCGCCGCCAGGAGGCACGCCACAAGATGGAATGCAGCGAGGACAACGCCCGTGGATCCTCGACCTGCGGGGGTCCCATCCCTGGCGGTCTACCATGGGGCCTGGCCCATCACAAAGTCCGGTCTGGAACGATTGCCTGCTTCCCCAACCTTCCGCTTCCGGGGTCCTGTCCCTCATGGCCTCCATATTGGAAACCCTTAGCCCCGCAGCCACGCATCTCCCAACCACGCAGTCTCCATCGGCGCCTCCTGGTGCTTCAGACAACGCTCAGAGTGTGATAAACCTGTATGACCAAAATGAGGTCATCCCCATCCTTGACCGCCCATCTACCCGAAAGACGGAGGCGCACACCAGGCCACCACCCGTCCTTCAACTCTGCTCCGGGAACGCTCCACTGCGCCGGCGTGCCCAGGTGGGCCGCTTCTTTTCCGTGCCATTTCGGGGCGGCAGCAACAAGCCCTGGGCGAGAAAGGGCCCTGGGCCATGGAGAGCAGGGCTGTCCGCAGGGCTGCCCTACGCCGGCCAATTCTCACGAGCGTTCTGCCCAAACCAATCCTGGTTTGGGCAGAACGCTCGTGAGAATTGGCCGGAAAACGCCCGGCGAAGTCATTCGGGCGCTGCACGTCTGCTGGGCCGACCCCCCCGGGGCCTTGAAGGGCATTGTGAGTGTCCGCAACCGATCACCGCCAGGAGGCAATCCACAAGATGGAATGCAGCGAGGACAACGCCCGTGGATCCTCGACCTGCGGGGGTCCCATCCCTGGCGCTCTACCATAGGGCCAGGCCCATCACGAAGTCCGGTTTGGAACGCTCACCTGCCTCCCCAACCTTCTGCTTCCGGGGTCCTGTCCCTCATGGCCTCCATATTGGAAACCCTTAGTCCCGCAGCCACGCATCTCCCAACCACGCAGTCTGCATCGGCGTCCCCTGGTGCTTCGGACAACCCTCAGAGTGAGATAAACCTGTTCACCAAAATGAGGTCATCCCCATCCTTTGCCGCCCCATCTACCTGAAAGACGGAGGCGCACACCAGTCCACCACCCGTCCTTCAACTCTGAGCCGGGAACACTCCACTGCGCCGGCGTGCCCAGTTGGGCCGCTTCTTTTCCGTGCCATTTCTGGGCGGCAGCAACAAGCCCTGGGCGAGAAAGGGCCCTGGGCGATAAAGGGCCCTGGGCCATGGAGAGCAGGGCTGTCCGCAGGGCTGACCTACGCCGGCCAATTCTCACGAGCGTTCTGCCCAAACCAATCCTGGTTTGGGCAGAACGCTCGTGAGAATTGGCTGGAAAACGCCTGGCGAAGTCATTCGGGCCCTGCACGTCTGCTGGGCCGCCCCACCCCGGGGCCTTGAAGGGCATTGTGAGTGTCCGCACCGGATCGCCGCCAGGAGGCACTCCACAAGATGGAATGCAGCGAGGACAACGCCCGTGGATCCTCGACCTGCGGGGGTCCCATCCCTGGCGGTCTACCATGGGGCCTGGCCCATCACAAAGTCCGGTCTGGAACGCTCGCCTGCTTCCCCAACCTTCCGCTTCCGGGGTCCTGTCCCTCATGGCCTCCATATTGGAAACCCTTAGTCCCGCAGCCACGCATCTCCCAACCACGCAGTCTCCATCGGCGCCTCCTGGTGCTTCAGACAACGCTCAGAGTGTGATAAACCTGTATGACCAAAATGAGGTCATCCCCATCCTTGACCGCCCGATCTACCCGAAAGACGGAGGCGCACAACAGGCCACCACCCGTCCTTCAACTCTGCTCCGGGAACGCTCCACTGCGCCGGCGTGCCCAGGTGGGCCGCTTCTTTTCCGTGCCATTTCGGGGCGGCAGCAACAAGCCCTGGGCGAGAAAGGGCCCTGGGCCATGGAGAGCAGGGCTGTCCGCAGGGCTGCCCTACGCCGGCCAATTCTCACGAGCGTTCTGCCCAAACCAATCCTGGTTTGGGCAGAACGCTCGTGAGAATTGGCCAGAAAACGCCCGGCGAAGTCATTCGGGCGCTGCACGTCTGCTGGGCCAACCCCCCCGGGGCCTTGAAGGGCATTGTGAGTGTCCGCAACCGATCACCGCCAGGAGGCAATCCACAAGATAGAATGCAGCGAGGACAACGCCCGTGGATCCTCGACCTGCGGGGGTCCCATCACTGGCGATCTACCATAGGGCCAGGCCCATCACGAAGTCCGGTTTGGAACGCTCGCCTGCCTGTTTGGAACGCAGGGCCCTGGGCCATGGAGAGCAGGGCTGTCCGCAGGGCTACCTACGCCGGCCAATTCTCACGAGCGTTCTGCCCAAACCAGGAGGCAATCCACAAGATGTAATGCAGCGAGGACAACGCCCGTGGATCCTCGACCTGCGGGGGTCCCATCCCTGGCGGTCTACCATGGGGCCTGGCCCATCACAAAGTCCGGTCTGGAACGCTCGCCTGCTTCCCCAACCTTCCGCTTCCGGGGTCCTGTCCCTCATGGCCTCCATATTGGAAACCCTTAGACCCGCAGCCACGCATCTCCCAACCACGCAGTCTCCATCGGCGCCTCCTGGTGCTTCAGACAACGCTCAGAGTGTGATAAACCTGTATGACCAAAATGAGGTCATCCCCATCCTTGACCGCCCGATCTACCCGAAAGACGGAGGCGCACACCAGGCCACCACCCGTCCTTCAACTCTGCTCCGGGAACGCTCCACTGCGCCGGCGTGCCCAGGTGGGCCGCTTCTTTTCCGTGCCATTTCGGGGCGGCAGCAACAAGCCCTGGGCGAGAAAGGGCCCTGGGCCATGGAGAGCAGGGCTGTCCGCAGGGCTGCCCTACGCCGGCCAATTCTCACGAGCGTTCTGCCCAAACCAATCCTGGTTTGGGCAGAACGCTCGTGAGAATTGGCCGGAAAACGCCCGGCGAAGTCATTCGGGCGCTGCACGTCTGCTGGGCCGACCCCCCCGGGGCCTTGAAGGGCATTGTGAGTGTCCGCAACCGATCACCGCCAGGAGGCAATCCACAAGATGGAATGCAGCGAGGACAACGCCCGTGGATCCTCGACCTGCGGGGGTCCCATCCCTGGCGCTCTACCATAGGGCCAGGCCCATCACGAAGTCCGGTTTGGAACGCTCACCTGCCTCCCCAACCTTCTGCTTCCGGGGTCCTGTCCCTCATGGCCTCCATATTGGAAACCCTTAGTCCCGCAGCCACGCATCTCCCAACCACGCAGTCTGCATCGGCGTCCCCTGGTGCTTCGGACAACCCTCAGAGTGAGATAAACCTGTTCACCAAAATGAGGTCATCCCCATCCTTTGCCGCCCCATCTACCTGAAAGACGGAGGCGCACACCAGTCCACCACCCGTCCTTCAACTCTGAGCCGGGAACACTCCACTGCGCCGGCGTGCCCAGTTGGGCCGCTTCTTTTCCGTGCCATTTCTGGGCGGCAGCAACAAGCCCTGGGCGAGAAAGGGCCCTGGGCGATAAAGGGCCCTGGGCCATGGAGAGCAGGGCTGTCCGCAGGGCTGACCTACGCCGGCCAATTCTCACGAGCGTTCTGCCCAAACCAATCCTGGTTTGGGCAGAACGCTCGTGAGAATTGGCCGGAAAACGCCTGGCGAAGTCATTCGGGCGCTGCACGTCTGCTGGGCCGCCCCACCCCGGGGCCTTGAAGGGCATTGTGAGTGTCCGCACCGGATCGCCGCCAGGAGGCACTCCACAAGATGGAATGCAGCGAGGACAACGCCCGTGGATCCTCGACCTGCGGGGGTCCCATCCCTGGCGGTCTACCATGGGGCCTGGCCCATCACAAAGTCCGGTCTGGAACGCTCGCCTGCTTCCCCAACCTTCTGCTTCCGGGGTCCTGTCCCTCATGGCCTCCATATTGGAAACCCTTAGTCCCGCAGCCACGCATCTCCCAACCACGCAGTCTCCATCGGCGCCTCCTGGTGCTTCAGACAACGCTCAGAGTGTGATAAACCTAATGACCAAAATGAGGTCATCCCCATCCTTGACCGCCCGATCTACCCGAAAGACGGAGGCGCACACCAGGCCACCACCCGTCCTTCAACTCTGCTCCGGGAACGCTCCACTGCGCCGGCGTGCCCAGGTGGGCCAGTTCTTTTCCGTGCCATTTCGGGGCGGCAGCAACAACCCCTGGGCGAGAAAGGGCCCTGGGCCATGGAGAGCAGGGCTTTCCGCAGGGCTGCCCTACGCCGGCCAATTCTCACGAGCGTTCTGCCCAAACCAATCCTGGTTTGGGCAGAACGCTCGTGAGAATTGGCTGGAAAACGCCCGGCGAAGTCATTCGGGCGCTGCACGTCTGCTGGGACGACCCCCCCGGGGCCTTGAAGGGCATTGTGAGTGTCCGCAACCGATCACCGCCTGGAGGCAATCCATAAGATGAAATGCAGCGAGGACAACGCCCGTGGATCCTCGACCTGCGGGGGTCCCATCCCTGGCGCTCTACCATAGGGCCAGGCCCATCACGAAGTCCGGTTTGGAACGCTCGCCTGCCTGTTTGGAACGCAGGGCCCTGGGCCATGGAGAGCAGGGCTGTCCGCAGGGCTACCTACGCCGGCCAATTCTCACGAGCGTTCTGCCCAAACCAGGAGGCACTCCACAAGATGGAATGCAGCGAGGACAACGCCCGTGGATCCTCGACCTGCGGGGGTCCCATCCCTGGCGGTCTACCATGGTGCCTGGCCCATCACAAAGTCCGGTCTGGAACGCTCGCCTGCTTCCCCAACCTTCCGCTCCGGGGTCCTGTCCCTCATGGCCTCCATATTGGAAACCCTTAGTCCCAGGATTGGTTTGGGCAGAACGCTCGTGAGAATTGGCCGGAAAACGCCTGGCGAAGTCATTCGGGCGCTGCACGTCTGCTGGGCCGCCCCACCCCGGGGCCTTGAAGGGCATTGTGAGTGTCCGCACCGGATCGCCGCCAGGAGGCACGCCACAAGATGGAATGCAGCGAGGACAACGCCCGTGGATCCTCGACCTGCGGGGGTCCCATCCCTGGCGGTCTACCATGGGGCCTGGCCCATCACAAAGTCCGGTCTGGAACGATCGCCTGCTTCCCCAACCTTCCGCTTCCGGGGTCCTGTCCCTCATGGCCTCCATATTGGAAACCCTTAGCCCCGCAGCCACGCATCTCCCAACCACGCAGTCTCCATCGGCGCCTCCTGGTGCTTCAGACAACGCTCAGAGTGTGATAAACCTGTATGACCAAAATGAGGTCATCCCCATCCTTGACCGCCCATCTACCCGAAAGACGGAGGCGCACACCAGGCCACCACCCGTCCTTCAACTCTGCTCCGGGAACGCTCCACTGCGCCGGCGTGCCCAGGTGGGCCGCTTCTTTTCCGTGCCATTTCGGGGCGGCAGCAACAAGCCCTGGGCGAGAAAGGGCCCTGGGCCATGGAGAGCAGGGCTGTCCGCAGGGCTGCCCTACGCCGGCCAATTCTCACGAGCGTTCTGCCCAAACCAATCCTGGTTTGGGCAGAACGCTCGTGAGAATTGGCCAGAAAACGCCCGGCGAAGTCATTCGGGCGCTGCACGTCTGCTGGGCCAACCCCCCCGGGGCCTTGAAGGGCATTGTGAGTGTCCGCAACCGATCACCGCCAGGAGGCAATCCACAAGATGGAATGCAGCGAGGACAACGCCCGTGGATCCTCGACCTGCGGGGGTCCCATCACTGGCGCTCTACCATAGGGCCAGGCCCATCACGAAGTCCGGTTTGGAACGCTCACCTGCCTCCCCAACCTTCTGCTTCCGGGGTCCTGTCCCTCATGGCCTCCATATTGGAAACCCTTAGTCCCGCAGCCACGCATCTCCCAACCACGCAGTCTGCATCGGCGTCCCCTGGTGCTTCGGACAACCCTCAGAGTGAGATAAACCTGTTCACCAAAATGAGGTCATCCCCATCCTTTGCCGCCCCATCTACCTGAAAGACGGAGGCGCACACCAGTCCACCACCCGTCCTTCAACTCTGAGCCGGGTACACTCCACTGCGCCGGCGTGCCCAGTTCGGCCGCTTCTTTTCCGTGCCATTTCTGGGCGGCAGCAACAAGCCCTGGGCGAGAAAGGGCCCTGGGCGATAAAGGGCCCTGGGCCATGGAGAGCAGGGCTGTCCGCAGGGCTGACCTACGCCGGCCAATTCTCACGAGCGTTCTGCCCAAACCAATCCTGGTTTGGGCAGAACGCTCGTGAGAATTGGCTGGAAAACGCCCGGCGAAGTCATTCGGGCGCTGCACGTCTGCTGGGACGACCCCCCCGGGGCCTTGAAGGGCATTGTGAGTGTCCGCAACCGATCACCGCCTGGAGGCAATCCATAAGATGAAATGCAGCGAGGACAACGCCCGTGGATCCTCGACCTGCGGGGGTCCCATCCCTGGCGCTCTACCATAGGGCCAGGCCCATCACGAAGTCCGGTTTGGAACGCTCGCCTGCCTGTTTGGAACGCAGGGCCCTGGGCCATGGAGAGCAGGGCTGTCCGCAGGGCTACCTACGCCGGCCAATTCTCACGAGCGTTCTGCCCAAACCAGGAGGCACTCCACAAGATGGAATGCAGCGAGGACAACGCCCGTGGATCCTCGACCTGCGGGGGTCCCATCCCTGGCGGTCTACCATGGGGCCTGGCCCATCACAAAGTCCGGTCTGGAACGCTCGCCTGCTTCCCCAACCTTCCGCTCCGGGGTCCTGTCCCTCATGGCCTCCATATTGGAAACCCTTAGTCCCAGGATTGGTTTGGGCAGAACGCTCGTGAGAATTGGCCGGAAAACGCCTGGCGAAGTCATTCGGGCGCTGCACGTCTGCTGGGCCGCCCCACCCCGGGGCCTTGAAGGGCATTGTGAGTGTCCGCACCGGATCGCCGCCAGGAGGCACGCCACAAGATGGAATGCAGCGAGGACAACGCCCGTGGATCCTCGACCTGCGGGGGTCCCATCCCTGGCGGTCTACCATGGGGCCTGGCCCATCACAAAGTCCGGTCTGGAACGATTGCCTGCTTCCCCAACCTTCCGCTTCCGGGGTCCTGTCCCTCATGGCCTCCATATTGGAAACCCTTAGCCCCGCAGCCACGCATCTCCCAACCACGCAGTCTCCATCGGCGCCTCCTGGTGCTTCAGACAACGCTCAGAGTGTGATAAACCTGTATGACCAAAATGAGGTCATCCCCATCCTTGACCGCCCATCTACCCGAAAGACGGAGGCGCACACCAGGCCACCACCCGTCCTTCAACTCTGCTCCGGGAACGCTCCACTGCGCCGGCGTGCCCAGGTGGGCCGCTTCTTTTCCGTGCCATTTCGGGGCGGCAGCAACAAGCCCTGGGCGAGAAAGGGCCCTGGGCCATGGAGAGCAGGGCTGTCCGCAGGGCTGCCCTACGCCGGCCAATTCTCACGAGCGTTCTGCCCAAACCAATCCTGGTTTGGGCAGAACGCTCGTGAGAATTGGCCGGAAAACGCCCGGCGAAGTCATTCGGGCGCTGCACGTCTGCTGGGCCGACCCCCCCGGGGCCTTGAAGGGCATTGTGAGTGTCCGCAACCGATCACCGCCAGGAGGCAATCCACAAGATGGAATGCAGCGAGGACAACGCCCGTGGATCCTCGACCTGCGGGGGTCCCATCCCTGGCGCTCTACCATAGGGCCAGGCCCATCACGAAGTCCGGTTTGGAACGCTCACCTGCCTCCCCAACCTTCTGCTTCCGGGGTCCTGTCCCTCATGGCCTCCATATTGGAAACCCTTAGTCCCGCAGCCACGCATCTCCCAACCACGCAGTCTGCATCGGCGTCCCCTGGTGCTTCGGACAACCCTCAGAGTGAGATAAACCTGTTCACCAAAATGAGGTCATCCCCATCCTTTGCCGCCCCATCTACCTGAAAGACGGAGGCGCACACCAGTCCACCACCCGTCCTTCAACTCTGAGCCGGGAACACTCCACTGCGCCGGCGTGCCCAGTTGGGCCGCTTCTTTTCCGTGCCATTTCTGGGCGGCAGCAACAAGCCCTGGGCGAGAAAGGGCCCTGGGCGATAAAGGGCCCTGGGCCATGGAGAGCAGGGCTGTCCGCAGGGCTGACCTACGCCGGCCAATTCTCACGAGCGTTCTGCCCAAACCAATCCTGGTTTGGGCAGAACGCTCGTGAGAATTGGCTGGAAAACGCCTGGCGAAGTCATTCGGGCCCTGCACGTCTGCTGGGCCGCCCCACCCCGGGGCCTTGAAGGGCATTGTGAGTGTCCGCACCGGATCGCCGCCAGGAGGCACTCCACAAGATGGAATGCAGCGAGGACAACGCCCGTGGATCCTCGACCTGCGGGGGTCCCATCCCTGGCGGTCTACCATGGGGCCTGGCCCATCACAAAGTCCGGTCTGGAACGCTCGCCTGCTTCCCCAACCTTCCGCTTCCGGGGTCCTGTCCCTCATGGCCTCCATATTGGAAACCCTTAGTCCCGCAGCCACGCATCTCCCAACCACGCAGTCTCCATCGGCGCCTCCTGGTGCTTCAGACAACGCTCAGAGTGTGATAAACCTGTATGACCAAAATGAGGTCATCCCCATCCTTGACCGCCCGATCTACCCGAAAGACGGAGGCGCACAACAGGCCACCACCCGTCCTTCAACTCTGCTCCGGGAACGCTCCACTGCGCCGGCGTGCCCAGGTGGGCCGCTTCTTTTCCGTGCCATTTCGGGGCGGCAGCAACAAGCCCTGGGCGAGAAAGGGCCCTGGGCCATGGAGAGCAGGGCTGTCCGCAGGGCTGCCCTACGCCGGCCAATTCTCACGAGCGTTCTGCCCAAACCAATCCTGGTTTGGGCAGAACGCTCGTGAGAATTGGCCAGAAAACGCCCGGCGAAGTCATTCGGGCGCTGCACGTCTGCTGGGCCAACCCCCCCGGGGCCTTGAAGGGCATTGTGAGTGTCCGCAACCGATCACCGCCAGGAGGCAATCCACAAGATAGAATGCAGCGAGGACAACGCCCGTGGATCCTCGACCTGCGGGGGTCCCATCACTGGCGATCTACCATAGGGCCAGGCCCATCACGAAGTCCGGTTTGGAACGCTCGCCTGCCTGTTTGGAACGCAGGGCCCTGGGCCATGGAGAGCAGGGCTGTCCGCAGGGCTACCTACGCCGGCCAATTCTCACGAGCGTTCTGCCCAAACCAGGAGGCAATCCACAAGATGTAATGCAGCGAGGACAACGCCCGTGGATCCTCGACCTGCGGGGGTCCCATCCCTGGCGGTCTACCATGGGGCCTGGCCCATCACAAAGTCCGGTCTGGAACGCTCGCCTGCTTCCCCAACCTTCCGCTTCCGGGGTCCTGTCCCTCATGGCCTCCATATTGGAAACCCTTAGACCCGCAGCCACGCATCTCCCAACCACGCAGTCTCCATCGGCGCCTCCTGGTGCTTCAGACAACGCTCAGAGTGTGATAAACCTGTATGACCAAAATGAGGTCATCCCCATCCTTGACCGCCCGATCTACCCGAAAGACGGAGGCGCACACCAGGCCACCACCCGTCCTTCAACTCTGCTCCGGGAACGCTCCACTGCGCCGGCGTGCCCAGGTGGGCCGCTTCTTTTCCGTGCCATTTCGGGGCGGCAGCAACAAGCCCTGGGCGAGAAAGGGCCCTGGGCCATGGAGAGCAGGGCTGTCCGCAGGGCTGCCCTACGCCGGCCAATTCTCACGAGCGTTCTGCCCAAACCAATCCTGGTTTGGGCAGAACGCTCGTGAGAATTGGCCGGAAAACGCCCGGCGAAGTCATTCGGGCGCTGCACGTCTGCTGGGCCGACCCCCCCGGGGCCTTGAAGGGCATTGTGAGTGTCCGCAACCGATCACCGCCAGGAGGCAATCCACAAGATGGAATGCAGCGAGGACAACGCCCGTGGATCCTCGACCTGCGGGGGTCCCATCCCTGGCGCTCTACCATAGGGCCAGGCCCATCACGAAGTCCGGTTTGGAACGCTCACCTGCCTCCCCAACCTTCTGCTTCCGGGGTCCTGTCCCTCATGGCCTCCATATTGGAAACCCATAGTCCCGCAGCCACGCATCTCCCAACCACGCAGTCTGCATCGGCGTCCCCTGGTGCTTCGGACAACCCTCAGAGTGAGATAAACCTGTTCACCAAAATGAGGTCATCCCCATCCTTTGCCGCCCCATCTACCTGAAAGACGGAGGCGCACACCAGTCCACCACCCGTCCTTCAACTCTGAGCCGGGAACACTCCACTGCGCCGGCGTGCCCAGTTGGGCCGCTTCTTTTCCGTGCCATTTCTGGGCGGCAGCAACAAGCCCTGGGCGAGAAAGGGCCCTGGGCGATAAAGGGCCCTGGGCCATGGAGAGCAGGGCTGTCCGCAGGGCTGACCTACGCCGGCCAATTCTCACGAGCGTTCTGCCCAAACCAATCCTGGTTTGGGCAGAACGCTCGTGAGAATTGGCCGGAAAACGCCTGGCGAAGTCATTCGGGCGCTGCACGTCTGCTGGGCCGCCCCACCCCGGGGCCTTGAAGGGCATTGTGAGTGTCCGCACCGGATCGCCGCCAGGAGGCACTCCACAAGATGGAATGCAGCGAGGACAACGCCCGTGGATCCTCGACCTGCGGGGGTCCCATCCCTGGCGGTCTACCATGGGGCCTGGCCCATCACAAAGTCCGGTCTGGAACGCTCGCCTGCTTCCCCAACCTTCTGCTTCCGGGGTCCTGTCCCTCATGGCCTCCATATTGGAAACCCTTAGTCCCGCAGCCACGCATCTCCCAACCACGCAGTCTCCATCGGCGCCTCCTGGTGCTTCAGACAACGCTCAGAGTGTGATAAACCTAATGACCAAAATGAGGTCATCCCCATCCTTGACCGCCCGATCTACCCGAAAGACGGAGGCGCACACCAGGCCACCACCCGTCCTTCAACTCTGCTCCGGGAACGCTCCACTGCGCCGGCGTGCCCAGGTGGGCCAGTTCTTTTCCGTGCCATTTCGGGGCGGCAGCAACAACCCCTGGGCGAGAAAGGGCCCTGGGCCATGGAGAGCAGGGCTTTCCGCAGGGCTGCCCTACGCCGGCCAATTCTCACGAGCGTTCTGCCCAAACCAATCCTGGTTTGGGCAGAACGCTCGTGAGAATTGGCTGGAAAACGCCCGGCGAAGTCATTCGGGCGCTGCACGTCTGCTGGGACGACCCCCCCGGGGCCTTGAAGGGCATTGTGAGTGTCCGCAACCGATCACCGCCTGGAGGCAATCCATAAGATGAAATGCAGCGAGGACAACGCCCGTGGATCCTCGACCTGCGGGGGTCCCATCCCTGGCGCTCTACCATAGGGCCAGGCCCATCACGAAGTCCGGTTTGGAACGCTCGCCTGCCTGTTTGGAACGCAGGGCCCTGGGCCATGGAGAGCAGGGCTGTCCGCAGGGCTACCTACGCCGGCCAATTCTCACGAGCGTTCTGCCCAAACCAGGAGGCACTCCACAAGATGGAATGCAGCGAGGACAACGCCCGTGGATCCTCGACCTGCGGGGGTCCCATCCCTGGCGGTCTACCATGGTGCCTGGCCCATCACAAAGTCCGGTCTGGAACGCTCGCCTGCTTCCCCAACCTTCCGCTCCGGGGTCCTGTCCCTCATGGCCTCCATATTGGAAACCCTTAGTCCCAGGATTGGTTTGGGCAGAACGCTCGTGAGAATTGGCCGGAAAACGCCTGGCGAAGTCATTCGGGCGCTGCACGTCTGCTGGGCCGCCCCACCCCGGGGCCTTGAAGGGCATTGTGAGTGTCCGCACCGGATCGCCGCCAGGAGGCACGCCACAAGATGGAATGCAGCGAGGACAACGCCCGTGGATCCTCGACCTGCGGGGGTCCCATCCCTGGCGGTCTACCATGGGGCCTGGCCCATCACAAAGTCCGGTCTGGAACGATCGCCTGCTTCCCCAACCTTCCGCTTCCGGGGTCCTGTCCCTCATGGCCTCCATATTGGAAACCCTTAGCCCCGCAGCCACGCATCTCCCAACCACGCAGTCTCCATCGGCGCCTCCTGGTGCTTCAGACAACGCTCAGAGTGTGATAAACCTGTATGACCAAAATGAGGTCATCCCCATCCTTGACCGCCCATCTACCCGAAAGACGGAGGCGCACACCAGGCCACCACCCGTCCTTCAACTCTGCTCCGGGAACGCTCCACTGCGCCGGCGTGCCCAGGTGGGCCGCTTCTTTTCCGTGCCATTTCGGGGCGGCAGCAACAAGCCCTGGGCGAGAAAGGGCCCTGGGCCATGGAGAGCAGGGCTGTCCGCAGGGCTGCCCTACGCCGGCCAATTCTCACGAGCGTTCTGCCCAAACCAATCCTGGTTTGGGCAGAACGCTCGTGAGAATTGGCCGGAAAACGCCCGGCGAAGTCATTCGGGCGCTGCACGTCTGCTGGGCCGACCCCCCCGGGGCCTTGAAGGGCATTGTGAGTGTCCGCAACCGATCACCGCCAGGAGGCAATCCACAAGATGGAATGCAGCGAGGACAACGCCCGTGGATCCTCGACCTGCGGGGGTCCCATCCCTGGCGCTCTACCATAGGGCCAGGCCCATCACGAAGTCCGGTTTGGAACGCTCACCTGCCTCCCCAACCTTCTGCTTCCGGGGTCCTGTCCCTCATGGCCTCCATATTGGAAACCCTTAGTCCCGCAGCCACGCATCTCCCAACCACGCAGTCTGCATCGGCGTCCCCTGGTGCTTCGGACAACCCTCAGAGTGAGATAAACCTGTTCACCAAAATGAGGTCATCCCCATCCTTTGCCGCCCCATCTACCTGAAAGACGGAGGCGCACACCAGTCCACCACCCGTCCTTCAACTCTGAGCCGGGAACACTCCACTGCGCCGGCGTGCCCAGTTGGGCCGCTTCTTTTCCGTGCCATTTCTGGGCGGCAGCAACAAGCCCTGGGCGAGAAAGGGCCCTGGGCGATAAAGGGCCCTGGGCCATGGAGAGCAGGGCTGTCCGCAGGGCTGACCTACGCCGGCCAATTCTCACGAGCGTTCTGCCCAAACCAATCCTGGTTTGGGCAGAACGCTCGTGAGAATTGGCCGGAAAACGCCCGGCGAAGTCATTCGGGCGCTGCACGTCTGCTGGGCCGCCCCACCCCGGGGCCTTGAAGGGCATTGTGAGTGTCCGCACCGGATCGCCGCCAGGAGGCACTCCACAAGATGGAATGCAGCGAGGACAACGCCCGTGGATCCTCGACCTGCGGGGGTCCCATCCCTGGCGGTCTACCATGGGGCCTGGCCCATCACAAAGTCCGGTCTGGAACGCTCGCCTGCTTCCCCAACCTTCCGCTTCCGGGGTCCTGTCCCTCATGGCCTCCATATTGGAAACCCTTAGTCCCGCAGCCACGCATCTCCCAACCACGCAGTCTCCATCGGCGCCTCCTGGTGCTTCAGACAACGCTCAGAGTGTGATAAACCTGTATGACCAAAATGAGGTCATCCCCATCCTTGACCGCCCGATCTACCCGAAAGACGGAGGCGCACAACAGGCCACCACCCGTCCTTCAACTCTGCTCCGGGAACGCTCCACTGCGCCGGCGTGCCCAGGTGGGCCGCTTCTTTTCCGTGCCATTTCGGGGCGGCAGCAACAAGCCCTGGGCGAGAAAGGGCCCTGGGCCATGGAGAGCAGGGCTGTCCGCAGGGCTGCCCTACGCCGGCCAATTCTCACGAGCGTTCTGCCCAAACCAATCCTGGTTTGGGCAGAACGCTCGTGAGAATTGGCCAGAAAACGCCCGGCGAAGTCATTCGGGCGCTGCACGTCTGCTGGGCCAACCCCCCCGGGGCCTTGAAGGGCATTGTGAGTGTCCGCAACCGATCACCGCCAGGAGGCAATCCACAAGATGGAATGCAGCGAGGACAACGCCCGTGGATCCTCGACCTGCGGGGGTCCCATCACTGGCGCTCTACCATAGGGCCAGGCCCATCACGAAGTCCGGTTTGGAACGCTCGCCTGCCTGTTTGGAACGCAGGGCCCTGGGCCATGGAGAGCAGGGCTGTCCGCAGGGCTACCTACGCCGGCCAATTCTCACGAGCGTTCTGCCCAAACCAGGAGGCACTCCACAAGATGGAATGCAGCGAGGACAACGCCCGTGGATCCTCGACCTGCGGGGGTCCCATCCCTGGCGGTCTACCATGGGGCCTGGCCCATCACAAAGTCCGGTCTGGAACAATCGCCTGCTTCCCCAACCTTCCGCTCCGGGGTCCTGTCCCTCATGGCCTCCATATTGGAAACCCTTAGTCCCAGGATTGGTTTGGGCAGAACGCTCGTGAGAATTGGCCGGAAAACGCCTGGCGAAGTCATTCGGGCGCTGCACGTCTGCTGGGCCGCCCCACCCCGGGGCCTTGAAGGGCATTGTGAGTGTCCGCACCGGATCGCCGCCAGGAGGCACGCCACAAGATGGAATGCAGCGAGGACAACGCCCGTGGATCCTCGACCTGCGGGGGTCCCATCCCTGGCGGTCTACCATGGGGCCTGGCCCATCACAAAGTCCGGTCTGGAACGCTCGCCTGCTTCCCCAACCTTCCGCTTCCGGGGTCCTGTCCCTCATGGCCTCCATATTGGAAACCCTTAGTCCCGCAGCCACGCATCTCCCAACCACGCAGTCTCCATCGGCGCCTCCTGGTGCTTCAGACAACGCTCAGAGTGTGATAAACCTGTATGACCAAAATGAGGTCATCCCCATCCTTGACCGCCCGATCTACCCGAAAGACGGAGGCGCACACCAGGCCACCACCCGTCCTTCAACTCTGCTCCGGGAACGCTACACTGCGCCGGCGTGCCCAGGTGGGCCGCTTCTTTTCCGTGCCATTTCGGGGCGGCAGCAACAAGCCCTGGGCGAGAAAGGGCCCTGGGCCATGGAGAGCAGGGCTGTCCGCAGGGCTGCCCTACGCCGGCCAATTCTCACGAGCGTTCTGCCCAAACCAATCCTGGTTTGGGCAGAACGCTCGTGAGAATTGGCCGGAAAACGCCCGGCGAAGTCATTCGGGCGCTGCACGTCTGCTGGGCCGACCCCCCCGGGGCCTTGAAGGGCATTGTGAGTGTCCGCAACCGATCACCGCCAGGAGGCAATCCACAAGATGGAATGCAGCGAGGACAACGCCCGTGGATCCTCGACCTGCGGGGGTCCATTCCCTGGCGCTCTACCATAGGGCCAGGCCCATCACGAAGTCCGGTTTGGAACGCTCACCTGCCTCCCCAACCTTCTGCTTCCGGGGTCCTGTCCCTCATGGCCTCCATATTGGAAACCCTTAGTCCCGCAGCCACGCATCTCCCAACCACGCAGTCTGCATCGGCGTCCCCTGGTGCTTCGGACAACCCTCAGAGTGAGATAAACCTGTTCACCAAAATGAGGTCATCCCCATCCTTTGCCGCCCCATCTACCTGAAAGACGGAGGCGCACACCAGTCCACCACCCGTCCTTCAACTCTGAGCCGGGAACACTCCACTGCGCCGGCGTGCCCAGTTGGGCCGCTTCTTTTCCGTGCCATTTCTGGGCGGCAGCAACAAGCCCTGGGCGAGAAAGGGCCCTGGGCGATAAAGGGCCCTGGGCCATGGAGAGCAGGGCTGTCCGCAGGGCTGACCTACGCCGGCCAATTCTCACGAGCGTTCTGCCCAAACCAATCCTGGTTTGGGCAGAACGCTCGTGAGAATTGGCCGGAAAACGCCTGGCGAAGTCATTCGGGCGCTGCACGTCTGCTGGGCCGCCCCACCCCGGGGCCTTGAAGGGCATTGTGAGTGTCCGCACCGGATCGCCGCCAGGAGGCACTCCACAAGATGGAATGCAGCGAGGACAACGCCCGTGGATCCTCGACCTGCGGGGGTCCCATCCCTGGCGGTCTACCATGGGGCCTGGCCCATCACAAAGTCCGGTCTGGAACGCTCGCCTGCTTCCCCAACCTTCCGCTTCCGGGGTCCTGTCCCTCATGGCCTCCATATTGGAAACCCTTAGTCCCGCAGCCACGCATCTCCCAACCACGCAGTCTCCATCGGCGCCTCCTGGTGCTTCAGACAACGCTCAGAGTGTGATAAACCTGTATGACCAAAATGAGGTCATCCCCAGCCTTGACCGCCCGATCTACCCGAAAGACGGAGGCGCACACCAGGCCACCACCCGTCCTTCAACTCTACTCCGGGAACGCTCCACTGCGCCGGCGTGCCCAGGTGGGCCACTTCTTTTCCGTTCCATTTCGGGGCGGCAGCAACAAGCCCTGGGCGAGAAAGGGCCCTGGGCCATGGAGAGTAGGGCTGTCCGCAGGGCTGCCCTACGCCGGCCAATTCTCACGAGCGTTCTGCCCAAACCAATCCTGGTTTGGGCAGAACGCTCGTGAGAATTGGCCGGAAAACGCCCGGCGAAGTCATTCGGGCGCTGCACGTCTGCTGGGCCGACCCCCCCGGGGCCTTGAAGGGCATTGTGAGTGTCCGCAACCGATCACCGCCAGGAAGCAATCCACAAGATGGAATGCAGCGAGGACAACGCCCGTGGATCCTCGACCTGCGGGGGTCCCATCCCTGGCGCTCTACCATAGGGCCAGGCCCATCACGAAGTCCGGTTTGGAACGCTCACCTGCCTCCCCAACCTTCTGCTTCCGGGGTCCTGTCCCTCATGGCCTCCATATTGGAAACCCTTAGTCCCGCAGCCACGCATCTCCCAACCACGCAGTCTGCATCGGCGTCCCCTGGTGCTTCGGACAACCCTCAGAGTGAGATAAACCTGTTCACCAAAATGAGGTCATCCCCATCCTTTGCCGCCCCATCTACCTGAAAGACGGAGGCGCACACCAGTCCACCACCCGTCCTTCAACTCTGAGCCGGGAACACTCCACTGCGCCGGCGTGCCCAGTTGGGCCGCTTCTTTTCCGTGCCATTTCTGGGCGGCAGCAACAAGCCCTGGGCGAGAAAGGGCCCTGGGCGATAAAGGGCCCTGGGCCATGGAGAGCAGGGCTGTCCGCAGGGCTGACCTACGCCGGCCAATTCTCACGAGCGTTCTGCCGGCCGCTTCTTTTCCGTGCCATTTCGGGGCGGCAGCAACAAGCCCTGGGCGAGAAAGGGCCCTGGGCCATGGAGAGCAGGGCTGTCCGCAGGGCTGCCCTACGCCGGCCAATTCTCACGAGCGTTCTGCCCAAACCAATCCTGGTTTGGGCAGAACGCTCGTGAGAATTGGCCGGAAAACGCCCGGCGAAGTCATTCGGGCGCTGCACGTCTGCTGGGTCGACCCCCCCGGGGCCTTGAAGGGCATTGTGAGTGTCCGAAACCGATCACCGCCAGGAGGCAATCCACAAGATGGAATGCAGCGAGGACAACGCCCGTGGATCCTCGACCTGCGGGGGTCCCATCCCTGGCGCTCTACCATAGGGCCAGGCCCATCACGAAGTCCGGTTTGGAACGCTCACCTGCCTCCCCAACCTTCTGCTTCCGGGGTCCTGTCCCTCATGGCCTCCATATTGGAAACCCTTAGTCCCGCAGCCACGCATCTCCCAACCACGCAGTCTGCATCGGCGTCCCCTGGTGCTTCGGACAACCCTCAGAGTGAGATAAACCTGTTCACCAAAATGAGGTCATCCCCATCCTTTGCCGCCCCATCTACCTGAAAGACGGAGGCGCACACCAGTCCACCACCCGTCCTTCAACTCTGAGCCGGGAACACTCCACTGCGCCGGCGTGCCCAGTTGGGCCGCTTCTTTTCCGTGCCATTTCTGGGCGGCAGCAACAAGCCCTGGGCGAGAAAGGGCCCTGGGCGATAAAGGGCCCTGGGCCATGGAGAGCAGGGCTGTCCGCAGGGCTGACCTACGCCGGCCAATTCTCACGAGCGTTCTGCCCAAACCAATCCTGGTTTGGGCAGAACGCTCGTGAGAATTGGCCGGAAAACGCCTGGCGAAGTCATTCGGGCGCTGCACGTCTGCTGGGCCGCCCCACCCCGGGGCCTTGAAGGGCATTGTGAGTGTCCGCACCGGATCGCCGCCAGGAGGCACGCCACAAGATGGAATGCAGCGAGGACAACGCCCGTGGATCCTCGACCTGCGGGGGTCCCATCCCTGGCGGTCTACCATGGGGCCTGGCCCATCACAAATTCCGGTCTGGAACGCTCGCCTGCTTCCCCAACCTTCCGCTTCCGGGGTCCTGTCCCTCATGGCCTCCATATTGGAAACCCTTAGTCCCGCAGCCACGCATCTCCCAACCACGCAGTCTCCATGGCGCCTCCTGGTGCTTCAGACAACGCTCAGAGTGTGATAAACCTGTATGACCAAAATGAGGTCATCCCCAGCCTTGACCGCCCGATCTACCCGAAAGACGGAGGCGCACACCAGGCCACCACCCGTCCTTCAACTCTGCTCCGGGAACGCTCCACTGCGCCGGCGTGCCCAGGTGGGCCGCTTCTTTTCCGTGCCATTTCGGGGCGGCAGCAACAAGCCCTGGGCGAGAAAGGGCCCTGGGCCATGGAGAGTAGGGCTGTCCGCAGGGCTGCCCTACGCCGGCCAATTCTCACGAGCGTTCTGCCCAAACCAATCCTGGTTTGGGCAGAACGCTCGTGAGAATTGGCCGGAAAACGCCCGGCGAAGTCATTCGGGCGCTGCACGTCTGCTGGGCCGACCCCCCCGGGGCCTTGAAGGGCATTGTGAGTGTCCGCAACCGATCATCGCCAGGAGGCAATCCACAAGATGGAATGCAGCGAGGACAACGCCCGTGGATCCTCGACCTGCGGGGGTCCATTCCCTGGCGCTCTACCATAGGGCCAGGCCCATCACGAAGTCCGGTTTGGAACGCTCACCTGCCTCCCCAACCTTCTGCTTCCGGGGTCCTGTCCCTCATGGCCTCCATATTGGAAACCCTTAGTCCCGCAGCCACGCATCTCCCAACCACGCAGTCTGCATCGGCGTCCCCTGGTGCTTCGGACAACCCTCAGAGTGAGATAAACCTGTTCACCAAAATGAGGTCATCCCCATCCTTTGCCGCCCCATCTACCTGAAAGACGGAGGCGCACACCAGTCCACCACCCGTCCTTCAACTCTGAGCCGGGAACACTCCACTGCGCCGGCGTGCCCAGTTGGGCCGCTTCTTTTCCGTGCCATTTCTGGGCGGCAGCAACAAGCCCTGGGCGAGAAAGGGCCCTGGGCGATAAAGGGCCCTGGGCCATGGAGAGCAGGGCTGTCCGCAGGGCTGACCTACGCCGGCCAATTCTCACGAGCGTTCTGCCCAAACCAATCCTGGTTTGGGCAGAACGCTCGTGAGAATTGGCCGGAAAACGCCTGGCGAAGTCATTCGGGCGCTGCACGTCTGCTGGGCCGCCCCACCCCGGGGCCTTGAAGGGCATTGTGAGTGTCCGCACCGGATCGCCGCCAGGAGGCACTCCACAAGATGGAATGCAGCGAGGACAACGCCCGTGGATCCTCGACCTGCGGGGGTCCCATCCCTGGCGGTCTACCATGGGGCCTGGCCCATCACAAAGTCCGGTCTGGAACGCTCGCCTGCTTCCCCAACCTTCCGCTTCCGGGGTCCTGTCCCTCATGGCCTCCATATTGGAAACCCTTAGTCCCGCAGCCACGCATCTCCCAACCACGCAGTCTCCATCGGCGCCTCCTGGTGCTTCAGACAACGCTCAGAGTGTGATAAACCTGTATGACCAAAATGAGGTCATCCCCATCCTTGACCGCCCGATCTACCCGAAAGACGGAGGCGCACACCAGGCCACCACCCGTCCTTCAACTCTGCTCCGGGAACGCTCCACTGCGCCGGCGTGCCCAGGTGGGCCGCTTCTTTTCCGTGCCATTTCGGGGCGGCAGCAGCAAGCCCTGGGCGAGAAAGGGCCCTGGGCCATGGAGAGCAGGGCTGTCCGCAGGGCTGCCCTAGGCCGGCCAATTCTCACGAGCGTTCTGCCCAAACCAATCCTGGTTTGGGCAGAACGCTCGTGAGAATTGGCCGGAAAACGCCCGGCGAAGTCATTCGGGCGCTGCACGTCTGCTGGGCCGACCCCCCCGGGGCCTTGAAGGGCATTGTGAGTGTCCGCAACCGATCACCGCCAGGAGGCAATCCACAAGATGGAATGCAGCGAGGACAACGCCCGTGGATCCTCGACCTGCGGGGGTCCCATCCCTGGCGGTCTACCATGGGGCCTGGCCCATCACAAAGTCCGGTCTGGAACGCTCGCCTGCTTCCCCAACCTTCCGCTTCCGGGGTCCTGTCCCTCATGGCCTCCATATTGGAAACCCGTAGTCCCGCAGCCACGCATCTCCCAACCACGCAGTCTCCATCGGCGCCTCCTGGTGCTTCAGACAACGCTCAGAGTGTGATAAATCTGTATGACCAAAATGAGGTCATCCCCATCCTTGACCGCCCGATCTACCCGAAAGACGGAGGCGCACACCAGGCCACCACCCGTCCTTCAACTCTGCTCCGGGAACGCTCCACTGCGCCGGCGTGCCCAGGTGGGCCGCTTCTTTTCCGTGCCATTTCGGGGCGGCAGCAGCAAGCCCTGGGCGAGAAAGGGCCCTGGGCCATGGAGAGCAGGGCTGTCCGCAGGGCTGCCCTACGCCGGCCAATTCTCACGAGCGTTCTGCCCAAACCAATCCTGGTTTGGGCAGAACGCTCGTGAGAATTGGCCGGAAAACGCCCGGCGAAGTCATTCGGGCGCTGCACGTCTGCTGGGCCGACCCCCCCGGGGCCTTGAAGGGCATTGTGAGTGTCCGCAACCGATCACCGCCAGGAGGCAATCCACAAGATGGAATGCAGCGAGGACAACGCCCGTGGATCCTCGACCTGTGGGTGTCCCATCCCTGGCGCTCTACCATAGGGCCAGGCCCATCACGAAGTCCGGTTTGGAACGCTCACCTGCCTCCCCAACCTTCTGCTTCCGGGGTCCTGTCCCTCATGGCCTCCATATTGGAAACCCTTAGTCCCGCAGCCACGCATCTCCCAACCACGCAGTCTGCATCGTCGTCCCCTGGTGCTTCGGACAACCCTCAGAGTGAGATAAACCTGTTCACCAAAATGAGGTTATCCCCATCCTTTGCCGCCCCATCTACCTGAAAGACGGAGGCGCACACCAGTCCACCACCCGTCCTTCAACTCTGAGCCGGGAACACTCCACTGCGCAGGCGTGCCCAGTTGGGACACTTCTTTTCCGTGCCATTTCTGGGCGGCAGCAACAAGCCCTGGGCGAGAAAGGGCCCTGGGCGATAAAGGGCCCTGGGCCATGGAGAGCAGGGCTGTCCGCAGGGCTGACCTACGCCGGCCAATTCTCACGAGCGTTCTGCCCAAACCAATCCTGGTTTGGGCAGAACGCTCGTGAGAATTGGCCGGAAAACACCTGGCGAAGTCATTCGGGCGCTGCACGTCTGCTGGGCCGCCCCACCCCGGGGCCTTGAAGGGCATTGTGAGTGTCCGCACCGGATCGCCGCCAGGAGGCACGCCACAAGATGGAATGCAGCGAGGACAACGCCCGTGGATCCTCGACCTGCGGGGGTCCCATCCCTGGCGGTCTACCATGGGGCCTGGCCCATCACAAATTCCGGTCTGGAACGCTCGCCTGCTTCCCCAACCTTCCGCTTCCGGGGTCCTGTCCCTCATGGCCTCCATATTGGAAACCCTTAGTCCCGCAGCCACGCATCTCCCAACCACGCAGTCTCCATCGGCGCCTCCTGGTGCTTCAGACAACGCTCAGAGTGTGATAAACCTGTATGACCAAAATGAGGTCATCCCCAGCCTTGACCGCCCGATCTACCCGAAAGACGGAGGCGCACACCAGGCCACCACCCGTCCTTCAACTCTGCTCCGGGAACGCTCCACTGCGCTGGCGTGCCCAGGTGGGCCGCTTCTTTTCCGTGCCATTTCGGGGCGGCAGCAACAAGCCCTGGGCGAGAAAGGGCCCTGGGCCATGGAGAGTAGGGCTGTCCGCAGGGCTGCCCTACGCCGGCCAATTCTCACGAGCGTTCTGCCCAAACCAATCCTGGTTTGGGCAGAACGTTCGTGAGAATTGGCCGGAAAACGCCCGGCGAAGTCATTCGGGCGCTGCACGTCTGCTGGGCCGACCCCCCCGGGGCCTTGAAGGGCATTGTGAGTGTCCGCAACCGATCACCGCCAGGAGGCAATCCACAAGATGGAATGCAGCGAGGACAACGCCCGTGGATCCTCGACCTGCGGGGGTCCATTCCCTGGCGCTCTACCATAGGGCCAGGCCCATCACGAAGTCCGGTTTGGAACGCTCACCTGCCTCCCCAACCTTCTGCTTCCGGGGTCCTGTCCCTCATGGCCTCCATATTGGAAACCCTTAGTCCCGCAGCCACGCATCTCCCAACCACGCAGTCTGCATCGGCGTCCCCTGGTGCTTCGGACAACCCTCAGAGTGAGATAAACCTGTTCACCAAAATGAGGTCATCCCCATCCTTTGCCGCCCCATCTACCTGAAAGACGGAGGCGCACACCAGTCCACCACCCGTCCTTCAACTCTGAGCCGGGAACACTCCACTGCGCCGGCGTGCCCAGTTGGGCCGCTTCTTTTCCGTGCCATTTCTGGGCGGCAGCAACAAGCCCTGGGCGAGAAAGGGCCCTGGGCGATAAAGGGCCCTGGGCCATGGAGAGCAGGGCTGTCCGCAGGGCTGACCTACGCCGGCCAATTCTCACGAGCGTTCTGCCCAAACCAATCCTGGTTTGGGCAGAACGCTCGTGAGAATTGGCCGGAAAACGCCTGGCGAAGTCATTCGGGCGCTGCACGTCTGCTGGGCCGCCCCACCCCGGGGCCTTGAAGGGCATTGTGAGTGTCCGCACCGGATCGCCGCCAGGAGGCACTCCACAAGATGGAATGCAGCGAGGACAACGCCCGTGGATCCTCGACCTGCGGGGGTCCCATCCCTGGCGGTCTACCATGGGGCCTGGCCCATCACAAAGTCCGGTCTGGAACGCTCGCCTGCTTCCCCAACCTTCCGCTTCCGGGGTCCTGTCCCTCATGGCCTCCATATTGGAAACCCTTAGTCCCGCAGCCACGCATCTCCCAACCACGCAGTCTCCATCGGCGCCTCCTGGTGCTTCAGACAACGCTCAGAGTGTGATAAACCTGTATGACCAAAATGAGGTCATCCCCATCCTTGACCGCCCGATCTACCCGAAAGACGGAGGCGCACACCAGGCCACCACCCGTCCTTCAACTCTGCTCCGGGAACGCTCCACTGCGCCGGCGTGCCCAGGTGGGCCGCTTCTTTTCCGTGCCATTTCGGGGCGGCAGCAGCAAGCCCTGGGCGAGAAAGGGCCCTGGGCCATGGAGAGCAGGGCTGTCCGCAGGGCTGCCCTAGGCCGGCCAATTCTCACGAGCGTTCTGCCCAAACCAATCCTGGTTTGGGCAGAACGCTCGTGAGAATTGGCCGGAAAACGCCCGGCGAAGTCATTCGGGCGCTGCACGTCTGCTGGGCCGACCCCCCCGGGGCCTTGAAGGGCATTGTGAGTGTCCGCAACCGATCACCGCCAGGAGGCAATCCACAAGATGGAATGCAGCGAGGACAACGCCCGTGGATCCTCGACCTGCGGGGGTCCCATCCCTGGCGGTCTACCATGGGGCCTGGCCCATCACAAAGTCCGGTCTGGAACGCTCGCCTGCTTCCCCAACCTTCCGCTTCCGGGGTCCTGTCCCTCATGGCCTCCATATTGGAAACCCGTAGTCCCGCAGCCACGCATCTCCCAACCACGCAGTCTCCATCGGCGCCTCCTGGTGCTTCAGACAACGCTCAGAGTGTGATAAATCTGTATGACCAAAATGAGGTCATCCCCATCCTTGACCGCCCGATCTACCCGAAAGACGGAGGCGCACACCAGGCCACCACCCGTCCTTCAACTCTGCTCCGGGAACGCTCCACTGCGCCGGCGTGCCCAGGTGGGCCGCTTCTTTTCCGTGCCATTTCGGGGCGGCAGCAGCAAGCCCTGGGCGAGAAAGGGCCCTGGGCCATGGAGAGCAGGGCTGTCCGCAGGGCTGCCCTACGCCGGCCAATTCTCACGAGCGTTCTGCCCAAACCAATCCTGGTTTGGGCAGAACGCTCGTGAGAATTGGCCGGAAAACGCCCGGCGAAGTCATTCGGGCGCTGCACGTCTGCTGGGCCGACCCCCCCGGGGCCTTGAAGGGCATTGTGAGTGTCCGCAACCGATCACCGCCAGGAGGCAATCCACAAGATGGAATGCAGCGAGGACAACGCCCGTGGATCCTCGACCTGTGGGGGTCACATCCCTGGCGCTCTACCATAGGGCCAGGCCCATCACGAAGTCCGGTTTGGAACGCTCACCTGCCTCCCCAACCTTCTGCTTCCGGGGTCCTGTCCCTCATGGCCTCCATATTGGAAACCCTTAGTCCCGCAGCCACGCATCTCCCAACCACGCAGTCTGCATCGTCGTCCCCTGGTGCTTCGGACAACCCTCAGAGTGAGATAAACCTGTTCACCAAAATGAGGTTATCCCCATCCTTTGCCGCCCCATCTACCTGAAAGACGGAGGCGCACACCAGTCCACCACCCGTCCTTCAACTCTGAGCCGGGAACACTCCACTGCGCAGGCGTGCCCAGTTGGGCCACTTCTTTTCCGTGCCATTTCTGGGCGGCAGCAACAAGCCCTGGGCGAGAAAGGGCCCTGGGCGATAAAGGGCCCTGGGCCATGGAGAGCAGGGCTGTCCGCAGGGCTGACCTACGCCGGCCAATTCTCACGAGCGTTCTGCCCAAACCAATCCTGGTTTGGGCAGAACGCTCGTGAGAATTGGCCGGAAAACACCTGGCGAAGTCATTCGGGCGCTGCACGTCTGCTGGGCCGCCCCACACCGGGGCCTTGAAGGGCATTGTGAGTGTCCGCACCGGATCGCCGCCAGGAGGCACGCCACAAGATGGAATGCAGCGAGGACAACGCCCGTGGATCCTCGACCTGCGGGGGTCCCATCCCTGGCGGTCTACCATGGGGCCTGGCCCATCACAAATTCCGGTCTGGAACGCTCGCCTGCTTCCCCAACCTTCCGCTTCCGGGGTCCTGTCCCTCATGGCCTCCATATTGGAAACCCTTAGTCCCGCAGCCACGCATCTCCCAACCACGCAGTCTCCATCGGCGCCTCCTGGTGCTTCAGACAACGCTCAGAGTGTGATAAACCTGTATGACCAAAATGAGGTCATCCCCATCCTTGACCGCCCGATCTACCCGAAAGACGGAGGCGCACACCAGGCCACCACCCGTCCTTCAACTCTGCTCCGGGAACGCTCCACTGCGCCGGCGTGCCCAGGTGGGCCGCTTCGTTTCCGTGCCATTTCGGGGCGGCAGCAACAAGCCCTGGGCGAGAAAGGGCCCTGGGCCATGGAGAGCAGGGCTGTCCGCAGGGCTGCCCTACGCCGGCCAATTCTCACGAGCGTTCTGCCCAAACCAATCCTGGTTTGGGCAGAACGCTCGTGAGAATTGGCCGGAAAACGCCCGGCGAAGTCATTCGGGCGCTGCACGTCTGCTGGGCCGACCCCCCCGGGGCCTTGAAGGGCATTGTGAGTGTCCGCAACCGATCACCGCCAGGAGGCAATCCACAAGATGGAATGCAGCGAGGACAACGCCCGTGGATCCTCGACCTGTGGGGGTCCCATCCCTGGCGCTCTACCATAGGGCCAGGCCCATCACGAAGTCCGGTTTGGAACGCTCACCTGCCTCCCCAACCTTCTGCTTCCGGGGTCCTGTCCCTCATGGCCTCCATATTGGAAACCCTTAGTCCCGCAGCCACGCATCTCCCAACCACGCAGTCTGCATCGTCGTCCCCTGGTGCTTCGGACAACCCTCAGAGTGAGATAAACCTGTTCACCAAAATGAGGTTATCCCCATCCTTTGCCGCCCCATCTACCTGAAAGACGGAGGCGCACACCAGTCCACCACCCGTCCTTCAACTCTGAGCCGGGAGCACTCCACTGCGCAGGCGTGCCCAGTTGGGCCACTTCTTTTCCGTGCCATTTCTGGGCGGCAGCAACAAGCCCTGGGCGAGAAAGGGCCCTGGGCGATAAAGGGCCCTGGGCCATGGAGAGCAGGGCTGTCCGCAGGGCTGACCTACGCCGGCCAATTCTCACGAGCGTTCTGCCCAAACCAATCCTGGTTTGGGCAGAACGCTCGTGAGAATTGGCCGGAAAACACCTGGCGAAGTCATTCGGGCGCTGCACGTCTGCTGGGCCGCCCCACCCCGGGGCCTTGTAGGGCATTGTGAGTGTCCGCACCGGATCGCCGCCAGGAGGCACTCCACAAGATGGAATGCAGCGAGGACAACGCCCGTGGATCCTCGACCTGCGGGGGTCCCATCCCTGGCGGTCTACCATGGGGCCTGGCCCATCACAAAGTCTTGTCTGGAACGCTCGCCTGCTTCCCCAACCTTCCGCTTCCGGGGTCCTGTCCCTCATGGCCTCCATATTGGAAACCCTTAGTCCCGCAGCCACGCATCTCCCAACCACGCAGTCTCCATCGGCGCCTCCTGGTGCTTCAGACAACGCTCAGAGTGTGATAAACCTGTATGACCAAAATGAGGTCATCCCCATCCTTGACCGCCCGATCTACCCGAAAGACGGAGGCGCACACCAGGCCACCACCCGTCCTTCAACTCTGCTCCGGGAACGCTCCACTGCGCCGGCGTGCCCAGGTGGGCCGCTTCTTTTCCGTGCCATTTCGGGGCGGCAGCAACAAGCCCTGGGCGAGAAAGGGCCCTGGGCCATGGAGAGCAGGGCTGTCCGCAGGGCTGCCCTACGCCGGCCAATTCTCACGAGCGTTCTGCCCAAACCAATCCTGGTTTGGGCAGAACGCTCGTGAGAATTGGCCGGAAAACGCCCGGCGAAGTCATTCGGGCGCTGCACGTCTGCTGGGCCGACCCCCCCGGGGCCTTGAAGGGCATTGTGAGTGTCCGCAACCGATCACCGCCAGGAGGCAATCCACAAGATGGAATGCAGCGAGGACAACGCCCGTGGATCCTCGACCTGCGGGGGTCCCATCCCTGGCGCTCTACCATAGGGCCAGGCCCATCACGAAGTCCGGTTTGGAACGCTCACCTGCCTCCCCAACCTTCTGCTTCCGGGGTCCTGTCCCTCATGGCCTCCATATTGGAAACCCTTAGTCCCGCAGCCACGCATCTCCCAACCACGCAGTCTGCATCGGCGTCCCCTGGTGCTTCGGACAACCCTCAGAGTGAGATAAACCTGTTCACCAAAATGAGGTCATCCCCATCCTTTGCCGCCCCATCTACCTGAAAGACGGAGGCGCACACCAGTCCACCACCCGTCCTTCAACTCTGAGCCGGGAACACTCCACTGCGCCGGCATGCCCAGTTGGGCCGCTTCTTTTCCGTGCCATTTCTGGGCGGCAGCAACAAGCCCTGGGCGAGAAAGGGCCCTGGGCGATAAAGGGCCCTGGGTCATGGAGAGCAGGGCTGTCCGCAGGGCTGACCTACGCCGGCCAATTCTCACGAGCGTTCTGCCCAAACCAATCCTGGTTTGGGCAGAACGCTCGTGAGAATTGGCCGGAAAACGCCTGGCGAAATCATTCGGGCGCTGCACGTCTGCTGGGCCGCCCCACCCCGGGGCCTTGAAGGGCATTGTGAGTGTCCGCACCGGATCGCCGCCAGGAGGCACGCCACAAGATGGAATGCAGCGAGGACAACGCCCGTGGATCCTCGACCTGCGGGGTTCCCATCCCTGGCGGTCTACCATGGGGCCTGGCCCATCACAAAGTCCGGTCTGGAACGCTCGCCTGCTTCCCCAACCTTCCGCTTCCGGGGTCCTGTCCCTCATGGCCTCCATATTGGAAACCCTTAGTCCCGCAGCCACGCATCTCCCAACCACGCAGTCTCCATCGGCGCCTCCTGGTGCTTCAGACAACGCTCAGAGTGTGATAAACCTGTATGACCAAAATGAGGTCATCCCCATCCTTGACCACCCGATCTACCCGAAAGACGGAGGCGCACACCAGGCCACCACCCGTCCTTCAACTCTGCTCCGGAACGCTCCACTGCGCCGGCGTGCCCAGGTGGGCCGCTTCTTTTCCGTGCCATTTCAGGGCGGCAGCAACAAGCCCTGGGCGAGAAAGGGCCCTGGGCCATGGAGAGCAGGGCTGTCCGCAGGGCTGCCCTACGCCGGCCAATTCTCACGAGCGTTCTGCCCAAACCAATCCTGGTTTGGGCAGAACGCTCGTGAGAATTGGCCGGAAAACGCCCGGCGAAGTCATTCGGGCGCTGCACGTCTGCTGGGTCGACCCCCCCGGGGCCTTGAAGGGCATTGTTAGTGTCCGAAACCGATCACCGCCAGGAGGCAATCCACAAGATGGAATGCAGCGAGGACAACGCCCGTGGATCCTCGACCTGCGGGGGTCCCATCCCTGGCGCTCTACCATAGGGCCAGGCCCATCACGAAGTCCGGTTTGGAACGCTCACCTGCCTCCCCAACCTTCTGCTTCCGGGGTCCTGTCCCTCATGGCCTCCATATTGGAAACCCTTAGTCCCGCAGCCACGCATCTCCCAACCACGCAGTCTGCATCGGCGTCCCCTGGTGCTTCGGACAACCCTCAGAGTGAGATAAACCTGTTCACCAAAATGAGGTCATCCCCATCCTTTGCCGCCCCATCTGCCTGAAAGACGGAGGCGCACACCAGTCCACCACCCGTCCTTCAACTCTGAGCCGGGAACACTCCACTGCGCCGGCGTGCCCAGTTGGGCCGCTTCTTTTCCGTGCCATTTTTGGGCGGCAGCAACAAGCCCTGGGCGAGAAAGGGCCCTGGGCGAGAAAGGGCCCTGGGCGATAAAGGGCCCTGGGCCATGGAGAGCAGGGCTGTCCGCAGGGCTGACCTACGCCGGCCAATTCTCACGAGCGTTCTGCCCAAACCAATCCTGGTTTGGGCAGAACGCTCGTGAGAATTGGACGGAAAACGCCTGGCGAAGTCATTCGGGCGCTGCACGTCTGCTGGGCCGCCCCACCCCGGGGCCTTGAAGGGCATTGTGAGTGTCCGCACCGGATCGCCGCCAGGAGGCACTCCACAAGATGGAATGCAGCGAGGACAACGCCCGTGGATCCTCGACCTGCGGGGGTCCCATCCCTGGCGGTCTACCATGGGGCCTGGCCCATCACAAAGTCCGGTCTGGAACGCTCGCCTGCTTCCCCAACCTTCCGCTTCCGGGGTCCTGTCCCTCATGGCCTCCATATTGGAAACCCTTAGTCCCGCAGCCACGCATCTCCCAACCACGCAGTCTCCATCGGCGCCTCCTGGTGCTTCAGACAACGCTCAGAGTGTGATAAACCTGTATGACCAAAATGAGGTCATCCCCATCCTTGACCGCCCGATCTACCCGAAAGACGGAGGCGCACACCAGGCCACCACCCGTCCTTCAACTCTGCTCCGGGAACGCTCCACTGCGCCAGCGTGCCCAGGTGGGCCGCTTCTTTTCCGTGCCATTTCGGGGCGGCAGCAACAAGCCCTGGGCGAGAAAGGGCCCTGGGCCATGGAGAGCAGGGCTGTCCGCAGGGCTGCCCTACGCCGGCCAATTCTCACGAGCGTTCTGCCCAAACCAATCCTGGTTTGGGCAGAACGCTCGTGAGAATTGGCCGGAAAACGCCCGGCGAAGTCATTCGGGCGCTGCACGTCTGCTGGGCCGACCCCCCCGGGGCCTTGAAGGGCATTGTGAGTGTCCGCAACCGATCACCGCCAGGAGGCAATCCACAAGATGGAATGCAGCGAGGACAACGCCCGTGGATCCTCGACCTGCGGGGGTCCCATCCCTGGCGCTCTACCATAGGGCCAGGCCCATCACGAAGTCCGGTTTGGAACGCTCACCTGCCTCCCCAACCTTCTGCTTCCGGGGTCCTGTCCCTCATGGCCTCCATATTGGAAACCCTTAGTCCCGCAGCCACGCATCTCCCAACCACGCAGTCTGCATCGGCGTCCCCTGGTGCTTCGGACAACCCTCAGAGTGAGATAAACCTGTATGACCAAAATGAGGTCATCCCCATCCTTTGCCGCCCCATCTACCTGAAAGACGGAGGCGCACACCAGTCCACCACCCGTCCTTCAACTCTGAGCCGGGAACACTCCACTTCGCCGGCGTGCCCAGTTGGGCCGCTTCTTTTCCGTGCCATTTCTGGGTGGCAGCAACAAGCCCTGGGCGAGAAAGGGCCCTGGGCGATAAAGGGCCCTGGGCCATGGAGAGCAGGGCTGTCCGCAGGGCTGACCTACGCCGGCCAATTCTCACGAGCGTTCTGCCCAAACCAATCCTGGTTTGGGCAGAACGCTCGTGAGAATTGGCCGGAAAACGCCCGGCGAAGTCATTCGGGCGCTGCACGTCTGCTGGGCCGACCCCCCCGGGGCCTTGAAGGGCATTGTGAGTGTCCGCAACCGATCACCGCCAGGAGGCAATCCACAAGATGGAATGCAGCGAGGACAACGCCCGTGGATCCTGGACCTGCGGGGGTCCCATCCCTGGCGCTCTACCATAGGGCCAGGCCCATCACGAAGTCCGGTTTGGAACGCTCACCTGCCTCCCCAACCTTCTGCTTCCGGGGTCCTGTCCCTCATGGCCTCCATATTGGAAACCCTTAGTCCCGCAGCCACGCATCTCCCAACCACGCAGTCTGCATCGGCGTCCCCTGGTGCTTCGGACAACCCTCAGAGTGAGATAAACCTGTATGACCAAAATGAGGTCATCCCCATCCTTTGCCGCCCCATCTACCTGAAAGACGGAGGCGCACACCAGTCCACCACCCGTCCTTCAACTCTGAGCCGGGAACACTCCACTGCGCCGGCGTGCCCAGTTGGGCCGCTTCTTTTCCGTGCCATTTCTGGGCGGCAGCAACAAGCCCTGGGCGAGAAAGGACCCTGGGCGATAAAGGGCCCTGGGCCATGGAGAGCAGGGCTGTCAGAGGGCTGACCTACGCCGGCCAATACTCACGAGCGTTCTGCCCAAACCAATCCTGGTTTGGGCAGAACGCTCGTGAGAATTGGCCGGAGAACGCCTGGCGAAGTCATTCGGGCGCTGCACGTCTGCTGGGCCGCCCCACCCCGGGGCCTTGAAGGGCATTGTGAGTGTCCGCACCGGATCGCCGCCAGGAGGCACGCCACAAGATGGAATGCAGCGAGGACAACGCCCGTGGATCCTCGACCTGCGGGGGTCCCATCCCTGGCGGTCTACCATGGGGCCTGGCCCATCACAAAGTCCGGTCTGGAACGCTCGCCTGCTTCCCCAACCTTCCGCTTCCGGGGTCCTGTCCCTCATGGCCTCCATATTGGAAACCCTTAGTCCCGCAGCCACGCATCTCCCAACCACGCAGTCTCCATCGGCGCCTCCTGGTGCTTCAGACAACGCTCAGAGTGTGATAAACCTGTATGACCAAAATGAGGTCATCCCCATCCTTGACCGCCCGATCTACCCGAAAGACGGAGGCGCACACCAGGCCACCACCCGTCCTTCAACTCTGCTCCGGGAACGCTCCACTGCGCCGGCGTGCCCAGGTGGGCCGCTTCTTTTCCGTGCCATTTCGGGGCGGCAGCAACAAGCCCTGGGCGAGAAAGGGCCCTGGGCCATGGAGAGCAGGGCTGTCCGCAGGGCTGCCCTACGCCGGCCAATTCTCACGAGCGTTCTGCCCAAACCAATCCTGGTTTGGGCAGAACGCTCGTGAGAATTGGCCGGAAAACGCCCGGCGAAGTCATTCGGGCGCTGCACGTCTGCTGGGCCGACCCCCCCGGGGCCTTGAAGGGCATTGAGAGTGTCCGCAACCGATCACCGCCAGGAGGCAATCCACAAGATGGAATGCAGCGAGGACAATGCCCGTGGATCCTCGACCTGCGGGGGTCCCATCGCTGGCGCTCTACCATAGGGCCAGGCCCATCACGAAGTCCGGTTTGGAACGCTCACCTGCCTCCCCAACCTTCTGCTTCCGGGGTCCTGTCCCTCATGGCCTCCATATTGGAAACCCTTAGTCCCGCAGCCACGCATCTCCCAACCACGCAGTCTGCATCGGCGTCCCCTGGTGCTTCGGACAACCCTCAGAGTGAGATAAACCTGTTCACCAAAATGAGGTCATCCCCATCCTTTGCCGCCCCATCTACCTGAAAGACGGAGGCGCACACCAGTCCACCACCCGTCCTTCAACTCTGAGCCGGGAACACTCCACTGCGCCGGCGTGCCCAGTTGGGCCGCTTCTTTTCCGTGCCATTTCTGGGCGGCAGCAACAAGCCCTGGGCGAGAAAGGGCCCTGGGCGATAAAGGGCCCTGGGCCATGGAGAGCAGGGCTGTCCGCAGGGCTGACCTACGCCGGCCAATTCTCACGAGCGTTCTGCCCAAACCAATCCTGTTTTGGGCAGAACGCTCGTGAGAATTGGCCGGAAAACGCCTGGCGAAGTCATTCGGGCGCTGCACGTCTGCTGGGCCGCCCCACCCCGGGGCCTTGAAGGGCATTGTGAGTGTCCGCACCGGATCGCCGCCAGGAGGCACTCCACAAGATGGAATGCAGCGAGGACAACGCCCGTGGATCCTCGACCTGCGGGGGTCCCATCCCTGGCGGTCTACCATGGGGCCTGGCCCATCACAAAGTCCGGTCTGGAACGCTCGCCTGCTTCCCCAACCTTCCGCTTCCGGGGTCCTGTCCCTCATGGCCTCCATATTGGAAACCCTTAGTCCCGCAGCCACGCATCTCCCAACCACGCAGTCTCCATCGGCGCCTCCTGGTGCTTCAGACAACGCTCAGAGTGTGATAAACCTGTATGACCAAAATGAGGTCATCCCCATCCTTGACCGCCCGATCTACCCGAAAGACGGAGGCGCACACCAGGCCACCACCCGTCCTTCAACTCTGCTCCGGGAACGCTCCACTGCGCCGGCGTGCCCAGGTGGGCCGCTTCTTTTCCGTGCCATTTCGGGGCGGCAGCAACAAGCCCTGGGCGAGAAAGGGCCCTGGGCCATGGAGAGCAGGGCTGTCCGCAGGGCTGCCCTACGCCGGCCAATTCTCACGAGCGTTCTGCCCAAACCAATCCTGGTTTGGGCAGAACGCTCGTGAGAATTGGCCGGAAAACGCCCGGCGAAGTCATTCGGGCGCTGCACGTCTGCTGGGCCGACCCCCCCGGGGCCTTGAAGGGCATTGTGAGTGTCCGCAACCGATCACCGCCAGGAGGCAATCCACAAGATGGAATGCAGCGAGGACAACGCCTGTGGATCCTCGACCTGCGGGGGTCCCATCCCTGGCGCTCTACCATAGGGCCAGGCCCATCACGAAGTCCGGTTTGGAACGCTCACCTGCCTCCCCAACCTTCTGCTTCCGGGGTCCTGTCCCTCATGGCCTCCATATTGGAAACCCTTAGTCCCGCAGCCACGCATCTCCCAACCACGCAGTCTGCATCGGCGTCCCCTGGTGCTTCGGACAACCCTCAGAGTGAGATAAACCTGTATGACCAAAATGAGGTCATCCCCATCCTTTGCCGCCCCATCTACCTGAAAGACGGAGGCGCACACCAGTCCACCACCCGTCCTTCAACTCTGAGCCGGGAACGCTCCACTGCGCCGGCGTGCCCAGTTGGGCCGCTTCTTTTCCGTGCCATTTCTGGGCGGCAGCAACAAGCCCTGGGCGAGAAAGGGCCCTGGGCGATAAAGGGCCCTGGGCCATGGAGAGCAGGGCTGTCAGAGGGCTGACCTACGCCGGCCAATACTCACGAGCGTTCTGCCCAAACCAATCCTGGTTTGGGCAGAACGCTCGTGAGAATTGGCCGGAGAACGCCTGGCGAAGTCATTCGGGCGCTGCACGTCTGCTGGGCCGCCCCACCCCGGGGCCTTGAAGGGCATTGTGAGTGTCCGCACCGGATCGCCGCCAGGAGGCACGCCACAAGATGGAATGCAGCGAGGACAACGCCCGTGGATCCTCGACCTGCGGGGGTCCCATCCCTGGCGGTCTACCATGGGGCCTGGCCCATCACAAAGTCCGGTCTGGAACGCTCGCCTGCTTCCCCAACCTTCCGCTTCCGGGGTCCTGTCCCTCATGGCCTCCATATTGGAAACCCTTAGTCCCGCAGCCACGCATCTCCCAACCACGCAGTCTCCATCGGCGCCTCCTGGTGCTTCAGACAACGCTCAGAGTGTGATAAACCTGTATGACCAAAATGAGGTCATCCCCATCCTTGACCGCCCGATCTACCCGAAAGACGGAGGCGCACACCAGGCCACCACCCGTCCTTCAACTCTGCTCCGGGAACGCTCCACTGCGCCGGCGTGCCCAGGTGGGCCGCTTCTTTTCCGTGCCATTTCGGGGCGGCAGCAACAAGCCCTGGGCGAGAAAGGGCCCTGGGCCATGGAGAGCAGGGCTGTCCGCAGGGCTGCCCTACGCCGGCCAATTCTCACGAGCGTTCTGCCCAAACCAATCCTGGTTTGGGCAGAACGCTCGTGAGAATTGGCCGGAAAACGCCCGGCGAAGTCATTCGGGCGCTGCTCGTCTGCTGGGCCGACCCCCCCGGGGCCTTGAAGGGCATTGTGAGTGTCCGCAACCGATCAACGCCAGGAGGCAATCCACAAGATGGAATGCAGCGAGGACAACGCCCGTGGATCCTCGACCTGCGGGGGTCCCATCCCTGGCGCTCTACCATAGGGCCAGGCCCATCACGAAGTCCGGTTTGGAACGCTCACCTGCCTCCCCAACCTTCTGCTTCCGGGGTCCTATCCCTCATGGCCTCCATATTGGAAACCCTTAGTCCCGCAGCCACGCATCTCCCAACCACGCAGTCTGCATCGGCGTCCCCTGGTGCTTCGGACAACCCTCAGAGTGAGATAAACCTGTTCACCAAAATGAGGTCATCCCCATCCTTTGCCGCCCCATCTACCTGAAAGACGGAGGCGCACACCAGTCCACCACCCGTCCTTCAACTCTGAGCCGGGAACACTCCACTGCGCCGGCGTGCCCAGTTGGGCCGCTTCATTTCCGTGCCATTTCTGGGCGGCAGCAACAAGCCCTGGGCGAGAAAGGGCCCTGGGCGATAAAGGGCCCTGGGCCATGGAGAGCAGGGCTGTCCGCAGGGCTGACCTACGCCGGCCAATTCTCACGAGCGTTCTGCCCAAACCAATCCTGGTTTGGGCAGAACGCTCGTGAGAATTGGCCGGAAAACGCCTGGCGAAGTCATTCGGGCGCTGCACGTCTGCTGGGCCCCCCCACCCCGGGGCCTTGAAGGGCATTGTGAGTGTCCGCACCGGATCGCCGCCAGGAGGCACGCCACAAGATGGAATGCAGCGAGGACAACGCCCGTGGATCCTCGACCTGCGGGGGTCCCATCCCTGGCGGTCTACCATGGGGCCTGGCCCATCACAAAGTCCGGTCTGGAACGCTCGCCTGCTTCCACAACCTTCCGCTTCCGGGGTCCTGTCGCTCATGGCCTCCATATTGGAAACCCTTAGTCCCGCAGCCACGCATCTCCCAACCACGCAGTCTCCATCGGCGCCTCCTGGTGCTTCAGACAACGCTCAGAGTGTGATAAACCTGTATGACCAAAATAAGGTCATCCCCATCCTTGACCGCCCGATCTACCCGAAGGACGGAGGCGCACACCAGGCCACCACCCGTCCTTCAACTCTGCTCCGGGAACGCTCCACTGCGCCGGCGTGCCCAGGTGGGCCGCTTCTTTTCCGTGCCATTTCGGGGCGGCAGCAACAAGCCCTGGGCGAGAAAGGGCCCTGGGCCATGGAGAGCAGGGCTGTCCGCAGGGCTGCCCTACGCCGGCCAATTCTCACGAGCGTTCTGCCCAAACCAATCCTGGTTTGGGCAGAACGCTCGTGAGAATTGGCCGGAAAACGCCCGGCGAAGTCATTCGGGCGCTGCACGTCTGCTGGGCCGACCCCCCCGGGGCCTTGAAGGGCATTGTGAGTGTCCGCAACCGATCACCGCCAGGAGGCAATCCACAAGATGGAATGCAGCGAGGACAACGCCCGTGGATCCTCGACCTGCGGGGGTCCCATCCCTGGCGCTCTACCATAGGGCCAGGCCCATCACGAAGTCCGGTTTGGAACGCTCACCTGCCTCCCCAACCTTCTGCTTCCGGGGTCCTGTCCCTCATGGCCTCCATATTGGAAACCCTTAGTCCCGCAGCCACGCATCTCCCAACCACGCAGTCTCCATCGGCGCCTCCTGGTGCTTCAGACAACGCTCAGAGTGTGATAAACCTGTATGACCAAAATGAGGTCATCCCCAGCCTTGACCGCCCGATCTACCCGAAAGACGGAGGCGCACACCAGGCCACCACCCGTCCTTCAACTCTGCTCCGGGAACGCTCCACTGCGCCGGCGTGCCCAGGTGGGCCGCTTCTTTTCCGTGCCATTTCGGGGCGGCAGCAACAAGCCCTGGGCGAGAAAGGGCCCTGGGCCATGGAGAGCAGGGCTGTCCGCAGGGCTGCCCTACGCCGGCCAATTCTCACGAGCGTTCTGCCCAAACCAATCCTGGTTTGGGCAGAACGCTCGTGAGAATTGGCCGGAAAACGCCCGGCGAAGTCATTCGGGCGCTGCACGTCTGCTGGGCCGACCCCCCCGGGGCCTTGAAGGGCATTGTGAGTGTCCGCAACCGATCACCGCCAGGAGGCAATCCACAAGATGGAATGCAGCGAGGACAACGCCCGTGGATCCTCGACCTGCGGGGGTCCCATCGCTGGCGCTCTACCATAGGGCCAGGCCCATCACGAAGTCCGGTTTGGAACGCTCACCTGCCTCCCCAACCTTCTGCTTCCGGGGTCCTGTCCCTCATGGCCTCCATATTGGAAACCCTTAGTCCCGCAGCCACGCATCTCCCAACCACGCAGTCTGCATCGGCGTCCCCTGGTGCTTCGGACAACCCTCAGAGTGAGATAAACCTGTTCACCAAAATGAGGTCATCCCCATCCTTTGCCGCCCCATCTACCTGAAAGACGGAGGCGCACACCAGTCCACCACCCGTCCTTCAACTCTGAGCCGGGAACACTCCACTGCGCCGGCGTGCCCAGTTGGGACGCTTCTTTTCCGTGCCATTTCAGGGCGGCAGCAACAAGCCCTGGGCGAGAAAGGGCCCTGGGCGATAAAGGGCCCTGGGTCATGGAGAGCAGGGCTGTCCGCAGGGCTGACCTACGCCGGCCAATTCTCACGAGCGTTCTGCCGAAAACCAATCCTGGTTTGGGCAGAACGCTCGTGAGAATTGGCCGGAAAACGCCTGGCGAAGTCATTCGGGCGCTGCACGTCTCCTGGGCCGCCCCACCCCGGGGCCTTGAGGGCATTGTGAGTGTCCGCACCGGATCGCCGCCAGGAGGCACTCCACAAGATGGAATGCAGCGAGGACAACGCCCGTGGATCCTCGACCTGCGGGGGTCCCATCCCTGGCGCTCTACCATAGGGCCAGGCCCATCACGAAGTCCGGTTTGGAACGCTCGCCTGCTTCCCCAACCTTCCGCTTCCGGGGTCCTGTCCCTCATGGCCTTCATATTGGAAACCCTTAGTCCCGCAGCCACGCATCTCCCAACCACGCAGTCTCCATCGGCGCCTCCTGGTGCTTCAGACAACGCTCAGAGTGTGATAAACCTGTATGACCAAAATGAGGTCATCCCCATCCTTGACCGCCCGATCTACCCGAAAGACGGAGGCGCACACCAGGCCACCACCCGTCCTTCAACTCTGCTCCGGGAACGCTCCACTGCGCCGGCGTGCCCAGGTGGGCCGCTTCTTTTCCGTGCCATTTCGGGGCGGCAGCAACAAGCCCTGGGCGAGAAAGGGCCCTGGGCCATGGAGAGCAGGGCTGTCCGCAGGGCTGCCCTACGCCGGCCAATTCTCACGAGCGTTCTGCCCAAACCAATCCTGGTTTGGGCAGAACGCTCGTGAGATTTGGCCGGAAAACGCCCGGCGAAGTCATTCGGGCGCTGCACGTCTGCTGGGCCGACCCCCCCGGGGCCTTGAAGGGCATTGTGAGTGTCCGCAACCGATCACCGCCAGGAGGCAATCCACAAGATGGAATGCAGCGAGGACAACGCCCGTGGATCCTCGACCTGCGGGGGTCCCATCCCTGGCGCTCTACCATAGGGCCAGGCCCATCACGAAGTCCGGTTTGGAACGCTCACCTGCCTCCCCAACCTTCTGCTTCCGGGGTCCTGTCCCTCATGGCCTCCATATTGGAAACCCTTAGTCCCGCAGCCACGCATCTCCCAACCACGCAGTCTGCATCGGCGTCCCCTGGTGCTTCGGACAACCCTCAGAGTGAGATAAACCTGTTCACCAAAATGAGGTCATCCCCATCCTTTGCCGCCCCATCTACCTGAAAGACGGAGGCGCACACCAGTCCACCACCCGTCCTTCAACTCTGAGCCGGGAACACTCCACTGCGCCGGCGTGCCCAGTTGGGCCGCTTCTTTTCCGTGCCATTTCTGGGCGGCAGCAACAAGCCCTGGGCGAGAAAGGGCCCTGGGCGATAAAGGGCCCTGGGCCATGGAGAGCAGGGCTGTCCGCAGGGCTGACCTACGCCGGCCAATTCTCACGAGCGTTCTGCCCAAACCAATCCTGGTTTGGGCAGAACGCTCGTGAGAATTGGCCGGAAAACGCCTGGCGAAGTCATTCGGGCGCTGCACGTCTGCTGGGCCGCCCCACCCCGGGGCCTTGAAGGGCATTGTGAGTGTCCGCACCGGATCGCCGCCAGGAGGCACTCCACAAGATGGAATGCAGCGAGGACAACGCCCGTGGATCCTCGACCTGCGGGGGTCCCCTCCCTGGCGGTCTACCATGGGGCCTGGCCCATCACAAAGTCCGGTCTGGAACGCTCGCCTGCTTCCCCAACCTTCCGCTTCCGGGGTCCTGTCCCTCATGGCCTCCATATTGGAAACCGTTAGTCCCGCAGCCACGCATCTCCCAACCACGCAGTCTCCATCGGTGCCTCCTGGTGCTTCAGACAACGCTCAGAGTGTGATAAACCTGTATGACCAAAATGAGGTCATCCCCATCCTTGACCGCCCGATCTACCCGAAAGACGGAGGCGCACACCAGGCCACCACCCGTCCTTCAACTCTGCTCCGGGAACGCTCCACTGCGCCGGCGAGCCCAGGTGGGCCGCTTCTTTTCCGTGCCATTTCGGGGCGGCAGCAACAAGCCCTGGGCGAGAAAGGGCCCTGGGCCATGGAGAGCAGGGCTGTCCGCAGGGCTGCCCTACGCCGGCCAATTCTCACGAGCGTTCTGCCCAAACCAATCCTGGTTTGGGCAGAACGCTCGTGAGAATTGGCCGGAAAACGCCCGGCGAAGTCATTCGGGCGCTGCACGTCTGCTGGGCCGACCCCCCCGGGGCCTTGAAGGGCATTGTGAGTGTCCGCAACCGATCACCGCCAGGAGGCAATCCACAAGATGGAATGCAGCGAGGACAACGCCCGTGGATCCTCGACCTGCGGGGGTCCCATCCCTGGCGCTCTACCATAGGGCCAGGCCCATCACGAAGTCCGGTTTGGAACGCTCACCTGCCTCCCCAACCTTCTGCTTCCGGGGTCCTGTCCCTCATGGCCTCCATATTGGAAACCCTTAGTCCCGCAGCCACGCATCTCCCAACCACGCAGTCTGCATCGGCGTCCCCTGGTGCTTCGGACAACCCTCAGAGTGAGATAAACCTGTATGACCAAAATGAGGTCATCCCCATCCTTTGCCGCCCCATCTACCTGAAAGACGGAGGCGCACACCAGTCCACCACCCGTCCTTCAACTCTGAGCCGGGAACACTCCACTGCGCCGGCGTGCCCAGTTGGGCCGCTTCTTTTCCGTGCCATTTCTGGGCGGCAGCAACAAGCCCTGGGCGAGAAAGGGCCCTGGGCGATAAAGGGCCCTGGGCCATGGAGAGCAGGGCTGTCCGCAGGGCTGACCTACGCCGGCCAATTCTCACGAGCGTTCTGCCCAAACCAATCCTGGTTTGGGCAGAACGCTCGTGAGAATTGGCCGGAAAACGCCTGGCGAAGTCATTCGGGCGCTGCACGTCTGCTGGGCCGCCCCACCCCGGGGCCTTGAAGGGCATTGTGAGTGTCCGCACCGGATCGCCGCCAGGAGGCACTCCACAAGATGGAATGCAGCGAGGACAACGCCCGTGGATCCTCGACCTGCGGGGGTCCCATCCCTGGCTGTCTACCATGGGGCCTGGCCCATCACAAATTCCGGTCTGGAACGCTCGCCTGCTTCCCCAAACTTCCACTTCCGGGGTCCTGTCCCTCATGGCCTCCATATTGGAAACCCTTAGTCCCGCAGCCACGCATCTCCCAACCACGCAGTCTCCATCGGCGCCTCCTGGTGCTTCAGACAACGCTCAGATTGTGATAAACCTGTATGACCAAAATGAGGTCATCCCCATCCTTGACCGCCCGATCTACCTGAAAGACGGAGGCGCACACCAGGCCACCACCCGTCCTTCAACTCTGCTCCGGGAACGCTCCACTGCGCCGGCGTGCCCAGGTGGGCCGCTTCTTTTCCGTGCCATTTCGGGGCGGCAGCAACAAGCCCTGGGCGAGAAAGGGCCCTGGGCCATGGAGAGCAGGGCTGTCCGCAGGGCTGCCCTACGCCGGCCAATTCTCACGAGCGTTCTGCCCAAACCAATCCTGGTTTGGGCAGAACGCTCGTGAGATTTGGCCGGAAAACGCCCGGCGAAGTCATTCGGGCGCTGCACGTCTGCTGGGCCGACCCCCCGGGGGCCTTGAAGGGCATTGTGAGTGTCCGCAACCGATCACCGCCAGGAGGCAATCCACAAGATGGAATGCAGCGAGGACAACGCCCGTGGATCCTCGACCTGCGGGGGTCCCATCCCTGGCGCTCTACCATAGGGCCAGGCCCATCACGAAGTCCGGTTTGGAACGCTCACCTGCCTCCCCAACCTTCTGCTTCCGGGGTCCTGTCCCTCATGGCCTCCATATTGGAAACCCTTAGTCCCGCAGCCACGCATCTCCCAACCACGCAGTCTGCATCGGCGTCCCCTGGTGCTTCGGACAACCCTCAGAGTGAGATAAACCTGTTCACCAAAATGAGGTCATCCCCATCCTTTGCCGCCCCATCTACCTGAAAGACGGAGGCGCACACCAGTCCACCACCCGTCCTTCAACTCTGAGCCGGGAACACTCCACTGCGCCGGCGTGCCCAGTTGGGCCGCTTCTTTTCCGTGCCATTTCAGGGCGGCAGCAACAAGCCCTGGGCGAGAAAGGGCCCTGGGCGATAAAGGGCCCTGGGCCATGGAGAGCAGGGCTGTCCGCAGGGCTGCCCTACGCCGGCCAATTCTTACGAGCGTTCTGCCCAAACCAATCCTGGTTTGGGCAGAACGCTCGTGAGAATTGGCCGGAAAACGCCCGGCGAAGTCATTCGGGCGCTGCACGTCTGCTGGGCCGACCCCCCCGGGGCCTTGAAGGGCATTGTGAGTGTCCGCAACCGATCACCGCCAGGAGGCAATCCACAAGATGGAATGCAGCGAGGACAACGCCCGTGGATCCTCGACCTGCGGGGGTCCCATCCCTGGCGCTCTACCATAGGGCCAGGCCCATCACGAAGTCCGGTTTGGAACGCTCACCTGCCTCCCCAACCTTCTGCTTCCGGGGTCCTGTCCCTCATGGCCTCCATATTGGAAACCCTTAGTCCCGCAGCCACGCATCTCCCAACCACGCAGTCTGCATCGGCGTCCCCTGGTGCTTCGGACAACCCTCAGAGGGAGATAAACCTGTTCACCAAAATGAGGTCATCCCCATCCTTTGCCGCCCCATCTACCTGAAAGACGGAGGCGCACACCAGTCCACCACCCGTCCTTCAACTCTGAGCCGGGAACACTCCACTGCGCCGGCGTGCCCAGTTGGGCCGCTTCTTTTCCGTGCCATTTCTGGGCGGCAGCAACAAGCCCTGGGCGAGAAAGGGCCCTGGGCGATAAAGGGCCCTGGGCCATGGAGAGGAGGGCTGTCCGCAGGGCTGACCTACGCCGGCCAATTCTCACGAGCGTCCTGGTTTGGGCAGAACGCTCGTGAGAATTGGCCGGTAAACGCCTGGCGAAGTCATTCGGGCGCTGCACGTCTGCTGGGCCGCCCCACCCCGGGGCCTTGAAGGGCATTGTGAGTGTCCGCACCGGATCGCCGCCAGGAGGCACTCCACAAGATGGAATGCAGCGAGGACAACGCCCGTGGATCCTCGACCTGCGGTAGTCCCATCCCTGGCGGTCTACCATGGGGCCTGGCCCATCACAAAGTCCGGTCTGGAACGCTCGCCTGCTTCCCCAACCTTCCGCTTCCGGGGTCCTGTCCCTCATGGCCTCCATATTGGAAACCCTTAGTCCCGCAGCCACGCATCTCCCAACCACGCAGTCTCCATCGGCGCCTCCTGGTGCTTCAGACAACGCTCAGAGTGTGATAAACCTGTATGACCAAAATGAGGTCATCCCCATCCTTGACCGCCCGATCTACCCGAAAGACGGAGGCGCACACCAGGCCACCACCCGTCCTTCAACTCTGCTCCGGGAACGCTCCACTGCGCCGGCGTGCCCAGGTGGGCCGCTTCTTTTCCGTGCCATTTCGGGGCGGCAGCAACAAGCCCTGGGCGAGAAAGGGCCCTGGGCCATGGAGAGCAGGGCTGTCCGCAGGGCTGCCCTACGCCGGCCAATTCTCACGAGCGTTCTGCCCAAACCAATCCTGGTTTGGGCAGAACGCTCGTGAGAATTGGCCGGAAAACGCCCGGCGAAGTCATTCGGGCGCTGCACGTCTGCTGGGCCGACCCCCCCGGGGCCTTGAAGGGCATTGTGAGTGTCCGCAACCGATCACCGCCAGGAGGCAATCCACAAGATGGAATGCAGCGAGGACAACGCCCGTGGATCCTCGACCTGCGGGGGTCCCATCCCTGGCGCTCTACCATAGGGCCAGGCCCATCACGAAGTCCGGTTTGGAACGCTCACCTGCCTCCCCAACCTTCTGCTTCCGGGGTCCTGTCCCTCATGGCCTCCATATTGGAAACCCTTAGTCCCGCAGCCACGCATCTCCCAACCACGCAGTCTGCATCGGCGTCCCCTGGTGCTTCGGACAACCCTCAGAGGGAGATAAACCTGTTCACCAAAATGAGGTCATCCCCATCCTTTGCCGCCCCATCTACCTGAAAGACGGAGGCGCACACCAGTCCACCACCCTTCCTTCAACTCTGAGCCGGGAACACTCCACTGCGCCGGCGTGCCCAGTTGGGCCGCTACTTTTCCGTGCCATTTCTGGGCGGCAGCAACAAGCCCTGGGCGAGAAAGGGCCCTGGGCGATAAAGGGCCCTGGGCCATGGAGAGGAGGGCTGTCCGCAGGGCTGACCTACGCCGGCCAATTCTCACGAGCGTTCTGCCCAAACCAATCCTGGTTTGGGCAGAACGCTCGTGAGAATTGGCCGGAAAACGCCTGGCGAAGTCATTCGGGCGCTGCACGTCTGCTGGGCCGCCCCACCCCGGGGCCTTGAAGGGCATTGTGAGTGTCCGCACCGGATCGCCGCCAGGAGGCACTCCACAAGATGGAATGCAGCGAGGACAACGCCCGTGGATCCTCGACCTGCGGGGGTCCCATCCCTGGCGGTCTACCATGGGGCCTGGCCCATCACAAAGTCCGGTCTGGAACGCTCGCCTGCTTCCCCAACCTTCCGCTTCCGGGGTCCTGTCCCTCATGGCCTCCATATTGGAAACCCTTAGTCCCGCAGCCACGCATCTCCCAACCACGCAGTCTCCATCGGCGCCTCCTGGTGCTTCAGACAACGCTCAGAGTGTGATAAACCTGTATGACCAAAATGAGGTCATCCCCATCCTTGACCGCCCGATCTACCCGAAAGACGGAGGCGCACACCAGGCCACCACCCGTCCTTCAACTCTGCTCCGGGAACGCTCCACTGCGCCGGCGTGCCCAGGTGGGCCGCTTCTTTTCCGTGCCATTTCGGGGCGGCAGCAACAAGCCCTGGGCGAGAAAGGGCCCTGGGCCATGGAGAGCAGGGCTGTCCGCAGGGCTGCCCTACGCCGGCCAATTCTCACGAGCGTTCTGCCCAAACCAATCCTGGTTTGGGCAGAACGCTCGTGAGAATTGGCCGGAAAACGCCCGGCGAAGTCATTCGGGCGCTGCACGTCTGCTGGGCCGACCCCCCCGGGGCCTTGAAGGGCATTGTGAGTGTCCGCAACCGATCACCGCCAGGAGGCAATCCACAAGATGGAATGCAGCGAGGACAACGCCCGTGGATCCTCGACCTGCGGGGGTCCCATCCCTGGCGCTCTACCATAGGGCCAGGCCCATCACGAAGTCCGGTTTGGAACGCTCACCTGCCTCCCCAACCTTCTGCTTCCGGGGTCCTGTCCCTCATGGCCTCCATATTGGAAACCCTTAGTCCCGCAGCCACGCATCTCCCAACCACGCAGTCTGCATCGGCGTCCCCTGGTGCTTCGGACAACCCTCAGAGTGAGATAAACCTGTTCACCAAAATGACGTCATCCCCATCCTTTGCCACCCCATCTACCTGAAAGACGGAGGCGCACACCAGTCCACCACCCGTCCTTCAACTCTGAGCCGGGAACACTCCACTGCGCCGGCGTGCCCAGTTGGGCCGCTTCTTTTCCGTGCCATTTCTCGGCGGCAGCAACAAGCCCTGGGCGAGAAAGGGCCCTGGGCGATAAAGGGCCCTGGGCCATGGAGAGCAGGGCTGTCCGCAGGGCTGACCTACGCCGGCCAATTCTCACGAGCGTTCTGCCCAAACCAATCCTGGTTTGGGCAGAACGCTCGTGAGAATTGGCCGGAAAACGCCCGGCGAAGTCATTCGGGCGCTGCACGTCTGCTGGGCCGCCCCACCCCGGGGCCTTGAAGGGCATTGTGAGTGTCCGCACCGGATCGCCGCCAGGAGGCACTCCACAAGATGGAATGCAGCGAGGACAACGCCCGTGGATCCTCGACCTGCGGGGGTCCCATCCCTGGCGTTCTACCATGGGGCCTGGCCCATCACAAAGTCCGGCCTGGAACGCTCGCCTGCTTCCCCAACCTTCTGCTTCCGGGGTCCTGTCCCTCATGGCCTCCATATTGGAAACCCTTAGTCCCGCAGCCACGCATCTCCCAACCACGCAGTCTCCATCGGCGCCTCCTGGTGCTTCAGACAACGCTCAGAGTGTGATAAACCTGTATGACCAAAATGAGGTCATCCCCATCCTTGACCGCCCGATCTACCCGAAAGACGGAGGCGCACACCAGGCCACCACCCGTCCTTCAACTCTGCTCCGGGAACGCTCCACTGCGCCGGCGTGCCCAGGTGGGCCGCTTCTTTTCCGTGCCATTTCGGGGCGGCAGCAACAAGCCCTGTGCGAGAAAGGGCCCTGGGCCATGGAGAGCAGGGCTGTCCGCAGGGCTGCCCTACGCTGGCCAATTCTCACGAGCGTTCTGCCCAAACCAATCCTGGTTTGGGCAGAACGCTCGTGAGAATTGGCCGGAAAACGCCCGGCGAAGTCATTCGGGCGCTGCACGTCTGCTGGGCCGACCCCCCCGGGGCCTTGAAGGGCATTGTGAGTGTCCGCAACCGATCACCGCCAGGAGGCAATCCACAAGATGGAATGCAGCGAGGACAACGCCCGTGGATCCTCGACCTGCGGGGGTCCCATCCCTGGCGCTCTACCATAGGGCCAGGACCATCACGAAGTCCGGTTTGGAACGCTCACCTGCCTCCCCAACCTTCTGCTTCCGGGGTCCTGTCCCTCATGGCCTCCATATTGGAAACCCTTAGTCCCGCAGCCACGCATCTCCCAACCACGCAGTCTGCATCGGCGTCCCCTGGTGCTTCGGACCACCCTCAGAGTGAGATAAACCTGTTCACCAAAATGAGGTCATCCCCATCCTTTGCCGCCCCATCTACCTGAAAGACGGAGGCGCACACCAGTCCACCACCCGTCCTTCAACTCTGAGCCGAGAACACTCCACTGCGCCGGCATGCCCAGTTGGGCCGCTTCTTTTCCGTGCCATTTCTGGGCGGCAGCAACAAGCCCTGGGCGAGAAAGGGCCCTGGGCGATAAAGGGCCCTGGGCCATGGAGAGCAGGGCTGTCCGCAGGGCTGACCTACGCCGGCCAATTCTCACGAGCGTTCTGCCCAAACCAATCCTGGTTTGGGCAGAACGCTCGTGAGAATTGGCCGGAAAACGCCTGGCGAAGTCATTCGGGCGCTGCACGTCTGCTGGGCCGCCCCACCCCGGGGCCTTGAAGGGCATTGTGAGTGTCCGCACCGGATCGCCGCCAGGAGGCACTCCACAAGATGGAATGCAGCGAGGACAACGCCCGTGGATCCTCGACCTGCGGGGGTCCCATCCCTGGCGGTCTACCATGGGGCCTGGCCCATCACAAAGTCCGGTCTGGAACGCTCGCCTGCTTCCCCAACCTTCCGCTTCCGGGGTCCTGTCCCTCATGGCCTCCATATTGGAAACCCTTAGTCCCGCAGCCACGCATCTCCCAACCACGCAGTCTCCATCGGCGCCTCCTGGTGCTTCAGACAACGCTCAGAGTGTGATAAACCTGTATGACCAAAATGAGGTCATCCCCATCCTTGACCGCCCGATCTACCCGAAAGACGGAGGCGCACACCAGGCCACCACCCGTCTTTCAACTCTGAGCCGGGAACACTCCACTGCGCCGGCGTGCCCAGGTGGGCCGCTTCTTTTCCGTGCCATTTCTGGGCGGCAGCAACAAGCCCTGGGCGAGAAAGGGCCCTGGGCGATAAAGGGCCCTGGGCCATGGAGAGCAGGGCTGTCCGCAGGGCTGACCTACGCCGGCCAATTCTCACGAGCGTTCTGCCCAAACCAATCCTGGTTTGGGCAGAACGCTCGTGAGAATTGGCCGGAAAACGCCTGGCGAAGTCATTCGGGCGCTGCACGTCTGCTGGGCCGCCCCACCCCGGGGCCTTGAAGGGCATTGTGAGTGTCCGCACCGGATCGCCGCCAGGAGGCACTCCACAAGATGGAATGCAGCGAGGACAACGCCCGTGGATCCTCGACCTGCGGGGGTCCCATCCCTGGCGGTCTACCATGGGGCCTGGCCCATCACAAAGTCCGGTCTGGAACGCTCGCCTGCTTCCCCAACCTTCCGCTTCCGGGGTCCTGTCCCTCATGGCCTCCATATTGGAAACCCTTAGTCCCGCAGCCACGCATCTCCCAACCACGCAGTCTCCATCGGCGCCTCCTGGTGCTTCAGACAACGCTCAGAGTGTGATAAACCTGTATGACCAAAATGAGGTCATCCCCATCCTTGACCGCCCGATCTACCCGAAAGACGGAGGCGCACACCAGGCCACCACCCGTCCTTCAACTCTGCTCCGGGAACGCTCCACTGCGCCGGCGTGCCCAGGTGGGCCGCTTCTTTTCCGTGCCATTTCGGGGCGGCAGCAACAAGCCCTGGGCGAGAAAGGGCCCTGGGCCATGGAGAGCAGGGCTGTCCGCAGGGCTGCCCTACGCCGGCCAATTCTCACGAGCGTTCTGCCCAAACCAATCCTGGTTTGGGCAGAACGCTCGTGAGAATTGGCCGGAAAACGCCCGGCGAAGTCATTCGGGCGCTGCACGTCTGCTGGGCCGACCACCCCGGGACCTTGAAGGGCATTGTGAGTGTCCGCAACCGATCACCGCCAGGAGGCAATCCACAAGATGGAATGCAGCGAGGACAACGCCCGTGGATCCTCGACCTGCGGGGGTCCCATCCCTGGCGCTCTACCATAGGGCCAGGCCCATCACGAAGTCCGGTTTGGAACGCTCACCTGCCTCCCCAACCTTCTGCTTCCGGGGTCCTGTCCCTCATGGCCTCCATATTGGAAACCCTTAGTCCCGCAGCCACGCATCTCCCAACCACGCAGTCTCCATCGGCGTCCCCTGGTGCTTCGGACCACCCTCAGAGTGAGATAAACCTGTTCACCAAAATGAGGTCATCCCCATCCTTTGCCGCCCCATCTACCTGAAAGACGGAGGCGCACACCAGTCCACCACCCGTCCTTCAACTCTGAGCCGGGAACAATCCACTGCGCCGGCGTGCCCAGTTGGGCCGCTTCTTTTCCGTGCCATTTCTGGGCGGCAGCAACAAGCCCTGGGCGAGAAAGGGCCCTGGGCGATAAAGGGCCCTGGGCCATGGAGAGCAGGGCTGTCCGCAGGGCTGACCTACGCCGGCCAATTCTCACGAGCGTTCTGCCCAAACCAATCCTGGTTTGGGCAGAACGCTCGTGAGAATTGGCCGGAAAACGCCTGGCGAAGTCATTCGGGCGCTGCACGTCTGCTGGGCCGCCCCACCCTGGGGCCTTGAAGGGCATTGTGAGTGTCCGCACCGGATCGCCGCCAGGAGGCACTCCACAAGATGGAATGCAGCGAGGACAACGCCCGTGGATCCTCGACCTGCGGGGGTCCCATCCCTGGCGGTCTACCATGGGGCCTGGCCCATCACAAAGTCCGGTCTGGAACGCTCGCCTGCTTCCCCAACCTTCCGCTTCCGGGGTCCTGTCCCTCATGGCCTCCATATTGGAAACCCTTAGTCCCGCAGCCACGCATCTCCCAACCACGCAGTCTCCATCGGCGCCTCCTGGTGCTTCAGACAACGCTCAGAGTGTGATAAACCTGTATGACCAAAATGAGGTCATCCCCATCCTTGACCGCCCGATCTACCCGAAAGACGGAGGCGCACACCAGGCCACCACCCGTCTTTCAACTCTGAGCCGGGAACACTCCACTGCGCCGGCGTGCCCAGGTGGGCCGCTTCTTTTCCGTGCCATTTCTGGGCGGCAGCAACAAGCCCTGGGCGAGAAAGGGCCCTGGGCGATAAAGGGTCCTGGGCCATGGAGAGCAGGGCTGTCCGCAGGGCTGACCTACGCCGGCCAATTCTCACGAGCGTTCTGCCCAAACCAATCCTGGTTTGGGCAGAACGCTCGTGAGAATTGGCCGGAAAACGCCTGGCGAAGTCATTCGGGCGCTGCACGTCTGCTGGGCCGCCCCACCCCGGGGCCTTGAAGGGCATTGTGAGTGTCCGCACCGTATCGCCGCCAGGAGGCACTCCACAAGATGGAATGCAGCGAGGACAACGCCCGTGGATCCTCGACCTGCGGGGGTCCCATCCCTGGCGGTCTACCATGGGGCCTGGCCCATCACAAAGTCCGGTCTGGAACGCTCGCCTGCTTCCCCAACCTTCCGCTTCCGGGGTCCTGTCCCTCATGGCCTCCATATTGGAAACCCTTAGTCCCGCAGCCACGCATCTCCCAACCACGCAGTCTCCATGGCGCCTCCTGGTGCTTCAGACAACGCTCAGAGTGTGATAAACCTGTATGACCAAAATGAGGTCATCCCCATCCTTGACCGCCCGATCTACCCGAAAGACGGAGGCGCACACCAGGCCACCACCCGTCCTTCAACTCTGCTCCGGGAACGCTCCACTGCGCCGGCGTGCCCAGGTTTGCCGCTTCTTTTCCGTGCCATTTCGGGGCGGCAGCAACAAGCCCTGGGCGAGAAAGGGCCCTGGGCCATGGAGAGCAGGGCTGTCCGCAGGGCTGCCCTACGCCGGCCAATTCTCACGAGCGTTCTGCCCAAACCAATCCTGGTTTGGGCAGAACGCTCGTGAGAATTGGCCGGAAAACGCCTGGCGAAGTCATTCGGGCGCTGCACGTCTGCTGGGCCGCCCCACCCTGGGGCCTTGAAGGGCATTGTGAGTGTCCGCACCGGATCGCCGCCAGGAGGCACTCCACAAGATGGAATGCAGCGAGGACAACGCCCGTGGATCCTCGACCTGCGGGGGTCCCATCCCTGGCGGTCTACCATGGGGCCTGGCCCATCACAAAGTCCGGTCTGGAACGCTCGCCTGCTTCCCCAACCTTCCGCTTCCGGGGTCCTGTCCCTCATGGCCTCCATATTGGAAACCCTTAGTCCCGCAGCCACGCATCTCCCAACCACGCAGTCTCCATCGGCGCCTCCTGGTGCTTCAGACAACGCTCAGAGTGTGATAAACCTGTATGACCAAAATGAGGTCATCCCCATCCTTGACCGCCCGATCTACCCGAAAGACGGAGGCGCACACCAGGCCACCACCCGTCTTTCAACTCTGAGCCGGGAACACTCCACTGCGCCGGCGTGCCCAGTTGGGCCGCTTCTTTTCCGTGCCATTTCTGGGCGGCAGCAACAAGCCCTGGGCGAGAAAGGGCCCTGGGCGATAAAGGGCCCTGGGCCATGGAGAGCAGGGCTGTCCGCAGGGCTGACCTACGCCGGCCAATTCTCACGAGCGTTCTGCCCAAACCAATCCTGGTTTGGGCAGAACGCTCGTGAGAATTGGCCGGAAAACGCCTGGCGAAGTCATTCGGGCGCTGCACGTCTGCTGGGCCGCCCCACCCCGGGGCCTTGAAGGGCATTGTGAGTGTCCGCACCGGATCGCCGCCAGGAGGCACTCCACAAGATGGAATGCAGCGAGGACAACGCCCGTGGATCCTCGACCTGCGGGGGTCCCATCCCTGGCGGTCTACCATGGGGCCTGGCCCATCACAAAGTCCGGTCTGGAACGCTCGCCTGCTTCCCCAACCTTCCGCTTCCGGGGTCCTGTCCCTCATGGCCTCCATATTGGAAACCCTTAGTCCCGCAGCCACGCATCTCCCAACCACGCAGTCTCCATCGGCGCCTCCTGGTGCTTCAGACAACGCTCAGAGTGTGATAAACCTGTATGACCAAAATGAGGTCATCCCCATCCTTGACCGCCCGATCTACCCGAAAGACGGAGGCGCACACCAGGCCACCACCCGTCCTTCAACTCTGCTCCGGGAACGCTCCACTGCGCCGGCGTGCCCAGGTGGGCCGCTTCTTTTCCGTGCCATTTCAGGGCGGCAGCAACAAGCCCTGGGCGAGAAAGGGCCCTGGGCCATGGAGAGCAGGGCTGTCCGCAGGGCTGCCCTACGCCGGCCAATTCTCACGAGCGTTCTGCCCAAACCAATCCTGGTTTGGGCAGAACGCTCGTGAGAATTGGCCGGAAAACGCCCGGCGAAGTCATTCGGGCGCTGCACGTCTGCTGGGCCGACCCCCCCGGGGCCTTGAAGGGCATTGTGAGTGTCCGCAACCGATCACCGCCAGGAGGCAATCCACAAGATGGAATGCAGCGAGGACAACGCCCGTGGATCCTCGACCTGCGGGGGTCCCATCCCTGGCGCTCTCCCATAGGGCCAGGCCCATCACGAAGTCCGGTTTGGAACGCTCACCTGCCTCCCCAACCTTCTGCTTCCGGGGTCCTGTCCCTCATGGCCTCCATATTGGAAACCCTTAGTCCCGCAGCCACGCATCTCCCAACCACGCAGTCTGCATCGGCGTCCCCTGGTGCTTCGGACAACCCTCAGAGTGAGATAAACCTGTTCACCAAAATGAGGTCATCCCCATCCTTTGCCGCCCCATCTACCTGAAAGACGGAGGCGCACACCAGTCCACCACCCGTCCTTCAACTCTGAGCCGGGAACACTCCACTGCGCCGGCGTGCCCAGTTGGGCCGCTTCTTTTCCGTGCCATTTCTGGGCGGCAGCAACAAGCCCTGGGCGAGAAAGGGCCCTGGGCGATAAAGGGCCCTGGGCCATGGAGAGCAGGGCTGTCCGCAGGGCTGACCTACGCCGGCCAATTCTCACGAGCGTTCTGCCCAAACCGATCCTGGTTTGGGCAGAACGCTCGTGAGAATTGGCCGGAAAACGCCCGGCGAAGTCATTCGGGCGCTGCACGTCTGCTGGGCCGCCCCACCCCGGGGCCTTGAAGGGCATTGTGAGTGTCCGCACCGGATCGCCGCCAGGAGGCACTCCACAAGATGCAATGCAGCGAGGACAACGCCCGTGGATCCTCGACCTGCGGGGGTCCCATCCCTGGCGGTCTACCATGGGGCCTGGCCCATCACAAAGTCCGGTCTGGAACGCTCGCCTGCTTCCCCAACCTTCCGCTTCCGGGGTCCTGTCCCTCATGGCCTCCATATTGGAAACCCTTAGTCCCGCAGCCACGCATCTCCCAACCACGCAGTCTCCATCGGCGCCTCATGGTGCTTCAGACAACGCTCAGAGTGTGATAAACCTGTATGACCAAAATGAGGTCATCCCCATCCTTGACCGCCCGATCTACCCGAAAGACGGAGGCGCACACCAGGCCACCACCCGTCCTTCAACTCTGCTCCGGGAACGCTCCACTGCGCCGGCGTGCCCAGGTGGGCCGCTTCTTTTCCGTGCCATTTCGGGGCGGCAGCAACAAGCCCTGGGCGAGAAAGGGCCCTGGGCCATGGAGAGCAGGGCTGTCCGCAGGGCTGCCCTACGCCGGCCAATTCTCACGAGCGTTCTGCCCAAACCAATCCTGGTTTGGGCAGAACGCTCGTGAGAATTGGCCGGAAAACGCCCGGCGAAGTCATTCGGGCGCTGCACGTCTGCTGGGCCGACCCCCCCGGGGCCTTGAAGGGCATTGTGAGTGTCCGCAACCGATCACCGCCAGGAGGCAATCCACAAGATGGAATGCAGCGAGGACAACGCCCGTGGATCCTCGACCTGCGGGGGTCCCAACCCTGGCGCTCTACCATAGGGCCAGGCCCATCACGAAGTCCGGTTTGGAACGCTCACCTGCCTCCCCAACCTTCTGCTTCCGGGCTTCTGTCCCTCATGGCCTCCATATTGGAAACCCTTAGTCCCGCAGCCACGCATCTCCCAACCACGCAGTCTGCATCGGCGTCCCCTGGTGCTTCGGACAACCCTCAGAGTGAGATAAACCTGTTCACCAAAATGAGGTCATCCCCATCCTTTGCCGCCCCATCTACCTGAAAGACGGAGGCGCACACCAGTCCACCACCCGTCCTTCAACTCTGAGCCGGGAACACTCCACTGCGCCGGTGTGCCCAGTTGGGCCGCTTCTTTTCCGTGCCATTTCTGGGCGGCAGCAACAAGCCCTGGGCGAGAAAGGGCCCTGGGCGATAAAGGGCCCTGGGCCATGGAGAGCAGGGCTGTCCGCAGGGCTGACCTACGCCGGCCAATTCTCACGAGCGTTCTGCCCAAACCAATCCTGGTTTGGGCAGAACGCTCGTGAGAATTGGCCGGAAAACGCCTGGCGAAGTCATTCGGGCGCTGCACGTCTGCTGGGCCGCCCCACCCTGGGGCCTTGAATGGCATTGTGAGTGTCCGCACCGGATCGCCGCCAGGAGGCACTCCACAAGATGGAATGCAGCGAGGACAACGCCCGTGGATCCTCGACCTGCGGGGGTCCCATCCCTGGCGGTCTACCATGGGGCCTGGCCCATCACAAAGTCCGGTCTGGAACGCTCGCCTACTTCCCCAACCTTCCGCTTCCGGGGTCCTGTCCCTCATGGCCTCCATATTGGAAACCCTTAGTCCCGCAACCACGCATCTCCCAACCACGCAGTCTCCATCGGCGCCTCCTGGTGCTTCAGACAACGCTCAGAGTGTGATAAACCTGTATGACCAAAATGAGGTCATCCCCATCCTTGACCGCCCGATCTACCCGAAAGACGGAGGCGCACACCAGGCCACCACCCGTCTTTCAACTCTGAGCCGGGAACACTCCACTGCGCCGGCGTGCCCAGTTGGGCCGCTTCTTTTCCGTGCCATTTCTGGGCGGCAGCAACAAGCCCTGGGCGAGAAAGGGCCCTGGGCGATAAAGGGCCCTGGGCCATGGAGAGCAGGGCTGTCCGCAGGGCTGACCTACGCCGGCCAATTCTCACGAGCGTTCTGCCCAAACCAATCCTGGTTTGGGCAGAACGCTCGTGAGAATTGGCCGGAAAACGCCTGGCGAAGTCATTCGGGCGCTGCACGTCTGCTGGGCCGCCCCACCCCGGGGCCTTGAAGGGCATTGTGAGTGTCCGCACCGGATCGCCGCCAGGAGGCACTCCACAAGATGGAATGCAGCGAGGACAACGCCCGTGGATCCTCGACCTGCGGGGGTCCCATCCCTGGCGGTCTACCATGGGGCCTGGCCCATCACAAAGTCCGGTCTGGAACGCTCGCCTGCTTCCCCAACCTTCCGCTTCCGGGGTCCTGTCCCTCATGGCCTCCATATTGGAAACCCTTAGTCCCGCAGCCACGCATCTCCCAACCACGCAGTCTCCATCGGCGCCTCATGGTGCTTCAGACAACGCTCAGAGTGTGATAAACCTGTATGACCAAAATGAGGTCATCCCCATCCTTGACCGCCCGATCTACCCGAAAGACGGAGGCGCACACCAGGCCACCACCCGTCCTTCAACTCTGCTCCGGGAACGCTCCACTGCGCCGGCGTGCCCAGGTGGGCCGCTTCTTTTCCGTGCCATTTCAGGGCGGCAGCAACAAGCCCTGGGCGAGAAAGGGCCCTGGGCCATGGAGAGCAGGGCTGTCCGCAGGGCTGCCCTACGCCGGCCAATTCTCACGAGCGTTCTGCCCAAACCAATCCTGGTTTGGGCAGAACGCTCGTGAGAATTGGCCGGAAAACGCCCGGCGAAGTCATTCGGGCGCTGCACGTCTGCTGGGCCGACCCCCCCGGGGCCTTGAAGGGCATTGTGAGTGTCCGCAACCGATCACCGCCAGGAGGCAATCCACAAGATGGAATGCAGCGAGGACAACGCCCGTGGATCCTCGACCTGCGGGGGTCCCATCCCTGGCGCTCTCCCATAGGGCCAGGCCCATCACGAAGTCCGGTTTGGAACGCTCACCTGCCTCCCCAACCTTCTGCTTCCGGGGTCCTGTCCCTCATGGCCTCCATATTGGAAACCCTTAGTCCCGCAGCCACGCATCTCCCAACCACGCAGTCTGCATCGGCTTCCCCTGGTGCTTTGGACAACCCTCAGAGTGAGATAAACCTGTTCACCAAAATGAGGTCATCCCCATCCTTTGCCGCCCCATCTACCTGAAAGACGGAGGCGCACACCAGTCCACCACCCGTCCTTCAACTCTGAGCCGGGAACACTCCACTGCGCCGGCGTGCCCAGTTGGGCCGCTTCTTTTCCGTGCCATTTCTGGGCGGCAGCAACAAGCCCTGGGCGAGAAAGGGCCCTGGGCGATAAAGGGCCCTGGGCCATGGAGAGCAGGGCTGTCCGCAGGGCTGACCTACGCCGGCCAATTCTCACGAGCGTTCTGCCCAAACCGATCCTGGTTTGGGCAGAACGCTCTTGAGAATTGGCCGGAAAACGCCCGGCGAAGTCATTCGGGCGCTGCACGTCTGCTGGGCCGCCCCACCCCGGGGCCTTGAAGGGCATTGTGAGTGTCCGCACCGGATCGCCGCCAGGAGGCACTCCACAAGATGCAATGCAGCGAGGACAACGCCCGTGGATCCTCGACCTGCGGGGGTCCCATCCCTGGCGGTCTACCATGGGGCCTGGCCCATCACAAAGTCCGGTCTGGAACGCTCGCCTGCTTCCCCAACCTTCCGCTTCCGGGGTCCTGTCCCTCATGGCCTCCATATTGGAAACCCTTAGTCCCGCAGCCACGCATCTCCCAACCACGCAGTCTCCATCGGCGCCTCCTGGTGCTTCAGACAACGCTCAGAGTGTGATAAACCTGTATGACCAAAATGAGGTCATCCCCATCCTTGACCGCCCGATCTACCCGAAAGACGGAGGCGCACACCAGGCCACCACCCGTCCTTCAACTCTGCTCCGGGAACGCTCCACTGCGCCGGCGTGCCCAGGTGGGCCGCTTCTTTTCCGTGCCATTTCGGGGCGGCAGCAACAAGCCCTGGGCGAGAAAGGGCCCTGGGCCATGGAGAGCAGGGCTGTCCGCAGGGCTGCCCTACGCCGGCCAATTCTCACGAGCGTTCTGCCCAAACCAATCCTGGTTTGGGCAGAACGCTCGTGAGAATTGGCCGGAAAACGCCCGGCGAAGTCATTCGGGCACTGCACGTCTGCTGGGCCGACCCCCCCGGGGCCTTGAAGGGCATTGTGAGTGTCCGCAACCGATCACCGCCAGGAGGCAATCCACAAGATGGAATGCAGCGAGGACAACGCCCGTGGATCCTCGACCTGCGGGGGTCCCATCCCTGGCGCTCTACCATAGGGCCTGGCCCATCACGAAGTCCGGTTTGGAACGCTCACCTGCCTCCCCAACCTTCTGCTTCCGGGGTTCTGTCCCTCATGGCCTCCATATTGGAAACCCTTAGTCCCGCAGCCACGCATCTCCCAACCACGCAGTCTGCATCGGCGTCCCCTGGTGCTTCGGACAACCCTCAGAGTGAGATAAACCTGTTCACCAAAATGAGGTCATCCCCATCCTTTGCCGCCCCATCTACCTGAAAGACGGAGGCGCACACCAGTCCACCACCCGTCCTTCAACTCTGAGCCGGGAACACTCCACTGCGCCGGCGTGCCCAGTTGGGCCGCTTCTTTTCCGTGCCATTTCTGGGCGGCAGCAACAAGCCCTGGGCGAGAAAGGGCCCTGGGCGATAAAGGGCCCTGGGCCATGGAGAGCAGGGCTGTCCGCAGGGCTGACCTACGCCGGCCAATTCTCACGAGCTTTCTGCCCAAACCAATCCTGGTTTGGGCAGAACGCTCGTGAGAATTGGCCGGAAAACGCCTGGCGAAGTCATTCGGGCGCTGCACGTCTGCTGGGCCGCCCCACCCCGGGGCCTTGAAGGGCATTGTGAGTGTCCGCACCGGATCGCCGCCAGGAGGCACTCCACAAGATGGAATGCAGCGAGGACAACGCCCGTGGATCCTCGACCTGCGGGGGTCCCATCCCTGGCGGTCTACCATGGGGCCTGGCCCATCACAAAGTCCGGTCTGGAACGCTCGCCTGCTTCCCCAACCTTCCGCTTCCGGGGTCCTGTCCCTCATGGCCTCCATATTGGAAACCCTTAGTCCCGCAGCCACGCATCTCCCAACCACGCAGTCTCCATCGGCGCCTCCTGGTGCTTCAGACAACGCTCAGAGTGTGATAAACCTGTATGACCAAAATGAGGTCATCCCCATCCTTGACCGCCCGATCTACCCGAAAGACGGAGGCGCACACCAGGCCACCACCCGTCCTTCAACTCTGCTCCGGGAACGCTCCACTGCGCCGGCGTGCCCAGGTGGGCCGCTTCTTTTCCGTGCCATTTCGGGGCGGCAGCAACAAGCCCTGGGCGAGAAAGGGCCCTGGGCTATGGAGAGCAGGGCTGTCCGCAGGGCTGCCCTACGCCGGCCAATTCTCACGAGCGTTCTGCCCAAACCAATCCTGGTTTGGGCAGAACGCTCGTGAGAATTGGCCGGAAAACGCCTGGCGAAGTCATTCGGGCGCTGCACGTCTGCTGGGCCGCCCCACCCCGGGGCCTTGAAGGGCATTGTGAGTGTCCGCACCGGATCGCCGCCAGGAGGCACTCCACAAGATGGAATGCAGCGAGGACAACGCCCGTGGATCCTCGACCTGCGGGGGTCCCATCCCTGGCGGTCTACCATGGGGCCTGGCCCATCACAAAGTCCGGTCTGGAACGCTCGCCTGCTTCCCCAACCTTCCGCTTCCGGGGTCCTGTCCCTCATGGCCTCCATATTGGAAACCCTTAGTCCCGCAGCCACGCATCTCCCAACAACGCAGTCTCCATCGGCGCCTCCTGGTGCTTCAGACAACGCTCAGAGTGTGATAAACCTGTATGACCAAAATGAGGTCATCCCCATCCTTGACCGCCCGATCTACCCGAAAGACGGTGGCGCACACCAGGCCACCACCCGTCCTTCAACTCTGCTCTGGGAACGCTCCACTGCGCCGGTGTGCCCAGGTGGGCCGCTTCTTTTCCGTGCCATTTCGGGGCGGCAGCAACAAGCCCTGGGCGAGAAAGGGCCCTGGGCCATGGAGAGCAGGGCTGTCTGCAGGGCTGCCCTACGCCGGCCAATTCTCACGAGCGTTCTGCCCAAACCAATCCTGGTTTGGGCAGAACGCTCGTGAGAATTGGCCGGAAAACGCCCGGCGAAGTCATTCGGGCGCTGCACGTCTGCTGGGCCGACCCCCCCGGGGCCTTGAAGGGCATTGTGAGTGTCCGCATCCGATCACCGCCAGGAGGCAATCCACAAGATGGAATGCAGTGAGGACAACGCCCGTGGATCCTCGACCTGTGGGGGTCCCATCCCTGGCGCTCTACCATAGGGCCAGGCCCATCACGAAGTCCGGTTTGGAACGCTCACCTGCCTCCCCAACCTTCTGCTTCCGGGGTCCTGTCCCTCATGGCCTCCATATTGGAAACCCTTAGTCCCGCAGCCACGCATCTCCCAACCACGCAGTCTGCATCGGCGTCCCCTGGTGCTTCGGACAACCCTCAGAGTGAGGTAAACCTGTTCACCAAAATGAGGTCATCCCCATCCTTTGCCGCCCCATCTACCTGAAAGACGGAGGCGCACACCAGTCCACCACCCGTCCTTCAACTCTGAGCCGGGAACACTCCACTGCGCCAGCGTGCCCAGTTGGGCCGCTTCTTTTCCGTGCCATTTCTGGGCGGCAGCAACAAGCCCTGGGCGAGAAAGGGCCCTGGGCGATAAAGGGCCCTGGGCCATGGAGAGCAGGGCTGTCCGCAGGGCTGACCTACGCCGGCCAATTCTCACGAGCGTTCTGCCCAAACCAATCCTGGTTTGGGAAGAACGCTCGTGAGAATTGGCCGGAAAACGCCCGGCGAAGTCATTCGGGCGCTGCACGTCTGCTGGGCCGCCCCACCCAGGGGCCTTGAAGGGCATTGTGAGTGTCCGCACCGGATCGCCGCCAGGAGGCACTCCACAAGATGGAATGCAGCGAGGACAACGCCCGTGGATCCTCGACCTGCGGGGGTCCCATCCCTGGCGGTCTACCATGGGGCCTGGCCCATCACAAAGTCCGGTCTGGAACGCTCGCCTGCTTCCCCAACCTTCCGCTTCCGGGGTCCTGTCCCTCATGGCCTCCATATTGGAAACCCTTAGTCCCGCAGCCACGCATCTCCCAACCACGCAGTCTCCATCGGCGCCTCCTGGTGCTTCAGACAACGCTCAGAGTGTGATAAACCTGTATGACCAAAATGAGGTCATCCCCATCCTTGACCGCCCGATCTACCCGAAAGACGGAGGCGCACACCAGGCCACCACCCGTCCTTCAACTCTGCTCCGGGAACGCTCCACTGCGCCGGCGTGCCCAGGTGGGCCGCTTCTTTTCCGTGCCATTTCGGAGCGGCAGCAACAAGCCCTGGGCGAGAAAGGGCCCTGGGCCATGGAGAGCAGGGCTGTCCGCAGGGCTGCCCTACGCCGGCCAATTCTCACGAGCGTTCTGCCCAAACCAATCCTGGTTTGGGCAGAACGCTCGTGAGAATTGGCCGGAAAACGCCCGGCGAAGTCATTCGGGCGCTGCACGTCTGCTGGGCCGACCCCCCCGGTGCCTTGAAGGGAATTGTGAGTGTCCGCAACCGATCACCGCCAGGAGGCAATCCACAAGATGGAATGCAGCGAGGACAACGCCCGTGGATCCTCGACCTGCGGGGGTCCCATCCCTGGCGCTCTACCATAGGGCCAGGCCCATCACGAAGTCCGGTCTGGAACGCTCACCTGCCTCCCCAACCTTCCGCTTCCGGGGTCCTGTCCCTCATGGCCTCCATATTGGAAACCCTTAGTCCCGCAGCCACGCATCTCCCAACCACGCAGTCTGCATCGGCGTCCCCTGGTGCTTCGGACAACCCTCAGAGTGAGATAAACATGTATGACCAAAATGAGGTCATCCCCATCCTTTGCCGCCCCATCTACCCGAAAGACGGAGGCGCACACCAGTCCACCACCCGTCCTTCAACTCTGAGCCGGGAACACTCCACTGCGCCGGCGTGCCCAGTTGGGCCGCTTCTTTTCCGTGCCATTTCTGGGCGGCAGCAACAAGCCCTGGGCGAGAAAGGGCCCTGGGCGATAAAGGGCCCTGGGCCATGGAGAGCAGGGCTGTCCGCAGGGCTGCCCTACGCCGGCCAATTCTCACGAGCGTTCTGCCCAAACCAATCCTGGTTTGGGCAGAACGCTCGTGAGAATTGGCCGGAAAACGCCCGGCGAAGTCATTCGGGCGCTGCACGTCTGCTGGGCCGACCCCCCCGGGGCCTTGAAGGGCATTGTGAGTGTCCGCAACCGATCACCGCCAGGAGGCAATCCACAAGATGGAATGCAGCGAGGACAACGCCCGTGGATCCTCGACCTGCGGGGGTCCCATCCCTGGCGCTCTACCATAGGGCCAGGCCCATCACGAAGTCCGGTTTGGAACGCTCACCTGCCTCCCCAACCTTCTGCTTCCGGGGTCCTGTCCCTCATGGCCTCCATATTGGAAACCCTTAGTCCCGCAGCCACGCATCTCCCAACCACGCAGTCTGCATCGGCGTCCCCTGGTGCTTCGGACAACCCTCAGAGTGAGATAAACCTGTTCACCAAAATGACGTCATCCCCATCCTTTGCCGCCCCATCTACCTGAAAGACGGAGGCGCACACCAGTCCACCACCCGTCCTTCAACTCTGAGCCGGGAACACTCCACTGCGCCGGCGTGCCCAGTTGGGCCGCTTCTTTTCCGTGCCATTTCTGGGCGGCAGCAACAAGCCCTGGGCGAGAAAGGGCCCTGGGCGATAAAGGGCCCTGGGCCATGGAGAGCAGGGCTGTCCGCAGGGCTGACCTACGCCGGCCAATTCTCACGAGCGTTCTGCCCAAACCAATCCTGGTTTGGGCAGAACGCTCGTGAGAATTGGCCGGAAAACGCCCGGCGAAGTCATTCGGGCGCTGCACGTCTGCTGGGCCGCCCCACCCCGGGGCCTTGAAGGGCATTGTGAGTGTCCGCACCGGATCGCCGCCAGGAGGCACTCCACAAGATGGAATGCAGCGAGGACAACGCCCGTGGATCCTCGACCTGCGGTAGTCCCATCCCTGGCGGTCTACCATGGGGCCTGGCCCATCACAAAGTCCGGTCTGGAACGCTCGCCTGCTTCCCCAACCTTCCGCTTCCGGGGTCCTGTCCCTCATGGCCTCCATATTGGAAACCCTTAGTCCCGCAGCCACGCATCTCCCAACCACGCAGTCTCCATCGGCGCCTCCTGGTGCTTCAGACAACGCTCAGAGTGTGATAAACCTGTATGACCAAAATGAGGTCATCCCCATCCTTGACCGCCCGATCTACCCGAAAGACGGAGGCGCACACCAGGCCACCACCCGTCCTTCAACTCTGCTCCGGGAACGCTCCACTGCGCCGGCGTGCCCAGGTGGGCCGCTTCTTTTCCGTGCCATTTCGGGGCGGCAGCAACAAGCCCTGGGCGAGAAAGGGCCCTGGGCGATAAAGGGCCCTGGGCCATGGAGAGCAGGGCTGTCCGCAGGGCTGACCTACGCTGGCCAATTCTCACGAGCGTTCTGCCCAAACCAATCCTGGTTTGGGCAGAACGCTCGTGAGAATTGGCCGGAAAACGCCTGGCGAAGTCATTCGGGCGCTGCACGTCTGCTGGGCCGCCCCACCCCGGGGCCTTGAAGGGCATTGTGAGTGTCCGCACCGGATCGCCGCCAGGAGGCACTCCACAAGATGGAATGCAGCGAGGACAACGCCCGTGGATCCTCGACCTGCGGGGGTCCCATCCCTGGCGGTCTACCATGGGGCCTGGCCCATCACAAAGTCCGGTCTGGAACGCTCGCCTGCTTCCCCAACCTTCCGCTTCCGGGGTCCTGTCCCTCATGGCCTCCATATTGGAAACCCTTAGTCCCGCAGCCACGCATCTCCCAACCACGCAGTCTCCATCGGCGCCTCCTGGTGCTTCAGACAACGCTCAGAGTGTGATAAACCTGTATGACCAAAATGAGGTCATCCCCATCCTTGACCGCCCGATCTACCCGAAAGACGGAGGCGCACACCAGGCCACCACCCGTCCTTCAACTCTGCTCCGGGAACGCTCCACTGCGCCGGCGTGCCCAGGTGGGCCGCTTCTTTTCCGTGCCATTTCGGGGCAGCAGCAACAAGCCCTGGGCGAGAAAGGGCCCTGGGCCATGGAGAGCAGGGCTGTCCGCAGGGCTGCCCTACGCCGGCCAATTCTCACGAGCGTTCTGCCCAAACCAATCCTGGTTTGGGCAGAACGCTCGTGAGAATTGGCCGTAAAACGCCCGGCGAAGTCATTCGGGCGCTGCACGTCTGCTGGGCCGACCCCCCCGGGGCCTTGAAGGGCATTGTGAGTGTCCGCAACCGATCACCGCCAGGAGGCAATCCACAAGATGGAATGCAGCGAGGACAACGCCCGTGGATCCTCGACCTGCGGGGGTCCCATCCCTGGCGCTCTACCATAGGGCCAGGCCCATCTCGAATTCCGGTTTGGAACGCTCACCTGCCTCCCCAACCTTCTGCTTCCGGGGTCCTGTCCCTCATGGCCTCCATATTGGAAACCCTTAGTCCCGCAGCCACGCATCTCCCAACCACGCAGTCTGCATCGGCGTCCCCTGGTGCTTCGGACAACCCTCAGAGTGAGATAAACCTGTTCACCAAAATGAGGTCATCCCCATCCTTTGCCGCCCCATCTACCTGAAAGACGGAGGCGCACACCAGTCCACCACCCGTCCTTCAACTCTGAGCCGGGAACACTCCACTGCGCCGGCGTGCCCAGTTGGGCCGCTTCTTTTCCGTGCCATTTCTGGGCGGCAGCAACAAGCCCTGGGCGAGAAAGGGCCCTGGGCGATAAAGGGCCCTGGGCCATGGAGAGCAGGGCTGTCCGCAGGGCTGACCTACGCCGGCCAATTCTCACGAGCGTTCTGCCCAAACCAATCCTGGTTTGGGCAGAACGCTCGTGAGAATTGGCCGGAAAACGCCCGGCGAAGTCATTCGGGCGCTGCACGTCTGCTGGGCCGCCCCACCCCGGGGCCTTGAAGGGCATTGTGAGTGTCCGCACCGGATCGCCGCCAGGAGGCACTCCACAAGATGGAATGCAGCGAGGACAACGCCCGTGGATCCTCGACCTGCGGGGGTCCCATCCCTGGCGGTCTACCATGGGGCCTGGCCCATCACAAAGTCCGGTCTGGAACGCTCGCCTGCTTCCCCAACCTTCCGCTTCCGGGGTCCTGTCCCTCATGGCCTCCATATTGGAAACCCTTAGTCCCGCAGCCACGCATCTCCCAACCACGCAGTCTCCATCGGCGCCTCCTGGTGCTTCAGACAACGCTCAGAGTGTGATAAACCTGTATGACCAAAATGAGGTCATCCCCATCCTTGACCGCCCGATCTACCCGAAAGACGGAGGCGCACACCAGGCCACCACCCGTCCTTCAACTCTGCTCCGGGAACGCTCCACTGCGCCGGCGTGCCCAGGTGGGCCGCTTCTTTTCCGTGCCATTTCGGGGCGGCAGCAACAAGCCCTGGGCGAGAAAGGGCCCTGGGCCATGGAGAGCAGGGCTGTCCGCAGGGCTGCCCTACGCCGGCCAATTCTCACGAGCGTTCTGCCCAAACCAATCTGGTTTGGGCAGAACGCTCGTGAGAATTGGCCGTAAAACGCCCGGCGAAGTCATTCGGGCGCTGCACGTCTGCTGGGCCGACCCCCCCGGGGCCTTGAAGGGCATTGTGAGTGTCCGCAACCGATCACCGCCAGGAGGCAATCCACAAGATGGAATGCAGCGAGGACAACGCCCGTGGATCCTCGACCTGCGGGGGTCCCATCCCTGGCGCTCTACCATAGGGCCAGGCCCATCACGAAGTCCGGTTTGGAACGCTCACCTGCCTCCCCAACCTTCTGCTTCCAGGGTCCTGTCCCTCATGGCCTCCATATTGGAAACCCTTAGTCCCGCAGCCACGCATCTCCCAACCACGCAGTCTGCATCGGCGTCCCCTGGTGCTTCGGACAACCCTCAGAGTGAGATAAACCTGTATGACCAAAATGAGGTCATCCCCATCCTTTGCCGCCCCATCTACCTGAAAGACGGAGGCGCACACCAGTCCACCACCCGTCCTTCAACTCTGAGCCGGGAACAGTCCACTGCGCCGGCGTGCCCAGTTGGGCCGCTTCTTTTCCGTGCCATTTCTGGGCGGCAGCAACAAGCCCTGGGCGAGAAAGGGCCCTGGGCGATAAAGGGCCCTGGGCCATGGAGAGCAGGGCTGTCCGCAGGGCTGACCTACGCCGGCCCATTCTCACGAGCGTTCTGCCCAAACCAATCCTGGTTTGGGCAGAACGCTCGTGAGAATTGGCCGGAAAACGCCTGGCGAAGTCATTCGGGCGCTGCACGTCTGCTGGGCTGCCCCACCCCGGGGCCTTGAAGGGCATTGTGAGTGTCCGCACCGGATCGCCGCCAGGAGGCACTCCACAAGATGGAATGCAGCGAGGACAACGCCCGTGGATCCTCGACCTGCGGGGGTCCCATCCCTGGCGGTCTACCGTGGGGCCTGGCCCATCACAAAGTCCGGTCTGGAACGCTCGCCTGCTTCCCCAACCTTCCGCTTCCGGGGTCCTGTCCCTCATGGCCTCCATATTGGAAACCCTTAGTCCCGCAGCCACGCATCTCCCAACCACGCAGTCTCCATCGGCGCCTCCTGGTGCTTCAGACAACGCTCAGAGTGTGATAAACCTGTATGACCAAAATGAGGTCATCCCCATCCTTGACCGCCCGATCTACCCGAAAGACGGAGGCGCACACCAGGCCACCACCCGTCCTTCAACTCTGCTCCGGGAACGCTCCACTGCGCCGGCGTGCCCAGGTGGGCCGCTTCTTTTCCGTGCCATTTCGGGGCGGCAGCAACAAGCCCTGGGCGAGAAAGGGCCCTGGGCCATGGAGAGCAGGGCTGTCCGCAGGGCTGCCCTACGCCGGCCAATTCTCACGAGCGTTCTGCCCAAACCAATCCTGGTTTGGGCAGAACGCTCGTGAGAATTGGCCGGAAAACGCCCGGCGAAGTCATTCGGGCGCTGCACGTCTGCTGGCCCGACCCCCCCGGGGCCTTGAAGGGCATTGTGAGTGTCCGCAACCGATCACCGCCAGGAGGCAATCCACAAGATGGAATGCAGCGAGGACAACGCCCGTGGATCCTCGACCTGCGGGGGTCCCATCCCTGGCGCTCTACCATAGGGCCAGGCCCATCACGAAGTCCGGTTTGGAACGCTCACCTGCCTCCCCAACCTTCTGCTTCCGGGGTCCTGTCCCTCATGGCCTCCATATTGGAAACCCTTAGTCCCGCAGCCACGCATCTCCCAACCACGCAGTCTGCATCGGCGTCCCCTGGTGCTTCGGACAACCCTCAGAGTGAGATAAACCTGTATGACCAAAATGAGGTCATCCCCATCCTTTGCCGCCCCATCTACCTGAAAGACGGAGGCGCACACCAGTCCACCACCCGTCCTTCAACTCTGAGCCGGGAACAGTCCACTGCGCCGGCGTGCCCAGTTGGGCCGCTTCTTTTCCGTGCCATTTCTGGGCGGCAGCAACAAGCCCTGGGCGAGAAAGGGCCCTGGGCGATAAAGGGCCCTGGGCCATGGAGAGCAGGGCTGTCCGCAGGGCTGACCTACGCCGGCCAATTCTCACGAGCGTTCTGCCCAAACCAATCCTGGTTTGGGCAGAACGCTCGTGAGAATTGGCCGGAAAACGCCTGGCGAAGTCATTCGGGCGCTGCACGTCTGCTGGGCCGCCCCACCCCGGGGCCTTGAAGGGCATTGTGAGTGTCCGCACCGGATCGCCGCCAGGAGGCACTCCACAAGATGGAATGCAGCGAGGACAACGCCCGTGGATCCTCGACCTGCGGGGGTCCCATCCCTGGCGGTCTACCATGGGGCCTGGCCCATCACAAAGTCCGGTCTGGAACGCTCGCCTGCTTCCCCAACCTTCCGCTTCCGGGGTCCTGTCCCTCATGGCCTCCATATTGGAAACCCTTAGTCCCGCAGCCACGCATCTCCCAACAACGCAGTCTCCATCGGCGCCTCCTGGTGCTTCAGACAACGCTCAGAGTGTGATAAACCTGTATGACCAAAATGAGGTCATCCCCATCCTTGACCGCCCGATCTACCCGAAAGACGGAGGCGCACACCAGGCCACCACCCGTCCTTCAACTCTGCTCCGGGAACGCTCCACTGCGCCGGCGTGCCCAGGTGGGCCGCTTCTTTTACGTGCCATTTCGGGGCGGCAGCAACAAGCCCTGGGCGAGAAAGGGCCCTGGGCCATGGAGAGCAGGGCTGTCCGCAGGGCTGCCCTACGCCGGCCAATTCTCACGAGCGTTCTGCCCAAACCAATCCTGGTTTGGGCAGAACGCTCGTGAGATTTGGCCGGAAAACGCCCGGCGAAGTCATTCGGGCGCTGCACGTCTGCTGGGCCGACCCCCCCGGGGCCTTGAAGGGCATTGTGAGTGTCCGCAACCGATCACCGCCAGGAGGCAATCGACAAGATGGAATGCAGCGAGGACAACGCCCGTGGATCCTCGACCTGCGGGGGTCCCATCCCTGGCGCTCTACCATAGGGCCAGGCCCATCACGAAGTCCGGTTTGGAACGCTCACCTGCCTCCCCAACCTTCTGCTTCCGGGGTCCTGTCCCTCATGGCCTCCATATTGGAAACCCTTAGTCCCGCAGCCACGCATCTCCCAACCACGCAGTCTGCATCGGCGTCCCCTGGTGCTTCGGACCACCCTCAGAGTGAGATAAACCTGTTCACCAAAATGAGGTCATCCCCATCCTTTGCCGCCCCATCTACCTGAAAGACGGAGGCGCACACCAGTCCACCACCCGTCCTTCAACTCTGAGCCGGGAACACTCCACTGCGCCGGCGTGCCCAGTTGGGCCGCTTCTTTTCCGTGCCATTTCTGGGCGGCAGCAACAAGCCCTGGGCGAGAAAGGGCCCTGGGCGATAAAGGGCCCTGGGCCATGGAGAGCAGGGCTGTCCGCAGGGCTGACCTACGCCGGCCAATTCTCACGAGCGTTCTGCCCAAACCAATCCTGGTTTGGGCAGAACGCTCGTGAGAATTGGCCGGAAAACGCCTGGCGAAGTCATTCGGGCGCTGCACGTCTGCTGGGCCGCCCCACCCCGGGGCCTTGAAGGGCATTGTGAGTGTCCGCACCGGATCGCCGCCAGGAGGCACTCCACAAGATGGAATGCAGCGAGGACAACGCCCGTGGATCCTCGACCTGCGGGGGTCCCATCCCTGGCGGTCTACCATGGGGCCTGGCCCATCACAAAGTCCGGTCTGGAACGCTCGCCTGCTTCCCCAACCTTCCGCTTCCGGGGTCCTGTCCCTCATGGCCTCCATATTGGAAACCCTTAGTCCCGCAGCCACGCATCTCCCAACCACGCAGTCTCCATCGGCGCCTCCTGGTGCTTCAGACAACGCTCAGAGTGTGATAAACCTGTATGACCAAAATGAGGTCATCCCCATCCTTGACCGCCCGATCTACCCGAAAGACGGAGGCGCACACCAGGCCACCACCCGTCCTTCAACTCTGCTCCGGGAACGCTCCACTGCGCCGGCGTGCCCAGGTGGGCCGCTTCTTTTCCGTGCCATTTCGGGGCGGCAGCAACAAGCCCTGGGCGAGAAAGGGCCCTGGGCCATGGAGAGCAGGGCTGTCCGCAGGGCTGCCCTACGCCGGCCAATTCTCACGAGCGTTCTGCCCAAACCAATCCTGGTTTGGGCAGAACGCTCGTGAGATTTGGCCGGAAAACGCCCGGCGAAGTCATTCGGGCGCTGCACGTCTGCTGGGCCGACCCCCCCGGGGCCTTGAAGGGCATTGTGAGTGTCCGCAACCGATCACCGCCAGGAGGCAATCCACAAGATGGAATGCAGCGAGGACAACGCCCGTGGATCCTCGACCTGCGGGGGTCCCATCCCTGGCGCTCTACCATAGGGCCAGGCCCATCACGAAGTCCGGTTTGGAACGCTCACCTGCCTCCCCAACCTTCTGTTTCCGGGGTCCTGTCCCTCATGGCCTCCATATTGGAAACCCTTAGTCCCGCAGCCACGCATCTCCCAACCACGCAGTCTGCATCGGCGTCCCCTGGTGCTTCGGACAACCCTCAGAGTGAGATAAACCTGTTCACCAAAATGAGGTCATCCCCATCCTTTGCCGCCCCATCTACCTGAAAGACGGAGGCGCACACCAGTCCACCACCCGTCCTTCAACTCTGAGCCGGGAACACTCCACTGCGCCGGCGTGCCCAGTTGGGCCGCTTCTTTTTCGTGCCATTTCTGGGCGGCAGCAACAAGCCCTGGGCGAGAAAGGGCCCTGGGCGATAAAGGGCCCTGGGCCATGGAGAGCAGGGCTGTCCGCAGGGCTGACCTACGCTGGCCAATTCTCACGAGCGTTCTGCCCAAACCAATCCTGGTTTGGGCAGAACGCTCGTGAGAATTGGCCGGAAAACGCCTGGCGAAGTCATTCGGGCGCTGCACGTCTGCTGGGCCGCCCCACCCCGGGGCCTTGAAGGGCATTGTGAGTGTCCGCACCGGATCGCCGCCAGGAGGCACTCCACAAGATGGAATGCAGCGAGGACAACGCCCGTGGATCCTCGACCTGCGGGGGTCCCATCCCTGGCGGTCTACCATGGGGCCTGGCCCATCACAAAGTCCGGTCTGGAACGCTCGCCTGCTTCCCCAACCTTCCGCTTCCGGGGTCCTGTCCCTCATGGCCTCCATATTGGAAACCCTTAGTCCCGCAGCCACGCATCTCCCAACCACGCAGTCTCCATCGGCGCCTCCTGGTGCTTCAGACAACGCTCAGAGTGTGATAAACCTGTATGACCAAAATGAGGTCATCCCCATCCTTGACCGCCCGATCTACCCGAAAGACGGAGGCGCACACCAGGCCACCACCCGTCCTTCAACTCTGCTCCGGGAACGCTCCACTGCGCCGGCGTGCCCAGGTGGGCCGCTTCTTTTCCGTGCCATTTCGGGGCAGCAGCAACAAGCCCTGGGCGAGAAAGGGCCCTGGGCCATGGAGAGCAGGGCTGTCCGCAGGGCTGCCCTACGCCGGCCAATTCTCACGAGCGTTCTGCCCAAACCAATCCTGGTTTGGACAGAACGCTCGTGAGAATTGGCCGTAAAACGCCCGGCGAAGTCATTCGGGCGCTGCACGTCTGCTGGGCCGACCCCCCCGGGGCCTTGAAGGGGATTGTGAGTGTCCGCAACCGATCACCGCCAGGAGGCAATCCACAAGATGGAATGCAGCGAGGACAACGCCCGTGGATCCTCGACCTGCGGGGGTCCCATCCCTGGCGCTCTACCATAGGGCCAGGCCCATCACGAATTCCGGTTTGGAACGCTCACCTGCCTCCCCAACCTTCTGCTTCCGGGGTCCTGTCCCTCATGGCCTCCATATTGGAAACCCTTAGTCCCGCAGCCACGCATCTCCCAACCACGCAGTCTGCATCGGCGTCCCCTGGTGCTTCGGACAACCCTCAGAGTGAGATAAACCTGTTCACCAAAATGAGGTCATCCCCATCCTTTGCCGCCCCATCTACCTGAAAGACGGAGGCGCACACCAGTCCACCACCCGTCCTTCAACTCTGAGCCGGGAACACTCCACTGCGCCGGCGTGCCCAGTTGGGCCGCTTCTTTTCCGTGCCATTTCTGGGCGGCAGCAACAAGCCCTGGGCGAGAAAGGGCCCTGGGCGATAAAGGGCCCTGGGCCATGGAGAGCAGGGCTGTCCGCAGGGCTGACCTACGCCGGCCAATTCTCACGAGCGTTCTGCCCAAACCAATCCTGGTTTGGGCAGAACGCTCGTGAGAATTGGCCGGAAAACGCCCGGCGAAGTCATTGGGGCGCTGCACGTCTGCTGGGCCGCCCCACCCCGGGGCCTTGAAGGGCATTGTGAGTGTCCGCACCGGATCGCCGCCAGGAGGCACTCCACAAGATGGAATGCAGCGAGGACAACGCCCGTGGATCCTCGACCTGCGGGGGTCCCATCCCTGGCGGTCTACCATGGGGCCTGGCCCATCACAAAGTCCGGTCTGGAACGCTCGCCTGCTTCCCCAACCTTCCGCTTCCGGGGTCCTGTCCCTCATGGCCTCCATATTGGAAACCCTTAGTCCCGCAGCCACGCATCTCCCAACCACGCAGTCTCCAACGGCGCCTCCTGGTGCTTCAGACAACGCTCAGAGTGTGATAAACCTGTATGACCAAAATGAGGTCATCCCCATCCTTGACCGCCCGATCTACCCGAAAGACGGAGGCGCACACCAGGCCACCACCCGTCCTTCAACTCTGCTCCGGGAACGCTCCACTGCGCCGGCGTGCCCAGGTGGGCCGCTTCGTTTCCGTGCCATTTCGGGGCGGCAGCAACAAGCCCTGGGCGAGAAAGGGCCCTGGGCCATGGAGAGCAGGGCTGTCCGCAGGGCTGCCCTACGCCGGCCAATTCTCACGAGCGTTCTGCCCAAACCAATCTGGTTTGGGCAGAACGCTCGTGAGAATTGGCCGTAAAACGCCCGGCGAAGTCATTCGGGCGCTGCACGTCTGCTGGGCCGACCCCCCCGGGGCCTTGAAGGGCATTGTGAGTGTCCGCAACCGATCACCGCCAGGAGGCAATCCACAAGATGGAATGCAGCGAGGACAACGCCCGTGGATCCTCGACCTGCGGGGGTCCCATCCCTGGCGCTCTACCATAGGGCCAGGCCCATCACGAAGTCCGGTTTGGAACGCTCACCTGCCTCCCCAACCTTCTGCTTCCGGGGTCCTGTCCCTCATGGCCTCCATATTGGAAACCCTTAGTCCCGCAGCCACGCATCTCCCAACCACGCAGTCTGCATCGGCGTCCCCTGGTGCTTCGGACAACCCTCAGAGTGAGATAAACCTGTATGACCAAAATGAGGTCATCCCCATCCTTTGCCGCCCCATCTACCTGAAAGACGGAGGCGCACACCAGTCCACCACCCGTCCTTCAACTCTGAGCCGGGAACAGTCCACTGCGCCGGCGTGCCCAGTTGGGCCGCTTCTTTTCCGTGACATTTCTGGGCGGCAGCAACAAGCCCTGGGCGAGAAAGGGCCCTGGGCGATAAAGGGCCCTGGGCCATGGAGAGCAGGGCTGTCCGCAGGGCTGACCTACGCCGGCCAATTCTCACGAGCGTTCTGCCCAAACCAATCCTGGTTTGGGCAGAACGCTCGTGAGAATTGGCCGGAAAACGCCTGGCGAAGTCATTCGGGCGCTGCACGTCTGCTGGGCCGCCCCACCCCGGGGCCTTGAAGGGCATTGTGAGTGTCCGCACCGGATCGCCGCCAGGAGGCACCCACAAGATGGAATGCAGCGAGGACAACGCCCGTGGATCCTCGACCTGCGGGGGTCCCATCCCTGGCGGTCTACCATGGGGCCTGGCCCATCACAAAGTCCGGTCTGGAACGCTCGCCTGCTTCCCCAACCTTCCGCTTCCGGGGTCCTGTCCCTCATGGCCTCCATATTGGAAACCCTTAGTCCCGCAGCCACGCATCTCCCAACCACGCAGTCTCCATCGGCGCCTCCTGGTGCTTCAGACAACGCTCAGAGTGTGATAAACCTGTATGACCAAAATGAGGTCATCCCCATCCTTGACCGCCCGATCTACCCGAAAGACGGAGGCGCACACCAGGCCACCACCCGTCCTTCAACTCTGCTCCGGGAACGCTCCACTGCGCCGGCGTGCCCAGGTGGGCCGCTTCTTTTCCGTGCCATTTCTGGGCGGCAGCAACAAGCCCTGGGCGAGAAAGGGCCCTGGGCGATAAAGGGCCCTGGGCCATGGAGAGCAGGGCTGTCCGCAGGGCTGACCTACGCCGGCCCATTCTCACGAGCGTTCTGCCCAAACCAATCCTGGTTTGGGCAGAACGCTCGTGAGAATTGGCCGGAAAACGCCTGGCGAAGTCATTCGGGCGCTGCACGTCTGCTGGGCTGCCCCACCCCGGGGCCTTGAAGGGCATTGTGAGTGTCCGCACCGGATCGCCGCCAGGAGGCACTCCACAAGATGGAATGCAGCGAGGACAACGCCCGTGGATCCTCGACCTGCGGGGGTCCCATCCCTGGCGGTCTACCGTGGGGCCTGGCCCATCACAAAGTCCGGTCTGGAACGCTCGCCTGCTTCCCCAACCTTCCGCTTCCGGGGTCCTGTCCCTCATGGCCTCCATATTGGAAACCCTTAGTCCCGCAGCCACGCATCTCCCAACCACGCAGTCTCCATCGGCGCCTCCTGGTGCTTCAGACAACGCTCAGAGTGTGATAAACCTGTATGACCAAAATGAGGTCATCCCCATCCTTGACCGCCCGATCTACCCGAAAGACGGAGGCGCACACCAGGCCACCACCCGTCCTTCAACTCTGCTCCGGGAACGCTCCACTGCGCCGGCGTGCCCAGGTGGGCCGCTTCTTTTACGTGCCATTTCGGGGCGGCAGCAACAAGCCCTGGGCGAGAAAGGGCCCTGGGCCATGGAGAGCAGGGCTGTCCGCAGGGCTGCCCTACGCCGGCCAATTCTCACGAGCGTTCTGCCCAAACCAATCCTGGTTTGGGCAGAACGCTCGTGAGATTTGGCCGGAAAACGCCCGGCGAAGTCATTCGGGCGCTGCACGTCTGCTGGGCCGACCCCCCCGGGGCCTTGAAGGGCATTGTGAGTGTCCGCAACCGATCACCGCCAGGAGGCAATCCACAAGATGGAATGCAGCGAGGACAACGCCCGTGGATCCTCGACCTGCGGGGGTCCCATCCCTGGCGCTCTACCATAGGGCCAGGCCCATCACGAAGTCCGGTTTGGAACGCTCACCTGCCTCCCCAACCTTCTGCTTCCGGGGTCCTGTCCCTCATGGCCTCCATATTGGAAACCCTTAGTCCCGCAGCCACGCATCTCCCAACCACGCAGTCTGCATCGGCGTCCCCTGGTGCTTCGGACCACCCTCAGAGTGAGATAAACCTGTTCACCAAAATGAGGTCATCCCCATCCTTTGCCGCCCCATCTACCTGAAAGACGGAGGCGCACACCAGTCCACCACCCGTCCTTCAACTCTGAGCCGGGAACACTCCACTGCGCCGGCGTGCCCAGTTGGGCCGCTTCTTTTCCGTGCCATTTCTGGGCGGCAGCAACAAGCCCTGGGCGAGAAAGGGCCCTGGGCGATAAAGGGCCCTGGGCCATGGAGAGCAGGGCTGTCCGCAGGGCTGACCTACGCCGGCCAATTCTCACGAGCGTTCTGCCCAAACCAATCCTGGTTTGGGCAGAACGCTCGTGAGAATTGGCCGGAAAACGCCTGGCGAAGTCATTCGGGCGCTGCACGTCTGCTGGGCCGCCCCACCCCGGGGCCTTGAAGGGCATTGTGAGTGTCCGCACCGGATCGCCGCCAGGAGGCACTCCACAAGATGGAATGCAGCGAGGACAACGCCCGTGGATCCTCGACCTGCGGGGGTCCCATCCCTGGCGGTCTACCATGGGGCCTGGCCCATCACAAAGTCCGGTCTGGAACGCTCGCCTGCTTCCCCAACCTTCCGCTTCCGGGGTCCTGTCCCTCATGGCCTCCATATTGGAAACCCTTAGTCCCGCAGCCACGCATCTCCCAACCACGCAGTCTCCATCGGCGCCTCCTGGTGCTTCAGACAACGCTCAGAGTGTGATAAACCTGTATGACCAAAATGAGGTCATCCCCATCCTTGACCGCCCGATCTACCCGAAAGACGGAGGCGCACACCAGGCCACCACCCGTCCTTCAACTCTGCTCCGGGAACGCTCCACTGCGCCGGCGTGCCCAGGTGGGCCGCTTCTTTTCCGTGCCATTTCGGGGCGGCAGCAACAAGCCCTGGGCGAGAAAGGGCCCTGGGCCATGGAGAGCAGGGCTGTCCGCAGGGCTGCCCTACGCCGGCCAATTCTCACGAGCGTTCTGCCCAAACCAATCCTGGTTTGGGCAGAACGCTCGTGAGATTTGGCCGGAAAACGCCCGGCGAAGTCATTCGGGCGCTGCACGTCTGCTGGGCCGACCCCCCCGGGGCCTTGAAGGGCATTGTGAGTGTCCGCAACCGATCACCGCCAGGAGGCAATCCACAAGATGGAATGCAGCGAGGACAACGCCCGTGGATCCTCGACCTGCGGGGGTCCCATCCCTGGCGCTCTACCATAGGGCCAGGCCCATCACGAAGTCCGGTTTGGAACGCTCACCTGCCTCCCCAACCTTCTGCTTCCGGGGTCCTGTCCCTCATGGCCTCCATATTGGAAACCCTTAGTCCCGCAGCCACGCATCTCCCAACCACGCAGTCTGCATCGGCGTCCCCTGGTGCTTCGGACAACCCTCAGAGTGAGATAAACCTGTTCACCAAAATGAGGTCATCCCCATCCTTTGCCGCCCCATCTACCTGAAAGACGGAGGCGCACACCAGTCCACCACCCGTCCTTCAACTCTGAGCCGGGAACACCCCACTGCGCCGGCGTGCCCAGTTGGGCCGCTTCTTTTCCGTGCCATTTCTGGGCGGCAGCAACAAGCCCTGGGCGAGAAAGGGCCCTGGGCGATAAAGGGCCCTGGGCCATGGAGAGCAGGGCTGTCCGCAGGGCTGACCTACGCCGGCCAATTCTCACGAGCGTTCTGCCCAAACCAATCCTGGTTTGGGCAGAACGCTCGTGAGAATTGGCCGGAAAACGCCTGGCGAAGTCATTCGGGCGCTGCACGTCTGCTGGGCCGCCCCACCCCGGGGCCTTGAAGGGCATTGTGAGTGTCCGCACCGGATCGCCGCCAGGAGGCACTCCACAAGATGGAATGCAGCGAGGACAACGCCCGTGGATCCTCGACCTGCGGGGGTCCCATCCCTGGCGGTCTACCATGGGGCCTGGCCCATCACAAAGTCCGGTCTGGAACGCTCGCCGGCTTCCCCAACCTTCCGCTTCCGGGGTCCTGTCCCTCATGGCCTCCATATTGGAAACCCTTAGTCCCGCAGCCACGCATCTCCCAACCACGCAGTCTCCATCGGCGCCTCCTGGTGCTTCAGACAAGCTCAGAGTGTGATAAACCTGTATGACCAAAATGAGGTCATCCCCATCCTTGACCGCCCGATCTACCCGAAAGACGGAGGCGCACACCAGGCCACCACCCGTCCTTCAACTCTGCTCCGGGAACACTCCACTGCGCCGGCGTGCCCAGGTGGGCCGCTTCTTTTCCGTGCCATTTCGGGGCGGCAGCAACAAGCCCTGGGCGAGAAAGGGCCCTGGGCCATGGAGAGCAGGGCTGTCCGCAGGGCTGCCCTACGCCGGCCAATTCTCACGAGCGTTCTGCCCAAACCAATCCTGGTTTGGGCAGAACGCTCGTGAGAATTGGCCGGAAAACGCCCGGCGAAGTCATTCGGGCGCTGCACGTCTGCTGGGCCGACCCCCCCGGGGCCTTGAAGGGCATTGTGAGTGTCCGCAACCGATCACCGCCAGGAGGCAATCCACAAGATGGAATGCAGCGAGGACAACGCCCGTGGATCCTCGACCTGCGGGGGTCCCATCCCTGGCGCTCTACCATAGGGCCAGGCCCATCACGAAGTCCGGTTTGGAACGCTCACCTGCCTCCCCAACCTTCTGCTTCCGGGGTCCTGTCCCTCATGGCCTCCATATTGGAAACCCTTATTCCCGCAGCCACGCATCTCCCAACCACGCAGTCTGCATCGGCGTCCCCTGGTGCTTCGGACAACCCTCAGAGTGAGATAAACCTGTTCACCAAAATGAGGTCATCCCCATCCTTTGCCGCCCCATCTACCTGAAAGACGGAGGCGCACACCAGTCCACCACCCGTCCTTCAACTCTGAGCCGGGAACACTCCACTGCGCCGGCGTGCCCAGTTGGGCCGCTTCTTTTCCGTGCCATTTCTGGGCGGCAGCAACAAGCCCTGGGCGAGAAAGGGCCCTGGGCGATAAAGGGTCCTGGGCCATGGAGAGCAGGGCTGTCCGCAGGGCTGACCTACGCCGGCCAATTCTCACGAGCGTTCTGCCCAAACCAATCCTGGTTTGGGCAGAACGCTCGTGAGAATTGGCCGGAAAACGCCTGGCGAAGTCATTCGGGCGCTGCACGTCTGCTGGGCCGCCCCACCCCGGGGCCTTGAAGGGCATTGTGAGTGTCCGCACCGGATCGCCGCCAGGAGGCACTCCACAAGATGGAATGCAGCGAGGACAACGCCCGTGGATCATCGACCTGCGGGGGTCCCATCCCTGGCGGTCTACCATGGGGCCTGGCCCATCACAAATTCTGGTCTGGAACGCTCGCCTGCTTCCCCAAACTTCCGCTTCCGGGGTCCTGTCCCTCATGGCCTCCATATTGGAAACCCTTAGTCCCGCAGCCACGCATCTCCCAACCACGCAGTCTCCATCGGCGCCTCCTGGTGCTTCAGACAACGCTCAGAGTGTGATAAACCTGTATGACCAAAATGAGGTCATCCCCATCCTTGACCACCCGATCTACCCGAAAGACGGAGGCGCACACGAGGCCACCACCCGTCCTTCAACTCTGCTCCGGGAACGCTCCACTGCGCCGGCGTGCCCAGTTGGGCCGCTTCTTTTCCGTGCCATTTCTGGGCGCCAGCAACAAGCCCTGGGCGAGAAAGGGCCCTGGGCGATAAAGGGCCCTGGGCCATGGAGAGCAGGGCTGTCCGCAGGGCTGACCTACGCCGGCCAATTCTCACGAGCGTTCTGCCCAAACCAATCCTGGTTTGGGCAGAACGCTCGTGAGAATTGGCCGGAAAACGCCTGGCGAAGTCATTCGGGCGCTGCACGTCTGCTGGGCCGTCCCACCCCGGGGCCTTGAAGGGCATTGTGAGTGTCCGCACCGGATCGCCGCCAGGAGGCACTCCACAAGATGGAATGCAGCGAGGACAACGCCCGTGAATCCTCGACCTGCGGGGGTCCCATCCCTGGCGCTCTACCATAGGGCCAGGCCCATCACGAAGTCCGGTTTGGAACGCTCACCTGCCTCCCCAACCTTCTGCTTCCGGGGTCCTGTCCTTCATGGCCTCCATATTGGAAACCCTTAGTCCCGCAGCCACGCATCTCCCAACCACGCAGTCTGCATCGGCGTCCCCTGGTGCTTCGGACAACCCTCAGAGTGAGATAAACCTGTTCACCAAAATGAGGTCATCCCCATTATTTGCCGCCCCATCTACCTGAAAGACGGAGGCGCACACCAGTCCACCACCCGTCCTTCAACTCTGAGCCGGGAACACTCCACTGCGCCGGCGTGCCCAGTTGGGCCGCTTCTTTTCCGTGCCATTTCTGGGCGGCAGCAAAAGCCCTGGGCGAGAAAGGGCCCTGGGCGATAAAGGGCCCTGGGCCATGGAGAGCAGGGCTGTCCGCAGGGCTGACCTACGCCGGCCAATTCTCACGAGCGTTCTGCCCAAACCAATCCTGGTTTGGGCAGAACGCTCGTGAGAATTGGCCGGAAAACGCCTGGCGAATTCATTCGGGCGCTGCACGTCTGCTGGGCCGCCCCACCCCGGGGCCTTGAAGGGCATTGTGAGTGTCCGCACCGGATCGCCGCCAGGAGGCACTCCACAAGATGGAATGCAGCGAGGACAACGCCCGTGGATCCTCGACCTGCGGGGGTCCCATCCCTGGCGGTCTACCATGGGGCCTGGCCCATCACAAAGTCCGGGCTGGAACGCTCGCCTGCTTCCCCAACCTTCCGCTTCCGGGGTCCTGTCCCTCATGGCCTCCATATTGGAAACCCTTAGTCCCGCAGCCACGCATCTCCCAACCACGCAGTCTCCATCGGCGCCTCCTGGTGCTTCAGACAACGCTCAGAGTGTGATAAACCTGTATGACCAAAATGAGGTCATCCCCATCCTTGACCGCCCGATCTACCCGAAAGACGGAGGCGCACACCAGGCCACCACCCGTCCTTCAACTCTGCTCCGGGAACGCTCCACTGCGCCGGCGTGCCCAGGTGGGCCGCTTCTTTTCCGTGCCATTTCTGGGCGGCAGCAACAAGCCCTGGGCGAGAAAGGGCCCTGGGCGATAAAGGGCCCTGGGCCATGGAGAGCAGGGCTGTCCGCAGGGCTGACCTACGCCGGCCAATTCTCACGAGCGTTCTGCCCAAACCAATCCTGGTTTGGGCAGAACGCTCGTGAGAATTGGCCGGAAAACGCCTGGCGAAGTCATTCGGGCGCTGCACGTCTGCTGGGCCGCCCCACCCCGGGGCCTTGAAGGGCATTGTGAGTGTCCGCACCGGATCGCCGCCAGGAGGCACTCCACAAGATGGAATGCAGCGAGGACAACGCCCGTGGATCATCGACCTGCGGGGGTCCCATCCCTGGCGGTCTACCATGGGGCCTGGCCCATCACAAATTCTGGTCTGGAACGCTCGCCTGCTTCCCCAACCTTCCGCTTCCGGGGTCCTGTCCCTCATGGCCTCCATATTGGAAACCCTTAGTCCCGCAGCCACGCATCTCCCAACCACGCAGTCTCCATCGGCGCCTCCTGGTGCTTCAGACAACGCTCAGAGTGTGATAAACCTGTATGACCAAAATGAGGTCATCCCCATCCTTGACCACCCGATCTACCCGAAAGACGGAGGCGCACACGAGGCCACCACCCGTCCTTCAACTCTGCTCCGGGAACGCTCCACTGCGCCGGCGTGCCCAGTTGGGCCGCTTCTTTTCCGTGCCATTTCTGGGCGGCAGCAACAAGCCCTGGGCGAGAAAGGGCCCTGGGCGATAAAGGGCCCTGGGCCATGGAGAGCAGGGCTGTCCGCAGGGCTGACCTACGCCGGCCAATTCTCACGAGCGTTCTGCCCAAACCAATCCTGGTTTGGGCAGAACGCTCGTGAGAATTGGCCGGAAAACGCCTGGCGAAGTCATTCGGGCGCTGCACGTCTGCTGGGCCGTCCCACCCCGGGGCCTTGAAGGGCATTGTGAGTGTCCGCACCGGATCGCCGCCAGGAGGCACTCCACAAGATGGAATGCAGCGAGGACAACGCCCGTGAATCCTCGACCTGCGGGGGTCCCATCCCTGGCGCTCTACCATAGGGCCAGGCCCATCACGAAGTCCGGTTTGGAACGCTCACCTGCCTCCCCAACCTTCTGCTTCCGGGGTCCTGTCCTTCATGGCCTCCATATTGGAAACCCTTAGTCCCGCAGCCACGCATCTCCCAACCACGCAGTCTGCATCGGCGTCCCCTGGTGCTTCGGACAACCCTCAGAGTGAGATAAACCTGTTCACCAAAATGAGGTCATCCCCATCCTTTGCCGCCCCATCTACCTGAAAGACGGAGGCGCACACCAGTCCACCACCCGTCCTTCAACTCTGAGCCGGGAACACTCCACTGCGCCGGCGTGCCCAGTTGGGCCGCTTCTTTTCCGTGCCATTTCTGGGCGGCAGCAACAAGCCCTGGGCGAGAAAGGGCCCTGGGCGATAAAGGGCCCTGGGCCATGGAGAGCAGGGCTGTCCGCAGGGCTGACCTACGCCGGCCAATTCTCACGAGCGTTCTGCCCAAACCAATCCTGGTTTGGGCAGAACGCTCGTGAGAATTGGCCGGAAAACGCCTGGCGAAGTCATTCGGGCGCTGCACGTCTGCTGGGCCGCCCCACCCCGGGGCCTTGAAGGGCATTGTGAGTGTCCGCACCGGATCGCCGCCAGGAGGCACTCCACAAGATGGAATGCAGCGAGGACAACGCCCGTGGATCCTCGACCTGCGGGGGTCCCATCCCTGGCGGTCTACCATGGGGCCTGGCCCATCACAAAGTCCGGGCTGGAACGCTCGCCTGCTTCCCCAACCTTCCGCTTCCGGGGTCCTGTCCCTCATGGCCTCCATATTGGAAACCCTTAGTCCCGCAGCCACGCATCTCCCAACCACGCAGTCTCCATCGGCGCCTCCTGGTGCTTCAGACAACGCTCAGAGTGTGATAAACCTGTATGACCAAAATGAGGTCATCCCCATCCTTGACCGCCCGATCTACCCGAAAGACGGAGGCGCACACCAGGCCACCACCCGTCCTTCAACTCTGCTCCGGGAACGCTCCACTGCGCCGGCGTGCCCAGGTGGGCCGCTTCGTTTCCGTGCCATTTCGGGGCGGCAGCAACAAGCCCTGGGCGAGAAAGGGCCCTGGGCCATGGAGAGCAGGGCTGTCCGCAGGGCTGCCCTACGCCGGCCAATTCTCACGAGCGTTCTGCCCAAACCAATCCTGGTTTGGGCAGAACGCTCGTGAGATTTGGCCGGAAAACGCCCGGCGAAGTCATTCGGGCGCTGCACGTCTGCTGGGCCGACCCCCCCGGGGCCTTGAAGGGCATTGTGAGTGTCCGCAACCGATCACCGCCAGGAGGCAATCCACAAGATGGAATGCAGCGAGGACAACGCCCGTGGATCCTCGACCTGCGGGGGTCCCATCCCTGGCGCTCTACCATAGGGCCAGGCCCATCACGAAGTCCGGTTTGGAACGCTCACCTGCCTCCCCAACCTTCTGCTTCCGGGGTCCTGTCCCTCATGGCCTCCATATTGGAAACCCTTAGTCCCGCAGCCACGCATCTCCCAACCACGCAGTCTGCATCGGCGTCCCCTGGTGCTTTGGACAACCCTCAGAGTGAGATAAACCTGTTCACCAAAATGAGGTCATCCCCATCCTTTGCCGCCCCATCTACCTGAAAGACGGAGGCGCACACCAGTCCACCACCCGTCCTTCAACTCTGAGCCGGGAACACTCCACTGCGCCGGCGTGCCCAGGTGGGCCGCTTCTTTTCCGTGCCATTTCTGGGCGGCAGCAACAAGCCCTGGGCGAGAAAGGGCCCTGGGCGATAAAGGGCCCTGGGCCATGGCGAGCAGGGCTGTCCGCAGGGCTGACCTACGCCGGCCAATTCTCACGAGCGTTCTGCCCAAACCAATCCTGGTTTGGGCAGAACGCTCGTGAGAATTGGCCGGAAAACGCCTGGCGAAGTCATTCGGGCGCTGCACATCTGCTGGGCCGCCCCACCCCGGGCCTTGAAGGGCATTGTGAGTGTCCGCACCGGATCGCCGCCAGGAGGCACTCCACAAGATGGAATGCAGCGAGGACAACGCCCGTGGATCCTCGACCTGCGGGGGTCCCATCCCTGGCGGTCTACCATGGGGCCTGGCCCATCACAAAGTCCGGTCTGGAACGCTCGCCTGCTTCCCCAACCTTCCGCTTCCGGGGTCCTGTCCCTCATGGCCTCCATATTGGAAACCCTTAGTCCCGCAGCCACGCATCTCCCAACCACGCAGTCTCCATCGGCGCCTCCTGGTGCTTCAGACAACGCTCAGAGTGTGATAAACCTGTATGACCAAAATGAGGTCATCCCCATCCTTGACCGCCCGATCTACCCGAAAGACGGAGGCGCACACCAGGCCACCACCCGTCCTTCAACTCTGCTCCGGGAACGCTCCACTGCGCCGGCGAGCCCAGGTGGGCCGCTTCTTTTCCGTGCCATTTAGGGGCGGCAGCAACAAGCCCTGGGCGAGAAAGGGCCCTGGGCCATGGAGAGCAGGGCTGTCCGCAGGGCTGCCCTACGCCGGCCAATTCTCACGAGCGTTCTGCCCAAACCAATCCTGGTTTGGGCAGAACGCTCGTGAGATTTGGCCGGAAAACGCCCGGCGAAGTCATTCGGGCGCTGCACGTCTGCTGGGCCGACCCCCCCGGGGCCTTGAAGGGCATTGTGAGTGTCCGCAACCGATCACCGCCAGGAGGCAATCCACAAGATGGAATGCAGCGAGGACAACGCCCGTGGATCCTCGACCTGCGGGGGTCCCATCCCTGGCGCTCTACCATAGGGCCAGGCCCATCACGAAGTCCGGTTTGGAACGCTCACCTGCCTCCCCAACCTTCTGCTTCCGGGGTCCTGTCCCTCATGGCCTCCATATTGGAAACCCTTAGTCCCGCAGCCACGCATCTCCCAACCACGCAGTCTGCATCGGCGTCCCCTGGTGCTTCGGACAACCCTCACAGTGAGATAAACCTGTTCACCAAAATGAGGTCATCCCCATCCTTTGCCGCCCCATCTACCTGAAAGACGGAGGCGCACACCAGTCCACCACCCGTCCTTCAACTCTGAGCCGGGAACACTCCACTGCGCCGGCGTGCCCAGTTGGGCCGCTTCTTTTCCGTGCCATTTCAGGGCGGCAGCAACAAGCCCTGGGCGAGAAAGGGCCCTGGGCGATAAAGGGCCCTGGGCCATGGAGAGCAGGGCTGTCCGCAGGGCTGACCTACGCCGGCCAATTCTCATGAGCGTTCTGCCGAAAACCAATCCTGGTTTGGGCAGAACGCTCGTGAGAATTGGCCGGAAAACGCCTGGCGAAGTCATTCGGGCGCTGCACGTCTGCTGGGCCGCCCCACCCCGGGGCCTTGAAGGGCATTGTGAGTGTCCGCACCGGATCGCCGCCAGGAGGCACTCCACAAGATGGAATGCAGCGAGGACAACGCCCGTGGATCCTCGACCTGCGGGGGTCCCATCCCTGGCGCTCTACCATAGGGCCAGGCCCATCACGAAGTCCGGATTGGAACGCTCGCCTGCTTCCCCAACCTTCCGCTTCCGGGGTCCTGTCCCTCATGGCCTCCATATTGGAAACCCTTAGTCCCGCAGCCACGCATCTCCCAACCACGCAGTCTCCATCGGCGCCTCCTGGTGCTTCAGACAACGCTCAGAGTGTGATAAACCTGTATGACCAAAATGAGGTCATCCCCATCCTTGACCGCCCGATCTACCCGAAAGACGGAGGCGCACACCAGGCCACCACCCGTCCTTCAACTCTGCTCCGGGAACGCTCCACTGCGCCGGCGTGCCCAGGTGGGCCGCTTCTTTTCCGTGCCATTTCGGGGCGGCAGCAACAAGCCCTGGGCGAGAAAGGGCCCTGGGCCATGGAGAGCAGGGCTGTCCGCAGGGCTGCCCTACGCCGGCCAATTCTCACGAGCGTTCTGCCCAAACCAATCCTGGTTTGGGCAGAACGCTCGTGAGATTTGGCCGGAAAACGCCCGGCGAAGTCATTCGGGCGCTGCACGTCTGCTGGGCCGACCCCCCCGGGGCCTTGAAGGGCATTGTGAGTGTCCGCAACCGATCACCGCCAGGAGGCAATCCACAAGATGGAATGCAGCGAGGACAACGCCCGTGGATCCTCGACCTGCGGGGGTCCCATCCCTGGCGCTCTACCATAGGGCCAGGCCCATCACGAAGTCCGGTTTGGAACGCTCACCTGCCTCCCCAACCTTCTGCTTCCGGGGTCCTGTCCCTCATGGCCTCCATATTGGAAACCCTTAGTCCCGCAGCCACGCATCTCCCAACCACGCCGTCTGCATCGGCGTCCCCTGGTGCTTCGGACAACCCTCAGAGTGAGATAAACCTGTTCACCAAAATGAGGTCATCCCCATCCTTTGCCGCCCCATCTACCTGAAAGACGGAGGCGCACACCAGTCCACCACCCGTCCTTCAACTCTGAGCCGGGTACACTCCACTGCGCCGGCGTGCCCAGTTCGGCCGCTTCTTTTCCGTGCCATTTCTGGGCGGCAGCAACAAGCCCTGGGCGAGAAAGGGCCCTGGGCGATAAAGGGCCCTGGGCCATGGAGAGCAGGGCTGTCCGCAGGGCTGACCTACGCCGGCCACTTCTCACGAGCGTTCTGCCCAAACCAATCCTGGTTTGGGCAGAACGCTCGTGAGAATTGGCTGGAAAACGCCCGGCGAAGTCATTCGGGCGCTGCACGTCTGCTGGGACGACCCCCCCGGGGCCTTGAAGGGCATTGTGAGTGTCCGCAACCGATCACCGCCTGGAGGCAATCCATAAGATGAAATGCAGCGAGGACAACGCCCGTGGATCCTCGACCTGCGGGGGTCCCATCCCTGGCGCTCTACCATAGGGCCAGGCCCATCACGAAGTCCGGTTTGGAACGCTCGCCTGCCTGTTTGGAACGCAGGGCCCTGGGCCATGGAGAGCAGGGCTGTCCGCAGGGCTACCTACGCCGGCCAATTCTCACGAGCGTTCTGCCCAAACCAGGAGGCACTCCACAAGATGGAATGCAGCGAGGACAACGCCCGTGGATCCTCGACCTGCGGGGGTCCCATCCCTGGCGGTCTACCATGGGGCCTGGCCCATCACAAAGTCCGGTCTGGAACGCTCGCCTGCTTCCCCAACCTTCCGCTCCGGGGTCCTGTCCCTCATGGCCTCCATATTGGAAACCCTTAGTCCCAGGATTGGTTTGGGCAGAACGCTCGTGAGAATTGGCCGGAAAACGCCTGGCGAAGTCATTCGGGCGCTGCACGTCTGCTGGGCCGCCCCACCCCGGGGCCTTGAAGGGCATTGTGAGTGTCCGCACCGGATCGCCGCCAGGAGGCACGCCACAAGATGGAATGCAGCGAGGACAACGCCCGTGGATCCTCGACCTGCGGGGGTCCCATCCCTGGCGGTCTACCATGGGGCCTGGCCCATCACAAAGTCCGGTCTGGAACGATCGCCTGCTTCCCCAACCTTCCGCTTCCGGGGTCCTGTCCCTCATGGCCTCCATATTGGAAACCCTTAGCCCCGCAGCCACGCATCTCCCAACCACGCAGTCTCCATCGGCGCCTCCTGGTGCTTCAGACAACGCTCAGAGTGTGATAAACCTGTATGACCAAAATGAGGTCATCCCCATCCTTGACCGCCCATCTACCCGAAAGACGGAGGCGCACACCAGGCCACCACCCGTCCTTCAACTCTGCTCCGGGAACGCTCCACTGCGCCGGCGTGCCCAGGTGGGCCGCTTCTTTTCCGTGCCATTTCGGGGCGGCAGCAACAAGCCCTGGGCGAGAAAGGGCCCTGGGCCATGGAGAGCAGGGCTGTCCGCAGGGCTGCCCTACGCCGGCCAATTCTCACGAGCGTTCTGCCCAAACCAATCCTGGTTTGGGCAGAACGCTCGTGAGAATTGGCCGGAAAACGCCCGGCGAAGTCATTCGGGCGCTGCACGTCTGCTGGGCCGACCCCCCCGGGGCCTTGAAGGGCATTGTGAGTGTCCGCAACCGATCACCGCCAGGAGGCAATCCACAAGATGGAATGCAGCGAGGACAACGCCCGTGGATCCTCGACCTGCGGGGGTCCCATCCCTGGCGCTCTACCATAGGGCCAGGCCCATCACGAAGTCCGGTTTGGAACGCTCACCTGCCTCCCCAACCTTCTGCTTCCGGGGTCCTGTCCCTCATGGCCTCCATATTGGAAACCCTTAGTCCCGCAGCCACGCATCTCCCAACCACGCAGTCTGCATCGGCGTCCCCTGGTGCTTCGGACAACCCTCAGAGTGAGATAAACCTGTTCACCAAAATGAGGTCATCCCCATCCTTTGCCGCCCCATCTACCTGAAAGACGGAGGCGCACACCAGTCCACCACCCGTCCTTCAACTCTGAGCCGGGAACACTCCACTGCGCCGGCGTGCCCAGTTGGGCCGCTTCTTTTCCGTGCCATTTCTGGGCGGCAGCAACAAGCCCTGGGCGAGAAAGGGCCCTGGGCGATAAAGGGCCCTGGGCCATGGAGAGCAGGGCTGTCCGCAGGGCTGACCTACGCCGGCCAATTCTCACGAGCGTTCTGCCCAAACCAATCCTGGTTTGGGCAGAACGCTCGTGAGAATTGGCTGGAAAACGCCTGGCGAAGTCATTCGGGCGCTGCACGTCTGCTGGGCCGCCCCACCCCGGGGCCTTGAAGGGCATTGTGAGTGTCCGCACCGGATCGCCGCCAGGAGGCACTCCACAAGATGGAATGCAGCGAGGACAACGCCCGTGGATCCTCGACCTGCGGGGGTCCCATCCCTGGCGGTCTACCATGGGGCCTGGCCCATCACAAAGTCCGGTCTGGAACGCTCGCCTGCTTCCCCAACCTTCCGCTTCCGGGGTCCTGTCCCTCATGGCCTCCATATTGGAAACCCTTAGTCCCGCAGCCACGCATCTCCCAACCACGCAGTCTCCATCGGCGCCTCCTGGTGCTTCAGACAACGCTCAGAGTGTGATAAACCTGTATGACCAAAATGAGGTCATCCCCATCCTTGACCGCCCGATCTACCCGAAAGACGGAGGCGCACAACAGGCCACCACCCGTCCTTCAACTCTGCTCCGGGAACGCTCCACTGCGCCGGCGTGCCCAGGTGGGCCGCTTCTTTTCCGTGCCATTTCGGGGCGGCAGCAACAAGCCCTGGGCGAGAAAGGGCCCTGGGCCATGGAGAGCAGGGCTGTCCGCAGGGCTGCCCTACGCCGGCCAATTCTCACGAGCGTTCTGCCCAAACCAATCCTGGTTTGGGCAGAACGCTCGTGAGAATTGGCCAGAAAACGCCCGGCGAAGTCATTCGGGCGCTGCACGTCTGCTGGGCCAACCCCCCCGGGGCCTTGAAGGGCATTGTGAGTGTCCGCAACCGATCACCGCCAGGAGGCAATCCACAAGATGGAATGCAGCGAGGACAACGCCCGTGGATCCTCGACCTGCGGGGGTCCCATTACTGGCGATCTACCATAGGGCCAGGCCCATCACGAAGTCCGGTTTGGAACGCTCGCCTGCCTGTTTGGAACGCAGGGCCCTGGGCCATGGAGAGCAGGGCTGTCCGCAGGGCTACCTACGCCGGCCAATTCTCACGAGCGTTCTGCCCAAACCAGGAGGCACTCCACAAGATGGAATGCAGCGAGGACAACGCCCGTGGATCCTCGACCTGCGGGGGTCCCATCCCTGGCGGTCTACCATGGTGCCTGGCCCATCACAAAGTCCGGTCTGGAACGCTCGCCTGCTTCCCCAACCTTCCGCTCCGGGGTCCTGTCCCTCATGGCCTCCATATTGGAAACCCTTAGTCCCAGGATTGGTTTGGGCAGAACGCTCGTGAGAATTGGCCGGAAAACGCCTGGCGAAGTCATTCGGGCGCTGCACGTCTGCTGGGCCGCCCCACCCCGGGGCCCTGAAGGGCATTGTGAGTGTCCGCACCGGATCGCCGCCAGGAGGCACGCCACAAGATGGAATGCAGCGAGGACAACGCCCGTGGATCCTCGACCTGCGGGGGTCCCATCCCTGGCGGTCTACCATGGGGCCTGGCCCATCACAAAGTCCGGTCTGGAACGATCGCCTGCTTCCCCAACCTTCCGCTTCCGGGGTCCTGTCCCTCATGGCCTCCATATTGGAAACCCTTAGCCCCGCAGCCACGCATCTCCCAACCACGCAGTCTCCATCGGCGCCTCCTGGTGCTTCAGACAACGCTCAGAGTGTGATAAACCTGTATGACCAAAATGAGGTCATCCCCATCCTTGACCGCCCATCTACCCGAAAGACGGAGGCGCACACCAGGCCACCACCCGTCCTTCAACTCTGCTCCGGGAACGCTCCACTGCGCCGGCGTGCCCAGGTGGGCCGCTTCTTTTCCGTGCCATTTCGGGGCGGCAGCAACAAGCCCTGGGCGAGAAAGGGCCCTGGGCCATGGAGAGCAGGGCTGTCCGCAGGGCTGCCCTACGCCGGCCAATTCTCACGAGCGTTCTGCCCAAACCAATCCTGGTTTGGGCAGAACGCTCGTGAGAATTGGCCGGAAAACGCCCGGCGAAGTCATTCGGGCGCTGCACGTCTGCTGGGCCGACCCCCCCGGGGCCTTGAAGGGCATTGTGAGTGTCCGCAACCGATCACCGCCAGGAGGCAATCCACAAGATGGAATGCAGCGAGGACAACGCCCGTGGATCCTCGACCTGCGGGGGTCCCATCCCTGGCGCTCTACCATAGGGCCAGGCCCATCACGAAGTCCGGTTTGGAACGCTCACCTGCCTCCCCAACCTTCTGCTTCCGGGGTCCTGTCCCTCATGGCCTCCATATTGGAAACCCTTAGTCCCGCAGCCACGCATCTCCCAACCACGCAGTCTGCATCGGCGTCCCCTGGTGCTTCGGACAACCCTCAGAGTGAGATAAACCTGTTCACCAAAATGAGGTCATCCCCATCCTTTGCCGCCCCATCTACCTGAAAGACGGAGGCGCACACCAGTCCACCACCCGTCCTTCAACTCTGAGCCGGGAACACTCCACTGCGCCGGCGTGCCCAGTTGGGCCGCTTCTTTTCCGTGCCATTTCTGGGCGGCAGCAACAAGCCCTGGGCGAGAAAGGGCCCTGGGCGATAAAGGGCCCTGGGCCATGGAGAGCAGGGCTGTCCGCAGGGCTGACCTACGCCGGCCAATTCTCACGAGCGTTCTGCCCAAACCAATCCTGGTTTGGGCAGAACGCTCGTGAGAATTGGCCGGAAAACGCCTGGCGAAGTCATTCGGGCGCTGCACGTCTGCTGGGCCGCCCCACCCCGGGGCCTTGAAGGGCATTGTGAGTGTCCGCACCGGATCGCCGCCAGGAGGCACTCCACAAGATGGAATGCAGCGAGGACAACGCCCGTGGATCCTCGACCTGCGGGGGTCCCATCCCTGGCGGTCTACCATGGGGCCTGGCCCATCACAAAGTCCGGTCTGGAACGCTCGCCTGCTTCCCCAACCTTCCGCTTCCGGGGTCCTGTCCCTCATGGCCTCCATATTGGAAACCCTTAGTCCCGCAGCCACGCATCTCCCAACCACGCAGTCTCCATCGGCGCCTCCTGGTGCTTCAGACAACGCTCAGAGTGTGATAAACCTGTATGACCAAAATGAGGTCATCCCCATCCTTGACCGCCCGATCTACCCGAAAGACGGAGGCGCACAACAGGCCACCACCCGTCCTTCAACTCTGCTCCGGGAACGCTCCACTGCGCCGGCGTGCCCAGGTGGGCCGCTTCTTTTCCGTGCCATTTCGGGGCGGCAGCAACAAGCCCTGGGCGAGAAAGGGCCCTGGGCCATGGAGAGCAGGGCTGTCCGCAGGGCTGCCCTACGCCGGCCAATTCTCACGAGCGTTCTGCCCAAACCAATCCTGGTTTGGGCAGAACGCTCGTGAGAATTGGCCAGAAAACGCCCGGCGAAGTCATTCGGGCGCTGCACGTCTGCTGGGCCAACCCCCCCGGGGCCTTGAAGGGCATTGTGAGTGTCCGCAACCGATCACCGCCAGGAGGCAATCCACAAGATGGAATGCAGCGAGGACAACGCCCGTGGATCCTCGACCTGCGGGGGTCCCATCACTGGCGCTCTACCATAGGGCCAGGCCCATCACGAAGTCCGGTTTGGAACGCTCGCCTGCCTGTTTGGAACGCAGGGCCCTGGGCCATGGAGAGCAGGGCTGTCCGCAGGGCTACCTACGCCGGCCAATTCTCACGAGCGTTCTGCCCAAACCAGGAGGCACTCCACAAGATGGAATGCAGCGAGGACAACGCCCGTGGATCCTCGACCTGCGGGGGTCCCATCCCTGGCGGTCTACCATGGGGCCTGGCCCATCACAAAGTCCGGTCTGGAACAATCGCCTGCTTCCCCAACCTTCCGCTCCGGGGTCCTGTCCCTCATGGCCTCCATATTGGAAACCCTTAGTCCCAGGATTGGTTTGGGCAGAACGCTCGTGAGAATTGGCCGGAAAACGCCTGGCGAAGTCATTCGGGCGCTGCACGTCTGCTGGGCCGCCCCACCCCGGGGCCTTGAAGGGCATTGTGAGTGTCCGCACCGGATCGCCGCCAGGAGGCACGCCACAAGATGGAATGCAGCGAGGACAACGCCCGTGGATCCTCGACCTGCGGGGGTCCCATCCCTGGCGGTCTACCATGGGGCCTGGCCCATCACAAAGTCCGGTCTGGAACGCTCGCCTGCTTCCCCAACCTTCCGCTTCCGGGGTCCTGTCCCTCATGGCCTCCATATTGGAAACCCTTAGCCCCGCAGCCACGCATCTCCCAACCACGCAGTCTCCATCGGCGCCTCCTGGTGCTTCAGACAACGCTCAGAGTGTGATAAACCTGTATGACCAAAATGAGGTCATCCCCATCCTTGACCGCCCATCTACCCGAAAGACGGAGGCGCACACCAGGCCACCACCCGTCCTTCAACTCTGCTCCGGGAACGCTACAATGCGCCGGCGTGCCCAGGTGGGCCGCTTCTTTTCCGTGCCATTTCGGGGCGGCAGCAACAAGCCCTGGGCGAGAAAGGGCCCTGGGCCATGGAGAGCAGGGCTGTCCGCAGGGCTGCCCTACGCCGGCCAATTCTCACGAGCGTTCTGCCCAAACCAATCCTGGTTTGGGCAGAACGCTCGTGAGAATTGGCCGGAAAACGCCCGGCGAAGTCATTCGGGCGCTGCACGTCTGCTGGGCCGACCCCCCCTGGGCCTTGAAGGGCATTGTGAGTGTCCGCAACCGATCACCGCCAGGAGGCAATCCACAAGATGGAATGCAGCGAGGACAACGCCCGTGGATCCTCGACCTGCGGGGGTCCCATCCCTGGCGCTCTACCATAGGGCCAGGCCCATCACGAAGTCCGGTTTGGAACGCTCACCTGCCTCCCCAACCTTCTGCTTCCGGGGTCCTGTCCCTCATGGCCTCCATATTGGAAACCCTTAGTCCCGCAGCCACGCATCTCCCAACCACGCAGTCTGCATCGGCGTCCCCTGGTGCTTCGGACAACCCTCAGAGTGAGATAAACGTGTTCACCAAAATGAGGTCATCCCCATCCTTTGCCGCCCCATCTACCTGAAAGACGGAGGCGCACACCAGTCCACCACCCGTCCTTCAACTCTGAGCCGGGAACACTCCACTGCGCCGGCGTGCCCAGTTGGGCCGCTTCTTTTCCGTGCCATTTCTGGGCGGCAGCAACAAGCCCTGGGCGAGAAAGGGCCCTGGGCGATAAAGGGCCCTGGGCCATGGAGAGCAGGGCTGTCCGCAGGGCTGACCTACGCCGGCCAATTCTCACGAGCGTTCTGCCCAAACCAATCCTGGTTTGGGCAGAACGCTCGTGAGAATTGGCCGGAAAACGCCTGGCGAAGTCATTCGGGCGCTGCACGTCTGCTGGGCCGCCCCACCCCGGGGCCTTGAAGGGCATTGTGAGTGTCCGCACCGGATCGCCGCCAGGAGGCACTCCACAAGATGGAATGCAGCGAGGACAACGCCCGTGGATCCTCGACCTGCGGGGGTCCCATCCCTGGCGGTCTACCATGGGGCCTGGCCCATCACAAAGTCCGGTCTGGAACGCTCGCCTGCTTCCCCAACGTTCTGCTTCCGGGGTCCTGTCCCTCATGGCCTCCATATTGGAAACCCTTAGTCCCGCAGCCACGCATCTCCCAACCACGCAGTCTCCATCGGCGCCTCCTGGTGCTTCCAACAACGCTCAGAGTGTGATAAACCTGTATGACCAAAATGAGGTCATCCCCATCCTTGACCGCCCGATCTACCCGAAAGACGGAGGCGCACACCAGGCCACCACCCGTCCTTCAACTCTGCTCCGGGAACGCTCCACTGCACCGGCGTGCCCAGGTGGGCCGCTTCGTTTCCGTGCCATTTTGGGGCGGCAGCAACAAGCCCTGGGCGAGAAAGGGCCCTGGGCCATGGAGAGCAGGGCTGTCCGCAGGGCTGCCCTACGCCGGCCAATTCTCACGAGCGTTCTGCCCAAACCAATCCTGGTTTGGGCAGAACGCTCGTGAGAATTGGCCGGAAAACGCCCGGCGAAGTCATTCGGGCGCTGCACGTCTGCTGGGCCGACCCCCCCGGGGCCTTGAAGGGCATTGTGAGTGTCCGCAACCGATCACCACCAGGAGGCAATCCACAAGATGGAATGCAGCGAGGACAACGCCCGTGGATCCTCGACCTGCGGGGGTCCCATCCCTGGCGCTCTACCATAGGGCCAGGCCCATCACGAAGTCCGGTTTGGAATGCTCACCTGCCTCCCCAACCTTCTGCTTCCGGGGTCCTGTCCCTCATGGCCTCCATATTGGAAACCCTTAGTCCCGCAGCCACGCATCTCCCAACCACGCAGTCTGCATCGGCGTCCCCTGGTGCTTCGGACAACCCTCAGAGTGAGATAAACCTGTTCACCAAAATGAGGTCATCCCCATCCTTTGCCGCCCCATCTACCTGAAAGACGGAGGCGCACACCAGTCCACCACCCGTCCTTCAACTCTGAGCCGGGAACACTCCACTGCGCCGGCGTGCCCAGTTGGGCCGCTTCTTTTCCGTGCCATTTCTGGGCGGCAGCAACAAGCCCTGGGCGAGAAAGGGCCCTGGGCGATAAAGGGCCCTGGGCCATGGAGAGTAGGGCTGTCCGCAGGGCTGACCTACGCCGGCCAATTCTCACGAGCGTTCTGCCCAAACCAATCCTGGTTTGGGCAGAACGCTCGTGAGAATTGGCCGGAAAACGCCTGGCGAAGTCATTCGGGGGCTGCACGTCTGCTGGGCCGCCCCACCCCGGGGCCTTGAAGGGCATTGTGAGTGTCCGCACCGGATCGCCGCCAGGAGGCACGCCACAAGATGGAATGCAGCGAGGACAACGCCCGTGGATCCTCGACCTGCGGGGGTCCCATCCCTGGCGGTCTACCATGGGGCCTGGCCCATCACAAAGTCCGGTCTGGAACGCTCGCCTGCTTCCCCAACCTTCCGCTTCCGGGGTCCTGTCCCTCATGGCCTCCATATTGGAAACCCTTAGACCCGCAGCCACGCATCTCCCAACCACGCAGTCTCCATCGGCGCCTCCTGGTGCTTCAGACAACGCTCAGAGTGTGATAAACCTGTATGACCAAAATGAGGTCATCCCCATCCTTGACCGCCCGATCTACCCGAAAGACGGAGGCGCACACCAGGCCACCAACCGTCCTTCAACTCTGCTCCGGGAACGCTCCACTGCGCCGGCGTGCCCAGGTGGGCCGCTTCTTTTCCGTGCCATTTCGGGGCGGCAGCAACAAGCCCTGGGCGAGAAAGGGCCCTGGGCCATGGAGAGCAGGGCTGTCCGCAGGGCTGCCCTACGCCGGCCAATTCTCACGAGCGTTCTGCCCAAACCAATCCTGGTTTGGGCAGAACGCTCGTGAGATTTGGCCGGAAAACGCCCGGCGAAGTCATTCGGGCGCTGCACGTCTGCTGGGCCGACCCCCCCGGGGCCTTGAAGGGCATTGTGAGTGTCCGCAACCGATCACCGCCAGGAGGCAATCCACAAGATGGAATGCAGCGAGGACAACGCCCGTGGATCCTCGACCTGCGGGGGTCCCATCCCTGGCGCTCTACCATAGGGCCAGGCCCATCACGAAGTCCGGTTTGGAACGCTCACCTGCCTCCCCAACCTTCTGCTTCCGGGGTCCTGTCCCTCATGGCCTCCATATTGGAAACCCTTAGTCCCGCAGCCACGCATCTCCCAACCACGCAGTCTGCATCGGCGTCCCCTGGTGCTTCGGACAACCCTCAGAGTGAGATAAACCTGTTCACCAAAATGAGGTCATCCCCATCCTTTGCCGCCCCATCTACCTGAAAGACGGAGGCGCACACCAGTCCACCACCCGTCCTTCAACTCTGAGCCGGGAACACTCCACTGCGCCGGCGTGCCCAGTTGGGCCGCTTCTTTTCCGTGCCATTTCTGGGCGGCAGCAACAAGCCCTGGGCGAGAAAGGGCCCTGGGCGATAAAGGGCCCTGGGCCATGGAGAGCAGGGCTGTCCGCAGGGCTGACCTACGCCGGCCAATCTCACGAGCGTTCTGCCCAAACCAATCCTGGTTTGGGCAGAACGCTCGTGAGAATTGGCCGGAAAACGCCTGGCGAAGTCATTCGGGCGCTGCACGTCTGCTGGGCCGCCCCACCCCGGGGCCTTGAAGGGCATTGTGAGTGTCCGCACCGGATCGCCGCCAGGAGGCACTCCACAAGATGGAATGCAGCGAGGACAACGCCCGTGGATCCTCGACCTGCGGGGGTCCCATCCCTGGCGGTCTACCATGGGGCCTGGCCCATCACAAAGTCCGGTCTGGAACGCTCGCCTGCTTCCCCAACCTTCCGCTTCCGGGGTCCTGTCCCTCATGGCCTCCATATTGGAAACCCTTAGTCCCGCAGCCACGCATCTCCCAACCACGCAGTCTCCATCGGCGCCTCCTGGTGCTTCAGACAACGCTCAGAGTGTGATAAACCTGTATGACCAAAATGAGGTCATCCCCATCCTTGACCGCCCGATCTACCCGAAAGACGGAGGCGCACACCAGGCCACCACCCGTCCTTCAACTCTGCTCCGGGAACGCTCCACTGCGCCGGCGTGCCCAGGTGGGCCGCTTCTTTTCCGTGCCATTTCGGGGCGGCAGCAACAAGCCCTGGGCGAGAAAGGGCCCTGGGCCATGGAGAGCAGGGCTGTCCGCAGGGCTGCCCTACGCCGGCCAATTCTCACGAGCGTTCTGCCCAAACCAATCCTGGTTTGGGCAGAACGCTCGTGAGAATTGGCCGGAAAACGCCCGGCGAAGTCATTCGGGCGCTGCACGTCTGCTGGGCCGACCCCCCTGGGGCCTTGAAGGGCATTGTGAGTGTCCGCAACCGATCACCGCCAGGAGGCAATCCACAAGATGGAATGCAGCGAGGACAACGCCCGTGGATCCTCGACCTGCGGGGGTCCCATCCCTGGCGCTCTACCATAGGGCCAGGCCCATCACGAAGTCCGGTTTGGAACGCTCACCTGCCTCCCCAACCTTCTGCTTCCGGGGTCCTGTCCCTCATGGCCTCCATATTGGAAACCCTTAGTCCCGCAGCCACGCATCTCCCAACCACGCAGTCTGCATCGGCGTCCCCTGGTGCTTCGGACAACCCTCAGAGTGAGATAAACCTGTTCACCAAAATGAGGTCATCCCCATCCTTTGCCGCCCCATCTACCTGAAAGACGGAGGCGCACACCAGTCCACCACCCGTCCTTCAACTCTGAGCCGGGAACACTCCACTGCGCCGGCGTGCCCAGTTGGGCCGCTTCTTTTCCGTGCCATTTCAGGGCGGCAGCAACAAGCCCTGGGCGAGAAAGGGCCCTGGGCGATAAAGGGCCCTGGGCCATGGAGAGCAGGGCTGTCCGCAGGGCTGACCTACGCCGGCCAATTCTCACGAGCGTTCTGCCGAAAACCAATCCTGGTTTGGGCAGAACGCTCGTGAGAATTGGCCGGAAAACGCCTGGCGAAGTCATTCGGGCGCTGCACGTCTGCTGGGCCGCCCCACCCCGGGGCCTTGAAGGGCATTGTGAGTGTCCGCACCGGATCGCCGCCAGGAGGCACTCCACAAGATGGAATGCAGCGAGGACAACGCCCGTGGATCCTCGACCTGCGGGGGTCCCATCCCTGGCGGTCTACCATGGGGCCTGGCCCATCACAAAGTCCGGTCTGGAACGCTCGCCTGCTTCTCCAACCTTCCGCTTCCGGGTTCCTGTCCCTCATGGCCTCCATATTGGAAACCCTTAGTCCCGCAGCCACGCATCTCCCAACCACGCAGTCTCCATCGGCGCCTCCTGGTGCTTCAGACAACGCTCAGAGTGTGATAAACCTGTATGACCAAAATGAGGTCATCCCCATCCTTGACCGCCCGATCTACCCGAAAGACGGAGGCGCACACCAGGCCACCACCCGTCCTTCAACTCTGCTCCAGGAACGCTCCACTGGGCTGGCGTGCCCAGGTGGGCCGCTTCTTTTCCGTGCCATTTCGGGGCGGCAGCAACAAGCCCTGGGCGAGAAAGGGCCCTGGGCCATGGAGAGCAGGGCTGTCCGCAGGGCTGCCCTACGCCGGCCAATTCTCACGAGCGTTCTGCCCAAACCAATCCTGGTTTGGGCAGAACGCTCGTGAGAATTGGCCGGAAAACGCCCGGCGAAGTCATTCGGGCGCTGCACGTCTGCTGGGCCGACCCCCCCGGGGCCTTGAAGGGCATTGTGAGTGTCCTAACCGATCACCGCCAGGAGGCAATCCACAAGATGGAATGCAGCGAGGACAACGCCCGTGGATCCTCGACCTGTGGGGGTCCCATCCCTGGCGCTCTACCATAGGGCCAGGCCCATCACGAAGTCCGGTTTGGAACGCTCACCTGCCTCCCCAACCTTTTGCTTCCGGGGTCCTGTCCCTCATGGCCTCCATATTGGAAACCCTTAGTCCCGCAGCCACGCATCTCCCAACCACGCAGTCTGCATCGGCGTCCCCTGGTGCTTCGGACAACCCGCAGAGTGAGATAAACCTGTTCACCAAAATGAGGTTATCCCCATCCTTTGCCGCCCCATCTACCTGAAAGACGGAGGCGCACACCAGTCCACCACCCGTCCTTCAACTCTGAGCCGGGAACACTCCACTGCGCCGGCGTGCCCAGTTGGGCCACTTCTTTTCCGTGCCATTTCTGGGCGGCAGCAACAAGCCCTGGGCGAGAAAGGGCCCTGGGCGATAAAGGGCCCTGGGCCATGGAGAGCAGGGCTGTCCGCAGGGCTGACCTACGCCGGCCAATTCTCACGAGCGTTCTGCCCAAACCAATCCTGGTTTGGGCAGAACGCTCGTGAGAATTGGCCGGAAAACGCCTGGCGAAGTCATTCGGGCGCTGCACGTCTGCTGGGCCGCCCCACCCCGGGGCCTTGAAGGGCATTGTGAGTGTCCGCACCGGATCGCCGCCAGGAGGCACTCCACAAGATGGAATGCAGCGAGGACAACGCCCGTGGATCCTCGACCTGCGGGGGTCCCATCCCTGGCGGTCTACCATGGGGCCTGGCCCATCACAAAGTCCGGTCTGGAACGCTCGCCTGCTTCCCCAACCTTCCGCTTCCGGGGTCCTGTCCCTCATGGCCTCCATATTGGAAACCCTTAGTCCCGCAGCCACGCATCTCCCAACCACGCAGTCTCCATCGGCGCCTCCTGGTGCTTCAGACAACGCTCAGAGTGTGATAAACCTGTATGACCAAAATGAGGTCATCCCCATCCTTGACCGCCCATCTACCCGAAAGACGGAGGCGCACACCAGGCCACCACCCGTCCTTCAACTCTGCTCCGGGAACGCTCCACTGCGCCGGCGTGCCCAGGTGGGCCGCTTCTTTTCCGTGCCATTTCGGGGCGGCAGCAACAAGCCCTGGGCGAGAAAGGGCCCTGGGCCATGGAGAGCAGGGCTGTCCGCAGGGCTGCCCTACGCCGGCCAATTCTCACGAGCGTTCTGCCCAAACCAATCCTGGTTTGGGCAGAACGCTCGTGAGAATTGGCCGGAAAACGCCCGGCGAAGTCATTCGGGCGCTGCACGTCTGCTGGGCCGACCCCCCCGGGGCCTTGAAGGGCATTGTGAGTGTCCGCAACCGATCACCGCCAGGAGGCAATCCACAAGATGGAATGCAGCGAGGACAACGCCCGTGGATCCTCGACCTGCGGGGGTCCCATCCCTGGCGCTCTACCATAGGGCCAGGCCCATCACGAAGTCCGGTTTGGAACGCTCACCTGCCTCCCCAACCTTCTGCTTCCGGGGTCCTGTCCCTCATGGCCTCCATATTGGAAACCCTTAGTCCCGCAGCCACGCATCTCCCAACCACGCAGTCTGCATCGGCGTCCCCTGGTGCTTCGGACAACCCTCAGAGTGAGATAAACCTGTTCACCAAAATGAGGTCATCCCCATCCTTTGCCGCCCCATCTACCTGAAAGACGGAGGCGCACACCAGTCCACCACCCGTCCTTCAACTCTGAGCCGGGAACACTCCACTGCGCCGGCGTGCCCAGTTGGGCCGCTTCTTTTCCGTGCCATTTCTGGGCGGCAGCAACAAGCCCTGGGCGAGAAAGGGCCCTGGGCGATAAAGGGCCCTGGGCCATGGAGAGCAGGGCTGTCCGCAGGGCTGACCTACGCCGGCCAATTCTCACGAGCATTCTGCCCAAACCAATCCTGGTTTGGGCAGAACGCTCGTGAGAATTGGCCGGAAAACGCCTGGCGAAGTCATTCGGGCGCTGCACGTCTGCTGGGCCGCCCCACCCCGGGGCCTTGAAGGGCATTGTGAGTGTCCGCACCGGATCGCCGCCAGGAGGCACTCCACAAGATGGAATGCAGCGAGGACAACGCCCGTGGATCCTCGACCTGCGGGGGTCCCATCCCTGGCGGTCTACCATGGGGCCTGGCCCATCACAAAGTCCGGTCTGGAACGCTCGCCTGCTTCCCCAACCTTCCGCTTCCGGGGTCCTGTCCCTCATGGCCTCCATATTGGAAACCCTTAGTCCCGCAGCCACGCATCTCCCAACCACGCAGTCTCCATCGGCGCCTCCTGGTGCTTCAGACAACGCTCAGAGTGTGATAAACCTGTATGACCAAAATGAGGTCATCCCCATCCTTGACCGCCCGATCTACCCGAAAGACGGAGGCGCACAACAGGCCACCACCCGTCCTTCAACTCTGCTCCGGGAACGCTCCACTGCGCCGGCGTGCCCAGGTGGGCCGCTTCTTTTCCGTGCCATTTCGGGGCGGCAGCAACAAGCCCTGGGCGAGAAAGGGCCCTGGGCCATGGAGAGCAGGGCTGTCCGCAGGGCTGCCCTACGCCGGCCAATTCTCACGAGCGTTCTGCCCAAACCAATCCTGGTTTGGGCAGAACGCTCGTGAGAATTGGCCAGAAAACGCCCGGCGAAGTCATTCGGGCGCTGCACGTCTGCTGGGCCAACCCCCCCGGGGCCTTGAAGGGCATTGTGAGTGTCCGCAACCGATCACCGCCAGGAGGCAATCCACAAGATGGAATGCAGCGAGGACAACGCCCGTGGATCCTCGACCTGCGGGGGTCCCATCACTGGCGCTCTACCATAGGGCCAGGCCCATCACGAAGTCCGGTTTGGAACGCTCGCCTGCCTGTTTGGAACGCAGGGCCCTGGGCCATGGAGAGCAGGGCTGTCCGCAGGGCTACCTACGCCGGCCAATTCTCACGAGCGTTCTGCCCAAACCAGGAGGCACTCCACAAGATGGAATGCAGCGAGGACAACGCCCGTGGATCCTCGACCTGCGGGGGTCCCATCCCTGGCGGTCTACCATGGGGCCTGGCCCATCACAAAGTCCGGTCTGGAACAATCGCCTGCTTCCCCAACCTTCCGCTCCGGGGTCCTGTCCCTCATGGCCTCCATATTGGAAACCCTTAGTCCCAGGATTGGTTTGGGCAGAACGCTCGTGAGAATTGGCCGGAAAACGCCTGGCGAAGTCATTCGGGCGCTGCACGTCTGCTGGGCCGCCCCACCCCGGGGCCTTGAAGGGCATTGTGAGTGTCCGCACCGGATCGCCGCCAGGAGGCACGCCACAAGATGGAATGCAGCGAGGACAACGCCCGTGGATCCTCGACCTGCGGGGGTCCCATCCCTGGCGGTCTACCATGGGGCCTGGCCCATCACAAAGTCCGGTCTGGAACGCTCGCCTGCTTCCCCAACCTTCCGCTTCCGGGGTCCTGTCCCTCATGGCCTCCATATTGGAAACCCTTAGCCCCGCAGCCACGCATCTCCCAACCACGCAGTCTCCATCGGCGCCTCCTGGTGCTTCAGACAACGCTCAGAGTGTGATAAACCTGTATGACCAAAATGAGGTCATCCCCATCCTTGACCGCCCATCTACCCGAAAGACGGAGGCGCACACCAGGCCACCACCCGTCCTTCAACTCTGCTCCGGGAACGCTACAATGCGCCGGCGTGCCCAGGTGGGCCGCTTCTTTTCCGTGCCATTTCGGGGCGGCAGCAACAAGCCCTGGGCGAGAAAGGGCCCTGGGCCATGGAGAGCAGGGCTGTCCGCAGGGCTGCCCTACGCCGGCCAATTCTCACGAGCGTTCTGCCCAAACCAATCCTGGTTTGGGCAGAACGCTCGTGAGAATTGGCCGGAAAACGCCCGGCGAAGTCATTCGGGCGCTGCACGTCTGCTGGGCCAACCCCCCCTGGGCCTTGAAGGGCATTGTGAGTGTCCGCAACCGATCACCGCCAGGAGGCAATCCACAAGATGGAATGCAGCGAGGACAACGCCCGTGGATCCTCGACCTGCGGGGGTCCCATCCCTGGCGCTCTACCATAGGGCCAGGCCCATCACGAAGTCCGGTTTGGAACGCTCACCTGCCTCCCCAACCTTCTGCTTCCGGGGTCCTGTCCCTCATGGCCTCCATATTGGAAACCCTTAGTCCCGCAGCCACGCATCTCCCAACCACGCAGTCTGCATCGGCGTCCCCTGGTGCTTCGGACAACCCTCAGAGTGAGATAAACGTGTTCACCAAAATGAGGTCATCCCCATCCTTTGCCGCCCCATCTACCTGAAAGACGGAGGCGCACACCAGTCCACCACCCGTCCTTCAACTCTGAGCCGGGAACACTCCACTGCGCCGGCGTGCCCAGTTGGGCCGCTTCTTTTCCGTGCCATTTCTGGGCGGCAGCAACAAGCCCTGGGCGAGAAAGGGCCCTGGGCGATAAAGGGCCCTGGGCCATGGAGAGCAGGGCTGTCCGCAGGGCTGACCTACGCCGGCCAATTCTCACGAGCGTTCTGCCCAAACCAATCCTGGTTTGGGCAGAACGCTCGTGAGAATTGGCCGGAAAACGCCTGGCGAAGTCATTCGGGCGCTGCACGTCTGCTGGGCCGCCCCACCCCGGGGCCTTGAAGGGCATTGTGAGTGTCCGCACCGGATCGCCGCCAGGAGGCACTCCACAAGATGGAATGCAGCGAGGACAACGCCCGTGGATCCTCGACCTGCGGGGGTCCCATCCCTGGCGGTCTACCATGGGGCCTGGCCCATCACAAAGTCCGGTCTGGAACGCTCGCCTGCTTCCCCAACGTTCTGCTTCCGGGGTCCTGTCCCTCATGGCCTCCATATTGGAAACCCTTAGTCCCGCAGCCACGCATCTCCCAACCACGCAGTCTCCATCGGCGCCTCCTGGTGCTTCCAACAACGCTCAGAGTGTGATAAACCTGTATGACCAAAATGAGGTCATCCCCATCCTTGACCGCCCGATCTACCCGAAAGACGGAGGCGCACACCAGGCCACCACCCGTCCTTCAACTCTGCTCCGGGAACGCTCCACTGCACCGGCGTGCCCAGGTGGGCCGCTTCGTTTCCGTGCCATTTTGGGGCGGCAGCAACAAGCCCTGGGCGAGAAAGGGCCCTGGGCCATGGAGAGCAGGGCTGTCCGCAGGGCTGCCCTACGCCGGCCAATTCTCACGAGCGTTCTGCCCAAACCAATCCTGGTTTGGGCAGAACGCTCGTGAGAATTGGCCGGAAAACGCCCGGCGAAGTCATTCGGGCGCTGCACGTCTGCTGGGCCGACCCCCCCGGGGCCTTGAAGGGCATTGTGAGTGTCCGCAACCGATCACCGCCAGGAGGCAATCCACAAGATGGAATGCAGCGAGGACAACGCCCGTGGATCCTCGACCTGCGGGGGTCCCATCCCTGGCGCTCTACCATAGGGCCAGGCCCATCACGAAGTCCGGTTTGGAATGCTCACCTGCCTCCCCAACCTTCTGCTTCCGGGGTCCTGTCCCTCATGGCCTCCATATTGGAAACCCTTAGTCCCGCAGCCACGCATCTCCCAACCACGCAGTCTGCATCGGCGTCCCCTGGTGCTTCGGACAACCCTCAGAGTGAGATAAACCTGTTCACCAAAATGAGGTCATCCCCATCCTTTGCCGCCCCATCTACCTGAAAGACGGAGGCGCACACCAGTCCACCACCCGTCCTTCAACTCTGAGCCGGGAACACTCCACTGCGCCGGCGTGCCCAGTTGGGCCGCTTCTTTTCCGTGCCATTTCTGGGCGGCAGCAACAAGCCCTGGGCGAGAAAGGGCCCTGGGCGATAAAGGGCCCTGGGCCATGGAGAGTAGGGCTGTCCGCAGGGCTGACCTACGCCGGCCAATTCTCACGAGCGTTCTGCCCAAACCAATCCTGGTTTGGGCAGAACGCTCGTGAGAATTGGCCGGAAAACGCCTGGCGAAGTCATTCGGGGGCTGCACGTCTGCTGGGCCGCCCCACCCCGGGGCCTTGAAGGGCATTGTGAGTGTCCGCACCGGATCGCCGCCAGGAGGCACGCCACAAGATGGAATGCAGCGAGGACAACGCCCGTGGATCCTCGACCTGCGGGGGTCCCATCCCTGGCGGTCTACCATGGGGCCTGGCCCATCACAAAGTCCGGTCTGGAACGCTCGCCTGCTTCCCCAACCTTCCGCTTCCGGGGTCCTGTCCCTCATGGCCTCCATATTGGAAACCCTTAGACCCGCAGCCACGCATCTCCCAACCACGCAGTCTCCATCGGCGCCTCCTGGTGCTTCAGACAACGCTCAGAGTGTGATAAACCTGTATGACCAAAATGAGGTCATCCCCATCCTTGACCGCCCGATCTACCCGAAAGACGGAGGCGCACACCAGGCCACCAACCGTCCTTCAACTCTGCTCCGGGAACGCTCCACTGCGCCGGCGTGCCCAGGTGGGCCGCTTCTTTTCCGTGCCATTTCGGGGCGGCAGCAACAAGCCCTGGGCGAGAAAGGGCCCTGGGCCATGGAGAGCAGGGCTGTCCGCAGGGCTGCCCTACGCCGGCCAATTCTCACGAGCGTTCTGCCCAAACCAATCCTGGTTTGGGCAGAACGCTCGTGAGATTTGGCCGGAAAACGCCCGGCGAAGTCATTCGGGCGCTGCACGTCTGCTGGGCCGACCCCCCCGGGGCCTTGAAGGGCATTGTGAGTGTCCGCAACCGATCACCGCCAGGAGGCAATCCACAAGATGGAATGCAGCGAGGACAACGCCCGTGGATCCTCGACCTGCGGGGGTCCCATCCCTGGCGCTCTACCATAGGGCCAGGCCCATCACGAAGTCCGGTTTGGAACGCTCACCTGCCTCCCCAACCTTCTGCTTCCGGGGTCCTGTCCCTCATGGCCTCCATATTGGAAACCCTTAGTCCCGCAGCCACGCATCTCCCAACCACGCAGTCTGCATCGGCGTCCCCTGGTGCTTCGGACAACCCTCAGAGTGAGATAAACCTGTTCACCAAAATGAGGTCATCCCCATCCTTTGCCGCCCCATCTACCTGAAAGACGGAGGCGCACACCAGTCCACCACCCGTCCTTCAACTCTGAGCCGGGAACACTCCACTGCGCCGGCGTGCCCAGTTGGGCCGCTTCTTTTCCGTGCCATTTCTGGGCGGCAGCAACAAGCCCTGGGCGAGAAAGGGCCCTGGGCGATAAAGGGCCCTGGGCCATGGAGAGCAGGGCTGTCCGCAGGGCTGACCTACGCCGGCCAATCTCACGAGCGTTCTGCCCAAACCAATCCTGGTTTGGGCAGAACGCTCGTGAGAATTGGCCGGAAAACGCCTGGCGAAGTCATTCGGGCGCTGCACGTCTGCTGGGCCGCCCCACCCCGGGGCCTTGAAGGGCATTGTGAGTGTCCGCACCGGATCGCCGCCAGGAGGCACTCCACAAGATGGAATGCAGCGAGGACAACGCCCGTGGATCCTCGACCTGCGGGGGTCCCATCCCTGGCGGTCTACCATGGGGCCTGGCCCATCACAAAGTCCGGTCTGGAACGCTCGCCTGCTTCCCCAACCTTCCGCTTCCGGGGTCCTGTCCCTCATGGCCTCCATATTGGAAACCCTTAGTCCCGCAGCCACGCATCTCCCAACCACGCAGTCTCCATCGGCGCCTCCTGGTGCTTCAGACAACGCTCAGAGTGTGATAAACCTGTATGACCAAAATGAGGTCATCCCCATCCTTGACCGCCCGATCTACCCGAAAGACGGAGGCGCACACCAGGCCACCACCCGTCCTTCAACTCTGCTCCGGGAACGCTCCACTGCGCCGGCGTGCCCAGGTGGGCCGCTTCTTTTCCGTGCCATTTCGGGGCGGCAGCAACAAGCCCTGGGCGAGAAAGGGCCCTGGGCCATGGAGAGCAGGGCTGTCCGCAGGGCTGCCCTACGCCGGCCAATTCTCACGAGCGTTCTGCCCAAACCAATCCTGGTTTGGGCAGAACGCTCGTGAGAATTGGCCGGAAAACGCCCGGCGAAGTCATTCGGGCGCTGCACGTCTGCTGGGCCGACCCCCCTGGGGCCTTGAAGGGCATTGTGAGTGTCCGCAACCGATCACCGCCAGGAGGCAATCCACAAGATGGAATGCAGCGAGGACAACGCCCGTGGATCCTCGACCTGCGGGGGTCCCATCCCTGGCGCTCTACCATAGGGCCAGGCCCATCACGAAGTCCGGTTTGGAACGCTCACCTGCCTCCCCAACCTTCTGCTTCCGGGGTCCTGTCCCTCATGGCCTCCATATTGGAAACCCTTAGTCCCGCAGCCACGCATCTCCCAACCACGCAGTCTGCATCGGCGTCCCCTGGTGCTTCGGACAACCCTCAGAGTGAGATAAACCTGTTCACCAAAATGAGGTCATCCCCATCCTTTGCCGCCCCATCTACCTGAAAGACGGAGGCGCACACCAGTCCACCACCCGTCCTTCAACTCTGAGCCGGGAACACTCCACTGCGCCGGCGTGCCCAGTTGGGCCGCTTCTTTTCCGTGCCATTTCAGGGCGGCAGCAACAAGCCCTGGGCGAGAAAGGGCCCTGGGCGATAAAGGGCCCTGGGCCATGGAGAGCAGGGCTGTCCGCAGGGCTGACCTACGCCGGCCAATTCTCACGAGCGTTCTGCCGAAAACCAATCCTGGTTTGGGCAGAACGCTCGTGAGAATTGGCCGGAAAACGCCTGGCGAAGTCATTCGGGCGCTGCACGTCTGCTGGGCCGCCCCACCCCGGGGCCTTGAAGGGCATTGTGAGTGTCCGCACCGGATCGCCGCCAGGAGGCACTCCACAAGATGGAATGCAGCGAGGACAACGCCCGTGGATCCTCGACCTGCGGGGGTCCCATCCCTGGCGGTCTACCATGGGGCCTGGCCCATCACAAAGTCCGGTCTGGAACGCTCGCCTGCTTCTCCAACCTTCCGCTTCCGGGTTCCTGTCCCTCATGGCCTCCATATTGGAAACCCTTAGTCCCGCAGCCACGCATCTCCCAACCACGCAGTCTCCATCGGCGCCTCCTGGTGCTTCAGACAACGCTCAGAGTGTGATAAACCTGTATGACCAAAATGAGGTCATCCCCATCCTTGACCGCCCGATCTACCCGAAAGACGGAGGCGCACACCAGGCCACCACCCGTCCTTCAACTCTGCTCCAGGAACGCTCCACTGGGCTGGCGTGCCCAGGTGGGCCGCTTCTTTTCCGTGCCATTTCGGGGCGGCAGCAACAAGCCCTGGGCGAGAAAGGGCCCTGGGCCATGGAGAGCAGGGCTGTCCGCAGGGCTGCCCTACGCCGGCCAATTCTCACGAGCGTTCTGCCCAAACCAATCCTGGTTTGGGCAGAACGCTCGTGAGAATTGGCCGGAAAACGCCCGGCGAAGTCATTCGGGCGCTGCACGTCTGCTGGGCCGACCCCCCCGGGGCCTTGAAGGGCATTGTGAGTGTCCTAACCGATCACCGCCAGGAGGCAATCCACAAGATGGAATGCAGCGAGGACAACGCCCGTGGATCCTCGACCTGTGGGGGTCCCATCCCTGGCGCTCTACCATAGGGCCAGGCCCATCACGAAGTCCGGTTTGGAACGCTCACCTGCCTCCCCAACCTTTTGCTTCCGGGGTCCTGTCCCTCATGGCCTCCATATTGGAAACCCTTAGTCCCGCAGCCACGCATCTCCCAACCACGCAGTCTGCATCGGCGTCCCCTGGTGCTTCGGACAACCCGCAGAGTGAGATAAACCTGTTCACCAAAATGAGGTTATCCCCATCCTTTGCCGCCCCATCTACCTGAAAGACGGAGGCGCACACCAGTCCACCACCCGTCCTTCAACTCTGAGCCGGGAACACTCCACTGCGCCGGCGTGCCCAGTTGGGCCACTTCTTTTCCGTGCCATTTCTGGGCGGCAGCAACAAGCCCTGGGCGAGAAAGGGCCCTGGGCGATAAAGGGCCCTGGGCCATGGAGAGCAGGGCTGTCCGCAGGGCTGACCTACGCCGGCCAATTCTCACGAGCGTTCTGCCCAAACCAATCCTGGTTTGGGCAGAACGCTCGTGAGAATTGGCCGGAAAACGCCTGGCGAAGTCATTCGGGCGCTGCACGTCTGCTGGGCCGCCCCACCCCGGGGCCTTGAAGGGCATTGTGAGTGTCCGCACCGGATCGCCGCCAGGAGGCACTCCACAAGATGGAATGCAGCGAGGACAACGCCCGTGGATCCTCGACCTGCGGGGGTCCCATCCCTGGCGGTCTACCATGGGGCCTGGCCCATCACAAAGTCCGGTCTGGAACGCTCGCCTGCTTCCCCAACCTTCCGCTTCCGGGGTCCTGTCCCTCATGGCCTCCATATTGGAAACCCTTAGTCCCGCAGCCACGCATCTCCCAACCACGCAGTCTCCATCGGCGCCTCCTGGTGCTTCAGACAACGCTCAGAGTGTGATAAACCTGTATGACCAAAATGAGGTCATCCCCATCCTTGACCGCCCATCTACCCGAAAGACGGAGGCGCACACCAGGCCACCACCCGTCCTTCAACTCTGCTCCGGGAACGCTCCACTGCGCCGGCGTGCCCAGGTGGGCCGCTTCTTTTCCGTGCCATTTCGGGGCGGCAGCAACAAGCCCTGGGCGAGAAAGGGCCCTGGGCCATGGAGAGCAGGGCTGTCCGCAGGGCTGCCCTACGCCGGCCAATTCTCACGAGCGTTCTGCCCAAACCAATCCTGGTTTGGGCAGAACGCTCGTGAGAATTGGCCGGAAAACGCCCGGCGAAGTCATTCGGGCGCTGCACGTCTGCTGGGCCGACCCCCCCGGGGCCTTGAAGGGCATTGTGAGTGTCCGCAACCGATCACCGCCAGGAGGCAATCCACAAGATGGAATGCAGCGAGGACAACGCCCGTGGATCCTCGACCTGCGGGGGTCCCATCCCTGGCGCTCTACCATAGGGCCAGGCCCATCACGAAGTCCGGTTTGGAACGCTCACCTGCCTCCCCAACCTTCTGCTTCCGGGGTCCTGTCCCTCATGGCCTCCATATTGGAAACCCTTAGTCCCGCAGCCACGCATCTCCCAACCACGCAGTCTGCATCGGCGTCCCCTGGTGCTTCGGACAACCCTCAGAGTGAGATAAACCTGTTCACCAAAATGAGGTCATCCCCATCCTTTGCCGCCCCATCTACCTGAAAGACGGAGGCGCACACCAGTCCACCACCCGTCCTTCAACTCTGAGCCGGGAACACTCCACTGCGCCGGCGTGCCCAGTTGGGCCGCTTCTTTTCCGTGCCATTTCTGGGCGGCAGCAACAAGCCCTGGGCGAGAAAGGGCCCTGGGCGATAAAGGGCCCTGGGCCATGGAGAGCAGGGCTGTCCGCAGGGCTGACCTACGCCGGCCAATTCTCACGAGCATTCTGCCCAAACCAATCCTGGTTTGGGCAGAACGCTCGTGAGAATTGGCCGGAAAACGCCTGGCGAAGTCATTCGGGCGCTGCACGTCTGCTGGGCCGCCCCACCCCGGGGCCTTGAAGGGCATTGTGAGTGTCCGCACCGGATCGCCGCCAGGAGGCACTCCACAAGATGGAATGCAGCGAGGACAACGCCCGTGGATCCTCGACCTGCGGGGGTCCCATCCCTGGCGGTCTACCATGGGGCCTGGCCCATCACAAAGTCCGGTCTGGAACGCTCGCCTGCTTCCCCAACCTTCCGCTTCCGGGGTCCTGTCCCTCATGGCCTCCATATTGGAAACCCTTAGTCCCGCAGCCACGCATCTCCCAACCACGCAGTCTCCATCGGCGCCTCCTGGTGCTTCAGACAACGCTCAGAGTGTGATAAACCTGTATGACCAAAATGAGGTCATCCCCATCCTTGACCGCCCGATCTACCCGAAAGACGGAGGCGCACACCAGGCCACCACCCGTCCTTCAACTCTGCTCCGGGAACGCTCCACTGCGCCGGCGTGCCCAGGTGGGCCGCTTCTTTTCCGTGCCATTTCGGGGCGGCAGCAACAAGCCCTGGGCGAGAAAGGGCCCTGGGCCATGGAGAGCAGGGCTGTCCGCAGGGCTGCCCTACGCCGGCCAATTCTCACGAGCGTTCTGCCCAAACCAATCCTGGTTTGGGCAGAACGCTCGTGAGAATTGGCCGGAAAACGCCCGGCGAAGTCATTCGGGCGCTGCACGTCTGCTGGGTCGACCCCCCCGGGGCCTTGAAGGGCATTGTGAGTGTCCGCAACCGATCACCGCCAGGAGGCAATCCACAAGATGGAATGCAGCGAGGACAACGCCCGTGGATCCTCGACCTGCGGGGGTCCCATCCCTGGCGCTCTACCATAGGGCCAGGCCCATCACGAAGTCCGGTTTGGAACGCTCACCTGCCTCCCCAACCTTCTGCTTCCGGGGTCCTGTCCCTCATGGCCTCCATATTGGAAACCCTTAGTCCCGCAGCCACGCATCTCCCAACCACGCAGTCTGCATCGGCGTCCCCTGGTGCTTCGGACAACCCTCAGAGTGAGATAAACCTGTTCACCAAAATGAGGTCATCCCCATCCTTTGCCGCCCCATCTACCTGAAAGACGGAGGCGCACACCAGTCCACCACCCGTCCTTCAACTCTGAGCCGGGAACACTCCACTGCGCCGGCGTGCCCAGTTGGGCCGCTTCTTTTCCGTGCCATTTCTGGGCGGCAGCAACAAGCCCTGGGCGAGAAAGGGCCCTGGGCGATAAAGGGCCCTGGGCCATGGAGAGCAGGGCTGTCCGCAGGGCTGACCTACGCCGGCCAATTCTCACGAGCGTTCTGCCCAAATCAATCCTGGTTTGGGCAGAACGCTCGTGAGAATTGGCCGGAAAACGCCTGGCGAAGTCATTCGGGCGCTGCACGTCTGCTGGGCCGCCCCACCCCGGGGCCTTGAAGGGCATTGTGAGTGTCCGCACCGGATCGCCGCCAGGAGGCACTCCACAAGATGGAATGCAGCGAGGACAACGCCCGTGGATCCTCGACCTGCGGGGGTCCCATCCCTGGCGGTCTACCATGGGGCCTAGCCCATCACAAAATCCGGTCTGGAACGCTCGCCTGCTTCCCCAACCTTCCGCTTCCGGGGTCCTGTCCCTCATGGCCTCCATATTGGAAACCCTTAGTCCCGCAGCCACGCATCTCCCAACCACGCAGTCTCAATCGGCGCCTCCTGGTGCTTCAGACAACGCTCAGAGTGTGATAAACGTGTATGACCAAAATGAGGTCATCCCCATCCTTGACCGCCCGATCTACCCGAAAGACGGAGGCGCACACCAGGCCACCACCCGTCCTTCAACTCTGCTCCGGGAACGCTACACTGCGCCGGCGTGCCCAGGTGGGCCGCTTCGTTTCCGTGCCATTTCGGGGCGGCAGCAACAAGCCCTGGGCGAGAAAGGGCCCTGGGCCATGGAGAGCAGGGCTGTCCGCAGGGCTGACCTACGCCGGCCAATTCTCACGAGCGTTCTGCCCAAACCAATCCTGGTTTGGGCAGAACGCTCGTGAGAATTGGCCGGAAAACGCCTGGCGAAGTCATTCGGGCGCTGCACGTCTGCTGGGCCGCCCCACCCCGGGGCCTTGAAGGGCATTGTGAGTGTCCGCAACCGATCACCGCCAGGAGGCACTCCACAAGATGGAATGCAGCGAGGACAACGCCCGTGGATCCTCGACCTGCGGGGGTCCCATCCCTGGCGGTCTACCATGGGGCCTGGCCCATCACAAAGTCCGGTCTGGAACGCTCGCCTGCTTCCCCAACCTTCCGCTTCCGGGGTCCTGTCCCTCATGGCCTCCATATTGGAAACCCTTAGTCCCGCAGCCACGCATCTCCCAACCACGCAGTCTCCATCGGCGCCTCCTGGTGCTTCAGACAACGCTCAGAGTGTGATAAACCTGTATGACCAAAATGAGGTCATCCCCATCCTTGACCGCCCGATCTACCCGAAAGACGGAGGCGCACACCAGGCCACCACCCGTCCTTCAACTCTGCTCCGGGAACGCTACACTGCGCCGGCGTGCCCAGGTGGGCCGCTTCTTTTCCGTGCCATTTCGGGGCGGCAGCAACAAGCCCTGGGCGAGAAAGGGCCCTGGGCCATGGAGAGCAGGGCTGTCCGCAGGGCTGCCCTACGCCGGCCAATTCTCACGAGCGTTCTGCCCAAACCAATCCTGGTTTGGGCAGAACGCTCGTGAGAATTGGCCGGAAAACGCCCGGCGAAGTCATTCGGGCGCTGCACGTCTGCTGGGCCGACCCCCCCGGGGCCTTGAAGGGCATTGTGAGTGTCCGCAACCGATCACCGCCAGGAGGCAATCCACAAGATGGAATGCAGCGAGGACAATGCCCGTGGATCCTCGACCAGTGGGGGTCCCATCCCTGGCGCTCTACCATAGGGCCAGGCCCATCACGAAGTCCGGTTTGGAACGCTCACCTGCCTCCCCAACCTTCTGCTTCCGGGGTCCTGTCCCTCATGGCCTCCATATTGGAAACCCTTAGTCCCGCAGCCACGCATCTCCCAACCACGCAGTCTGCATCGGCGTCCCCTGGTGCTTCGGACAACCCTCAGAGTGAGATAAACCTGTTCACCAAAATGAGGTCATCCCCATCCTTTGCCGCCCCATCTACCTGAAAGACGGAGGCGCACACCAGTCCACCACCCGTCCTTCAACTCTGAGCCGGGAACACTCCACTGCGCCGGCGTGCCCAGTTGGGCCGCTTCTTTTCCGTGCCATTTCTGGGCGGCAGCAACAAGCCCTGGGCGAGAAAGGGCCCTGGGCGATAAAGGGCCCTGGGCCATGGAGAGCAGGGCTGTCCGCAGGGCTGACCTACGCCGGCCAATTCTCACGAGCGTTCTGCCCAAACCAATCCTGGTTTGGGCAGAACGCTCGTGAGAATTGGCCGGAAAACGCCTGGCGAAGTCATTCGGGCGCTGCACGTCTGCTGGGCCGCCCCACCCCGGGGCCTTGAAGGGCATTGTGAGTGTCCGCACCGGATCGCCGCCAGGAGGCACTCCACAAGATGGAATGCAGCGAGGACAACGCCCGTGGATCCTCGACCTGCGGGGGTCCCATCCCTGGCGGTCTACCATGGGGCCTGGCCCATCACAAAGTCCGGTCTGGAACGCTCGCCTGCTTCCCCAACCTTCCGCTTCCGGGGTCCTGTCCCTCATGGCCTCCATATTGGAAACCCGTAGTCCCGCAGCCACGCATCTCCCAACCACGCAGTCTCCATCGGCGCCTCCTGGTGCTTCAGACAACGCTCAGAGTGTGATAAACCTGTATGACCAAAATGAGGTCATCCCCATCCTTGACCGCCCGATCTACCCGAAAGACGGAGGCGCACACCAGGCCACCACCCGTCCTTCAACTCTGCTCCGGGAACGCTCCACTGCGCCGGCGTGAACAGGTGGGCCGCTTCTTTTCCGTGCCATTTCGGGGTGGCAGCAACAAGCCCTGGGCGAGAAAGGGCCCTGGGCCATGGAGAGCAGGGCTGTCCGCAGGGCTGCCCTACGCCGGCCAATTCTCACGAGCGTTCTGCCCAAACCAATCCTGGTTTGGGCAGAACGCTCGTGAGAATTGGCCGGAAAACGCCCGGCGAAGTCATTCGGGCGCTGCACGTCTGCTGGGCCGACCCCCCCGGGGCCTTGAAGGGCATTGTGAGTGTCCGCAACCGATCACCGCCAGGAGGCAATCCACAAGATGGAATGCAGCGAGGACAACGCCCGTGGATCCTCGACCTGCGGGGGTCCCATCCCTGGCGCTCTACCATAGGGCCAGGCCCATCACGAAGTCCGGTTTGGAACGCTCACCTGCCTCCCCAACCTTCTGCTTCCGGGGTCCTGTCCCTCATGGCCTCCATATTGGAAACCCTTAGTCCCGCAGCCACCTATCTCCCAACCACGCAGTCTGCATCGGCGTCCCCTGGTGCTTCGGACAACCCTCAGAGTGAGATAAACCTGTTCACCAAAATGAGGTCATCCCCATCCTTTGCCTCCCCATCTACCTGAAAGACGGAGGCGCACACCAGTCCACCACCCGTCCTTCAACTCTGAGCCGGGAACACTCCACTGCTCCGGCGTGCCCAGTTGGGCCGCTTCTTTTCCGTGCCATTTCTGGGCGGCAGCAACAAGCCCTGGGCGAGAAAGGGCCCTGGGCGATAAAGGGCCCTGGGCCATGGAGAGCAGGGCTGTCCGCAGGGCTGACCTACGCCGGCCAATTCTCACGAGCGTTCTGCCCAAACCAATCCTGCTTTGGGCAGAACGCTCGTGAGAATTGGCCGGAAAACGCCTGGCGAAGTCATTCGGGCGCTGCACGTCTGCTGGGCCGCCCCACCCCGGGGCCTTGAAGGGCATTGTGAGTGTCCGCACCGGATCGCCGCCAGGAGGCACTCCACAAGATGGAATGCAGCGAGGACAACGCCCGTGGATCCTCGACCTGCGGGGGTCCCATCCCTGGCGGTCTACCATGGGGCCTGGCCCATCACAAAGTCCGGTCTGGAACGCTCGCCTGCTTCCCCAACCTTCCGCTTCCGGGGTCCTGTCCCTCATGGCCTCCATATTGGAAACCCTTAGACCCGCAGCCACGCATCTCCCAACCACGCAGTCTCCATCGGCGCCTCCTGGTGCTTCAGACAACGCTCAGAGTGTGATAAACCTGTATGACCAAAATGAGGTCATCCCCATCCTTGACCGCCCGATCTACCCGAAAGACGGAGGCGCACACCAGGCCACCAACCGTCCTTCAACTCTGCTCCGGGAACGCTCCACTGCGCCGGCGTGCCCAGGTGGGCCGCTTCTTTTCCGTGCCATTTCGGGGCGGCAGCAACAAGCCCTGGGCGAGAAAGGGCCCTGGGCCATGGAGAGCAGGGCTGTCCGCAGGGCTGCCCTACGCCGGCCAATTCTCACGAGCGTTCTGCCCAAACCAATCCTGGTTTGGGCAGAACGCTCGTGAGATTTGGCCGGAAAACGCCCGGCGAAGTCATTCGGGCGCTGCACGTCTGCTGGGCCGACCCCCCCGGGGCCTTGAAGGGCATTGTGAGTGTCCGCAACCGATCACCGCCAGGAGGCAATCCACAAGATGGAATGCAGCGAGGACAACGCCCGTGGATCCTCGACCTGCGGGGGTCCCATCCCTGGCGCTCTACCATAGGGCCAGGCCCATCACGAAGTCCGGTTTGGAACGCTCACCTGCCTCCCCAACCTTCTGCTTCCGGGGTCCTGTCCCTCATGGCCTCCATATTGGAAACCCTTAGTCCCGCAGCCACGCATCTCCCAACCACGCAGTCTGCATCGGCGTCCCCTGGTGCTTCGGACAACCCTCAGAGTGAGATAAACCTGTTCACCAAAATGAGGTCATCCCCATCCTTTGCCGCCCCATCTACCTGAAAGACGGAGGCGCACACCAGTCCACCACCCGTCCTTCAACTCTGAGCCGGGAACACTCCACTGCGCCGGCGTGCCCAGTTGGGCCGCTTCTTTTCCGTGCCATTTCTGGGCGGTAGCAACAAGCCCTGGGCGAGAAAGGGCCCTGGGCGATAAAGGGCCCTGGGCCATGGAGAGCAGGGCTGTCCGCAGGGCTGACCTACGCCGGCCAATCTCACGAGCGTTCTGCCCAAACCAATCCTGGTTTGGGCAGAACGCTCGTGAGAATTGGCCGGAAAACGCCTGGCGAAGTCATTCGGGCGCTGCACGTCTGCTGGGCCGCCCCACCCCGGGGCCTTGAAGGGCATTGTGAGTGTCCGCACCGGATCGCCGCCAGGAGGCACTCCACAAGATGGAATGCAGCGAGGACAACGCCCGTGGATCCTCGACCTGCGGGGGTCCCATCCCTGGCGGTCTACCATGGGGCCTGGCCCATCACAAAGTCCGGTCTGGAACGCTCGCCTGCTTCCCCAACCTTCCGCTTCCGGGGTCCTGTCCCTCATGGCCTCCATATTGGAAACCCTTAGTCCCGCAGCCACGCATCTCCCAACCACGCAGTCTCCATCGGCGCCTCCTGGTGCTTCAGACAACGCTCAGAGTGTGATAAACCTGTATGACCAAAATGAGGTCATCCCCATCCTTGACCGCCCGATCGACCCGAAAGACGGAGGCGCACACCAGGCCACCACCCGTCCTTCAACTCTGCTCCGGGAACGCTCCACTGCGCCGGCGTGCCCAGGTGGGCCGCTTCTTTTCCGTGCCATTTCGGGGCGGCAGCAACAAGCCCTGGGCGAGAAAGGGCCCTGGGCCATGGAGAGCAGGGCTGTCCGCAGGGCTGCCCTACGCCGGCCAATTCTCACGAGCGTTCTGCCCAAACCAATCCTGGTTTGGGCAGAACGCTCGTGAGAATTGGCCGGAAAACGCCCGGCGAAGTCATTCGGGCGCTGCACGTCTGCTGGGCCGACCCCCCTGGGGCCTTGAAGGGCATTGTGAGTGTCCGCAACCGATCACCGCCAGGAGGCAATCCACAAGATGGAATGCAGCGAGGACAACGCCCGTGGATCCTCGACCTGCGGGGGTCCCATCCCTGGCGCTCTACCATAGGGCCAGGCCCATCACGAAGTCCGGTTTGGAACGCTCACCTGCCTCCCCAACCTTCTGCTTCCGGGGTCCTGTCCCTCATGGCCTCCATATTGGAAACCCTTAGTCCCGCAGCCACGCATCTCCCAACCACGCAGTCTGCATCGGCGTCCCCTGGTGCTTCGGACAACCCTCAGAGTGAGATAAACCTGTTCACCAAAATGAGGTCATCCCCATCCTTTGCCGCCCCATCTACCTGAAAGACGGAGGCGCACACCAGTCCACCACCCGTCCTTCAACTCTGAGCCGGGAACACTCCACTGCGCCGGCGTGCCCAGTTGGGCCGCTTCTTTTCCGTGCCATTTCAGGGCGGCAGCAACAAGCCCTGGGCGAGAAAGGGCCCTGGGCGATAAAGGGCCCTGGGCCATGGAGAGCAGGGCTGTCCGCAGGGCTGACCTACGCCGGCCAATTCTCACGAGCGTTCTGCCGAAAACCAATCCTGGTTTGGGCAGAACGCTCGTGAGAATTGGCCGGAAAACGCCTGGCGAAGTCATTCGGGCGCTGCACGTCTGCTGGGCCGCCCCACCCCGGGGCCTTGAAGGGCATTGTGAGTGTCCGCACCGGATCGCCGCCAGGAGGCACTCCACAAGATGGAATGCAGCGAGGACAACGCCCGTGGATCCTCGACCTGCGGGGGTCCCATCCCTGGCGGTCTACCATGGGGCCTGGCCCATCACAAAGTCCGGTCTGGAACGCTCGCCTGCTTCTCCAACCTTCCGCTTCCGGGTTCCTGTCCCTCATGGCCTCCATATTGGAAACCCTTAGTCCCGCAGCCACGCATCTCCCAACCACGCAGTCTCCATCGGCGCCTCCTGGTGCTTCAGACAACGCTCAGAGTGTGATAAACCTGTATGACCAAAATGAGGTCATCCCCATCCTTGACCGCCCGATCTACCCGAAAGACGGAGGCGCACACCAGGCCACCACCCGTCCTTCAACTCTGCTCCAGGAACGCTCCACTGGGCTGGCGTGCCCAGGTGGGCCGCTTCTTTTCCGTGCCATTTCGGGGCGGCAGCAACAAGCCCTGGGCGAGAAAGGGCCCTGGGCCATGGAGAGCAGGGCTGTCCGCAGGGCTGCCCTACGCCGGCCAATTCTCACGAGCGTTCTGCCCAAACCAATCCTGGTTTGGGCAGAACGCTCGTGAGAATTGGCCGGAAAACGCCCGGCGAAGTCATTCGGGCGCTGCACGTCTGCTGGGCCGACCCCCCCGGGGCCTTGAAGGGCATTGTGAGTGTCCTAACCGATCACCGCCAGGAGGCAATCCACAAGATGGAATGCAGCGAGGACAACGCCCGTGGATCCTCGACCTGTGGGGGTCCCATCCCTGGCGCTCTACCATAGGGCCAGGCCCATCACGAAGTCCGGTTTGGAACGCTCACCTGCCTCCCCAACCTTTTGCTTCCGGGGTCCTGTCCCTCATGGCCTCCATATTGGAAACCCTTAGTCCCGCAGCCACGCATCTCCCAACCACGCAGTCTGCATCGGCGTCCCCTGGTGCTTCGGACAACCCGCAGAGTGAGATAAACCTGTTCACCAAAATGAGGTTATCCCCATCCTTTGCCGCCCCATCTACCTGAAAGACGGAGGCGCACACCAGTCCACCACCCGTCCTTCAACTCTGAGCCGGGAACACTCCACTGCGCCGGCGTGCCCAGTTGGGCCACTTCTTTTCCGTGCCATTTCTGGGCGGCAGCAACAAGCCCTGGGCGAGAAAGGGCCCTGGGCGATAAAGGGCCCTGGGCCATGGAGAGCAGGGCTATCCGCAGGGCTGACCTACGCCGGCCAATTCTCACGAGCGTTCTGCCCAAACCAATCCTGGTTTGGGCAGAACGCTCGTGAGAATTGGCCGGAAAACGCCTGGCGAAGTCATTCGGGCGCTGCACGTCTGCTGGGCCGCCCCACCCCGGGGCCTTGAAGGGCATTGTGAGTGTCCGCACCGGATCGCCGCCAGGAGGCACTCCACAAGATGGAATGCAGCGAGGACAACGCCCGTGGATCCTCGACCTGCGGGGGTCCCATCCCTGGCGGTCTACCATGGGGCCTGGCCCATCACAAAGTCCGGTCTGGAACGCTCGCCTGCTTCCCCAACCTTCCGCTTCTGGGGTCCTGTCCCTCATGGCCTCCATATTGGAAACCCTTAGTCCCGCAGCCACGCATCTCCCAACCACGCAGTCTCCATCGGCGCCTCCTGGTGCTTCAGACAACGCTCAGAGTGTGATAAACCTGTATGACCAAAATGAGGTCATCCCCATCCTTGACCGCCCATCTACCCGAAAGACGGAGGCGCACACCAGGCCACCACCCGTCCTTCAACTCTGCTCCGGGAACGCTCCACTGCGCCGGCGTGCCCAGGTGGGCCGCTTCTTTTCCGTGCCATTTCGGGGCGGCAGCAACAAGCCCTGGGCGAGAAAGGGCCCTGGGCCATGGAGAGCAGGGCTGTCCGCAGGGCTGCCCTACGCCGGCCAATTCTCACGAGCGTTCTGCCCAAACCAATCCTGGTTTGGGCAGAACGCTCGTGAGAATTGGCCGGAAAACGCCCGGCGAAGTCATTCGGGCGCTGCACGTCTGCTGGGCCGACCCCCCCGGGGCCTTGAAGGGCATTGTGAGTGTCCGCAACCGATCACCGCCAGGAGGCAATCCACAAGATGGAATGCAGCGAGGACAACGCCCGTGGATCCTCGACCTGCGGGGGTCCCATCCCTGGCGCTCTACCATAGGGCCAGGCCCATCACGAAGTCCGGTTTGGAACGCTCACCTGCCTCCCCAACCTTCTGCTTCCGGGGTCCTGTCCCTCATGGCCTCCATATTGGAAACCCTTAGTCCCGCAGCCACGCATCTCCCAACCACGCAGTCTGCATCGGCGTCCCCTGGTGCTTCGGACAACCCTCAGAGTGAGATAAACCTGTTCACCAAAATGAGGTCATCCCCATCCTTTGCCGCCCCATCTACCTGAAAGACGGAGGCGCACACCAGTCCACCACCCGTCCTTCAACTCTGAGCCGGGAACACTCCACTGCGCCGGCGTGCCCAGTTGGGCCGCTTCTTTTCCGTGCCATTTCTGGGCGGCAGCAACAAGCCCTGGGCGAGAAAGGGCCCTGGGCGATAAAGGGCCCTGGGCCATGGAGAGCAGGGCTGTCCGCAGGGCTGACCTACGCCGGCCAATTCTCACGAGCATTCTGCCCAAACCAATCCTGGTTTGGGCAGAACGCTCGTGAGAATTGGCCGGAAAACGCCTGGCGAAGTCATTCGGGCGCTGCACGTCTGCTGGGCCGCCCCACCCCGGGGCCTTGAAGGGCATTGTGAGTGTCCGCACCGGATCGCCGCCAGGAGGCACTCCACAAGATGGAATGCAGCGAGGACAACGCCCGTGGATCCTCGACCTGCGGGGGTCCCATCCCTGGCGGTCTACCATGGGGCCTGGCCCATCACAAAGTCCGGTCTGGAACGCTCGCCTGCTTCCCCAACCTTCCGCTTCCGGGGTCCTGTCCCTCATGGCCTCCATATTGGAAACCCTTAGTCCCGCAGCCACGCATCTCCCAACCACGCAGTCTCCATCAGCGCCTCCTGGTGCTTCAGACAACGCTCAGAGTGTGATAAACCTGTATGACCAAAATGAGGTCATCCCCATCCTTGACCGCCCGATCTACCCGAAAGACGGAGGCGCACACCAGGCCACCACCCGTCCTTCAACTCTGCTCCGGGAACGCTCCACTGCGCCGGCGTGCCCAGGTGGGCCGCTTCTTTTCCGTGCCATTTCGGGGCGGCAGCAACAAGCCCTGGGCGAGAAAGGGCCCTGGGCCATGGAGAGCAGGGCTGTCCGCAGGGCTGCCCTACGCCGGCCAATTCTCACGAGCGTTCTGCCCAAACCAATCCTGGTTTGGGCAGAACGCTCGTGAGAATTGGCCGGAAAACGCCCGGCGAAGTCATTCGGGCGCTGCACGTCTGCTGGGTCGACCCCCCCGGGGCCTTGAAGGGCATTGTGAGTGTCCGCAACCGATCACCGCCAGGAGGCAATCCACAAGATGGAATGCAGCGAGGACAACGCCCGTGGATCCTCGACCTGCGGGGGTCCCATCCCTGGCGCTCTACCATAGGGCCAGGCCCATCACGAAGTCCGGTTTGGAACGCTCACCTGCCTCCCCAACCTTCTGCTTCCGGGGTCCTGTCCCTCATGGCCTCCATATTGGAAACCCTTAGTCCCGCAGCCACGCATCTCCCAACCACGCAGTCTGCATCGGCGTCCCCTGGTGCTTCGGACAACCCTCAGAGTGAGATAAACCTGTTCACCAAAATGAGGTCATCCCCATCCTTTGCCGCCCCATCTACCTGAAAGACGGAGGCGCACACCAGTCCGCCACCCGTCCTTCAACTCTGAGCCGGGAACACTCCACTGCGCCGGCGTGCCCAGTTGGGCCGCTTCTTTTCCGTGCCATTTCTGGGCGGCAGCAACAAGCCCTGGGCGAGAAAGGGCCCTGGGCGATAAAGGGCCCTGGGCCATGGAGAGCAGGGCTGTCCGCAGGGCTGACCTACGCCGGCCAATTCTCACGAGCGTTCTGCCCAAATCAATCCTGGTTTGGGCAGAACGCTCGTGAGAATTGGCCGGAAAACGCCTGGCGAAGTCATTCGGGCGCTGCACGTCTGCTGGGCCGCCCCACCCCGGGGCCTTGAAGGGCATTGTGAGTGTCCGCACCGGATCGCCGCCAGGAGGCACTCCACAAGATGGAATGCAGCGAGGACAACGCCCGTGGATCCTCGACCTGCGGGGGTCCCATCCCTGGCGGTCTACCATGGGGCCTAGCCCATCACAAAATCCGGTCTGGAACGCTCGCCTGCTTCCCCAACCTTCCGCTTCCGGGGTCCTGTCCCTCATGGCCTCCATATTGGAAACCCTTAGTCCCGCAGCCACGCATCTCCCAACCACGCAGTCTCAATCGGCGCCTCCTGGTGCTTCAGACAACGCTCAGAGTGTGATAAACGTGTATGACCAAAATGAGGTCATCCCCATCCTTTACCGCCCGATCTACCCGAAAGACGGAGGCGCACACCAGGCCACCACCCGTCCTTCAACTCTGCTCCGGGAACGCTACACTGCGCCGGCGTGCCCAGGTGGGCCGCTTCGTTTCCGTGCCATTTCGGGGCGGCAGCAACAAGCCCTGGGCGAGAAAGGGCCCTGGGCCATGGAGAGCAGGGCTGTCCGCAGGGCTGACCTACGCCGGCCAATTCTCACGAGCGTTCTGCCCAAACCAATCCTGGTTTGGGCAGAACGCTCGTGAGAATTGGCCGGAAAACGCCTGTCGAAGTCATTCGGGCGCTGCACGTCTGCTGGGCCGCCCCACCCCGGGGCCTTGAAGGGCATTGTGAGTGTCCGCAACCGATCACCGCCAGGAGGCACTCCACAAGATGGAATGCAGCGAGGACAACGCCCGTGGATCCTCGACCTGCGGGGGTCCCATCCCTGGCGGTCTACCATGGGGCCTGGCCCATCACAAAGTCCGGTCTGGAACGCTCGCCTGCTTCCCCAACCTTCCGCTTCCGGGGTCCTGTCCCTCATGGCCTCCATATTGGAAACCCTTAGTCCCGCAGCCACGCATCTCCCAACCACGCAGTCTCCATCGGCGCCTCCTGGTGCTTCAGACAACGCTCAGAGTGTGATAAACCTGTATGACCAAAATGAGGTCATCCCCATCCTTGACCGCCCGATCTACCCGAAAGACGGAGGCGCACACCAGGCCACCACCCGTCCTTCAACTCTGCTCCGGGAACGCTACACTGCGCCGGCGTGCCCAGGTGGGCCGCTTCTTTTCCGTGCCATTTCGGGGCGGCAGCAACAAGCCCTGGGCGAGAAAGGGCCCTGGGCCATGGAGAGCAGGGCTGTCCGCAGGGCTGCCCTACGCCGGCCAATTCTCACGAGCGTTCTGCCCAAACCAATCCTGGTTTGGGCAGAACGCTCGTGAGAATTGGCCGGAAAACGCCCGGCGAAGTCATTCGGGCGCTGCACGTCTGCTGGGCCGACCCCCCCGGGGCCTTGAAGGGCATTGTGAGTGTCCGCAACCGATCACCGCCAGGAGGCAATCCACAAGATGGAATGCAGCGAGGACAATGCCCGTGGATCCTCGACCAGTGGGGGTCCCATCCCTGGCGCTCTACCATAGGGCCAGGCCCATCACGAAGTCCGGTTTGGAACGCTCACCTGCCTCCCCAACCTTCTGCTTCCGGGGTCCTGTCCCTCATGGCCTCCATATTGGAAACCCTTAGTCCCGCAGCCACGCATCTCCCAACCACGCAGTCTGCATCGGCGTCCCCTGGTGCTTCGGACAACCCTCAGAGTGAGATAAACCTGTTCACCAAAATGAGGTCATCCCCATCCTTTGCCGCCCCATCTACCTGAAAGACGGAGGCGCACACCAGTCCACCACCCGTCCTTCAACTCTGAGCCGGGAACACTCCACTGCGCCGGCGTGCCCAGTTGGGCCGCTTCTTTTCCGTGCCATTTCAGGGCGGCAGCAACAAGCCCTGGGCGAGAAAGGGCCCTGGGCGATAAAGGGCCCTGGGCCATGGAGAGCAGGGCTGTCCGCAGGGCTGACCTACGCCGGCCAATTCTCACGAGCGTTCTGCCCAAACCAATCCTGGTTTGGGCAGAACGCTCGTGAGAATTGGCCGGAAAACGCCTGGCGAAGTCATTCGGGCGCTGCACGTCTGCTGGGCCGCCCCACCCCGGGGCCTTGAAGGGCATTGTGAGTGTCCGCACCGGATCGCCGCCAGGAGGCACTCCACAAGATGGAATGCAGCGAGGACAACGCCCGTGGATCCTCGACCTGCGGGGGTCCCATCCCTGGCGGTCTACCATGGGGCCTGGCCCATCACAAAGTCCGGTCTGGAACGCTCGCCTGCTTCCCCAACCTTCCGCTTCCGGGGTCCTGTCCCTCATGGCCTCCATATTGGAAACCCGTAGTCCCGCAGCCACGCATCTCCCAACCACGCAGTCTCCATCGGCGCCTCCTGGTGCTTCAGACAACGCTCAGAGTGTGATAAACCTGTATGACCAAAATGAGGTCATCCCCATCCTTGACCGCCCGATCTACCCGAAAGACGGAGGCGCACACCAGGCCACCACCCGTCCTTCAACTCTGCTCCGGGAACGCTCCACTGCGCCGGCGTGAACAGGTGGGCCGCTTCTTTTCCGTGCCATTTCGGGGTGGCAGCAACAAGCCCTGGGCGAGAAAGGGCCCTGGGCCATGGAGAGCAGGGCTGTCCGCAGGGCTGACCTACGCCGGCCAATTCTCACGAGCGTTCTGCCCAAACCAATCCTGGTTTGGGCAGAACGCTCGTGAGAATTGGCCGGAAAACGCCCGGCGAAGTCATTCGGGCGCTGCACGTCTGCTGGGCCGACCCCCCCGGGGCCTTGAAGGGCATTGTGAGTGTCCGCAACCGATCACCGCCAGGAGGCAATCCACAAGATGGAATGCAGCGAGGACAACGCCCGTGGATCCTCGACCTGCGGGGGTCCCATCCCTGGCGCTCTACCATAGGGCCAGGCCCATCACGAAGTCCGGTTTGGAACGCTCACCTGCCTCCCCAACCTTCTGCTTCCGGGGTCCTGTCCCTCATGGCCTCCATATTGGAAACCCTTAGTCCCGCAGCCACCTATCTCCCAACCACGCAGTCTGCATCGGCGTCCCCTGGTGCTTCGGACAACCCTCAGAGTGAGATAAACCTGTTCACCAAAATGAGGTCATCCCCATCCTTTGCCTCCCCATCTACCTGAAAGACGGAGGCGCACACCAGTCCACCACCCGTCCTTCAACTCTGAGCCGGGAACACTCCACTGCTCCGGCGTGCCCAGTTGGGCCGCTTCTTTTCCGTGCCATTTCTGGGCGGCAGCAACAAGCCCTGGGCGAGAAAGGGCCCTGGGCGATAAAGGGCCCTGGGCCATGGAGAGCAGGGCTGTCCGCAGGGCTGACCTACGCCGGCCAATTCTCACGAGCGTTCTGCCCAAACCAATCCTGCTTTGGGCAGAACGCTCGTGAGAATTGGCCGGAAAACGCCTGGCGAAGTCATTCGGGCGCTGCACGTCTGCTGGGCCGCCCCACCCCGGGGCCTTGAAGGGCATTGTGAGTGTCCGCACCGGATCGCCGCCAGGAGGCACTCCACAAGATGGAATGCAGCGAGGACAACGCCCGTGGATCCTCGACCTGCGGGGGTCCCATCCCTGGCGGTCTACCATGGGGCCTGGCCCATCACAAAGTCCGGTCTGGAACGCTCGCCTGCTTCCCCAACCTTCCGCTTCCGGGGTCCTGTCCCTCATGGCCTCCATATTGGAAACCCTTAGTCCCGCAGCCACGCATCTCCCAACCACGCAGTCTCCATCGGCGCCTCCTGGTGCTTCAGACAACCTTCAGAGTGAGATAAACCTGTATGACCAAAATGAGTTCATCCCCATCCTTGACCGCCCGATCTACCCGAAAGACGGAGGCGCACACCAGGCCACCACCCGTCCTTCAACTCTGCTCCGGGAACGCTCCACTGCGCCGGCGTGCAAAGGTGGGCCGCTTCTTTTCCGTGCCATTTCGGGGCGGCAGCAACAAGCCCTGGGCGAGAAAGGGCCCTGGGCCATGGAGAGCAGGGCTGTCCGCAGGGCTGCCCTACGCCGGCCAATTCTCACGAGCGTTCTGCCCAAACCAATCCTGGTTTGGGCAGAACGCTCGTGAGAATTGGCCGGAAAACGCCCGGCGAAGTCATTCGGGCGCTGCACGTCTGCTGGGCCAACCCCCCCGGGGCCTTGAAGGGCATTGTGAGTGTCCGCAACCGATCACCGCCAGGAGGCAATCCACAAGATGGAATGCAGCGAGGACAACGCCAGTGGATACTCGACCGGCGGGGGTCCCATCCCTGGCGCTCTACCATAGGGCCAGGCCCATCACGAAGTCCGGTTTGGAACGCTCACCTGCCTCCCCAACCTTCTGCTTCCGGGGTCCTGTCCCTCATGGCCTCCATATTGGAAACCCTTAGTCCCGCAGCCACGCATCTCCCAACGACGCAGTCTGCATCGGCGTCCCCTGGTGCTTCGGACCACCCTCAGAGTGAGATAAACCTGTTCACCAAAATGAGGTCATCCCCATCCTTTGCCGCCCCATCTACCTGAAAGACGGAGGCGCACACCAGTCCACCACCCGTCCTTCAACTCTGAGCCGGGAACACTCCACTGCGCCGGCGTGCCCAGTTGGGCCGCTTCTTTTCCGTGCCATTTCTGGGCGGCAGCAACAAGCCCTGGGCGAGAAAGGGCCCTGGGCGATAAAGGGCCCTGGGCCATGGAGAGCAGGGCTGTCCGCAGGGCTGACCTACGCCGGCCAATTCTCACGAGCGTTCTGCCCAAACCAATCCTGGTTTGGGCAGAACGCTCGTGAGAATTGGCCGGAAAACGCCTGGCGAAGTCATTCGGGCGCTGCACGTCTGCTGGGCCGCCCCACCCCGGGGCCTTGAAGGGCATTGTGAGTGTCCGCACCGGATCGCCGCCAGGAGGCACTCCACAAGATGGAATGCAGCGAGGACAATGCCCGTGGATCCTCGACCAGCGGGGGTCCCATCCCTGGCGGTCTACCATGGGGCCTGGCCCATCACAAAGTCCGGTCTGGAACGCTCGCCTGCTTCCCCAACCTTCCGCTTCCGGGGTCCTGTCCCTCATGGCCTCCATATTGGAAACCCTTAGTCCCGCAGCCACGCATCTCCCAACCACGCAGTCTCCATCGGCGCCTCCTGGTGCTTCAGACAACGCTCAGAGTGTGATAAACCTGTATGACCAAAATGAGGTCATCCCCATCCTTGACCGCCCGATCTACCCGAAAGACGGAGGCGCACACCAGGCCACCACCCGTCCTTCAACTCTGCTCCGGGAACGCTCCACTGCGCCGGCGTGCCCAGGTGGGCCGCTTCTTTTCCGTGCCATTTCGGGGCGGCAGCAACAAGCCCTGGGCGAGAAAGGGCCCTGGGCCATGGAGAGCAGGGCTGTCCGCAGGGCTGCCCTACGCCGGCCAATTCTCACGAGCGTTCTGCCCAAACCAATCCTGGTTTGGGCAGAACGCTCGTGAGAATTGGCCGGAAAATGCCCGGCGAAGTCATTCGGGCGCTGCACGTCTGCTGGGCCGACCCCCCCGGGGCCTTGAAGGGCATTGTGAGTGTCCGCAACCGATCACCGCCAGGAGGCAATCCACAAGATGGAATGCAGCGAGGACAACGCCCGTGGATCCTCGACCTGCGGGGGTCCCATCCCTGGCGCTCTACCATAGGGCCAGGCCCATCACGAAGTCCGGTTTGGAACGCTCACCTGCCTCCCCAACCTTCTGCTTCCGGGGTCCTGTCCCTCATGGCCTCCATATTGGAAACCCTTAGTCCCGCAGCCACGCATCTCCCAACCACGCAGTCTGCATCGGCGTCCCCTGGTGCTTCGGACAACCCTCAGAGTGAGATAAACCTGTATGACCAAAATGAGGTCATCCCCATCCTTTGCCGCCCCATCTACCTGAAAGACGGAGGCGCACACCAGTCCACCACCCGTCCTTCAACTCTGAGCCGGGAACAGTCCACTGCGCCGGCGTGCCCAGTTGGACCGCTTCTTTTCCGTGCCATTTCTGGGCGGCAGCAACAAGCCCTGGGCGAGAAAGGGCCCTGGGCGATAAAGGGCCCTGGGCCATGGAGAGCAGGGCTGTCCGCAGGGCTGACCTACGCCGGCCAATTCTCACGAGCGTTCTGCCCAAACCAATCCTGGTTTGGGCAGAACGCTCGTGAGAATTGGCCGGAAAACGCCTGGCGAAGTCATTCGGGCGCTGCACGTCTGCTGGGCCGCCCCACCCCGGGGCCTTGAAGGGCATTGTGAGTGTCCGCACCGGATCGCCGCCAGGAGGCACTCCACAAGATGGAATGCAGCGAGGACAACGCCCGTGGATCCTCGACCTGCGGGGGTCCCATCCCTGGCGGTCTACCATGGGGCCTGGCCCATCACAAAGTCCGGTCTGGAACGCTCGCCTGCTTCCCCAACCTTCCGCTTCCGGGGTCCTGTCCCTCATGGCCTCCATATTGGAAACCCTTAGTCCCGCAGCCACGCATCTCCCAACCACGCAGTCTCCATCGGCGCCTCCTGGTGCTTCAGACAACGCTCAGAGTGTGATAAACCTGTATGACCAAAATGAGGTCATCCCCATCCTTGACCGCCCGATCTACCCGAAAGACGGAGGCGCACACCAGGCCACCACCCGTCCTTCAACTCTGCTCCGGGAACGCTCCACTGCGCCGGCGTGCCCAGGTGGGCCGCTTCTTTTCCGTGCCATTTCGGGGCGGCAGCAACAAGCCCTGGGCGAGAAAGGGCCCTGGGCCATGGAGAGCAGGGCTGTCCGCAGGGCTGCCCTACGCCGGCCAATTCTCACGAGCGTTCTGCCCAAACCAATCCTGGTTTGGGCAGAACGCTCGTGAGAATTGGCCGGAAAACGCCCTGCGAAGTCATTCGGGCGCTGCACGTCTGCTGGGCCGACCCCCCCGGGGCCTTGAAGGGCATTGTGAGTGTCCGCAACCGATCACCGCCAGGAGGCAATCCACAAGATGGAATGCAGCGAGGACAACGCCCGTGGATCCTCGACCTGCGGGGGTCCCATCCCTGGCGCTCTACCATAGGGCCAGGCCCATCACGAAGTCCGGTTTGGAACGCTCACCTGCCTCCCCAACCTTCTGCTTCCGGGGTCCTGTCCCTCATGGCCTCCATATTGGAAACCCTTAGTCCCGCAGCCACGCATCTCCCAACCACGCAGTCTGCATCGGCGTCCCCTGGTGCTTCGGACAACCCTCAGAGTGAGATAAACCTGTTCACCAAAATGAGGTCATCCCCATCCTTTGCCGCCCCATCTACCTGAAAGACGGAGGCGCACACCAGTCCACCACCCGTCCTTCAACTCTGAGCCGGGAACACTCCACTGCGCCGGCGTGCCCAGTTGGGCCGCTTCTTTTCCGTGCCATTTCTGGGCGGCAGCAACAAGCCCTGGGCGAGAAAGGGCCCTGGGCGATAAAGGGCCCTGGGCCATGGAGAGCAGGGCTGTCCGCAGGGCTGACCTACGCCGGCCAATTCTCACGAGCGTTCTGCCCAAACCAATCCTGGTTTGGGCAGAACGCTCGTGAGAATTGGCCGGAAAACGCCTGGCGAAGTCATTCGGGCGCTGCACGTCTGCTGGGCCGCCCCACCCCGGGGCCTTGAAGGGCATTGTGAGTGTCCGCACCGGATCGCCGCCAGGAGGCACTCCACAAGATGGAATGCAGCGAGGACAACGCCCGTGGATCCTCGACCTGCGGGGGTCCCATCCCTGGCGGTCTACCATGGGGCCTGGCCCATCACAAAGTCCGGTCTGGAACGCTCGCCTGCTTCCCCAACCTTCCGCTTCCGGGGTCCTGTCCCTCATGGCCTCCATATTGGAAACCCTTAGTCCCACAGCCACGCATCTCCCAACCACGCAGTCTCCATCGGCGCCTCCTGGTGCTTCAGACAACGCTCAGAGTGTGATAAACCTGTATGACCAAAATGAGGTCATCCCCATCCTTGACCGCCCGATGTACCCGAAAGACGGAGGCGCACACCAGGCCACCACCCGTCCTTCAACTCTGCTCCGGGAACGCTCCACTGCGCCGGCGTGCCCAGGTGGGCCGCTTCTTTTCCGTGCCATTTCGGGGCGGCAGCAACAAGCCCTGGGCGAGAAAGGGCCCTGGGCCATGGAGAGCAGGGCTGTCCGCAGGGCTGCCCTACGCCGGCCAATTCTCACGAGCGTTCTGCCCAAACCAATCCTGGTTTGGGCAGAACGCTCGTGAGAATTGGCCGGAAAACGCCCGGCGAAGTCATTCGGGCGCTGCACGTCTGCTGGGCCGACCCCCCCGGGGCCTTGAAGGGCATTGTGAGTGTCCGCAACCGATCACCGCCAGGAGGCAATCCACAAGATGGAATGCAGCGAGGACAACGCCCGTGGATCCTCGACCTGCGGGGGTCCCATCCCTGGCGCTCTACCATAGGGCCAGGCCCATCACGAAGTCCGGTTTGGAACGCTCACCTGCCTCCCCAACCTTCTGCTTCCGGGGTCCTGTCCCTCATGGCCTCCATATTGGAAACCCTTAGTCCCGCAGCCACGCATCTCCCAACCACGCAGTCTGCATCGGCGTCCCCTGGTGCTTCGGACAACCCTCAGAGTGAGATAAACCTGTATGACCAAAATGAGGTCATCCCCATCCTTTGCCGCCCCATCTACCTGAAAGACGGAGGCGCACACCAGTCCACCACCCGTCCTTCAACTCTGAGCCGGGAACAGTCCACTGCGCCGGCGTGCCCAGTTGGACCGCTTCTTTTCCGTGCCATTTCTGGGCGGCAGCAACAAGCCCTGGGCGAGAAAGGGCCCTGGGCGATAAAGGGCCCTGGGCCATGGAGAGCAGGGCTGTCCGCAGGGCTGACCTACGCCGGCCAATTCTCACGAGCGTTCTGCCCAAACCAATCCTGGTTTGGGCAGAACGCTCGTGAGAATTGGCCGGAAAACGCCTGGCGAAGTCATTCGGGCGCTGCACGTCTGCTGGGCCGCCCCACCCCGGGGCCTTGAAGGGCATTGTGAGTGTCCGCACCGGATCGCCGCCAGGAGGCACTCCACAAGATGGAATGCAGCGAGGACAACGCCCGTGGATCCTCGACCCGCGGGGGTCCCATCCCTGGCGGTCTACCATGGGGCCTGGCCCATCACAAAGTCCGGTCTGGAACGCTCGCCTGCTTCCCCAACCTTCCGCTTCCGGGGTCCTGTCCCTCATGGCCTCCATATTGGAAACCCTTAGTCCCACAGCCACGCATCTCCCAACCACGCAGTCTCCATCGGCGCCTCCTGGTGCTTCAGACAACGCTCAGAGTGTGATAAACCTGTATGACCAAAATGAGGTCATCCCCATCCTTGACCGCCCGATCTACCCGAAAGACCGAGGCGCACACCAGGCCACCACCCGTCCTTCAACTCTGCTCCGGGAACGCTCCACTGCGCCGGCGTGCCCAGGTGGGCCGCTTCTTTTCCGTGCCATTTCGGGGCGGCAGCAACAAGCCCTGGGCGAGAAAGGGCCCTGGGCCATGGAGAGCAGGGCTGTCCGCAGGGCTGCCCTACGCCGGCCAATTCTCACGAGCGTTCTGCCCAAACCAATCCTGGTTTGGGCAGAACGCTCGTGAGAATTGGCCGGAAAACGCCCGGCGAAGTCATTCGGGCGCTGCACGTCTGCTGGGCCGACCCCCCCGGGGCCTTGAAGGGCATTGTGAGTGTCCGCAACCGATCACCGCCAGGAGGCAATCCACAAGATGGAATGCAGCGAGGACAACGCCCGTGGATCCTCGACCTGCGGGGGTCCCATCCCTGGCGCTCTACCATAGGGCCAGGCCCATCACGAAGTCCGGTTTGGAACGCTCACCTGCCTCCCCAACCTTCTGCTTCCGGGGTCCTGTCCCTCATGGCCTCCATATTGGAAACCCTTAGTCCCGCAGCCACGCATCTCCCAACCACGCAGTCTGCATCGGCGTCCCCTGGTGCTTCGGACCACCCTCAGAGTGAGATAAACCTGTTCACCACAATGAGGTCATCCCCATCCTTTGCCGCCCCATCTACCTGAAAGACGGAGGCGCACACCAGTCCACCACCCGTCCTTCAACTCTGAGCCGGGAACACTCCACTGCGCCGGCGTGCCCAGTTGGGCCGCTTCTTTTCCGTGCCATTTCTGGGCGGCAGCAACAAGCCCTGGGCGAGAAAGGGCCCTGGGCGATAAAGGGCCCTGGGCCATGGAGAGCAGGGCTGTCCGCAGGGCTGACCTACGCCGGCCAATTCTCACGAGCGTTCTGCCCAAACCAATCCTGGTTTGGGCAGAACGCTCGTGAGAATTGGCCGGAAAACGCCTGGCGAAGTCATTCGGCCGCTGCACGTCTGCTGGGCCGCCCCACCCCGGGGCCTTGAAGGGCATTGTGAGTGTCCGCACCGGATCGCCGCCAGGAGGCACTCCACAAGATGGAATGCAGCGAGGACAACGCCTGTGGATCCTCGACCGGCGGGGGTTCCATCCCTGGCGGTCTACCATGGGGCCTGGCCCATCACAAAGTCCGGTCTGGAACGCTCGCCTGCTTCCCCAACCTTCCGCTTCCGGGGTCCTGTCCCTCATGGCCTCCATATTGGAAACCCTTAGTCCCGCAGCCACGCATCTCCCAACCATGCAGTCTCCATCGGCGCCTCCTGGTGCTTCAGACAACGCTCAGAGTGTGATAAACCTGTATGACCAAAATGAGGTCATCCCCATCCTTGACCGCCCGATCTACCCGAAAGACGGAGGCGCACACCAGGCCACCACCCGTCCTTCAACTCTGCTCCGGGAACGCTCCACTGCGCCGGCGTGCCCAGGTGGGCCGCTTCTCTTCCGTGCCATTTCGGGGCGGCAGCAACAAGCCCTGGGCGAGAAAGGGCCCTGGGCCATGGAGAGCAGGGCTGTCCGCAGGGCTGCCCTACGCCGGCCAATTCTCACGAGCGTTCTGCCCAAACCAATCCTGGTTTGGGCAGAACGCACGTGAGAATTGGCCGGAAAACGCCCGGCGAAGTCATTCGGGCGCTGCACGTCTGCTGGGCCGACCCCCCCGGGGCCTTGAAGGGCATTGTGAGTGTCCGCAACCGATCACCGCCAGGAGGCAATCCACAAGATGGAATGCAGCGAGGACAACGCCCGTGGATCCTCGACCTGCGGGGGTCCCATCCCTGGCGCTCTACCATAGGGCCAGGCCCATCACGAAGTCCGGTTTGGAACGCTCACCTGCCTCCCCAACCTTCTGCTTCCGGGGTCCTGTCCCTCATGGCCTCCATATTGGAAACCCTTAGTCCCGCAGCCACGCATCTCCCAACCACGCAGTCTGCATCGGCGTCCCCTGGTGCTTCGGACAACCCTCAGAGTGAGATAAACCTGTTCACCAAAATGAGGTCATCCCCATCCTTTGCCGCCCCATCTACCTGAAAGACGGAGGCGCACACCAGTCCACCACCCGTCCTTCAACTCTGAGCCGGGAACACTCCACTGCGCCGGCGTGCCCAGTTGGGCCGCTTCTTTTCCGTGCCATTTCTGGGCGGCAGCAACAAGCCCTGGGCGAGAAAGGGCCCTGGGCGATAAAGGGCCCTGGGCCATGGAGAGCAGGGCTGTCCGCAGGGCTGACCTACGCCGGCCAATTCTCACGAGCGTTCTGCCCAAACCAATCCTGGTTTGGGCAGAACGCTCGTGAGAATTGGCCGGAAAACGCCTGGCGAAGTCATTCGGGCGCTGCACGTCTGCTGGGCCGCCCCACCCCGGGGCCTTGAAGGGCATTGTGAGTGTCCGCACCGGATCGCCGCCAGGAGGCACGCCACAAGATGGAATGCAGCGAGGACAACGCCCGTGGAACCTCGACCTGCGGGGGTCCCATTCCTGGCGGTCTACCATGGGGCCTGGCCCATCACAAAGTCCGGTCTGGAACGCTCGCCTGCTTCCCCAACCTTCCGCTTCCGGGGTCCTGTCCCTCATGGCCTCCATATTGGAAACCCTTAGTCCCGCAGCCACGCATCTCCCAACCACGCAGTCTCCATCGGCGCCTCCTGGTGCTTCAGACAACGCTCAGAGTGTGATAAACCTGTATGACCAAAATGAGGTCATCCCCAGCCTTGACCGCCCGATCTACCCGAAAGACGGAGGCGCACACCAGGCCACCACCCGTCCTTCAACTCTGCTCCGGGAACGCTCCACTGCGCCGGCGTGCCCAGGTGGGCCGCTTCGTTTCCTTGCCATTTCGGGGCGGCAGCAACAAGCCCTGGGCGAGAAAGGGCCCTGGGCCATGGAGAGCAGGGCTGTCCGCAGGGCTGCCCTACGCCGGCCAATTCTCACGAGCGTTCTGCCCAAACCAATCCTGGTTTGGCCGGAAAACGCCCGGCGAAGTCATTCGGGCGCTGCACGTCTGCTGGGCCGACCCCCCCGGGGCCTTGAAGGGCATTGTGAGTGTCCGCAACCGATCACCGCCAGGAGGCAATCCACAAGATGGAATGCAGCGAGGACAACGCCCGTGGATCCTCGACCTGCGGGGGTCCCATCCCTGGCGCTCTACCATAGGGCCAGGCCCATCACGAAGTCCGGTTTGGAACGCTCACCTGCCTCCCCAACCTTCTGCTTCCGGGGTCCTGTCCCTCATGGCCTCCATATTGGAAACCCTTAGTCCCGCAGCCACGCATCTCCCAACCACGCAGTCTGCATCGGCGTCCCCTGGTGCTTCGGACAACCCTCAGAGTGAGATAAACCTGTTCACCAAAATGAGGTCATCCCCATCCTTTGCCGCCCCATCTACCTGAAAGACGGAAGCGCACACCAGTCCACCACCCGTCCTTCAACTCTGAGCCGGGAACACTCCACTGCGCCGGCGTGCCCAGTTGGGCCGCTTCTTTTCCGTGCCATTTCTGGGCGGCAGCAACATGCCCTGGGCGAGAAAGGGCCCTGGGCGATAAAGGGCCCTGGGCCATGGAGAGAAGGGCTGTCCGCAGGGCTGACCTACGCCGGCCAATTCTCACGAGCGTTCTGCCCAAACCAATCCTGGTTTGGGCAGAACGCTCGTGAGAATTGGCCGTAAAACGCCTGGCGAAGTCATTCGGGCGCTGCACGTCTGCTGGGCCGCCCCACCCCGGGGCCTTGAAGGGCATTGTGAGTGTCCGCACCGGATCGCCGCAAGGAGGCACGCCACAAGATGGAATGCAGCGAGGACAACGCCCGTGGATCCTCGACCTGCGGGGGTCCCATCCCTGGCGGTCTACCATGGGGCCTGGCTCATCACAAAGTCCGGTCTGGAACGCTCGCCTGCTTCCCCAACCTTCCGCTTCCGGGGTCCTGTCCCTCATGGCCTCCATATTGGAAACCCTTAGTCCCGCAGCCACGCATCTCCCAACCACGCAGTCTCCATCGGCGCCTCCTGGTGCTTCAGACAACGCTCAGAGTGTGATAAACCTGTATGACCAAAATGAGGTCATCCCCATCCTTGACAGCCCGATCTACCCGAAAGACGGAGGCGCACACCAGGCCACCACCCGTCCTTCAACTCTGCTCCGGGAACGCTCCACTGCGCCGGCGTGCCCAGGTGGGCCGCTTCGTTTCCTTGCCATTTCGGGGCGGCAGCAACAAGCCCTGGGCGAGAAAGGGCCCTGGGCCATGGAGAGCAGGGCTGTCCGCAGGGCTGCCCTACGCCGGCCAATTCTCACGAGCGTTCTGCCCAAACCAATCCTGGTTTGGGCAGAACGCTCGTGAGATTTGGCCGGAAAACGCCCGGCGAAGTCATTCGGGCGCTGCACGTCTGCTGGGCCGACCCCCCCGGGGCCTTGAAGGGCATTGTGAGTGTCCGCAACCGATCACCGCCAGGAGGCAATCCACAAGATGGAATGCAGCGAGGACAACGCCCGTGGATCCTCGACCTGCGGGGGTCCCATCCCTGGCGCTCTACCATAGGGCCAGGCCCATCACGAAGTCCGGTTTGGAACGCTCACCTGCCTCCCCAACCTTCTGCTTCCGGGGTCCTGTCCCTCATGGCCTCCATATTGGAAACCCTTAGTCCCGCAGCCACGCATCTCCCAACCACGCAGTCTGCATCGGCGTCCCCTGGTGCTTCGGACAACCCTCAGAGTGAGATAAACCTGTTCACCAAAATGAGGTCATCCCCATCCTTTGCCGCCCCATCTACCTGAAAGACGGAGGCGCACACCAGTCCACCACCCGTCCTTCAACTCTGAGCCGGGAACACTCCACTGCGCCGGCGTGCCCAGTTGGGCCGCTTCTTTTCCGTGCCATTTCAGGGCGGCAGCAACAAGCCCTGGGCGAGAAAGGGCCCTGGGCGATAAAGGGCCCTGGGCCATGGAGAGAAGGGCTGTCCGCAGGGCTGACCTACGCCGGCCAATTCTCACGAGCGTTCTGCCCAAACCAATCCTGGTTTGGGCAGAACGCTCGTGAGAATTGGCCGGAAAACGCCTGGCGAAGTCATTCGGGCGCTGCACGTCTGCTGGGCCGCCCCACCCCGGGGCCTTGAAGGGCATTGTGAGTGTCCGCACCGGATCGCCGCCAGGAGGCACTCCACAAGATGGAATGCAGCGAGGACAACGCCCGTGGATCCTCGACCTGCGGGGGTCCCATCCCTGGCGGTCTACCATGGGGCCTGGCCCATCACAAAGTCCGGTCTGGAACGCTCGCCTGCTTCCCCAACCTTCCGCTTCTGGGGTCCTGTCCCTCATGGCCTCCATATTGGAAACCCTTAGTCCCGCAGCCACGCATCTCCCAACCACGCAGTCTCCATCGGCGCCTCCTGGTGCTTCAGACAACGCTCAGAGTGTGATAAACCTGTATGACCAAAATGAGGTCATCCCCATCCTTGACCGCCCGATCTACCCGAAAGACGGAGGCGCACACCAGGCCACCACCCGTCCTTCAACTCTGCTCCGGGAACGCTCCACTGCGCCGGCGTGCCCAGGTGGGCCGCTTCTTTTCCGTGCCATTTCGGGGCGGCAGCAACAAGCCCTGGGCGAGAAAGGGCCCTGGGCCATGGAGAGCAGGGCTGTCCGCAGGGCTGCCCTACGCCGGCCAATTATCACGAGCGTTCTGCCCAAACCAATCCTGGTTTGGGCAGAACGCTCGTGAGAATTGGCCGGAAAACGCCCGGCGAAGTCATTCGGGCGCTGCACGTCTGCTGGGCCGACCCCCCCGGGGCCTTGAAGGGCATTGTGAGTGTCCGCAACCGATCACCGCCAGGAGGCAATCCACAAGATGGAATGCAGCGAGGACAACGCCCGTGGATCCTCGACCTGCGGGGGTCCCATCCCTGGCGCTCTACCATAGGGCCAGGCCCATCACGAAGTCCGGTTTGGAACGCTCACCTGCCCCCCCAACCTTCTGCTTCCGGGGTCCTGTCCCTCATGGCCTCCATATTGGAAACCCTTAGTCCCGCAGCCACGCATCTCCCAACCACGCAGTCTGCATCGGCGTCCCCTGGTGCTTCGGACAACCCTCAGAGTGAGATAAACCTGTTCACCAAAATGAGGTCATCCCCATCCTTTGCCGCCCCATCTACCTGAAAGACGGAGGCGCACACCAGTCCACCACCCGTCCTTCAACTCTGAGCCGGGAACACTCCACTGCGCCGGCGTGCCCAGTTGGGCCGCTTCTTTTCCGTGCCATTTCTGGGCGGCAGCAACAAGCCCTGGGCGAGAAAGGGCCCTGGGCGATAAAGGGCCCTGGGCCATGGAGAGCAGGGCTGTCCGCAGGGCTGACCTACGCCGGCCAATTCTCACGAGCGTTCTGCCCAAACCAATCCTGGTTTGGGCAGAACGCTCGTGAGAATTGGCCGGAAAACGCCCGGCGAAAACTTTCGGGCGCTGCACGTCTGCTGGGCCGACCCCCCCGGGGCCTTGAAGGGCATTGTGAGTGTCCGCAACCGATCACCGCCAGGAGGCAATCCACAAGATGGAATGCAGCGAGGACAACGCCCGTGGATCCTCGACCTGCGGGGGTCCCATCCCAGGCGCTCTACCATAGGGCCAGGCCCATCACGAAGTCCGGTTTGGAACGCTCACCTGCCTCCCCAACCTTCTGCTTCCGGGGTCCTGTCCCTCATGGCCTCCATATTGGAAACCCTTAGTCCCGCAGCCACGCATCTCCCAACCACGCAGTCTGCATCGGCGTCCCCTGGTGCTTCGGACAACCCTCAGAGTGAGATAAACCTGTTCACCAAAATGAGGTCATCCAAATCCTTTGCCGCCCCATCTACCTGAAAGACGAGGCGCACACCAGTCCACCACCCATCCTACAACTCTGAGCCGGGAACACTCCACTGCGCCGGCGTGCCCAGTTGGGCCGCTTCTTTTCCGTGCCATTTCTGGGCGGCAGCAACAAGCCCTGGGCGAGAAAGGGCCCTGGGCGATAAAGGGCCCTGGGCCATGGAGAGCAGGGCTGTCCGCAAGGCTGACCTACGCCGGCCAATTCTCACGAGCGTTCTGCCCAATCCAATCCTGGTTTGGGCAGAACGCTCGTGAGAATTGGCCGGAAAACGCCTGGCGAAGTCATTCGGGCGCTGCACGTCTGCTGGGCCGTCCCACCCCGGGGCCTTGAAGGGCATTGTGAGTGTCCGCACCGGATCGCCGCCAGGAGGCACTCCACAAGATGGAATGCAGCGAGGACAACGCCCGTGGATCCTCGACCTGCGGGGGTCCCATCCCTGGCGGTCTACCATGGGGCCTGGCCCATCACAAAGTCCGGTCTGGAACGCTCGCCTGCTTCCCCAACCTTCCGCTTCCGGGGTCCTGTCCCTCATGGCCTCCATATTGGGAACCCTTAGTCCCGCAGCCACGCATCTCCCAACCACGCAGTCTCCATCGGCGCCTCCTGGTGCTTCAGACAACGCTCAGAGTGTGATAAACCTGTATGACCAAAATGAGGTCATCCCCATCCTTGACCGCCCGATCTACCCGAAAGACGGAGGCGCACACCAGGCCACCACCCGTCCTTCAACTCTGCTCCGGGAACGCTCCACTGCGCCGGCGTGCCCAGGTGGGCCGCTTCTTTTCCGTGCCATTTCGGGGCGGCAGCAACAAGCCCTGGGCGAGAAAGGGCCCTGGGCCATGGAGAGCAGGGCTGTCCGCAGGGCTGCCCTACGCCGTCCAATTCTCACGAGCGTTCTGCCCAAACCAATCCTGGTTTGGGCAGAACGCTCGTGAGAATTGGCCGGAAAACGCCCGGCGAAGTCATTCGGGCGCTGCACGTCTGCTGGGCCGACCCCCCCGGGGCCTTGAAGGGCATTGTGAGTGTCCGCAACCGATCACCGCCAGGAGGCAATCCACAAGATGGAATGCAGCGAGGACAACGCCCGTGGATCCTCGACCTGCGGGGGTCCCATCCCTGGCGCTCTACCATAGGGCCAGGCCCATCACGAAGTCCGGTTTGGAACGCTCACCTGCCTCCCCAACCTTCTGCTTCCGGGGTCCTGTCCCTCATGGCCTCCATATTGGAAACCCTTAGTCCCGCAGCCACGCATCTCCCAACCACGCAGTCTGCATCGGCGTCCCCTGGTGCTTCGGACAACCCTCAGAGTGAGATAAACCTGTTCACCAAAATGAGGTCATCCCCATCCTTTGCCGCCCCATCTACCTGAAAGACGGAGGCGCACACCAGTCCACCACCCGTCCTTCAACTCTGAGCCGGGAACACTCCACTGCGCCGGCGTGCCCAGTTGGGCCGCTTCTTTTCCGTGCCATTTCTGGGCGGCAGCAACAAGCCCTGGGCGAGAAAGGGCCCTGGGCGATAAAGGGCCCTGGGCCATGGAGAGCAGGGCTGTCCGCAGGGCTGACCTACGCCGGCCAATTCTCACGAGCGTTCTGCCCAAACCAATCCTGGTTTGGGCAGAACGCTCGTGAGAATTGGCCGGAAAACACCTGGCGAAGTCATTCGGGCGCTGCACGTCTGCTGGGCCACCCCACCCCGGGGCCTTGAAGGGCATTGTGAGTGTCCGCACCGGATCGCCGCCAGGAGGCACTCCACAAGATGGAATGCAGCGAGGACAACGCCCGTGGATCCTCGACCTGCGGGGGTCCCATCCCTGGCGGTCTACCATGGGGCCTGGCCCATCACAAAGTCCGGTCTGGAACGCTCGCCTGCTTCCCCAACCTTCCGCTTCCGGGGTCCTGTCCCTCATGGCCTCCATATTGGAAACCCTTAGTCCCGCAGCCACGCATCTCCCAACCACGCAGTCTCCATCGGCGCCTCCTGGTGCTTCAGACAACGCTCAGAGTGTGATAAACCTGTATGACCAAAATGAGGTCATCCCCATCCTTGACCGCCCGATCTACCCGAAAGACGGAGGCGCACACCAGGCCACCACCCGTCCTTCAACTCTGCTCCGGGAACGCTCCACTGCGCCGGCGTGCCCAGGTGGGCCGCTTCTTTTCCGTGCCATTTCGGGGCGGCAGCAACAAGCCCTGGGCGAGAAAGGGCCCTGGGCCATGGAGAGCAGGGCTGTCCGCAGGGCTGCCCTACGCCGGCCAATTATCACGAGCGTTCTGCCCAAACCAATCCTGGTTTGGGCAGAACGCTCGTGAGAATTGGCCGGAAAACGCCCGGCGAAGTCATTCGGGCGCTGCACGTCTGCTGGGCCGACCCCCCCGGGGCCTTGAAGGGCATTGTGAGTGTCCGCAACCGATCACCGCCAGGAGGCAATCCACAAGATGGAATGCAGCGAGGACAACGCCCGTGGATCCTCGACCTGCGGGGGTCCCATCCCTGGCGCTCTACCATAGGGCCAGGCCCATCACGAAGTCCGGTTTGGAACGCTCACCTGCCCCCCCAACCTTCTGCTTCCGGGGTCCTGTCCCTCATGGCCTCCATATTGGAAACCCTTAGTCCCGCAGCCACGCATCTCCCAACCACGCAGTCTGCATCGGCGTCCCCTGGTGCTTCGGACAACCCTCAGAGTGAGATAAACCTGTTCACCAAAATGAGGTCATCCCCATCCTTTGCCGCCCCATCTACCTGAAAGACGGAGGCGCACACCAGTCCACCACCCGTCCTTCAACTCTGAGCCGGGAACACTCCACTGCGCCGGCGTGCCCAGTTGGGCCGCTTCTTTTCCGTGCCATTTCTGGGCGGCAGCAACAAGCCCTGGGCGAGAAAGGGCCCTGGGCGATAAAGGGCCCTGGGCCATGGAGAGCAGGGCTGTCCGCAGGGCTGACCTACGCCGGCCAATTCTCACGAGCGTTCTGCCCAAACCAATCCTGGTTTGGGCAGAACGCTCGTGAGAATTGGCCGGAAAACGCCCGGCGAAAACATTCGGGCGCTGCACGTCTGCTGGGCCGACCCCCCCGGGGCCTTGAAGGGCATTGTGAGTGTCCGCAACCGATCACCGCCAGGAGGCAATCCACAAGATGGAATGCAGCGAGGACAACGCCCGTGGATCCTCGACCTGCGGGGGTCCCATCCCTGGCGCTCTACCATAGGGCCAGGCCCATCACGAAGTCCGGTTTGGAACGCTCACCTGCCTCCCCAACCTTCTGCTTCCGGGGTCCTGTCCCTCATGGCCTCCATATTGGAAACCCTTAGTCCCGCAGCCACGCATCTCCCAACCACGCAGTCTGCATCGGCGTCCCCTGGTGCTTCGGACAACCCTCAGAGTGAGATAAACCTGTTCACCAAAATGAGGTCATCCAAATCCTTTGCCGCCCCATCTACCTGAAAGACGAGGCGCACACCAGTCCACCACCCATCCTACAACTCTGAGCCGGGAACACTCCACTGCGCCGGCGTGCCCAGTTGGGCCGCTTCTTTTCCGTGCCATTTCTGGGCGGCAGCAACAAGCCCTGGGCGAGAAAGGGCCCTGGGCGATAAAGGGCCCTGGGCCATGGAGAGCAGGGCTGTCCGCAAGGCTGACCTACGCCGGCCAATTCTCACGAGCGTTCTGCCCAATCCAATCCTGGTTTGGGCAGAACGCTCGTGAGAATTGGCCGGAAAACGCCTGGCGAAGTCATTCGGGCGCTGCACGTCTGCTGGGCCGTCCCACCCCGGGGCCTTGAAGGGCATTGTGAGTGTCCGCACCGGATCGCCGCCAGGAGGCACTCCACAAGATGGAATGCAGCGAGGACAACGCCCGTGGATCCTCGACCTGCGGGGGTCCCATCCCTGGCGGTCTACCATGGGGCCTGGCCCATCACAAAGTCCGGTCTGGAACGCTCGCCTGCTTCCCCAACCTTCCGCTTCCGGGGTCCTGTCCCTCATGGCCTCCATATTGGGAACCCTTAGTCCCGCAGCCACGCATCTCCCAACCACGCAGTCTCCATCGGCGCCTCCTGGTGCTTCAGACAACGCTCAGAGTGAGATAAACCTGTATGACCAAAATGAGGTCATCCCCATCCTTGACCGCCCGATCTACCCGAAAGACGGAGGCGCACACCAGGCCACCACCCGTCCTTCAACTCTGCTCCGGGAACGCTCCACTGCGCCGGCGTGCCCAGGTGGGCCGCTTCTTTTCCGTGCCATTTCGGGGCGGCAGCAACAAGCCCTGGGCGAGAAAGGGCCCTGGGCCATGGAGAGCAGGGCTGTCCGCAGGGCTGCCCTACGCCGTCCAATTCTCACGAGCGTTCTGCCCAAACCAATCCTGGTTTGGGCAGAACGCTCGTGAGAATTGGCCGGAAAACGCCCGGCGAAGTCATTCGGGCGCTGCACGTCTGCTGGGCCGACCCCCCCGGGGCCTTGAAGGGCATTGTGAGTGTCCGCAACCGATCACCGCCAGGAGGCAATCCACAAGATGGAATGCAGCGAGGACAACGCCCGTGGATCCTCGACCTGCGGGGGTCCCATCCCTGGCGCTCTACCATAGGGCCAGGCCCATCACGAAGTCCGGTTTGGAACGCTCACCTGCCTCCCCAACCTTCTGCTTCCGGGGTCCTGTCCCTCATGGCCTCCATATTGGAAACCCTTAGTCCCGCAGCCACGCATCTCCCAACCACGCAGTCTGCATCGGCGTCCCCTGGTGCTTCGGACAACCCTCAGAGTGAGATAAACCTGTTCACCAAAATGAGGTCATCCCCATCCTTTGCCGCCCCATCTACCTGAAAGACGGAGGCGCACACCAGTCCACCACCCGTCCTTCAACTCTGAGCCGGGAACACTCCACTGCGCCGGCGTGCCCAGTTGGGCCGCTTCTTTTCCGTGCCATTTCTGGGCGGCAGCAACAAGCCCTGGGCGAGAAAGGGCCCTGGGCGATAAAGGGCCCTGGGCCATGGAGAGCAGGGCTGTCCGCAGGGCTGACCTACGCCGGCCAATTCTCACGAGCGTTCTGCCCAAACCAATCCTGGTTTGGGCAGAACGCTCGTGAGAATTGGCCGGAAAACACCTGGCGAAGTCATTCGGGCGCTGCACGTCTGCTGGGCCACCCCACCCCGGGGCCTTGAAGGGCATTGTGAGTGTCCGCACCGGATCGCCGCCAGGAGGCACTCCACAAGATGGAATGCAGCGAGGACAACGCCCGTGGATCCTCGACCTGCGGGGGTCCCATCCCTGGCGGTCTACCATGGGGCCTGGCCCATCACAAAGTCCGGTCTGGAACGCTCGCCTGCTTCCCCAACCTTCCGCTTCCGGGGTCCTGTCCCTCATGGCCTCCATATTGGAAACCCTTAGTCCCGCAGCCACGCATCTCCCAACCACGCAGTCTCCATCGGCGCCTCCTGGTGCTTCAGACAACGCTCAGAGTGTGATAAACCTGTATGACCAAAATGAGGTCATCCCCATCCTTGACCGCCCGATCTACCCGAAAGACGGAGGCGCACACCAGGCCACCACCCGTCCTTCAACTCTGCTCCGGGAACGCTACACTGCGCCGGCGTGCCCAGGTGGGCCGCTTCTTTTCCGTGCCATTTCGGGGCGGCAGCAACAAGCCCTGGCCGAGAAAGGGCCCTGGGCGATAAAGGGCCCTGGGCCATGGAGAGCAGGGCTGTCCGCAGGGCTGACCTACGCCGGCCAATTCTCACGAGCGTTCTGCCCAAACCAATCCTGGTTTGGGCAGAACGCTCGTGAGAATTGGCCGGAAAACGCCTGGCGAAGTCATTCGGGCGCTGCACGTCTGCTGTGCCGCCCCACCCCGGGGCCTTGAAGGGCATTGTGAGTGTCCGCACCGGATCGCCGCCAGGAGGCACTCCACAAGATGGAATGCAGCGAGGACAACGCCCGTGGATCCTCGACCTGCGGGGGTCCCATCCCTGGCGGTCTACCATGGGGCCTGGCCCATCACAAAGTCCGGTCTGGAACGCTCGCCTGCTTCCCCAACCTTCCGCTTCCGGGGTCCTGTCCCTCATGGCCTCCATATTGGAAACCCTTAGTCCCGCAGCCACGCATCTCCCAACCACGCAGTCTGCATCGGCGTCCCCTGGTGCTTCGGACAACCCTCAGAGTGAGATAAACCTGTTCACCAAAATGAGGTCATCCCCATCCTTTGCCGCCCCATCTACCTGAAAGACGGAGGCGCACACCAGTCCACCACCCGTCCTTCAACTCTGAGCCGGGAACACTCCACTGCGCCGGCGTGCCCAGTTGGGCCGCTTCTTTTCCGTGCCATTTCTGGGCGGCAGCAACAAGCCCTGGGCGAGAAAGGGCCCTGGGCGATAAAGGGCCCTGGGCCATGGAGAGAAGGGCTGTCCGCAGGGCTGACCTACGCCGGCCAATTCTCACGAGCGTTCTGCCCAAACCAATCCTGGTTTGGGCAGAACGCTCGTGAGAATTGGCCGGAAAACGCCTGGCGAAGTCATTCGGGCGCTGCACGTCTGCTGGGCCGCCCCACCCCGGGGCCTTGAAGGGCATTGTGAGTGTCCGCACCGGATCGCCGCAAGGAGGCACGCCACAAGATGGAATGCAGCGAGGACAACGCCCGTGGATCCTCGACCTGCGGGGGTCCCATCCCTGGCGGTCTACCATGGGGCCTGGCTCATCACAAAGTCCGGTCTGGAACGCTCGCCTGCTTCCCCAACCTTCCGCTTCCGGGGTCCTGTCCCTCATGGCCTCCATATTGGAAACCCTTAGTCCCGCAGCCACGCATCTCCCAACCACGCAGTCTCCATCGGCGCCTCCTGGTGCTTCAGACAACGCTCAGAGTGTGATAAACCTGTATGACCAAAATGAGGTCATCCCCAGCCTTGACCGCCCGATCTACCCGAAAGACGGAGGCGCACACCAGGCCACCACCCGTCCTTCAACTCTGCTCCGGGAACGCTCCACTGCGCCGGCGTGCCCAGGTGGGCCACTTCTTTTCCGTTCCATTTCGGGGCGGCAGCAACAAGCCCTGGGCGAGAAAGGGCCCTGGGCCATGGAGAGTAGGGCTGTCCGCAGGGCTGCCCTACGCCGGCCAATTCTCACGAGCGTTCTGCCCAAACCAATCCTGGTTTGGGCAGAACGCTCGTGAGAATTGGCCGGAAAACGCCCGGCGAAGTCATTCGGGCGCTGCACGTCTGCTGGGCCGACCCCCCCGGGGCCTTGAAGGGCATTGTGAGTGTCCGCAACCGATCACCGCCAGGAGGCAATCCACAAGATGGAATGCAGCGAGGACAACGCCCGTGGATCCTCGACCTGCGGGGGTCCCATCCCTGGCGCTCTACCATAGGGCCAGGCCCATCACGAAGTCCGGTTTGGAACGCTCACCTGCCTCCCCAACCTTCTGCTTCCGGGGTCCTGTCCCTCATGGCCTCCATATTGGAAACCCTTAGTCCCGCAGCCACGCATCTCCCAACCACGCAGTCTGCATCGGCGTCCCCTGGTGCTTCGGACAACCCTCAGAGTGAGATAAACCTGTTCACCAAAATGAGGTCATCCCCATCCTTTGCCGCCCCATCTACCTGAAAGACGGAGGCGCACACCAGTCCACCACCCGTCCTTCAACTCTGAGCCGGGAACACTCCACTGCGCCGGCGTGCCCAGTTGGGCCGCTTCTTTTCCGTGCCATTTCTGGGCGGCAGCAACAAGCCCTGGGCGAGAAAGGGCCCTGGGCGAGAAAGGGCCCTGGGCGATAAAGGGCCCTGGGCCATGGAGAGCAGGGCTGTCCGCAGGGCTGACCTACGCCGGCCAATTCTCACGAGCGTTCTGCCCAAACCAATCCTGGTTTGGGCAGAACGCTCGTGAGAATTGGCCGGAAAACGCCTGGCGAAGTCATTCGGGCGCTGCACGTCTGCTGGGCCGCCCCACCCCGGGGCCTTGAAGGGCATTGTGAGTGTCCGCACCGGATCGCCGCCAGGAGGCACTCCACAAGATGGAATGCAGCGAGGACAACGCCCGTGGATCCTCGACCTGCGGGGGTCCCATCCCTGGCGGTCTACCATGGGGCCTGGCCCATCACAAAGTCCGGTCTGGAACGCTCGCCTGCTTCCCCAACCTTCCGCTTCCAGGGTCCTGTCCCTCATGGCCTCCATATTGGAAACCCTTAGTCCCGCAGCCACGCATCTCCCAACCACGCAGTCTCCATCGGCGCCTCCTGGTGCTTCAGACAACGCTCAGAGTGTGATAAACCTGTATGACCAAAATGAGGTCATCCCCAGCCTTGACCGCCCGATCTACCCGAAAGACGGAGGCGCACACCAGGCCACCACCCGTCCTTCAACTCTGCTCCGGGAACGCTCCACTGCGCCGGCGTGCCCAGGTGGGCCGCTTCTTTTCCGTGCCATTTCGGGGCGGCAGCAACAAGCCCTGGGCGAGAAAGGGCCCTGGGCCATGGAGAGCAGGGCTGTCCGCAGGGCTGCCCTACGCCGGCCAATTCTCACGAGCGTTCTGCCCAAAGCAATCCTGGTTTGGGCAGAACGCTCGTGAGAATTGGCCGGAAAACGCCCGGCGAAGTCATTCGGGCGCTGCACGTCTGCTGGGCCGACCCCCCCGGGGCCTTGAAGGGCATTGTGAGTGTCCGCAACCGATCACCGCCAGGAGGCAATCCACAAGATGGAATGCAGCGAGGACAACGCCCGTGGATCCTCGACCTGCGGGGGTCCCATCCCTGGCGGTCTACCATGGGGCCTGGCCCATCACAAAGTCCGGTCTGGAACGCTCGCCTGCTTCCCCAACCTTCCGCTTCCGGGGTCCTGTCCCTCATGGCCTCCATATTGGAAACCCTTAGTCCCGCAGCCACGCATCTCCCAACCACGCAGTCTCCATCGGAGCCTCCTGGTGCTTCAGACAACGCTCAGAGTGTGATAAACCTGTATGACCAAAATGAGGTCATCCCCATCCTTGACCGCCCGATCTACCCGAAAGACGGAGGCGCACACCAGGCCACCACCCGTCCTTCAACTCTGCTCCGGGAACGCTACACTGCGCCGGCGTGCCCAGGTGGGCCGCTTCTTTTCCGTGCCATTTCGGGGCGGCAGCAACAAGCCCTGGGCGAGAAAGGGCCCTGGGCCATGGAGAGCAGGGCTGTCCGCAGGGCTGCCCTACGCCGGCCAATTCTCACGAGCGTTCTGCCCAAACCAATCCTGGTTTGGGCAGAACGCTCGTGAGAATTGGCCGGAAAACGCCCGGCGAAGTCATTCGGGCGCTGCACGTCTGCTGGGCCGACCCCCCCGGGGCCTTGAAGGGCATTGTGAGTGTCCGCAACCGATCACCGCCAGGAGGCAATCCACAAGATGGAATGCAGCGAGGACAACGCCCGTGGATCCTCGACCTGTGGGGGTCCCATCCCTGGCGCTCTACCATAGGGCCAGGCCCATCACGAAGTCCGGTTTGGAACGCTCACCTGCCTCCCCAACCTTCTGCTTCCGGGGTCCTGTCCCTCATGGCCTCCATATTGGAAACCCTTAGTCCCGCAGCCACGCATCTCCCAACCACGCAGTCTGCATCGTCGTCCCCTGGTGCTTCGGACAACCCTCAGAGTGAGATAAACCTGTTCACCAAAATGAGGTCATCCCCATCCTTTGCCGCCCCATCTACCTGAAAGACGGAGGCGCACACCAGTCCAGCACCCGTCCTTCAACTCTGAGCCGGGAACACTCCACTGCGCCGGCGTGCCCAGTTGGGCCACTTCTTTTCCGTGCCATTTCTGGGCGGCAGCAACAAGCCCTGGGCGAGAAAGGGCCCTGGGCGATAAAGGGCCCTGGGCCATGGAGAGCAGGGCTGTCCGCAGGGCTGACCTACGCCGGCCAATTCTCACGAGCGTTCTGCCCAAACCAATCCTGGTTTGGGCAGAACGCTCGTGAGAATTGGCCGGAAAACGCCTGGCGAAGTCATTCGGGCGCTGCACGTCTGCTGGGCCGCCCCACCCCGGGGCCTTGAAGGGCATTGTGAGTGTCCGCACCGGATCGCCGCCAGGAGGCACTCCACAAGATGGAATGCAGCGAGGACAACGCCCGTGGATCCTCGACCTGCGGGGGTCCCATCCCTGGCGGTCTACCATGGGGCCTGGCCCATCACAAAGTCTTGTCTGGAACGCTCGCCTGCTTCCCCAACCTTCCGCTTCCGGGGTCCTGTCCCTCATGGCCTCCATATTGGAAACCCTTAGTCCCGCAGCCACGCATCTCCCAACCACGCAGTCTCCATCGGCGCCTCCTGGTGCTTCAGACAACGCTCAGAGTGTGATAAACCTGTATGACCAAAATGAGGTCATCCCCATCCTTGACCGCCCGATCTACCCGAAAGACGGAGGCGCACACCAGGCCACCACCCGTCCTTCAACTCTGCTCCGGGAACGCTCCACTGCGCCGGCGTGCCCAGGTGGGCCGCTTCTTTTCCGTGCCATTTCGGGGCGGCAGCAACAAGCCCTGGGCGAGAAAGTGCCCTGGGCCATGGAGAGCAGGGCTGTCCGCAGGGCTGCCCTACGCCGGCCAATTCTCACGAGCGTTCTGCCCAAACCAATCCTGGTTTGGGCAGAACGCTCGTGAGAATTGGCCGGAAAACGCCCGGCGAAGTCATTCGGGCGCTGCACGTCTGCTGGGTCGACCCCCCCGGGGCCTTGAAGGGCATTGTGAGTGTCCGCAACCGATCACCGCCAGGAGGCAATCCACAAGATGGAATGCAGCGAGGACAACGCCCGTGGATCCTCGACCTGCGGGGGTCCCATCCCTGGCGCTCTACCATAGGGCCAGGCCCATCACGAAGTCCGGTTTGGAACGCTCACCTGCCTCCCCAACCTTCTGCTTCCGGGGTCCTGTCCCTCATGGCCTCCATATTGGAAACCCTTAGTCCCGCAGCCACGCATCTCCCAACCACGCAGTCTGCATCGGCGTCCCCTGGTGCTTCGGACAACCCTCAGAGTGAGATAAACCTGTTCACCAAAATGAGGTCATCCCCATCCTTTGCCGCCCCATCTACCTGAAAGACGGAGGCGCACACCAGTCCACCACCCGTCCTTCAACTCTGAGCCGGGAACACTCCACTGCGCCGGCGTGCCCAGTTGGGCCGCTTCTTTTCCGTGCCATTTCTGGGCGGCAGCAACAAGCCCTGGGCGAGAAAGGGCCCTGGGCGATAAAGGGCCCTGGGCCATGGAGAGCAGGGCTGTCCGCAGGGCTGACCTACGCCGGCCAATTCTCACGAGCGTTCTGCCCAAACCAATCCTGGTTTGGGCAGAACGCTCGTGAGAATTGGCCGGAAAACGCCTGGCGAAGTCATTCGGGCGCTGCACGTCTGCTGGGCCGCCCCACCCCGGGGCCTTGAAGGGCATTGTGAGTGTCCGCACCGGATCGCCGCCAGGAGGCACGCCACAAGATGGAATGCAGCGAGGACAACGCCCGTGGATCCTCGACCTGCGGGGGTCCCATCCCTGGCGGTCTACCATGGGGCCTGGCCCATCACAAAGTCCGGTCTGTAACGCTCGCCTGCTTCCCCAACCTTCCGCTTCCGGGGTCCTGTCCCTCATGGCCTCCATATTGGAAACCCTTAGTCCCGCAGCCACGCATCTCCCAACCACGCAGTCTCCATCGGCGCCTCCTGGTGCTTCAGACAACGCTCAGAGTGTGATAAACCTGTATGACCAAAATGAGGTCATCCCCATCCTTGACCGCCCGATCTACCCGAAAGACGGAGGCGCACACCAGCCCACCACCCGTCCTTCAACTCTGCTCCGGGAACGCTCCACTGCGCGGGCGTGCCCAGGTGGGCCGCTTCTTTTCCGTGCCATTTCGGGGCGGCAGCAACAAGCCCTGGGCGAGAAAGGGCCCTGGGCCATGGAGAGCAGGGCTGTCCGCAGGGCTGCCCTACGCCGGCCAATTCTCACGAGCGTTCTGCCCAAACCAATCCTGGTTTGGGCAGAACGCTCGTGAGAATTGGCCGGAAAACGCCCGGCGAAGTCATTCGGGCGCTGCACGTCTGCTGGGCCGACCCCCCCGGGGCCTTGAAGGGCATTGTGAGTGTCCGCAACCGATCACCGCCAGGAGGCAATCCACAAGATGGAATGCAGCGAGGACAACGCCCGTGGTTCCTCGACCTGCGGGGGTCCCATCCCTGGCGCTCTACCATAGGGCCAGGCCCATCACGAAGTCCGGTTTGGAACGCTCACCTGCCTCCCCACCTTCTGCTTCCGGGGTCCTGTCCCTCATGGCCTCCATATTGGAAACCCTTAGTCCCGCAGCCACGCATCTCCCAACCACGCAGTCTGCATCGGCGTCCCCTGGTGCTTCGGACAACCCTCAGAGTGAGATAAACCTGTTCACCAAAATGAGGTTATCCCCATCCTTTGCCGCCCCATCTACCTGAAAGACGGAGGCGCACACCAGTCCAGCACCCGTCCTTCAACTCTGAGCCGGGAACACTCCACTGCGCCGGCGTGCCCAGTTGGGCCACTTCTTTTCCGTGCCATTTCTGGGCGGCAGCAACAAGCCCTGGGCGAGAAAGGGCCCTGGGCGATAAAGGGCCCTGGGCCATGGAGAGCAGGGCTGTCCGCAGGGCTGACCTACGCCGGCCAATTCTCACGAGCGTTCTGCCCAAACCAATCCTGGTTTGGGCAGAACGCTCGTGAGAATTGGCCGGAAAACGCCTGGCGAAGTCATTCGGGCGCTGCACGTCTGCTGGGCCGCCCCACCCCGGGGCCTTGAAGGGCATTGTGAGTGTCCGCACCGGATCGCCGCCAGGAGGCACTCCACAAGATGGAATGCAGCGAGGACAACGCCCGTGGATCCTCGACCTGCGGGGGTCCCATCCCTGGCGGTCTACCATGGGGCCTGGCCCATCACAAAGTCTTGTCTGGAACGCTCGCCTGCTTCCCCAACCTTCCGCTTCCGGGGTCCTGTCCCTCATGGCCTCCATATTGGAAACCCTTAGTCCCGCAGCCACGCATCTCCCAACCACGCAGTCTCCATCGGCGCCTCCTGGTGCTTCAGACAACGCTCAGAGTGTGATAAACCTGTATGACCAAAATGAGGTCATCACCATCCTTGACCGCCCGATCTACCCGAAAGACGGAGGCGCACACCAGGCCACCACCCGTCCTTCAACTCTGCTCCGGGAACGCTCCACTGCGCCGGCGTGCCCAGGTGGGCCGCTTCTTTTCCGTGCCATTTCGGGGCGGCAGCAACAAGCCCTGGGCGAGAAAGGGCCCTGGGCCATGGAGAGCAGGGCTGTCCGCAGGGCTGCCCTACGCCAGCCAATTCTCACGAGCGTTCTGCCCAAACCAATCCTGGTTTGGGCAGAACGCTCGTGAGAATTGGCCGGAAAACGCCCGGCGAAGTCATTCGGGCGCTGCACGTCTGCTGGGTCGACCCCCCCGGGGCCTTGAAGGGCATTGTGAGTGTCCGCAACCGATCACCGCCAGGAGGCAATCCACAAGATGGAATGCAGCGAGGACAACGCCCGTGGATCCTCGACCTGCGGGGGTCCCATCCCTGGCGCTCTACCATAGGGCCAGGCCCATCACGAAGTCCGGTTTGGAACGCTCACCTGCCTCCCCACCCTTCTGCTTCCGGGGTCCTGTCCCTCATGGCCTCCATATTGGAAACCCTTAGTCCCGCAGCCACGCATCTCCCAACCACGCAGTCTGCATCGGCGTCCCCTGGTGCTTCGGACAACCCTCAGAGTGAGATAAACCTGTTCACCAAAATGAGGTCATCCCCATCCTTTGCCGCCCCATCTACCTGAAAGACGGAGGCGCACACAAGTCCACCACCCGTCCTTCAACTCTGAGCCGGGAACACTCCACTGCGCCGGCGTGCCCAGTTGGGCCGCTTCTTTTCCGTGCCATTTCTGGGCGGCAGCAACAAGCCCTGTGCGAGAAAGGGCCCTGGGCGAGAAAGGGCCCTGGGCCATGGAGAGCAGGGCTGTCCGCAGGGCTGCCCTACGCCGGCCAATTCTCACGAGCGTTCTGCCCAAACCAATCCTGGTTTGGGCAGAACGCTCGTGAGAATTGGCCGGAAAACGCCTGGCGAAGTCATTCGGGCGCTGCACGTCTGCTGGGCCGCCCCTCCCCGGGGCCTTGAAGGGCATTGTGAGTGTCCGCACCGGATCGCCGCCAGGAGGCACTCCACAAGATGGAATGCAGCGAGGACAACGCCCGTGGATCCTCGACCTGCGGGGGTCCCATCCCTGGCGGTCTACCATGGGGCCTGGCCCATCACAAAGTCTTGTCTGGAACGCTCGCCTGCTTCCCCAACCTTCCGCTTCCGGGGTCCTGTCCCTCATGGCCTCCATATTGGAAACCCTTAGTCCCGCAGCCACGCATCTCCCAACCACGCAGTCTCCATCGGCGCCTCCTGGTGCTTCAGACAACGCTCAGAGTGTGATAAACCTGTATGACCAAAATGAGGTCATCCCCATCCTTGACCGCCCGATCTACCCGAAAGACGGAGGCGCACACCAGGCCACCACCCGTCCTTCAACTCTGCTCCGGGAACGCTCCACTGCGCCGGCGTGCCCAGGTGGGCCGCTTCTTTTCCGTGCCATTTCGGGGCGGCAGCAACAAGCCCTGGGCGAGAAAGGGCCCTGGGCCATGGAGAGCAGGGCTGTCCGCAGGGCTGCCCTACGCCGGCCAATTCTCACGAGCGTTCTGCCCAAACCAATCCTGGTTTGGGCAGAACGCTCGTGAGAATTTGCCGGAAAACGCCCGGCGAAGTCATTCGGGCGCTGCACGTCTGCTGGGTCGACCCCCCCGGGGCCTTGAAGGGCATTGTGAGTGTCCGCAACCGATCACCGCCAGGAGGCAATCCACAAGATGGAATGCAGCGAGGACAACGCCCGTGGATCCTCGACCTGCGGGGGTCCCATCCCTGGCGCTCTACCATAGGGCCAGGCCCATCACGAAGTCTGGTTTGGAACGCTCACCTGCCTCCCCAACCTTCTGCTTCCGGGGTCCTGTCCCTCATGGCCTCCATATTGGAAACCCTTAGTCCCGCAGCCACGCATCTCCCAACCACGCAGTCTGCATCGGCGTCCCCTGGTGCTTCGGACCACCCTCAGAGTGAGATAAACCTGTTCACCACAATGAGGTCATCCCCATCCTTTGCCGCCCCATCTACCTGAAAGACGGAGGCGCACACCAGTCCACCACCCGTCCTTCAACTCTGAGCCGGGAACACTCCACTGCGCCGGCGTGCCCAGTTGGGCCGCTTCTTTTCCGTGCCATTTCTGGGCGGCAGCAACAAGCCCTGGGCGAGAAAGGGCCCTGGCGATAAAGGGCCCTGGGCCATGGAGAGCAGGGCTGTCCGCAGGGCTGACCTACGCCGACCAATTCTCACGAGCGTTCTGCCCAAATCAATCCTGGTTTGGGCAGAACGCTCGTGAGAATTGGCCGGAAAACGCCTGGCGAAGTCATTCGGGCGCTGCACGTCTGCTGGGCCGCCCCACCCCGGGGCCTTGAAGGGCATTGTGAGTGTCCGCACCGGATCGCCGCCAGGAGGCACTCCACAAGATGGAATGCAGCGAGGACAACGCCCGTGGATCCTCGACCTGCGGGGGTCCCATCCCTGGCGGTCTACCATGGGGCCTAGCCCATCACAAAGTCCGGTCTGGAACGCTCGCCTGCTTCCCCAACCTTCCGCTTCCGGGGTCCTGTCCCTCATGGCCTCCATATTGGAAACCCTTAGTCCCGCAGCCACGCATCTCCCAACCACGCAGTCTCCAACGGCGCCTCCTGGTGCTTCAGACAACGCTCAGAGTGTGATAAACCTGTATGACCAAAATGAGGTCATCCCCATCCTTGACCGCCCGATCTACCCGAAAGACGGAGGCGCACACCAGGCCACCTCCCGTCCTTCAACTCTGCTCCGGGAACGCTCCACTGCGCCGGCGTGCCCAGTTGGGCCGCTTCTTTTCCGTGCCATTTCTGGGCGTCAGCAACAAGCCCTGGGCGAGAAAGGGCCCTGGGCGATAAAGGGCCCTGGGCCATGGAGAGCAGGGCTGTCCGCAGGGCTGACCTATGCCGGCAAATTCTCACGAGCGTTCTGCCCAAACCAATCCTGGTTTGGGCAGAACGCTCGTGAGAATTGGCCGGAAAACGCCTGGCGAAGTCATTCGGGCGCTGCACGTCTGCTGGGCCGCCCCACCCTGGGGCCTTGAAGGGCATTGTGAGTGTCCGCACCGGATCGCCGCCAGGAGGCACTCCACAAGAAGGAATGCAGCGAGGACAACGCCCGTGGATCCTCGACCTGCGGGGGTCCCATCCCTGGCGGTCTACCATGGGGCCTGGCCCATCACGAAGTCCGGTTTGGAACGCTCACCTGCCTCCCCACCTTCTGCTTCCGGGGTTCTGTCCCTCATGGCCTCCATATTGGAAACCCTTAGTCCCGCAGCCACGCATCTCCCAACCACGCAGTCTGCATCGGCGTCCCCTGGTGCTTCGGACAACCCTCAGAGTGAGATAAACCTGTTCACCAAAATGAGGTCATCCCCATCCTTTGCCGCCCCATCTACCTGAAAGAAGGAGGCGCACACCAGTCCACCACCCGTCCTTCAACTCTGAGCCGGGAACACTCCACTGCGCCGGCGTGCCCAGTTGGGCCGCTTCTTTTCCGTGCCATTTCTGGGCGGCAGCAACAAGCCCTGGGCGAGAAAGGGCCCTGGGCGATAAAGGGCCCTGGGCCATGGAGAGCAGGGCTGTCCGCAGGGCTGACCTACGCCGGCCAATTATCACGAGCGTTCTGCCCAAACCAATCCTGGTTTGGGCAGAACGCTCGTGAGAATTGGCCGGAAAACGCCTGGCGAAGTCATTCGGGCGCTGCACGTCTGCTGGGCCGCCCCACCCTGGGGCCTTGAAGGGCATTGTGAGTGTCCGCACCGGATCGCCGCCAGGAGGCCCTCCACAAGATGGAATGCAGCGAGGACAACGCCCGTGGATCCTCGACCTGCGGGGGTCCCATCCCTGGCGGTCTACCATGGTGCCTGGCCCATCACAAAGTCCGGTCTGGAACGCTCACCTGCTTCCCCAACCTTCCGCTTCCGGGGTCCTGTCCCTCATGGCCTCCATATTGGAAACCCTTAGTCCCGCAGCCACGCATCTCCCAACCACGCAGTCTCCATCGGCGCCTCCTGGTGCTTCAGACAACGCTCAGAGTGTGATAAACCTGTATGACCAAAATGAGGTCATCCCCATCCTTGACCGCCCGATCTACCCAAAAGACGGAGGCGCACACCAGGCCACCACCCGTCCTTCAACTCTGCTCCGGGAACGCTCCACTGCGCCGGCGTGCCCAGTTGGGCCGCTTCTTTTCCGTGCCATTTCTGGGCGGCAGCAACAAGCCCTGGGCGAGAAAGGGCCCTGGGCGATAAAGGGCCCTGGGCCATGGAGAGCAGGGCTGTCCGCAGGGCTGCCCTACGCCGGCCAATTCTCACGAGCGTTCTGCCCAAACCAATCCTGGTTTGGGCAGAACGCTCGTGAGAATTGGCCGGAAAACGCCCGGCGAAGTCATTCGGGCGCTGCACGTCTGCTGGGCCGACCCCCCCGGGGCCTTGAAGGGCATTGTGAGTGTCCGCATCCGATCACCGCCAGGAGGCAATCCACAAGATGGAATGCAGCGAGGACAACGCCCGTGGATCCTCGACCTGCGGGGGTCCCATCCCTGGCGCTCTACCATAGGGCCAGGCCCATCACGAAGTCCGGTTTGTAACGCTCACCTGCCTCCCCAACCTTCTGCTTCCGGGGTCCTGTCCCTCATGGCCTCCATATTGGAAACCCTTAGTCCCGCAGCCACGCATCTCCCAACCACGCAGTCTGCATCGGCGTCCCCTGGTGCTTCGGACAACCCTCAGAGTGAGATAAACCTGTTCACCAAAATGAGGTCATCCCCATCCTTTGCCGCCCCATCTACCTGAAAGACGGAGGCGCACACCAGTCCACCACCCGTCCTTCAACTCTGAGCCGGGAACACTCCACTGCGCCGGCGTGCCCAGTTGGGCCGCTTCTTTTCCGTGCCATTTCTGGGCGGCAGCAACAAGCCCTGGGCGAGAAAGGGCCCTGGGCGATAAAGGGCCCTGGGCCATGGAGAGCAGGGCTGTCCGCAGGGCTGACCTACGCCGGCCAATTCTCACGAGCGTTCTGCCCAAACCAATCCTGGTTTGGGCAGAACGCTCGTGAGAATTGGCCGGAAAACGCCTGGCGAAGTCATTCGGGCGCTGCACGTCTGCTGGGCCGCCCCACCCCGGGGCCTTGAAGGGCATTGTGAGTGTCCGCACCGGATCGCCGCCAGGAGGCACTCCACAAGATGGAATGCAGCGAGGACAACGCCCGTGGATCCTCGACCTGCGGGGGTCCCATCCCTGGCGGTCTACCATGGGGCCTGGCCCATCACAAAGTCCGGTCTGGAACGCTCGCCTGCTTCCCCAACCTTCCGCTTCCGGGGTCCTGTCCCTCATGGCCTCCATATTGGAAACCCTTAGTCCCGCAGCCACGCATCTCCCAACCACGCAGTCTCCATCGGCGCCTCCTGGTGCTTCAGACAACGCTCAGAGTGTGATAAACCTGTATGAACAAAATGAGGTCATCCCCATCCTTGACCGCCCGATCTACACGAAAGACGGAGGCGCACACCAGGCCACCACCCGTCCTTCAACTCTGCTCCGGGAACGCTCCACTGCGCCGGCGTGCCCAGGTGGGCCGCTTCTTTTCCTTGCCATTTCGGGGCGGCAGCAACAAGCCCTGGGCGAGAAAGGGCCCTGGGCCATGGAGAGCAGGGCTGTCCGCAGGGCTGCCCTACGCCGGCCAATTCTCACGAGCGTTCTACCCAAACCAATCCTGGTTTGGGCAGAACGCTCGTGAGAATTGGCCGGAAAACGCCCGGCGAAGTCATTCGGGCGCTGCACGTCTGCTGGGCCGACCCCCCCGGGGCCTTGAAGGGCATTGTGAGTGTCCGCAACCGATCACCGCCAGGAGGCAATCCACAAGATGGAATGCAGCGAGGACAACGCCCGTGGATCCTCGACCTGCGGGGGTCCCATCCCTGGCGCTCTACCATAGGGCCAGGCCCATCACGAAGTCCGGTTTGGAACGCTCACCTGCCTCCCCAACCTTCTGCTTCCGGGGTCCTGTCCCTCATGGCCTCCATATTGGAAACCCTTAGTCCCGCAGCCACGCATCTCCCAACCACGCAGTCTGCATCGGCGTCCCCTGGTGCTTCGGACAACCCTCAGAGTGAGATAAACATGTATGACCAAAATGAGGTCATCCCCATCCTTTGCCGCTCCATCTACCTGAACGACGGAGGCGCACACCAGTCCACCACCCGTCCTTCAACTCTGAGCCGGGAACACTCCACTGCGCCGGCGTGCCCAGTTGGGCCGCTTCTTTTCCGTGCCATTTCTGGGCGGCAGCAACAAGCCCTGGGCGAGAAAGGGCCCTGGGCGATAAAGGGCCCTGGGCCATGGAGAGCAGGGCTGTCCGCAGGGCTGACCTACGCCGGCAAATTCTCACGAGCGTTCTGCCCAAACCAATCCTGGTTTGGGCAGAACGCTCGTGAGAATTGGCCGGAAAACGCCTGGCGAAGTCATTCGGGCGCTGCACGTCTGCTGGGCCGCCCCACCCCGGGGCCTTGAAGGGCATTGTGAGTGTCCGCACCGGATCGCCGCCAGGAGGCACTCCACAAGATGGAATGCAGCGAGGACAACGCCCGTGGATCCTCGACCTGCGGTAGTCCCATCCCTGGCGGTCTACCATGGTGCCTGGCCCATCACAAAGTCCGGTCTGGAACGCTCGCCTGCTTCCCCAACCTTCCGCTTCCGGGGTCCTGTCCCTCATGGCCTCCATATTGGAAACCCTTAGTCCCGCAGCCACGCATCTCCCAACCACGCAGTCTCCATCGGCGCCTCCTGGTGCTTCAGACAACGCTCAGAGTGTGATAAACCTGTATGACCAAAATGAGGTCATCCCCATCCTTGACCGCCCGATCTACCCGAAAGACGGAGGCGCACACCAGGCCACCACCCGTCCTTCAACTCTGCTCCGCGAACGCTCCACTGCGCCGGCGTGCCCAGGTGGGCCGCTTCTTTTCCGTGCCATTTCGGGGCGGCAGCAACAAGCCCTGGGCGAGAAAGGGCCCTGGGCCATGGAGAGCAGGGCTGTCCGCAGGGCTGCCCTACGCCGGCCAATTCTCACGAGCGTTCTGCCCAAACCAATCCTGGTTTGGGCAGAACGCTCGTGAGAATTGGCCGGAAAACGCCCGGCGAAATCATTCGGGCGCTGCACGTCTGCTGGGCCGACCCCCCCGGGGCCTTGAAGGGCATTGTGAGTGTCCGCATCCGATCACCGCCAGGAGGCAATCCACAAGATGGAATGCAGCGAGGACAACGCCCGTGGATCCTCGACCTGCGGGGGTCCCATCCCTGGCGATCTACCATAGGGCCAGGCCCATCACGAAGTCCGGTTTGGAACGCTCACCTGCCTCCCCAACCTTCTGCTTCCGGGGTTCTGTCCCTCATGGCCTCCATATTGGAAACCCTTAGTCCCGCAGCCACGCATCTCCCAACCACGCAGTCTGCATCGGCGTCCCCTGGTGCTTCGGACAACCCTCAGAGTGAGATAAACCTGTTCACCAAAATGAGGTCATCCCCATCCTTTGCCGCCCCATCTACCTGAAAGACGGAGGCGCACACCAGTCCACCACCCGTCCTTCAACTCTGAGCCGGGAACACTCCACTGCGCCGGCGTGCCCAGTTGGGCCGCTTCCTTTCCGTGCCATTTCTGGGCGGCAGCAACAAGCCCTGGGCGAGAAAGGGCCCTGGGCGATAAAGGGCCCTGGGCCATGGAGAGCAGGGCTGTCCGCAGGGCTGACCTACGCCGGCCAATTCTCACGAGCGTTCTGCCCAAACCAATCCTGGTTTGGGCAGAACGCTCGTGAGAATTGGCCGGAAAACGCCCGGCGAAGTCATTCGGGCGCTGCACGTCTGCTGGGCCGCCCCACCCCGGGGCCTTGAAGGGCATTGTGAGTGTCCGCACCGGATCGCCGCCAGGAGGCACTCCACAAGATGGAATGCAGCAAGGACAACGCCCGTGGATCCTCGACCTGCGGGGGTCCCATCCCTGGCGGTCTACCATGGGGCCTGGCCCATCACAAAGTCCGGTCTGGAACGCTCGCCTGCTTCCCCAACCTTCCGCTTCCGGGGTCCTGTCCCTCATGGCCTCCATATTGGAAACCCTTAGTCCCGCAGCCACGCATCTCCCAACCACGCAGTCTCCATCGGCGCCTCCTGGTGCTTCAGACAACGCTCAGAGTGTGATAAACCTGTATGACCAAAATGAGGTCATCCCCATCCTTGACCGCCCGATCTACCCGAAAGACGGAGGCGCACACCAGGCCACCACCCGTCCTTCAACTCTGCTCCGGGAACGCTCCACTGCGCCGGCGTGCCCAGGTGGGCCGCTTCTTTTCCGTGCCATTTCGGGGCGGCAGCAACAAGCCCTGGGCGAGAAAGGGCCCTGGGCCATGGAGAGCAGGGCTGTCCGCAGGGCTGCCCTACGCCGGCCAATTCTCACGAGCGTTCTGCCCAAACCAATCCTGGTTTGGGCTGAACGCTCGTGAGAATTGGCCGGAAAACGCCCGGCGAAGTCATTCGGGCGCTGCACGTCTGCTGGGCCGACCCCCCCGGGGCCTTGAAGGGCATTGTGAGTGTCCGCATCCGATCACCGCCAGGAGGCAATCCACAAGATGGAATGCAGCGAGGACAACGCCCGTGGATCCTCGACCTGCGGGGGTCCCATCCCTGGCGCTCTACCATAGGGCCAGGCCCATCACGAAGTCCGGTTTGGAACGCTCACCTGCCTCCCCAACCTTCTGCTTCCGGGATTCTGTCCCTCATGGCCTCCATATTGGAAACCCTTAGTCCCGCAGCCACGCATCTCCCAACCACGCAGTCTGCATCGGCGTCCCCTGGTGCTTCGGACAACCCTCAGAGTGAGATAAACCTGTTCACCAAAATGAGGTCATCCCCATCCTTTGCCGCCCCATCTACCTGAAAGACGGAGGCGCACACCAGTCCACCACCCGTCCTTCAACTCTGAGCCGGGAACACTCCACTGCGCCGGCGTGCCCAGTTGGGCCGCTTCTTTTCCGTGCCATTTCTGGGCGGCAGCAACAAGCCCTGGGCGAGAAAGGGCCCTGGGCGATAAAGGGCCCTGGGCCATGGAGAGCAGGGCTGTCCGCAGGGCTGACCTACGCCGGCCAATTCTCACAAGCGTTCTGCCCAAACCAATCCTGGTTTGGGCAGAACGCTCGTGAGAATTGGCCGGAAAACGCCTGGCGAAGTCATTCGGGCGCTGCACGTCTGCTGGGCCGCCCCACCCTGGGGCCTTGAAGGGCATTGTGAGTGTCCGCACCGGATCGCCGCCAGGAGGCCCTCCACAAGATGGAATGCAGCGAGGACAACGTCCGTGGATCCTCGACCTGCGGGGGTCCCATCCCTGGCGGTCTATCATGGGGCCTGGCCCATCACAAAGTCCGGTCTGGAACGCTCGCCTGCTTCCCCAACCTTCCGCTTCCGGGGTCCTGTCCCTCATGGCCTCCATATTGGAAACCCTTAGTCCCGCAGCCACGCATCTCCCAACCACGCAGTCTCCATCGGCGCCTCCTGGTGCTTCAGACAACGCTCAGAGTGTGATAAACCTGTATGACCAAAATGAGGTCATCCCCATCCTTGACCGCCCGATCTACCCGAAAGACGGAGGCGCACACCAGGCCACCTCCCGTCCTTCAACTCTGAGCCGGGAACACTCCACTGCGCCGGCGTGCCCAGTTGGGCCGCTTCTTTTCCGTGCCATTTCTGGGCGGCAGCAACAAGCCCTGGGCGAGAAAGGGCCCTGGGCGATAAAGGGCCCTGGGCCATGGAGAGCAGGGCTGTCCGCAGGGCTGACCTACGCCGGCAAATTCTCACGAGCGTTCTGCCCAAACCAATCCTGGTTTGGGCAGAACGCTCGTGAGAATTGGCCGGAAAACGCCTGGCGAAGTCATTCGGGCGCTGCACGTCTGCTGGGCCGCCCCACCCTGGGGCCTTGAAGGGCATTGTGAGTGTCCGCACCGGATCGCCGCCAGGAGGCACTCCACAAGATGGAATGCAGCGAGGACAACGCCCGTGGATCCTCGACCTGCGGGGGTCCCATCCCTGGCGGTCTACCATGGGGCCTGGCCCATCACAAAGTCCGGTCTGGAACGCTCGCCTGCTTCCCCAACCTTCCGCTTCCGGGGTCCTGTCCCTCATGGCCTCCATATTGGAAACACTTAGTCCCGCAGCCACGCATCTCCCAACCACGCAGTCTCCATCGGCGCCTCCTGGTGCTTCAGACAACGCTCAGAGTGTGATAAACCTGTATGACCAAAATGAGGTCATCCCCATCCTTGACCGCCCGATCTACCCGAAAGACGGAGGCGCACACCAGGCCACCACCCGTCCTTCAACTCTGCTCCGGGAACGCTCCACTGCGCCGGCGTGCCGAGTTGGGCCGCTTCTTTTCCGTGCCATTTCGGGGCGGCAGCAACAAGCCCTGGGCGAGAAAGGGCCCTGGGCCATGGAGAGCAGGGCTGTCCGCAGGGCTGCCCTACGCCTGCCAATTCTCACGAGCGTTCTGCCCAAACCAATCCTGGTTTGGGCAGAACGCTCGTGAGAATTGGCCGGAAAACGCCCGGCGAAGTCATTCGGGCGCTGCAAGTCTGCTGGGCCGAACCCCCGGGGCCTTGAAGGGCATTGTGAGTGTCCGCAACCGATCACCGCCAGGAGGCAATCCACAAGATGGAATGCAGCGAGGACAACGCCCGTGGATCCTCGACCTGCGGGGGTCCCATCCCTGGCGCTCTACCATAGGGCCAGGCCCATCACGAAGTCTGGTTTGGAACGCTCACCTGCCTCCCCAACCTTCTGCTTCCGGGGTACTGTCCCTCATGGCCTCCATATTGGAAACCCTTAGTCCCGCAGCCACGCATCTCCCAACCACGCAGTCTGCATCGGCGTCCCCTGGTGCTTCGGACAACCCTCAGAGTGAGATAAACCTGTTCACCAAAATGAGGTCATCCCCATCCTTTGCCGCCCCATCTACCTGAAAGACGGAGGCGCACACCAGTCCACCACCCGTCTTTCAACTCTGAGCCGGGAACACTCCACTGCGCCGGCGTGCCCAGTTGGGCCGCTTCTTTTCCGTGCCATTTCTGGGCGGCAGCAACAAGCCCTGGGCGAGAAAGGGCCCTGGGCGATAAAGGGCCCTGGGCCATGGAGAGCAGGGCTGTCCGCAGGGCTGACCTACGCCGGCCAATTCTCACGAGCGTTCTGCCCAAACCAATCCTGGTTTGGGCAGAACGCTCGTGAGAATTGGCCGGAAAACGCCCGGCGAAGTCATTCGGGCGCTGCACGTCTGCTGGGACGCCCCACCCCGGGGCCTTGAAGGGCATTGTGAGTGTCCGCACCGGATCGCCGCCAGGAGGCACTCCACAAGATGGAATGCAGCGAGGACAACGCCCGTGGATCCTCGACCTGCGGGGGTCCCATCCCTGGCGGTCTACCATGGGGCCTGGCCCATCACAAAGTCCGGTCTGGAACGCTCGCCTGCTTCCCCAACCTTCCGCTTCCGGGGTCCTGTCCCTCATGGCCTCCATATTGGAAACCCTTAGTCCCGCAGCCACGCATCTCCCAACCACGCAGTCTCCATCGGCGCCTCCTGGTGCTTCAGACAACGCTCAGAGTGTGATAAACCTGTATGACCAAAATGAGGTCATCCCCATCCTTGACCGCCCGATCTACCCGAAAGAGGGAGGCGCACACCAGGCCACCACCCGTCCTTCAACTCTGCTCCGGGAACGCTCCACTGCGCCGGCGTTCCCAGGTGGGCCGCTTCTTTTCCGTGCCATTTCGGGGCGGCAGCAACAAGCCCTGGGCGAGAAAGGGCCCTGGGCCATGGAGAGCAGGGCTGTCCGCAGGGCTGCCCTACGCCGGCCAATTCTCACGAGCGTTCTGCCCAAACCAATCCTGGTTTGGGCAGAACGCTCGTGAGAATTGGCCGGAAAACGCCCGGCGAAGTCATTCGGGCGCTGCACGTCTGCTGGGCCGACCCCCCCGGGGCCTTGAAGGGCATTGTGAGTGTCCGCATCCGATCACCGCCAGGAGGCAATCCACAAGATGGAATGCAGCGAGGACAACGCCCGTGGATCCTCGACCTGCGGGGGTCCCATCCCTGGCGCTCTACCATAGGGCCAGGCCCATCACGAAGTCCGGTTTGGAACGCTCACCTGCCTCCCCAACCTTCTGCTTACGGGGTCCTGTCCCTCATGGCCTCCATATTGGAAACCCTTAGTCCCGCAGCCACGCATCTCCCAACCACGCAGTCTGCATCGGCGTCCCCTGGTGCTTCGGACAACCCTCAGAGTGAGATAAACCTGTTCACCAAAATGAGGTCATCCCCATCCTTTGCCGCCCCATCTACCTGAAAGACGGAGGCGCACACCAGTCCACCACCCGTCCTTCAACTCTGAGCCGGGAACACTCCACTGCGCCGGCGTGCCCAGTTGGGCCGCTTCTTTTCCGTGCCATTTCTGGGCGGCAGCAACAAGCCCTGGGCGAGAAAGGGCCCTGGGCGATAAAGGGCCCTGGGCCATGGAGAGCAGGGCTGTCCGCAGGGCTGACCTACGCCGGCCAATTCTCACAAGCGTTCTGCCCAAACCAATCCTGGTTTGGGCAGAACGCTCGTGAGAATTGGCCGGAAAACGCCTGGCGAAGTCATTCGGGCGCTGCACGTCTGCTGGGCCGCCCCACCCTGGGGCCTTGAAGGGCATTGTGAGTGTCCGCACCGGATCGCCGCCAGGAGGCCCTCCACAAGATGGAATGCAGCGAGGACAACGTCCGTGGATCCTCGACCTGCGGGGGTCCCATACCTGGCGGTCTATCATGGGGCCTGGCCCATCACAAAGTCCGGTCTGGAACGCTCGCCTGCTTCCCCAACCTTCCGCTTCCGGGGTCCTGTCCCTCATGGCCTCCATATTGGAAACCCTTAGTCCCGCAGCCACGCATCTCCCAACCACGCAGTCTCCATCGGCGCCTCCTGGTGCTTCAGACAACGCTCAGAGTGTGATAAACCTGTATGACCAAAATGAGGTCATCCCCATCCTTGACCGCCCGATCTACCCGAAAGACGGAGGCGCACACCAGGCCACCTCCCGTCCTTCAACTCTGAGCCGGGAACACTCCACTGCGCCGGCGTGCCCAGTTGGGCCGCTTCTTTTCCGTGCCATTTCTGGGCGGCAGCAACAAGCCCTGGGCGAGAAAGGGCCCTGGGCGAGAAAGGGCCCTGGGCCATGGAGAGCAGGGCTGTCCGCAGGGCTGCCCTACGCCTGCCAATTCTCACGAGCGTTCTGCCCAAACCAATCCTGGTTTGGGCAGAACGCTCGTGAGAATTGGCCGGAAAACGCCCGGCGAAGTCATTCGGGCACTGCAAGTCTGCTGGGCCGAACCCCCGGGGCCTTGAAGGGCATTGTGAGTGTCCGCAACCGATCACCGCCAGGAGGCAATCCACAAGATGGAATGCAGCGAGGACAACGCCCGTGGATCCTCGACCTGCGGGGGTCCCATCCCTGGCGCTCTACCATAGGGCCAGGCCCATCACGAAGTCTGGTTTGGAACGCTCACCTGCCTCCCCAACCTTCTGCTTCCGGGGTTCTGTCCCTCATGGCCTCCATATTGGAAACCCTTAGTCCCGCAGCCACGCATCTCCCAACCACGCAGTCTGCATCGGCGCCTCCTGGTGCTTCAGACAGCGCTCAGAGTGTGATAAACCTGTATGACCAAAATGAGGTCATCCCCATCCTTGACCGCCCGATCTACCCGAAAGACGGAGGCGCACACCAGGCCACCACCCGTCCTTCAACTCTGCTCCGGGAACGCTCCACTGCGCCGGCGTGCCCAGTTGGGCCGCTTCTTTTCCGTGCCATTTCGGGGCGGCAGCAACAAGCCCTGGGCGAGAAAGGGCCCTGGGCCATGGAGAGCAGGGCTGTCCGCAGGGCTGCCCTACGCCTGCCAATTCTCACGAGCGTTCTGCCCAAACCAATCCTGGTTTGGGCAGAACGCTCGTGAGAATTGGCCGGAAAACGCCCGGCGAAGTCATTCTGGCGCTGCACGTCTGCTGGGCCGACCCCCCCGGGGCCTTGAAGGGCATTGTGAGTGTCCGCAACCGATCACCGCCAGGAGGCAATCCACAAGATGGAATGCAGCGAGGACAACGCCCGTGGATCCTCGACCTGCGGGGGTCCCATCCCTGGCGCTCTACCATAGGGCCAGGCCCATCACGAAGTCCGGTCTGGAACGCTCACCTGCCTCCCCAACCTTCCGCTTCCGGGGTCCTGTCCCTCATGGCCTCCATATTGGAAACCCTTAGTCCCGCAGCCACGCATCTCCCAACCACGCAGTCTGCATCGGCGTCCCCTGGTGCTTCGGACAACCCTCAGAGTGAGATAAACATGTATGACCAAAATGAGGTCATCCCCATCCTTTGCCGCCCCATCTACCCGAAAGACGGAGGCGCACACCAGTCCACCACCCGTCCTTCAACTCTGAGCCGGGAACACTCCACTGCGCCGGCGTGCCCAGTTGGGCCGCTTCTTTTCTGTGCCATTTCTGGGCGGCAGCAACAAGCCCTGGGCGAGAAAGGGCCCTGGGCGATAAAGGGCCCTGGGCCATGGAGAGCAGGGCTGTCCGCAGGGCTGCCCTACGCCGGCCAATTCTCACGAGCGTTCTGCCCAAACCAATCCTGGTTTGGGCAGAACGCTCGTGAGAATTGGCCGGAAAACGCCCGGCGAAGTCATTCGGGCGCTGCACGTCTGCTGGGCCGACCCCCCCGGGGCCTTGAAGGGCATTGTGAGTGTCCGCATCCGATCACCGCCAGGAGGCAATCCACAAGATGGAATGCAGCGAGGACAACGCCCGTGGATCCTCGACCTGCGGGGGTCCCATCCCTGGCGCTCTACCATAGGGCCAGGCCCATCACGAAGTCCGGTTTGTAACGCTCACCTGCCTCCCCAACCTTCTGCTTCCGGGGTCCTGTCCCTCATGGCCTCCATATTGGAAACCCTTAGTCCCGCAGCCACGCATCTCCCAACCACGCAGTCTGCATCGGCGTCCCCTGGTGCTTCGGACAACCCTCAGAGTGAGATAAACCTGTTCACCAAAATGAGGTCATCCCCATCCTTTGCCGCCCCATCTACCTGAAAGACGGAGGCGCACACCAGTCCACCACCCGTCCTTCAACTCTGAGCCGGGAACACTCCACTGCGCCGGCGTGCCCAGTTGGGCCGCTTCTTTTCCGTGCCATTTCTGGGCGGCAGCAACAAGCCCTGGGCGAGAAAGGGCCCTGGGCGATAAAGGGCCCTGGGCCATGGTGAGCAGGGCTGTCCGCAGGGCTGACCTACGCTGGCCAATTCTCACGAGCGTTCTGCCCAAACCAATCCTGGTTTGGGCAGAACGCTCGTGAGAATTGGCCGGAAAACGCCTGGCGAATTCATTCGGGCGCTGCACGTCTGCTGGGCCGCCCCACCCCGGGGCCTTGAAGGGCATTGTGAGTGTCCGCACCGGATCGCCGCCAGGAGGCACTCCACAAGATGGAATGCAGCGAGGACAATGCCCGTGGATCCTCGACCTGCGGGGGTCCCATCCCTGGCGGTCTACCATGGGGCCTGGCCCATCACAAAGTCCGGTCTGGAACGCTCGCCTGCTTCCCCAACCTTCCGCTTCCGGGGTCCTGTCCCTCATGGCCTCCATATTGGAAACCCTTAGTCCCGCAGCCACGCATCTCCCAACCACGCAGTCTCCATCGGCGCCTCCTGGTGCTTCAGACAACGCTCAGAGTGTGATAAACCTGTATGAACAAAATGAGGTCATCCCCATCCTTGACCGCCCGATCTACCCGAAAGACGGAGGCGCACACCAGGCCACCACCCGTCCTTCAACTCTGCTCCGGGAACGCTCCACTGCGCCGGCGTGCCCAGGTGGGCCGCTTCTTTTCCTTGCCATTTCGGGGCGGCAGCAACAAGCCCTGGGCGAGAAAGGGCCCTGGGCCATGGAGAGCAGGGCTGTCCGCAGGGCTGCCCTACGCCGGCCAATTCTCACGAGCGTTCTGCCCAAACCAATCCTGGTTTGGGCAGAACGCTCGTGAGAATTGGCCGGAAAATGCCCGGCGAAGTCATTCGGGCGCTGCACGTCTGCTGGGCCGACCCCCCCGGGGCCTTGAAGGGCATTGTGAGTGTCCGCAACCGATCACCGCCAGGAGGCAATCCACAAGATGGAATGCAGCGAGGACAACGCCCGTGGATCCTCGACCTGCGGGGGTCCCATCCCTGGCGCTCTACCATAGGGCCAGGCCCATCACGAAGTCCGGTTTGTAACGCTCACCTGCCTCCCCAACCTTCTGCTTCCGGGGTCCTGTCCCTCATGGCCTCCATATTGGAAACCCTTAGTCCCGCAGCCACGCATCTCCCAACCTCGCAGTCTGCATCGGCGTCCCCTGGTGCTTCGGACAACCCTCAGAGTGAGATAAACATGTATGACCAAAATGAGGTCATCCCCATCCTTTGCCGCTCCATCTACCTGAACGACGGAGGCGCACACCAGTCCACCACCCGTCCTTCAACTCTGAGCCGGGAACACTCCACTGCGCCGGCGTGCCCAGTTGGGCCGCTTCTTTTCCGTGCCATTTCTGGGCGGCAGCAACAAGCCCTGGGCGAGAAAGAGCCCTGGGCGATAAAGGGCCCTGGGCCATGGAGAGCAGGGCTGTCCGCAGGGCTGACCTACGCCGGCCAATTCTCACGAGCGTTCTGCCCAAACCAATCCTGGTTTGGGCAGAACGCTCGTGAGAATTGGCCGGAAAACGCCCGGCGAAGTCATTCGGGCGCTGCACGTCTGCTGGGCCGCCCCACCCCGGGGCCTTGAAGGGCATTGTGAGTGTCCGCACCGGATCGCCGCCAGGAGGCTCTCCACAAGATGGAATGCAGCGAGGACAACGCCCGTGGATCCTCGACCTGCGGTAGTCCCATCCCTGGCGGTCTACCATGGTGCCTGGCCCATCACAAAGTCCGGTCTGGAACGCTCGCCTGCTTCCCCAACCTTCCGCTTCCGGGGTCCTGTCCCTCATGGCCTCCATATTGGAAACCCTTAGTCCCGCAGCCACGCATCTCCCAACCACGCAGTCTCCATCGGCGCCTCCTGGTGCTTCAGACAACGCTCAGAGTGTGATAAACCTGTATGACCAAAATGAGGTCATCCCCATCCTTGACCGCCCGATCTACCCGAAAGACGGAGGCGCACACCAGGCCACCACCCGTCCTTCAACTCTGCTCCGCGAACGCTCCACTGCGCCGGCGTGCCCAGGTGGGCCGCTTCTTTTCCGTGCCATTTCGGGGCGGCAGCAACAAGCCCTGGGCGAGAAAGGGCCCTGGGCCATGGAGAGCAGGGCTGTCCGCAGGGCTGCCCTACGCCGGCCAATTCTCACGAGCGTTCTGCCCAAACCAATCCTGGTTTGGGCAGAACGCTCGTGAGAATTGGCCGGAAAACGCCCGGCGAAATCATTCGGGCGCTGCACGTCTGCTGGGCCGACCCCCCCGGGGCCTTGAAGGGCATTGTGAGTGTCCGCATCCGATCACCGCCAGGAGGCAATCCACAAGATGGAATGCAGCGAGGACAACGCCCGTGGATCCTCGACCTGCGGGGGTCCCATCCCTGGCGATCTACCATAGGGCCAGGCCCATCACGAAGTCCGGTTTGGAACGCTCACCTGCCTCCCCAACCTTCTGCTTCCGGGGTTCTGTCCCTCATGGCCTCCATATTGGAAACCCTTAGTCCCGCAGCCACGCATCTCCCAACCACGCAGTCTGCATCGGCGTCCCCTGGTGCTTCGGACAACCCTCAGAGTGAGATAAACCTGTTCACCAAAATGAGGTCATCCCCATCCTTTGCCGCCCCATCTACCTGAAAGACGGAGGCGCACACCAGTCCACCACCCGTCCTTCAACTCTGAGCCGGGAACACTCCACTGCGCCGGCGTGCCCAGTTGGGCCGCTTCCTTTCCGTGCCATTTCTGGGCGGCAGCAACAAGCCCTGGGCGAGAAAGGGCCCTGGGCGATAAAGGGCCCTGGGCCATGGAGAGCAGGGCTGTCCGCAGGGCTGACCTACGCCGGCCAATTCTCACGAGCGTTCTGCCCAAACCAATCCTGGTTTGGGCAGAACGCTCGTGAGAATTGGCCGGAAAACGCCCGGCGAAGTCATTCGGGCGCTGCACGTCTGCTGGGCCGCCCCACCCCGGGGCCTTGAAGGGCATTGTGAGTGTCCGCACCGGATCGCCGCCAGGAGGCACTCCACAAGATGGAATGCAGCGAGGACAACGCCCGTGGATCCTCGACCTGCGGGGGTCCCATCCCTGGCGGTCTACCATGGGGCCTGGCCCATCACAAAGTCCGGTCTGGAACGCTCGCCTGCTTACCCAACCTTCCGCTTCCGGGGTCCTGTCCCTCATGGCCTCCATATTGGAAACCCTTAGTCCCGCAGCCACGCATCTCCCAACCACGCAGTCTCCATCGGCGCCTCCTGGTGCTTCAGACAACGCTCAGAGTGTGATAAACCTGTATGACCAAAATGAGGTCATCCCCATCCTTGACCGCCCGATCTACCCGAAAGACGGAGGCGCACACCAGGCCACCACCCGTCCTTCAACTCTGCTCCGGGAACGCTCCACTGCGCCGGCGTGCCCAGGTGGGCCGCTTCTTTTCCGTGCCATTTCGGGGCGGCAGCAACAAGCCCTGGGCGAGAAAGGGCCCTGGGCCATGGAGAGCAGGGCTGTCCGCAGGGCTGCCCTACGCCGGCCAATTCTCACGAGCGTTCTGCCCAAACCAATCCTGGTTTGGGCAGAACGCTCGTGAGAATTGGCCGGAAAACGCCTGGCGAAGTCATTCGGGCGCTGCACGTCTGCTGGGCCGACCCCCCCGTGGCCTTGAAGGGGATTGTGAGTGTCCGCAACCGATCACCGCCAGGAGGCAATCCACAAGATGGAATGCAGCGAGGACAACGCCCGTGGATCCTCGACCTGCGGGGGTCCCATCCCTGGCGGTCTACCATGGGGCCTGGCCCATCACAAAGTCCGGTCTGGAACGCTCGCCTGCTTCCCCAACCTTCCGCTTCCGGGGTCCTGTCCCTCATGGCCTCCATATTGGAAACCCTTAGTCCCGCAGCCACGCATCTCCCAACCACGCAGTCTCCATCGGCGCCTCCTGGTGCTTCAGACAACGCTCAGAGTGTGATAAACCTGTATGACCAAAATGAGGTCATCCCCATCCTTGACCGCCCGATCTACCCGAAAGACGGAGGCGCACACCAGGCCACCACCCGTCCTTCAACTCTGCTCCGGGAACGCTCCACTGCGCCGGCGTGCCCAGGTGGGCCGCTTCTTTTCCGTGCCATTTCGGGGCGGCAGCAACAAGCCCTGGGCGAGAAAGGGCCCTGGGCCATCGAGAGCAGGGCTGTCCGCAGGGCTGCCCTGCGCCGGCCAATTCTCACGAGCGTTCTGCCCAAACCAATCCTGGTTTGGGCAGAACGCTCATGAGAATTGGCCGGAAAACGCCCGGCGAAATCATTCGGGCGCTGCACGTCTGCTGGGCCAACCCCCCCGGGGCCTTGAAGGGCATTGTGAGTGTCCGCAACCGATCACCGCCAGGAGGCAATCCACAAGATGGAATGCAGCGAGGACAACGCCCGTGGATCCTCGACCTGCGGGGGTCCCATCCCTGGCGCTCTACCATAGGGCCAGGCCCATCACGAAGTCCGGTTTGGAACGCTCACCTGCCTCCCCAACCTTCTGCTTCCGGGGTCCTGTCCCTCATGGCCTCCATATTGGAAACCCTTAGTCCCGCAGCCACGCATCTCCCAACCACGCAGTCTGCATCGGCGTCCCCTGGTGCTTCGGACAACCCTCAGAGTGAGATAAACCTGTTCACCAAAATGAGGTCATCCCCATCCTTTGCCGCCCCATCTACCTGAAAGACGGAGGCGCACACCAGTCCACCTCCCGTCCTTCAACTCTGAGCCGGGAACACTCCACTGCGCCGGCGTGCCCAGTTGGGCCGCTTCTTTTCCGTGCCATTTCTGGGCGGCAGCAACAAGCCCTGGGCGAGAAAGGGCCCTGGGCGATAAAGGGCCCTGGGCCATGGAGAGCAGGGCTGTCTGCAGGGCTGCCCTACGACCGCCAATTCTCACGACCGTTCTGCCCAAACCGGGATCGGTTCGGGCAGAACGCTCGTGAGAATTGGCCGGAAAACGCCCGGCGAAGTCACCTCGGGCGCCGCACGTGTGCAGCGCCGCCCCCCTGGGTCCGGGTGGGCATTGTGAGTGCCCGCTCCCGCACCCCGCCATGAGGCACTCCGTGAGACAGACTGCAGCGATGACAACGCCTGCAGATCCTCGGCCTGCGGGGGTCCTGTCCCTGGCGCTATACCAAGGGTCCGGTCCCATCACGAAGCCCGGGTTCCTATGCTCGCTCGCTTCCCCAGCCTTCTGCTTCCGGGGTCCAGTTCCTCGTGGCCTCCATATCGGGAACCTTGAGTTCCGCATCCACACATCTCCCAACAACGAAGGCGGCAATAGCCACTCCCAGTGCTTCGGATAACCCTCGGAGTGAGATAAACCTTGTGAAAAAATGAGCTCAAAACTATACTTTGGCGCCCCATCTTCACGAAAGACGGAGGCGAACGCCCGGCGCCATCCATCCTTCCACTCAGCTCCCGGAGCGCTCCACTGCGCCGGTGGCCCCCGGGTGGGCCGCGTCTTTTTCGTGCGATTTCCGAGTGGCCGCAACATACCCTGGGCAAGAAATGGCCCTGGGCCCCGGAGAGCAGGGCTGTCCACTTGGCGCTCTAACGCCGGCCAATTCTCACGAGCGTTCTGCCCGAACCGATCCCGGTTTGGGCAGAACGCTCGTGAGAATTGGCAGGAAAACGCCCGTCGAAGTCACCTCGGGCGCCGCACGTGTGCAGCGCCGCCATCCTGGGCCCGGGTGGGCATTGTGAGTGCCCGCTCCCGCACCCCGCCATGAGGCACTCCGTGAGACAGACTGCAGCGAGGTCAACGCCTGCAGAACCTCGGCCTGCGGGTGTCCCGTCCCTGGCGCTATACCATGGGTCCGGGCCCAACACGAAGCCCGGGTTCCAACGCTCGCTCGCTTCCCCAGCCTTCTGCTTCCCGGGTCCAGATCCTCGTGGCCTCCATATCGGGAAACCTGAGTCCCGCAGCCACGCATCTCCCAACCACGAAGGCGACAACTGCGAATCGCGGCGCTTCGAAAAACCCTCAGAGTTAGATCAAACTTCGTGCCCAAAATGAGGTCATCCCCTTTCGTGGGCGTGCCATCTTCCCGAAAGTAGGAGGCGCACGCCCAGCCGCCATCCGTCCTTCAAATCTTCTCCCGGAACGCTCCACTGTGCCGGGGCCCCTGGGTGTGCCGCGTCTTTTCCGTGCGATTTCCGGGCGGCCGCAACATGCCCTGGGCGAGAAAAGGTCCTGGGCCCTGGAGAGCAGGGAAGTCCGCAGGGCTGCCCAATGCCCTCCAATTCTCACGAGCGTTCTGCCCGAACCGATCCCGGTTCGGGCAGAACGCTCGTGAGAATTGGCCGGAAAACGCCCGGCGAAGTTACCTCGGGCGCCGCACGTGTGCAGCGCCGCCCCCCCTGTGCCCGGGTGGGCATTGTGAGTGCCCGCTCCCGCACCCCGCTATGAGGCACTCCGTGAGACAGACTGCAGCGAGGACAACGCCTGCAGAACCTCGGCCTGCGGGGGTCCCGTCCCTGGCGCTATAACATGGGTCCGGGCCCATCACGAATCCCGGGTTCCAACGCTCGCTCGCTTCCCCAGCCTTCTGCTTCCGGGGTCCAGATCCTCGTGGCCTCCATATCGGGAAACCTGAGTCCCTCAGCCACGCATCTCCCAACCACGAAGGCGACAACTGCGAATCGCTGCGCTTCGAAAAACCCTCAGATTTAGATCAAACTTCGTGCCCAAAATGAGGTCATCCCCTTTCTTGGGCGTGCCATCTTCCCGAAAGTAGGAGGCGCACGCCCAGCCGCCATCCGTCCTTCAACTCTGCTCCCGGAACGCTCCACTGTGCCGGGGCCCCTGGGTGTGCCGCGTCTTTTCCGTGCGATTTCCGGGCGGCCGCAACATGCCCTGGGCGAACAAATGGCCCTGGGCCCTGGAGAGCAGGGCGGTCCGCAGGGCTGCCCAACGCCGGCCAATTCTCACGAGCGCTCTGCCCAAACAGGAATCGGTTTGGGCAGAACGCTCGTGAGAATAGGCCGGAAAACACCCTTAGAAGTCACCTCGGACGCCGCACGTCTTCAGGGCTAAACCGCGGTGCCTGGCCGGGCATTGTGAGTGCCCGCTCCCGAACCCCGAAAAGAGGCACTCCGTGAGAAGGACTGGAATGAGGACAACGCCTGCGGATCCTCGGCCTGCTGAGTTACTCTCCCTGGCGCTAGACCATGGGTCCGGGCCCATCATGAAGCCCGGGCTCGAACACTCGCTCGCTTCCCCAGCCTTCTGTTTCCGGGGTCCTGTTCCTCGTGGCCTCCAGATCGGGAACCCTGAGTCCCGCAGCCACTCATCTCCCAACCACGCAGGCGCCAACGGAGCCTCCCGGTGCTTTGGCCAACCCTCAGTGTGAGACAAACCTGTGAGCCCAAAAGGAGGTCATCCCCATCCTTGGGCGCCCCATCTTCCCGAAAGTCGGAGGCCCACGCCCAGCGAACAACCGTCCATCTCTGCTCCCGAAACGCTCCACTGCGCCGGCGCCCCTGGGTGGGCCGCGTCTTTTCCGTGCGATTTCCGGGCGGCCGCAACATGCCCTGGGCGAGAAAGGGCCCTGGGCCCTGGAGTGCAGGGCGGTCCGCAGGGCTGCCCAACGCCGGCCAATTCTCACGAGCGTTCTGCCCAAACCGATTCCGGTTTGGGCAGAACGCTCGTGAGAATTGGTCGGAAAACGCCCGGCGAAGTCACCTCGGGCGCCGCACGTCTACAGGGCCTCCCCCCGGGGCCTGGCTGGGCATTGTGACTGCCTGCACCCGCACCCGGCCAAGAGGCACTCCATGAGATGGACTGCGGTGAGGATAATGCCTGCGGACACTCGGCCTGCGGGGGTCCCGTCCCTGGCGCTATACCATGGGTCCGGGCCCATCACGAAGCCCGGGTTCCAACGCTCGCTCGCTTCCCCAGCCTTCTGCCTCCGGGGTCCAGATCCTCGTGGCCTCCATATCGGGAAACCTGAGTCCCGCAGCCACGCATCTCCCAACCACAAAGGCGCCAACAGCGACTCCCGGCGCTTCGGAAAACCATCGGAGTGAGATAAACCTTCATGCCAAAAAGATGTCAACCCCATCTTTGGGTGCCCCATCTTCCCGAAAGACGGAGGCGCACGCCCGGCCGCCATCCGTCCTTCAACTCTGCTCCCGGAACGCTCCACTGCGTTGGCGCCCATGGGTGGGCCGCGTCTTTTCCGTGCGATTTCCAGGCGGCCGCCACATGCCCTGGGCGAGAAAGGACCCTGGGCCCAGAGAGCAGGGAAGTCCACAGGGCTGCCCAACTCCGGCCAATTCTTACGAGCGTTCTGCCCAAACCGATCCCGGTTTGGGCAGAACGCTCATGAGTATTGGCCGGAAAACGCCCGGCGAAGACACCTCGGACACGGCACGTCTTCAGGGTCGCACCCCGGTGCCTGGCCGGGCATTGTGAGTGCCTGTACGGGAACCCCGAAAAGAGGCACTCCGTGAGACGCACTGTGGTGAGGACAAAGCCTCCAGATATTGGGCCTGCGGGGTCACTTCCCTGGTGCTATACCATGGGTTCGGGCCCATCACGAAGCACGGCCTCGAACGCTCGCTGGCTTCCACAGCCTTCTGCTTCCATGGTCCTGTTCCTCGTGGCCTCCTTATCGGGAAACCTGAGTCCTGCAGCCACACGTCTCCCAACCACGCAGGCACAATCGTCGCCTCCGTCGCATCTGACAACTTTCGGAATGAGATAAGACTGCGTGCCAAATATGATGTTATCCCATACTTGGGCGCCGCATCTTCCCAAAAGACGGAGGACCACGCCCGGCCGCCATCCGTCCTTCAACTCCGCTCCCGGAACACTCCACTGTTCCACCACACCCGGGTTGGCTGCATCTTTTCCGTGAGATTTACGGGCGGCCGCAACATGCCCTGGGCATGAAGGGCCCTAGGCCTTGGAGAGCAGGGCCTTCCACAGGACTGCATAATGCCGGCCAATTCTCACGAGTGTTCTGGCCAAACCGATCCCGGTTTTGGCAGAATGCTCGTGAGAATTGGCTGGAAAACGCCCGGCGACATCACCTCGGGCGCAGCATGTCTGCAGGGCCGCCCCCCCGGGGCCTGGCTGGGTATTGTGAGTGCCCGCTCCCGCACCACGCCAAGAGGCACTTCGTGAGTCCGACTGTTTGTAGTACAAGGCCTGTGGATCTTCGGCCTGTGGGGGTTCGTCCCTGGCGCTAACCATGGGGCCGGGCTCATTTCGAAGCCCGGGCTCAAACGCTCGCTTTTTACCCCAGCCTTCTGCTTCCAGGGTTCTGGTCCTCGTGGCATCCATATTGGGAACCCTGTGTCCGGCAACCACACATCTCCCAACCACGCAAGCGCCAACAGCGTCTCCCGGCCCTTCAGACAACCCTCAGAATGAGATAAACCTGAGTGCGCAAAATGAGGTCATCCCCATCCTTGGGCGCCCCATCTTCCTGAAAGATGGAGGCGCACACCCGGGCGCCAGCTGTCCTTGAAATCTGCTCCAGGAACGCTCCACTGGGTGGGCCGCGTGTTTTCCGTGCAATTTCCAGGCGCCCGAAACATGCCCTGTGCGAGAAAGTGACCTGGACCTTGGAGAGCAGGGTGGTCCGCAGGGCTGCCCTTCGTCAGCCAATTCTCACGAGCGTCCAACCCAAACCAATCCCAGTTTGGGCAGAACGCTCGTGAGAATTGGCCGGAAAACGCCCGGCGAAGTCACCTCGGGCGCTGCACGTCTGCAGAGCCGTCCCCCCGGGGCCTGGCTGGGCATCGTGAGTACACATTGACTCACCCCGACTAGAGGCACTCCGTGAGTCGGACTGTGGCGAGGACAACGCAAGTGGATCCTCGGCCTGCGGGGTCCCATCCCTGGCGATATACCATGGATCTTGGCCCATCACGAAGCCCAGGCTCGAGCGCTCTCTCGCTTCCCCAGCCTTCTGCTTCCGGGGTACTGTTCCTCGTGGCCTCCATATCGGGATCCCGGAGTCTCACATCCTCGCATGTCCCAACCACGGAGGCGCCAACGGCGCCTCCCGGTGCGTCGGACAATCCTCGGAGTGAGAAAAACCTGCGTGCCCTAAATGAGGTCATCCCCATCATTTGGCGCCCCATCTTTCTGAAAGACGGAGGCACACGCACGGCCACCTTCCATCCTTCCACTCTGCTCCCAGAACGCTCCACTGCGGGAGCACTCCCGTGTGGGCTGCGTCGTTTCCGTGCGATATTCGTGCGGCCGCAACATGCCTTGGGCTAGAAAGGGCCTTGGGCCCTGGAGATCAGGGCAGTCCGCAGGGCTGCCCAACGCTGGCCAATTCTCACGAACGTTCAGCCCAAACCGATCCTGGTTTGGGCAGAACGCTCGTGAGAATTGGCCAGAAAACGCCCGGCGTATTAGCCTCAGTCGCCGCACTTCTGCAGGGCAACCCCCCCGGGGACTGGCTGGGCATTGTGAGTGCCCGCTCCCGCACCCCTCCAAGAGGCACTCCGTGAGACGGACTTTGGCGAGGACAACGCCTGGGGATCCTCGGCCTGTGGGGGCCCCGACTCTGGCTCTATACCAAAGGGCTGGGCCATTACGAAGCTCGGGCTCGAACGCTCACTCGCTTCCCCTGCCTTCTGCTTCCTTGGTCCTGACCCTCGTGGCCTCCTTATCGGGCACCCTGAGCCAAGCAGACACGCATCTCCCAGCCACGCAGGCGCGAACGGCACCTTCCTGTGCTTCGAAAAACCCACGGAGTGAGATAAACCTGCGTGCCCATAATGAGGTCATCCAAATCCTTGGGCACACCATCTTCTCCAAAGACAGAGGTGCACGCACTGCCGCCTCCCGTCTTTCATCTCTCTCCCAGAACGCTCCACTGCCCCAAGGCCCCGCCTGGGCCGCGTCTTTACCGTGCGATTACCGGGCGGCCGCACATGCCCGGGGCGACAAAGGGCCCTGGGACATGGAGAGCAGGGTGGTCCGCAGGGCCGCCAAGCGCCGGCCAATTCTCACGAGCCTTCTGCCCAAAACGATCCCAGTTTGGGCAGAAGGCTCGTGAGAATTGGCAGGAAAACGCCCGGCGAAGTCTCTTCGGGTGCTGCACATCGGCAGGGCCCCCCCTGGGGCCTGGCCGGGCATTGTGAGTGCCCGTTCCTGCACCACGCCAAGAGGCACTCCGTGAGATGGACTGCGGTGAGGCCAACGCCTGCTGATCCTCCGCCTGCGGGGGTCCCATCCCTGGCGCTATACAATGGGTCTGGGCCCATCACGAAACCCGGGCTTGAACACTCGCTCGCATCCCCAGCCTTCTGCTTCCAGGGTCCTGTTCCTCGTGGCCTCCATATCAGGAACCGTGAGTCTTGCCGTCACGCATCTCCCAACCACGCAGGCGTCAACGGCGCCTCCAGATGCTTCGGACAACCCTCGGAGTGAGAGAAACCTGTGTGCCCAAAATGAGGTCATCTCCATCTTTGGGCGCCCCATCATCCCGAAAGACGGAGGCGCATGCCCCGCCGCCATCAGTCCTTCAAATCTGCTCCCGGAACGCTCCACTGCGCCGGTGCCCCCGTGTGGGCCGCATCTACCCCGTGCGATTTCTGGGCAGCCGCAACATGCCCTGGGTGAGAAAGGGCCCTGGGCCCTGGAGAGCAGGGCGGTCTGCAGGGCTGCCCAAGGCCGGCCAATTCTCACAAGCGTTCTGCCCAAACCGATCTCGGTTTGGGCAGAACGCTTGTGAGAATTGGCCAGAAAACGCCCGGTGAAGTCACCTCAGGCGCCGCACGTCTGCTGGGCCGTCCCCCCGGGGCCTGGCTGGGCATTGTGATTGCCCGCCCCCGCACCCCACCAAGAGGAACTCAGTGAGACAGACTGTGGCGAGGACAACGCCTATGGGTCCTTGGCCTGTGGGTGTCCTGTCCCTGGCGCTATACAATGGGTCCGGGCCCATCTCGAAGCCCGGGCTCGAACGCTGGCTCGCATTCCCAGCCTTCTGCTTCCGGGGTCCTGTTCCTCCTGGCCTCCATATCGGGAAACCTGAGTCTTGCCGCCACGCAACTCCCACCACGCAGGCACAAAAGGCGCCTCCCGCAACTTCGGACAACCCTCGGAGTGAGAGAAACCTGCGTGCCCAATATGAGGTTATCCCCATCCTTGGGTGCCCCATCTTCCCGAAAGACGGAGGCCCACGCCCGGCCGCCATCTGTCCCTCAAATCTTCTCCCAGAACTCTTCACTGCGCTGGCGCCCCCGGGTGGGCCGCTTCTTTTCCGTGCGATTTCCGGGCAACCGCAACATGCCGGAGAGACAAAGTGCCCTGGGCGATGGAGAGCAGGGCGGTCCGCAGGGCTGCCCAATGCCGTCCAATTCTCAGGAGCGCTCTGCCCAAACCGATCTCGATTTGGTAGAATGCTCGTGAGAATTGGCCAGAAAATGCCCGGCGAAGACTCCTCGGGCGCCGCATTTCTGCAGAGCCATCCTCCCGGGGCCTGTCCAGGCTTTGTGATTGCCCGCACCCAAACTCCGCCAATAGGCACTGCGCGAGACCAACTGCGGCGAGACCAACGCCTGCGGATCCTCGGCCTGCGGGGGTCCCATCCCTGGCGCTATACCATGGGGCGGGGCCAATCACAAAGACCGGGATCGATCGCTCGCTCGCTTCCCCAGCCTTCTGCTTCCGGGGTCCTGTCCCTCATCACCCAAAATCGGAAAGCCTGAGTCCCGCACCCACGCATCTCCCAACCACGCAGGCGCCAATGATGCCTTCCGGATCTTCTGAAAACCCTCGGAGTGAGATAAACGTGTGGCCCAAAATGAAGTCATCCCCATCATTGGGCGCCCCATCTTCCCGAAAGACGGAGGCGCACACATGGCCGCCATCTGTCCCTCAAATCTGCTCCCGGAACGCTCCACTGCGCCGGGGCCCCGTGCGAGCCACGTCTTTTCCGTTTGATTTCCGGGCGGCCGCAACATGCCGGGGCGACAAAGGGCCCTGGGCGATGGAGAGCAGGGTGGTCCGCAGGGCTGCCCAGTGCCGTCCAATTCTCACAAGCGTTCTGCCCAAACCGATCTCGATTTGGGTAGAATGCTCGTGAGAATTGGCCAGAAAATGCCCAGCAAAGTCATCTCGGGAGCCGCACGTCTGTAGGGCCGCCCCCCCAGGACATGGCTGGGCATTGTGAGTGCCGCTCCCGCAACACGCCAAGAAGCACTCTGTGAGACGGACTGTGGCTAGGACAACGCCTGGGGATCCTCGGCCTCTGGGGTCCCGTCCCGGGCACTATACCCTGGGTCCGGTCCCATCACGAAGCCCGGGATCGAACGCTCGCTCGCATCCCCAGCCTTCTGCTTCCGGGGTCCTGTTCCTCGTGGCCTCCATATCTGGAACCCTGAGTCTTGCCTCCACGCAACTCCCGAACACGCAGGCACAAACGGCGCCTCCCGGCGCTTCAGACAACCCTCGGAATGAGATAAACCTGCGTGCCCAATATGAGGTTATCCCCATCCTTGGGCGCCCCATCTTCCCGAAAGAAGGAGGCCCACGCCTGGCCGCCATCCGTCCTTCAACTCTGCTCCCGGAACGCTCCACTGTGCCATCGCTCGCGGGTGGGCTGCATATTTTCCGTGCCATTTCTGGGCAGCCGCAACATGCCCTGGGCGAGAAAGGGCCCTGGGTCTTGGAGAGCAGTTCACTACGCAGGGCTGCCCAACGCCGGGATCAGTTTAGGCAGAATGCTCCTGAGAATTGGCTGGAACATGCCGGTGAACTGGCTTCAGGTGTAGCACGTCTGCAGGGCCGCCCCCTGGTCCTTGCCTGGCATGGCAAGCTGTCCTGTCTGAAACATGCCAGAAAGCCATCCGGTAGTCAGTCTGTGGTGAAGCTATCGCCTCCTGCTCCTCATCCTCCGAATATCCCATCCCTGATACTGTCCGTTGGGGCTCGGCCTGAGCAGAGGCCTGGACAAGAACCCTGGCCTGCTTCCTCAGTCTTCCATTTCCAGGGACCTGTCCTTTGGTGCCTCCAACTGGGGAACCCTGAGTCTCCTGCCACGCCTCTCTATCCCACCCCAGTGCACACGGTGCCTTTCCGCTCTTCGGACAAGCCTCAGAGCAAGAGAACGCTTGTGAGAACTGGCTGGAAAACACCTGGCAAAATCACTTTGGGCGCCACAAGTCGGCAGGGCCGCCCCCAGGTCTTGCCGGGCACCACGAGCAGTCATGTCAGAACCCCGCCAGAAAACCCTCTAGATGGCAGGCTCCAGCGACGCTGATGCCTCCTGCTCCTCAGCTTCCGGGGGTACCCTCCCTGGAGCTGTCGATGGGGCTAGTCCAGCCACTAGGCCCGGGCATGAAACCTCTCCTGCTCTCCCTGCATTTGGTTTCCAGGGGGCTGTCCCTCCGGGCCTCCACCTGGGGAACAAGGAGTCCCGTTCCACACCTCCGCAACCCTCAACTCTACTCCAGGAACGGTCCCATGGGCCAGTGCCCCCGGATGGGACACATCGTCTCGGCAAGTTTTCTGGGTCACTGTGACATGCCCCAAGCAAGAAAGGGCCCTCGGCCATGTGGAGTAGAGTGGTCTGCAGGGCTGCCCAATGCCAGCCAATTCTCACGAGCATTCTGTCCAAACCCATCCTGGTTTGGGCAGAACGCTCGTGAGAATTGGCCCGAAAATGCCAGGCCAAATCACTTCGGGCACCGCGCATCTGCACGGCAGCTCCCTGGGCATGGCCTGGCATCATGAGCCCAGCCACCACCCGTCCCTCAACTCTGCTTCAGGAACGCTCCCCTACACCAAGGCCCCCAGGTGGGCCTTGTCTCGGCGCATTTTCCTGGTGGCCGTGACATGCCCCCAGCGAGAAAGGGCCCTCAGCCACGGGGAGAAGGGTGGTCCAGAGGGCAATCCAACACCAGCCAATCCTCATGAGCATTCTGCCTAACCGGGATTGGTTTGGGCAGAACGCTCGTGAGTATTGGCTGGAAAAGGCCCGCCTAAATCGCTTTGGGCGCCGAAAGTCTGCAGGGCAGCCCTGTAGGTATCGGCCGTCATCCCCAGTCATCACGTCAAACTCTGCTGGAACGTCTTCTGAGTCTGGCACAGGCCAAGCAGATGCTTCCTGCTCCTCAGCCTCCAGGGGTACCCTCCCTTGCGCTGGCCCATGGGTCTGGGACAGCCCTGATGCCCAAGCACAAGCCCTCGCCTGCTTGCTCAACCTTCCATTTCCTGGGTCCTGTCCCTCGGTGCCCCAACTGGGAAAGCCTGAGTCCTGCGCCACGAGCATCCTAAGATCCTATGTCAAGGTGCCTTTCGGAGCTGCAGAAAAGCCTATGAGTGAGAAGTACATTCCTGCCTCCACTGAGGCCAGACCCATCCTTGGGCTCCCAAGTCACCCAAAGAGTCGGGTGCAGATGCCCCGCCACAAACACTCCCTCAACTTTACTCCTGGAACACTCCCCTCCGCCGGGGCCCCCGGGTGGGTCGCTATGTCTCTGCACGTTTTCTGGGTGGCTGCGACATGCCCTGAGCGAGAAATGGCCCTCAGCCATGGGGAACGGGGCAATGTGCAGGGTTGCCTATCGCTGGCCAATTCTCACGAATATTCTGCCCAAATCGATCCCAATTAGAGCAGAATGCTCGAGAGAACTGGCCGGAAAATGCCCGGCAAACAAGCTTTGGGCACCACACGTCTGCAGGGCTGCCGCCTGGGCCTGGCCTGGGATCCCGAATGTTACGTCTGAACCCGGCCAGAAAGCCCTCCGTGAGTCCGGTTCAGTTGAGTCTGACACCTCCTGCTCCTTAACCTCTGGAGGTTCCCTCCATTGCACTGTCCAATTCGACTGGTACAGCCCCGTGGCCCAGGAATTAACCCTTGCCTGCTTTCTTGGCCTTCTGTTTCCAGGATCCTCTCCCTCGGGCCCTCCAACTGGAAAACCCTGAGTTCCATGCCACATATCCACCTGCCACCCAGGTGGAAATAGTGCCTTTTAGAACTTTGGAAATGCCTTGGGGGCAGAGAAATCTTCATTCCCCCACTGAGGCCACTCCCAAGCATCAGTGCCCCAGTGGCTGGAAAAGTCAGAGGTGGATGCCACAACCTCTTCCTCATTCTGCTCCGGGAAATGTCCCCTGCACTAGGGCCCCTGAGTGGCGCTCATCGTCTCAGTGCCTTTACTGGATGACTGCGACATGCCCCGCCTGAGGAAGGGCCCACGGTCACTCAGGGCTGCCCAACCCCGGCCAATTCTGATGAGTGTTCTGCCCAAATTGATCCAGATTTGGGCAAAACGTTCTTGAGATTTGGCCGGAAAACACCCTGCGTTCTCGATTCGGGTGACACATGTCTGCAGGGCCACCTGTTGGGCCTGGCCCAGGATCCCATGTTGTCATGACTCGGACCCTGCCAAAAAGCCCTCCATGAATCAGTGGGAGATGAGGCCAATGCCTCCTGCTCCTTGGCAACCATGGATTCCCTCCCTGGAGCTGGGAGATGGGGTCTGCCATGCCCCTATTCCTTGGTCCTAATCCTCACCTAGTTTTCAGTCTTACCTTCGCAGGGTCCTGTCTCTCGAACCCTCCACTGCAGGAAATCTGAAACCCACCCCATTAGTCCTCTTGCCACCTATTTGCAAACCGTGGCTTTTGGAGCCTGAGTCAACCATTGTATGTGGAGACCCATGCCTGCCCTCCCCTCAACAAGACCTTTCCACACCATCAGCAGCATAGTCTCTGCATGTTTTCCTGATGGCTACGCATGCACTGTGCAAGAAACAACTATAGTCCACCAGAGATGGGTGGTCCAAATAACCCATTAATGCCAGCCTATTCTCACCATATGGGTTTAGGTAGAATGCTCATGAGAATTGGCAGGAAATTCCCTGGAGACCTCACTTTGCGCAGCTCATGTCTGCCTGAACACGGCCTTTTCTAGAATCCTGTCCTCAGTGAGCTTGGCAAGAACTCGGGGAAAGCCCTCCACAAGCCAGTGGATGCAAGGCCAATGACTCTCCCTACTGAGCCCTGGGTGACTGCCTTGGTCCCAGAAGATCTGACATACCATGCCCCTAGGCTCTAAATAAACTGTAGTTTCATTATTCATGCTTCCATTCTAAGGCTCCTGGCCCCAAATCCCCTCGGATAAAGGAGGTCTGAGTGACACCCCACCACTCCACCTGCCACGTGGTAGGGATTCATGCTGATTGGAGTTGTGTCATGCCCTCCAAGGGGGTGAAACCTGCTTGCACCCATAAAGCTTCCCTGATCATCATGCCCCTCCTTGGCCATAAAGCTATATACTTGTGATGGAAGAGGTGTGTCCCCAATTCATCCCTGTGGGCAGGCCCCCTCAGATTCAGTATATATGGCCTGCAATGTTCCAAGGCCCTAACTCGAACCTTTCTTTGGGTTTTCGGGCTTCCATTCCAAGGGGCCTGACCCCCAGGCCCCCTGAATTAAGGACCCCTGAGCAACACCTCAGTAATCTTCCCTCCACATGGATGGAACCCATGCCACTTGGAGCTGCGCTGAACCTTCAGAGGGGCAGAAACCTGCATGTCCCCCTAAAGCCACTCCTACCATCAGTGGCCCCCCAGAGACAAACCTTGATTCTTCAGGTGGCCAGATGAATGTCCTAAACTCTGCCTTGATGGGAGCCAATTTCAGCGTTGCCAAATTGGGCCTGCCATGTCCCTAGGTTTAACCCGAACACTAGGTGGGATATACAAGCTTCCATACCCTGAGGCCTGGCACCCACAGCCCCCAGATTGGGGATGCCTGAGACTCACTCTGGCACTCCCCTGGTTCCTAGGGTGCAGTAGTGCCATTGGGAGGTGCACACATTCCTCAGAGCTATGAAATCTGCATGACCCCCCAAGGCCACACCCGGCATTGTTCAACCCCTGGACTCAAACCCGGAATCTAACCCCCTGCCTGGTGCCTGTTCTCAACTCAGCACACCAGGGACCCCACCTCAGCAAGAAATGTTCAGACCTGCCATGACCCTATGCCCTTACCATAACCCTAATTTGGGTTTTTAGGTTTCTATCCAAAGAGACCTGGCTCCCACATCCCCAAGATTAAGGACAGCAGAGTGACACCATGTGACTCCACTGACCACGTGGGCAAACTTCTTGTGGTTTGGGCTGCACCAAACCCTCAGACAGAGAGAAACCTGCAAGCCCCCCTAAAGCCTCCCTCAACATGAGAGGCCTTATGGCCATAAAACCGGATTCTGCTGTGCCTCCAGATGTATGGCCTGGACTCAGTCCTGTGAAGAGCCTGCATCAGCACCAGTACATTGGGCCTGCCGTGCCCAAAGGACCTAACACTAACCCTATGATGGTGTACAGGCTTCCATGTCCAGAGGCCTTTTCCCTAAGCCTGATGATGGGCACCTGTGAGACTCGCAGTGGCATAAAGCATGCCTCAGTGACACCCCAGGGCTGCGCCCCACACACATGAGGAAACTGTGCCCTTTGGAGCTCAGCAGAGCCCTCAGACTGGGAGAAACTTGCATGCCACTCTGAGGATGCTCCCAGTTTCTATAGCCTCCCTAGACACAAACTTGGAATCTGATATGCCTGATGCCCAGCCTGACGTCAGCCCACTGGAAAGCCTGCCTCAGCACCAGCTGATCAAGCCTGCCTGCCCTGACACCCTACCATAACTCTAGTTTCTGTTTTCAGGCTTCCAATTCAAGAGACCTGGCCCCCAAACTCCCCAGATTAAGGACCCCTCTGTGAAAACCCAAGAATCCAACTGCCATGCGGGGGGAGACTGTGCCATTTAGAGCTCTGCAGTGCCCTCAGAGAGGAAGAAACATGCACACCCTTCTAAAACACTCTCAACATCAGTAGCCCCCCTGGCCAGAAACCCCGATTCTGCCACACTGCAGGATGAGCTCCCTCAACTCAACCCTGAGGGGAATCTGAATCAGCGCTGGTGGATCAGAGCTGCAATTCCCCAAGGCCATTACCCTAAACCTAAGTTGCGTTTTCAGGCTTCCTTCTACAGGGGTCTGTCCAGCAAGCCCTCTGGGTTGGGAACCCTAGAGTCACACCATAGGAGTCCACCTGCCACCTAGAAGGAAACCAGTCTGTTTGGACCTGCAAGGAACTGTCAGAAAGAGAGAAACCTGTGTGTCCCCATGAGTACTCCCCTATGTTCTTCAGCCCCCCTAGCCTCGTACGCCACCTGAACCCCATCTTCAACGCAGCTCCTCAGAGATCCCGCCTCTGGACCAGCAGTTTGGACCTGTCACACCCACAGCTCAGCACTCCTCAGTGAACCCTGTCAGCTCTAGGAAGACCTGGAACTACCCTGCCTGCTGCAAAGCTGGGATCCCCTCTCCATCTTCTCAACATAAACTGGCCCAGGGCTTTCTTGAGAAAGGGGGAAGGATGGGGAGCCTGGGTGACTCAGTGGGTTAAAGCCTCTGACTTAAGCACAGGTCATGATCCCAAGGTCCTGGGATCGAGCCCTGCATCGGGTTCTCTGATCAGTCTAGATCCTCCTTTCCTTCCCCCCCTTCTCTGCCTATTTGTAATCTCTGCCAAATATATAAAAAATAAAATCTTTTTAAAAAGAAAGAAACAGGGGAAGGCTACATCCTGAATGTTCAGCACCTCCTTTCCTCTTCTGCCCTATTTCTCTCCACTTACCATTGTACCTGCAAACTGGAAGGAACATATCAATGGAACATGGACATGTTCTGAGGTCTAAACATTTCCTGGCAGCTTTCTGAGGGCTCCTTATGCAATCAGAAACTAGTGTATCCCACCACAGTGTTTTTGAAAATGATCATTGACAGAAAAGGAGAAGAAAAATCACTCCATTTTTACCTCGCTCTTCATGAAGTAGAACATGGTCTTCTTCTTTCCTTCCTTTATTTCAGTTCCAATATGTTTCCATGCAGTGTTCATTCCTTTGCTTCAGCGGTAGGATTTTGTGATTCCTCACCTGCACAGAACACCCAGAGCTCATCACAGTGTGTACCCTCCCTTATAGGGAGATACCGAGGAGGGCAACTGCTGGATTGTAGGGTTGTTCAGTTCTTAGCTTTCAAAGGAACCACGATGCTCTTTTCTAGAGTGGCTGCAACAACCCGCATGCCCACTGACAGTGCAGGAGGGTTTTTCTGGAAGCAGAACATTCCCTGCCAGAAATTTCCTAAGGAGGAAACAAAAAACCTTGGGGATAACATGACTCACCCAGCGTCCAGCAAGCAACCCCAGAAATTCAACCCAGGGTTCCTGATGTCATGCCCTGTGAGGCCATCAGAATGCCTCTATCCAGGGGAATTACCAAAGACTCTCCTGACTTCACCCACCCATGAAACTGCAGAGAAAGGATGCCATGCCCAACTCTCTAAATGGTCCACCGAGTGAAACTAGACAGCCAAGCTTCTCTTTTCAATCATCCAAGGCTCCTTGGAATCCTTTTGAATTTTCCCTCTGCCCTCCTTGGAACTCTTTGGATAGAAAACATGAATCCCTTAGGATACATCATGATGGACAAAGGAGAAGCCATCATCCAAGCTTCTCTCTGACCACAAACATTCACCTAACTCTAGATGCTGGCCATTCCACCACAGCCTAGGACCCATGGAATCAACACTGTTAGATGAAGGAATGAGGTCTATGTTTCAAACACACACCAAGTTCATCTCATCTTCCCCCTTTGAATCCAGGGGATTTGATTAGAAAGAGATGTACCAAATACCGTGTAAGCCAGAAGCCAACAGAGAAAATGAGATCCCCTGCCAGGTGCTCCCTGCAAGGAAACTCAGGAACCCTAGCACCCACTCTCCATTTCTGACAGCTGCGCTCATGTGACTTTTTGGCTCCATTGGAGAGGAGAGAAAACCCAGGATGTTTGGGCTGAAAGAGAAATTTTACCTCCCATGCTGCCATGGATGTGCCACTGTGCCCCACCGGCCTGCTCTTTTCTCTGAATGCTGACGTCCTGGGACAAGCTGCATGATGGATTCAGACGCTGATTTCCAAACTTCACGTCTCATGGAACAAGAGTGAAGAAGGGTCGTCAGGTGCGGATAAGTAGGCACCTCCCACCTAAAGCCTACACACCTGCTCCGATTCCTGGGAGAAGGAAGGAGAGACACATGCTTGATCCTTAAGTGTTCTTTCACTTCCTTCTCAAGCCGGCCAATGCCCTTGTCCTTTTTAGAGAAGCAAATAGACTCTTCTAAGTAGACACTCAAGTCCTCGGTTCCAAAGGCATCATGAAACGGGTTTGGCTCTCCCTGGCTGCAGACCCCCACCAGGAGGAACCTCCGGAACTATCCTGACAGCACATTACCAGCAAACCTGGGGCAATGTTTCACAATGCTGAGTAGGGGCCCGGCTCCAGCGGTTGTTACCACCACTCTTGAGACTGGGGAAACAGAGAGTCTTCAGCTCAGCACTACGTCCTGTAAAAACAAGCTGCAGTGACTCACGTTTCAGGGTTTCTCACCCAGCACCTCACCACTGCCCTCAGAGCCAGCAAACTGCACAGTCTCCTCTTATGGTATGTTTCCCACAGCAGCTCGGCACTGCCTCCAGTGCCTCCAGTGGTGGCAAGCAGCATTGCTACCCTTATTACGGACTTTCGCACCACAGTTCACCTCTCCCTCCAGTGGCGTTAATCGGCACTGCCGAGCCTTCCATGAACTCCTAATGCAGCTCCCAAACCCTCTACAGGTCTAAAGCCACATTGGCACTGCCCCTCCAATTTAGGACCTCTAGATCACACCCCACGAGTCTTTCTGCAATCCAGAAGAAAAGCGTGCCATTCTAAGCTACACAGAATCCTAGGAACAACCCACATGGAGCAACCTGCATGCCTCCCTGAGGACATCCCCAAACTCAGCACCAACCCCCAGTCACAAACTCACAGCCTGACGTGTTTCCTGATTCCTGGGCTTGACTCAAACCCCAGGGTTCTCACCTCAGGGCTGGAAGATGGGGTTTGGATACTCCTAAGTCCTAACCCAAACCCCAGTTTGTGTTTTCAGGCTTCCGTGCCCAGAGACATTGCCAACAAGCCCTCCAGATTAGGAACCATGAGCCACACCTAAGGACTCTGTCTGGCATCGAATGGAAACCCTTTCATTTGGAGCCTTCCTGAACCCTCAGACCGTGAGAGACCCACAAGGATTCCTGAGGCCACCCTCAATGCAGATGGCCCACACAACAAAAAAATCCAGAGTCTGACATGCCACTTGACCCCCATCCTCAACTCAGCCTGTCAGGGGAGCTGCCTCAGCACCAGAAGATTGGATCAGCCATGCCCCATGCCCTAACCCTATGTTGACTTTTCAGAATTCTGTCCCCACAGAACTGGCCCCCAAGCCCTTCAGATTGGGGACACCTGAGCCACACCCCAGGACTCTGGCTGCTACCCAGGAGGAAACAGTTCCCATAGGAGATGTGCATAACTCTCAGAGCAGGAGAAATCTGCATGTCCCCCAACCATCAGCAGTCCCCAGCCATAAAGCCGGATTCCGCCACAGGGCTGGAGAAATGGCCTCAACTCAGCCCTGAGAGGAGCCAGACTCAGTGCTGGCAGATTGGGCCTGTAATGCGGCAGGCCCTAATCCTTACCCTAGGCGTGTTGTGCAGAGGGTAAGCACCAAAGACCTGCATATTGCAGATGCCTGAGTCTCATGCAGGCACTCCACTGGCCACCTAGGGAGAAATGGTGCCATTTAGAGCTGTACAGAAACCTCAGAGCGGGAGAAACATGCATACCCCCAGAGGGCAATACCAGCATCTAAGCCCCATGGACCCAAAACTTCAAGACTGATCTGCCGCCTGATGCCCGCCCTCAACTCAGCCCTTCAGGGAGCCCTCCTCAGTTCTGAGAGATCAGGCATGCCATGTGTCTAGGCCCCAACTCTAACCCTAGGTTGGGTTTTCAGGCTTCCATCCCAAGATGCCTGGCCTCCAAGCCCTCCAGACTGGGGACTCTGGAGCCACATCACAACACTCAGCAATGCCTTCCCAGCATCAGGGATCGAGTCCCACATTGGGCTACTTGCTCGACAAGGAGCCTGATTCTCTCTCTGCCTCTGCCTGCCATTCTATCTGCCTGTGATCACTCTGTTTCAATCTCTAACTAATTAGCAAAAAAATCTTAAAAAAAAAAAGAAATGATGATCCTCAAACTCCGATAAAATGACTCTCCTAGGTCATAAGGGAAATCAGTGAAAGAGCCAGACTGAGCCTGGAGATGGCCTCCATCAGGTTCCCCCAGAGCGGTTTCAGCTAGAGATGCAATCACCTATATATCTTTGCTGGACACACAGATTCTCATGGGACTCTTTATGGGACCTATTCTGGGAACAAGGGTCATGTCAGTGCCACAGAAACCTCTGACACTGGTTCTAATGAGACTCTGAGATGTCAATGGAGTCCCAAGCCATAGGCCATCTCAGAGTTTGCTGCAAAGATACAGTTGGTGGGAAAGCAACATGCTGACAGAAGGTGGAGGAAAATGTAAAAGCTGGGGAAAGAAAGGTTTCTCACGTCCCATCTGGCCCTGCATGATATGTGGTGTTCAGCAGTGTAAGCCCCCCAAACACCTCCCAGTGGTTTCACAGAAATCACCCCTAAGGTTTGAAGTTGAGCTTCATACATGGGTCATGAGCATTCTGGTCAGCTCATGGAAACATGACACAGAACATAATGAAGCCACAGCCTTGACAGATGTATAGTCATGGAGCAATAGTTTTCTCCAAATATATTCTGAAATGGTTAAAAAAATCATTGATAAAACATGGATATTTTTGATTAAAAAGAAAACCATACTTGTTGAATTAGTAAGTATGTATGGAGTATCTACTTAGTGCAAATGTATAGCTCTAGTCCCACCTGGGAGCTTCCAATGAGTGTAGGATATAATCAACAAACCAACAATAGGAAGGAATGCAGGCTAAGGTCTAAGAGAACCATTCCACTCAGAGACGCCCATTAAGGAAGCCCAATGAGAAGATGCTTTTGGCCAAGACTGGAAAGACAGGGACAGCAAATTCATCTGTGAGAAGAGTCACAGAGCAATTCAATTTTTAATTATTTTGATGATAAAACATAAATGTCAGGAAATATTGTCTTAAGTGTTGCTTTGGAACCTTCCATTCTTCTCCATAACTATTTGGGTTACATGCTAAATTTACTCAATGTAAAATACTCTCAGAAAATGTCTTATTTAAGCATGGGCATCTTGTGTTAAAGTCAAACATATTAACCCTAGAAAACCCCTCAACCCTAACCCTAACCCATGACCCTAAATCCTGAACCCAACCCTGACCCTCGGGTGGTCTACCAGGGGTATTTCCTCAGAGACCTGGCGGCGCCACAGTCCCAGGAACTGGGGAATCCTGAACAATTTCAGAGGAATCCGCCTGCCTCCCAGAAGGAAACCATGGCATTTGGAACCCCGAAAATGATTCAGAGCAGGAGAAATCTTCATGGCCACCTGAGGCCACCCCCACATTCCATGGCCTGTTGGACACCAACCACACCCTCAACTCAGCCCTCTGGGAGTCTTGCCACACAGCTGGAAGGTTGAACCTGCCATGATCCTAGGCCCCAATCCTAACCCTACGTTTGGTTCCTAAAGGACCATACCCAGAGGCCTGGCTCCAAATCCCCAGGGAATGGGGACACCTGAGCGAAGCACAGTCTCATCCTACAACAAAGTCAGAAATCATGCCCTTTGGAACTGCAGAAAGGACTTAGAGCAGGAGAAATCTGAATGACATATTGAACCATTCCCTGCTTATTTATATTTTCATACCAGACTGAACACAGAGCCTGGGCCTGATACTCTCCTTAACTCTGGCCTTCAATTCAGATGTCTCTGAAGGTCTCCATACCTAAGCAGATCACACCTTCCATGATCCTGGGACTAGCCCTAATCTAGCTGAAGACATAGGCAAAAACACGAACATACCTTTCTACTAAGAGGACATAGAAGTGACCAAGAGACACACAAAAAAAGTGTTCTACAGCAATAGCCATCAGGAAAATACAAATCAAAACCACAGTGAGATACCACCTTACAACAGCTGGCATGGCTAAAATGACCAAGGCAGGGAAAACAAATGCTGGCGAGGACATGGTGAGAGGGGAACACTCTTACACTGCTGGTGGCAATGCACCCTCGTACAATCACTCTGCCACATGTTATCGAGTTTCTTCCCAAACTTAAAAATAGACAACACAGCAATTGCACTGCTTGGTATTTAACCCAAAGATACCGATTGTGGGGCATCTGGGTGGCTCAGTGGGTCAAGCCTTCAGGATCTCAGGGTCCTGGGATCAAGCTCCACATCAGGCTGTCTGCTCAGAAGGGAGCCTGCTTCCCCCCATCCCTCTGCCTGCCTCTCTGCATGCTTGTGATCTCTCTCTATCTCCATCAAGTCAATAAATAAAATCGAAAAAAAATACAGATTGAGTGAAAAATAGTGGCATCCCCCCCCCCAGTGTTCATTATAGCATTATCCACTCTAGCCAAACTATGGACAGAGCGCTGATGTCCATGGACAGATGAATGGATAAAGAAGATGTGGTTCATATCTACAATAGAATATTATTCATCCATCATAGAGGATGAAGACTAACCATCGCATCCACCTGGAAGGAACTGGTGGGTATTATGCTGAGTGAAATAAGGCTATCAGAGAAAAGCAAGCGTCACATGGGTTCACCTATGTAAAATAGAAGAAACACCACAGAGGATCAGAGGGGAAGGGGGGAACTGAATGTGAAGTCGTCAGAGAGGGAGAAAAACCACGAGAGACACTTCATTACAGAAACGAACTCAGGATTGCTGGAGGGCAGTGGTGTGGGGGATGGGGCAACTGGGTGGTAGGCCTTAAAGAGGACCCATGATGCAATGAGCACTGGGCAGTATACACATTTGATCTATTATTGAACACTAAAGGTGTCCTATAAGTTGGTGTCCTATAAGTTGTCCTATAAGTGTTATAGTGTCCTATAACACTAGTGGTGTCCTATAAGTTGGCTCATTGAATTAAGTTAAACAAAAAAAAGTCAAGCAAACACTCCTAAAAATTTGTATGGAACCACCAAAGATACTGAACAGCCAATGCAATGTCGAGAAGAAAAACAATGCTGGAGGAATCACAATTCCATATTTCAAGTTATACTACATAGCTGTGATCATCCTAACTATGGCACTGGCACAAAAATACACACAGTGACCTAGGGAACAGGATAGAAGCTCAGATATAAACCCGCAATTCTGTGGCCTATTAGTCTTCCACAAAGCAGGCAAGAATATAGAAAGGAAAAGAACAGTCTCTATAGTGTTGGGAAAACTGGACAGCTATGCACAGAAGAATGCAATTACTCTGCTTCCTTATGCCAAACAGACATAGAAGTTCAAAACAGTTTCAAGACCTCAGTGGGAGACCTGAAACCATAAAAATCCAAGAGGGCACAGACCGTAACTTCCTGACATGGACCAAAGCAAACATTTTCTAGACTGTTTCCTGAGGCAAGGAAATAAAGGCAAAAATAAACAACTGGGACTGTAACACAATAAAGTTTCCACACAGCAGAAGAGCAAGGAAGAAGTAATAAGGGTGTGGGAGGTTGGGGTATCAGGTGGTAGGTACTGTAGAGGGCACGGACTGCATGGAGCACTGGGTGTGGTAAAAAAAAATATTGAATACTGTTATGCTGAAAATAAATATATTTAATTTAAAAAAAAGACAACATACTGAAAGGGAGAAAATATTCATTAAAAAAATAAAACCCTATGCAGTATGGGGATAGTGTCCAAAATATGTGGAATGGCTACAATTTAACACCCCAAAATATAAATAATCCAGTTTAAAAATGGTTTGAAAATATCTTCTCCCATTCCATCGTTTACCATTGTTTTCTTGAATGTTTCCTTTGCTGTGCAGAAGCTTTTGATTTTGATGAATTTCCAAAGTTCATTTTCGCTTTGTTTCCTTTGTCTTTGGAGACATATCTTTTTTTTAAATTAAATTAATTTATTTTCTCAGAAAAAAAAGTATTCATTATTTTTTCACCACGCCCAGTGCTTCATGCAATCCGTGCCCTCTATAAGACTATGATACTATCAGACTATGGACTCTGAAAAACAATATGAGGGCTTTGAAAGAGCGGGGGGTGAGAGGTTGGCAGAAGCGATTGGTATGTATAAGAGAGAGGGTAGGGATTACATAGATCACTGACCGTGGTGGAAAAACAAAGAATAATGTTACACTTAAAGAAATTAAAAATTAAAAAAAAAAAAACAGTTGTATGCTAATAAGATAAGCAACCTAGGTGAAATGGCTGCATTCCTAGGAAAGTATAAAATTCCAAAATTGAACCAGTAAGCAATGTAGAACCTGAATAGACCATTATCCAGTAACGAGATTGAAGTAGTGATCAAAAACCTCCCAAAAAACAAGAGCTCAGGAACAGACAGCTTCCCTGGGCATCTCTACCAAACTTTCAGAGTAGAAATAACACCTATTCACCTGAAGATCTTTCCAAAAATGGAAGCAGAAGAAAACTTCCTGACTCTTCTTATATAGCCAGCATTACCCTGATCCCCAAACCAGGAAAAGACCTCACCAAAAAGGAGAATTTCAGACCAATATCACTGATGAATATCGATACTAAGATTCTCAACAATAGGCAAGCTTATAGGATCCAACAGCATATTAAAAAGATGATCCACCATGGCCAGGTGGGATCTATCCCTGGGTTGCAAGGATGCTTCATCATTCACAAATCAATCAACATCAGAAACAAATTAATAAGCGAAGACAGAAAAACCACGTGGTCATCTCAATTGGTGAAAAGAACACATTTGAGAAAATCCGGCTTTCGTTCCTGAATAAAACACTTCAAAGTAGGGATAGAGGGAACATTCATCAGCTTCCTTAAGTGTATCTATGAAAACACCACAGTGAATACCATCCTCAATGGGTAAAAGCTGACAGCCTTCCTTAGAGATCAGGATCATGACAGGGATGCCCACTCTCTCCACTCTTATTCAACATAGTATTTGAAGTCCTAGCAACAGCAATCAGACAAGAAGGAGAAATAAAATGTATCCAAATTGGCAATGAAGAAGTCAAACTCTCTCTTCACAGATGACATACTTTATATGGAAAACCCAAAAGAATCCACCCCAAAACTACTAGAACTCATACAGCACTTCAATAATGCGGGAGGATACAAAATCTTTGTACAAAAATCAGTGGTTTTCTTATCCTTTAACAATGAAAATACAGAAAGGGAAATTAGAGAATCAATTCCATTTACTACAGCTCCCAACCCATAAGATACCTGGGAATAAACCAAATCAAAGTGATAGGCAATCTATACTCAGGGAACTACAGAACACTCATGAAATAAATGGAAGAAAACCATAAAGATGGAAGACCATTCCATGCTCATGGATCAGAAGAATAAACAGTCTTAAAAAGTCTATACAGCCTAGAGAAATCTATCCTTTTAATGCCATTCTGATCAAAATTCCTCCGGTATTTTTCAAAGAGCTGGAGCAACCCAAGCCTAAAATTGGTGTGGAATCAGAGGAGATCCCGTATTGCTAAGGAAATGCCAAAAAGAAAAGAACAAAACTGGGTGTACCCTGTTGCCTGGCTTCAAGGGTTACTACAAAGCTGTGATCACCAAGACAGCAGGGGACTGGCATAAAAACAGGCCATTAGACCAGAGTAACAGAATAGAGAGCTCAGATATGGACCATCAATCTATAGTCAAATAATTTTCAAGAAAGCAGGAAAAAATATACAAAGGAAAAACAAAGTCTTTTCAATAAATGCTGCTGAGAAAATTGGGACAGCTTTGTGTAGATGAATGAAACTCGACCATTCTCTGACACCATACACAAAGAGAAACTCGAAATGGATAAAAGACCTCAACCTGAGGCAGGAATCCATCAGAATCTTGGAGGAGAACATAGGCAGAAACCTCTTCAACATTGGCCATAGCAACTTCTTTCAAAATATGTCTCCAAAGGCAAAGGAAAAAAAAGTGAAGATGAACGTTTGGGACTTCATAAAGATCAAAAGCTTCTACACAGCAAAGGAAACAGTCAACAAAACAATGAGGCAACCCACCGAATTCGAGTAGATATTTGCAAATGACAGTACTGACAAAACCTTGATATCCAGGATCTATAAACAATTCCTGAAACTCAACACATACAACACAGATAATCCTATTAAAAAATGGGCAGAAGATACAAAGAGACATATCTCCAATGAAGACATACAAATGGCTATCAGACACATTAAAAAATGTTTGTCATCACTAGCCATCAGGGAGATGCAAATTAAAACCACATTGAGATATCACCTTACACCAGTTAGAATGGCCTTAGAAAGATAGGAATCAACATGTGTTGGAGAGGATGTGGAGAAAGGGGAACCCTCTTACACTGATGGTGGGAAAGCAAGTCGGTGCAGCCACTCTGGAGAACAGTGTGGAGATTACTCAAGAAATTAAAAATAGAACTTCCCTAAGACCCTGCAATTGCACTACTGGGTATTTACCCCCAAGAAACAGATGGAGTGAAAAGAAGGGCCATCTCTACCCCCAAATTTATAGAAGCAATGTCCATGGTCGCCAAACAGTGGATAGAACCAAGATGCCCTTCAATGGACGATTGGATAAGGAATATGTGGTCCATATACACTATGGAGTATTAGGCCTCCATCAGAAAGGATGAATACCTAACATATGTAGCTACATGAATGGGACTGGAAGAGATTCTGCTGAGTGAAATAAGTGAAATAAGTCAAGCAGAGAGAATAAATTATCATAAGGTTCCACTTATGTGTGGAGCATAACAAATAGCATGGAGGACAAGGGAAGTTAGAGAGGAAAAGGGAGTTTGGGGAAATTGCAAGGGGAGGTGAACCATGAGAGACTATGGACTCTGAAAAACAATCTTAGGGTTTTGAAGTGGCGGGGGTGTGGGAGGTTGGGTACCAGGTGGTGGGCATTATAGAGAGCACAAATTGCATGGAGCACTGGGTGTGGTGAAAAAATAATGAGTACTGTTTTTCTGAAAATAAATCAATTGGAAAAGAAAAGAAAATGCAAATGGGGGCATCACATTTCCTGATTTTAAGCTTTACTACAAAGCTATGATAACCAAGACAGCATGGTACAGGCAAAAAAATAGACATATAGGCCAGTGGAACAGAGTAGAGAGCCCTGATATGGACCCTCAACTCTATGGTCAAATAATCTGAGACAAAACAGAAAAAAATATACAGTGGAAAAAAGACAGTCTCTTCAATAAATGGTGCAGAGAAAACTGGGCAACTATACGTAGAAGAATGAAACTGGACCATTCTCTTACACCGCACACAAAGATAAACTCAAAATGGATAAAAGACCTCAATGTGAGACAAAATCCATCAGAATCATAGAGGAGAATATAGGCAGTAATCTCTTCGATGTCAGCCACAACAACTTCTTTCAAGATATGTCTCCAAAGGGAAAGGAAACAAAAGCCAAAATAAATTTCTGGGACTTCATCAAAATCTAAACCTTCTGCATAGCAAAGGAAACAGTCAACAAAACAAAGAGCAACCCAAGGATTGCAAGAAGATACTTGCAAATGACAGGACAGACAAATGGTTGATATCCAGGACCTATAAGGAACTCCTCAAACTCAACACACACAAAACAGCAATCATATTGTAAAAATGGGCAGAAGATATGAAGAGACACTTCTCCAATGAAGACATACAAATGCCTATCAGACACATGAGAAAATGTACATCATCACTAGCCATCAGGCTGATGCACATTAAAAGCGCATTGAGATACCACCTTACCCCAGTTAGAACAGCCAAAATAAGCAAGACAGGAAACAACATGTGTTGGAGAGGATGTGGAGAAAGGGAAACCCTCTTAAACTATTGGTGGGAACGCAAGTTGGTGCAGCCACTTTGGAGAACAGTGTGGAGATTCCTCAAGAAATTAAAAACAGAGCTATCCTAGGACCCTGCAATTGCACTACTGGGTATTTACCCCAAAGATACAGATGGAGTGAAACGAAGGGTCATCTGTACCCCAATGTTTATAGCAGCAATGGCCATGGTCAACAAACTGTGGAAAAAACGAAGATGCACTTCAAAAGACGAATGGATAAGGAAGATGTAGTCCATATACACAATGGAGTATTATGCCTCCATCAGAAAGGTTGAATACCCAAATTTTGCAGCAACATGGACGGGACTGGAAGAGATTATGCTTAGTGGAATAAGATAAGCAGACAGAGTCAGTTATCATATTGTTTTATTAAGTGTGGAGCATAAACAATACCATGGAGGACAAGGGGAGGTGGAGAGGAGAAGGGAGTTGAGGGAAATTGGAAGCGGAGGTGAACCATGAGAGACTATGGACTCTGTAAAAGAATCTGAGGTCTTTGCATGGGTGGGGGTGGGAGTTTGGGGGAACCAAGTGGTGCTTATTAGAGATGGTATGGAGTGCATGGAACACTGGGAGTTGTGCTAAAACATTGAATATGGTTACACTGAAAATAATTTAAAAAATTAAACAGTTGTATGCCAATATGCTAAGCAACCTTTGTGAAATGGATGCATTTTTAGAAAAGTATAATCCCAAAATTGAACCGGGAAGAAATTCACAACATGAATAGACTTTTACCCAGTAACCAGATTGAAGCAGTGATCAAAAACCTCCCAATAAACAAGAGCCCAGGACTTGATGGATTCACAGGAGAAATCTACCAGACTTTCATAGAAGAAATAACATGTCTTCTCCTGAAGCTCGTTCCAAAAATTAAGCAGAAAGAAAACCTCCAGACCCTTTTTATGAAGGCAGCATTACCCTGCTCCACAAACCAGGCAAAGACCTCACCAAAAGGAGAATTTCAGACCAATATCACTGATGAATATGGATACTAAGATTCTCAACAAGATCCTAGCTCACAGGATCCAACAGTACATTCAAAAGATGATCCACCATGACCAGGTGGGATCTATCCCTGGGTTGCAAGGATGGTTCAGCATTCACAAATCAATCAATGTCATAGAACAAATTATGAAGCGTAGAGAGGAGAACAACATGGTCCTCTCCATTGAAGAAGAAAAAGCATTATACAAAATCCAGCATCCGGTCCTGATTAAAATGCTTCAAAGTATAGGGATAGAGGTAACATTAGTCAACTTCATAAAATGTTTCTATGAAAAACCCACAGTGAATATCATCCTCGATGGGTAAAAGCTGACAGGCTTCCCTTTGAGATCAGGAACATGACAAGGATGCCCACTCTCACCCCTCTTGTTCTACAAACTATTTGAAATCCTAGCAACAGCAATTAGACAACAAAGAGAAATAAAAGGTATCCAAATTGGTAATGAAGAAGTCAAACACTCTCTCCTCACAGATGACATACTTTATATGGAAAACCCAAAGCACCCCACCTCCAAACTACCAGAACTCATACAGCAACTCAATAATGTGGCAGGATACGAAATTATTGTACAGAAATCAGTGGCCTTCTTCTACATTATCAATGAAAATACAGAAAGGGACATTAGAGAATCAATTTCATTTACTACAGCACTGAAACCATAAGATACCTGGGAATAAACCATACCAAAGAAGTAAAGGATTTTTCTCGAGGAACTACAGAACACTCGTGAAAAAAATTGAAGAAAACAAAAAAGACAGAAGACCATTCCATGCTCAAGGATCAGAAGAATAAACATTGTTAAAATGGATAAAAGACCTCAACGTAAGACAGGAATCCATCAGAACCCTAGAGGAGAACATAGGCAGTAATCTCTTCTATATCACCCACAGCAACTTCTTTCAAGATATGTATCCAAAGGCAAAGGAAACAAAAGCCAAAATAAACTTTTGGGACTTCATCAAAATCAAAAGCTTCTGCACAGCAAAGGAAACAGTCAAAAAAACAAAGATGCAACCCACAGAATGTGATAAGATATTTGCAAATGACAGTACAGACAAAAGGTTGATATCCAGGATCTATAATGAACTCCTCAAACTCAACACATAGGAAATAGGCAAACATATCAAAAAATGGGCAGAAGATATGAACAGACAATTCTCCAATGAAGACATACAAACGGCAATCAGACACATGAAAAAATGTACATCATCACTAGCCCTCAGGGTGATTCAAATTAAAACCACATTGAGATATCACCTTACACCAGTTAGAATGGCCAAAATTAACAAAACAAGAAACAACATGTGTTGGAGAGGATGTGGAGAAAGGGGAACCCTTTTACACTGTTGGTGGGATTGCAAGTTGGTGCAGCCTCTCTGGAGAACAGTGTGGAGATTCCTCAAGAAATTAAAAATAGAACTTCCCTATGACCCTGAAATTTCACTACTGGGTATTTACCCCAAAGATACAGATGTCGTAAAAAGAAGGGCCATCTGTACCCTAATGTATATAGGAGCAATGGCCACGGTCGCCAAACTATGAAAGAATGAAGATGCCCTTCAACGGACGAATGGATAAGGAAGATGTGGTCCTTATACACTATGGGGTATTATGCCTCCATCAGAAAGGATGAATACCCAACTTTTGTAGCAGCATGGACGGGACTGGAAGAGATTGTGCTGAATGAAGAAAGGCAGAGAGAGTCAATTATCATATGGTTTCACTTATTTGTGGAGCATAACAAATATCATGGAGGACAAGGGGTCTTAGAGAGGAGAAGGGAGTTGGGGGAAATTGGAAGGGGAGGTGAATCAGGAGAGACTATGGACTCTGAAAAACAACTAAGGGGATTGAAGTGGCGGGGGAGGTGGGAGCTTGGGGTACCAGGTGGTGGGTATTATAGAGTGCACAGATTGCATGGAGCACTGGGTTGGTGAAATAAATAATGAATACTGTTTTTATGAAAATAAATAAATTAATTTAATTTAAAAAAATTGTTAATATGTTTATACTGGAGACAAGATGGCGGAGAAGTAGGAGGAGGCTCCCTTTCAATCTGGACCCTAAAATGAGCTGATTACTTCTATTGAACTCCACTCACCGACAAAATCAGCCTGAGACCCGAATTATACACGTCTGGATCTCTACCGGAGCAGAAGACGCCAGTGGGCAGGTAAAGCGGAGTGGGAAAGTCGGACTGATATCGGAAGATAAACAAAAGGGGCATGGTGCTACCAGAGGTGACCCACCGGAAAGTAATATCCCAATACGAGAGTGCCCTGCGTCTGGGGACCAGCATTATCTCAGAAGTATAGTAGAAAGCACTCAAGAAGAGCAAAGGATCACTGGGGAGAAATTGCAGGAATCGGGGTGTTAGGGTCAGGGGCTTAAGTCCCCAGACCCAGGACAGCCACCCCTGGTGCAGAGTTAGAAAGAGTGCGGCAGAGAAACCAGGTCTTGGTCCCTGAACCACCAGCAAGCTCACCTGAGAGCGTGTGGCGCCCAGCTCCCATGAGGGGCTGGGAGCCTCGCCAGCCAACAGAAGCACAGCCTTTTTGCAGTCCCCATGCAAGTGCCCTGCCATGCCATCAGAGTCCGAGTCATGCCCTGCGCCCTCCCCAGAGAGAGATGGCACAGGCACCAGCCTGGTGCTCTCGGACCTGGAAAGAACAGGCACTCCCAGCTTGTGCCAGTGGGAAAATCTCAGTGTGCGATTGCTGCTTGGAACTTCTCTGGCAGTCTGGAGCTGCCCAGACAGCCGCCACTGCTGTGGTTTTGGGTACAAGCAAAAAATCTTGAGTCCCCAGGGACCGCGACTGGGAACCTGCTCTGCCAGTGTTGAAGGGGGGATTTATTTGGGCTCTGCAGCCAGATTGAGGCTTCTCTATGAGACGGAGGTCAGGGTACAGTTTTCTTTCCTCTAAACCTACAAAAACCATCAAAAGCCCTCAAGGCAAGAGAGAAAAACAAAAGTGAACAAATATAAAAACCTCCAGAGAACAAAAGCCTGAAAAAAAACAGTTTCCTAAGAGCCCACCCCCTTGAGGGGGCTGGGAGGACTTAACTCAGAGAACATCATTGACTGAAAATCCACGTGGCAGGCCCCTCCCCCAGAAAACCAACTGGGAAAGGAAAAAAAAAGACAACAAGAGAAAAACCACCACTACTTCATGGGACAATTTTTATTATTAATTTGTTCCCACAATCCTGGCTCATTTTTTTAAAGATAATTTTTTATTATTATATAGAAAATTTTTTAACCTATTTACCATCACAGTGAGATGTCCAGTACATCAAATTCCATAATAACCTTCTAACCTGAACTTTTTGATACATACACCTGTGTTTTCCTTTTGCATTTCTGTTTTTTAAATTTATTTTTTAATAATTTTAGTTTAGTTTAGTCTAGTTTATTCCTTTTTTTAATTTTTATTTTCTAATATTCATATAGAATTAAACTTCAAGGTAATCCCCTTTCCCCAATCAATGCCACCCCTATAGGTTAAACAATTCCTAATCCCCCTTTATCTTAGGAAAGTGGAGTCTTTAACAAATATATCAAGATACATCTGGAAAAAAACAACAACAAAAATAAAAAACAAAAAACAAAAAACCTTCCTCACCCACACTGAGAATTTACAACCACTCTACAATCTTTTTCTTCCACCAGTATTTCTGTGGTTTTTTTTTTATTTATATATTTGACAGAGAGAGATCACAAGTAGGCAGATAGGCAGGCAGAGAGAGAGAGAGGAGGAAGCAGGCTCCCTGCTGAGCAGAGAGCCCGATGCGGGACTTGATCCCAGGACCCTGAGATCATGACCTGAGCCGAAGGCAGCGGCTTAACCCACTGAGCCACCCAGGCACCCCTTTTTCTGTGTTTTTGTGTTTGTCCTGATAGTATATAAATCTTACACTCGGGTTTCTTTCTGATAAGGTTATTCCTTTATTTGAATATATATGCAAATATATATATATATATTTTTCTCTTCTCATATACTTTTATCAGTCATTTTGTTTGTCTGTTTTTGTTTAAACTTCATAAATCTTACCTTGGAACCCATTTGGGCTGAACCTTCTCTTTTATCTCACCTTTCATTGTTGTCTCTCTCCCTCTCTCTTTTTTTCTTTTCCTTTTCTTTTTCCTCTTATTTGGGTGGGTAACTCTGATTGATCAGAAGCGTTCCAGGGTGCACCTTGACTGCACCACTGTCGATACATCCAGATACACCCATTCAGCCATCTCTCACCAAAATGAGTAGGAGGAGGAATGCCCAACAGAAAAAAAATACGAAAAATGGATCTTCTGCAACAGAGCTAATGGCTATCAACATAGACAATGTGTCAGAAAGAGAATTCAGGCTAACAATTATCCAAGCAATAGCTAGGTTGGAGAAAGCCATGAGTGACCAAAAGGAACTGATTAGAGCCTAAGTTAAAACGACCAGAGATCACGTTTTCAATATTAGGGAAGAGCTGAAAACTACCAGGGATGAGCTTCACAATGCTCTCAATGAGTTCCCCTCTAATCTAAATTCTCTCAAAGCTAGAGTAACTGAGACAGAAGATAGAATTAGTGATCTGGAGAATGAACAGATAGAGAAGAAGTATCAGGAGGAAGCCTTAAACAAACAGATTAGAGCCATGAAAACAGAATCACGGAAATAAATGATGCCATGAAATGTTCCATCGTCAGAATTATTAGAATCCCTGAAGGAGAGGAGAAAGAAAGAAGTCTAGAAGATATAGTGGAACAAGTTCTTCATGAAAATTTTCCGAATCTCATGAATGGAACCAGCATTCCTGTACTAGAGGCCGAACGGTATCCCCCCAAGATTACAGATTCTCAAAAGTCCTCGAGACACATAGCAGTAAGAATGAAGAAATATAATTGTAGGCAGAACCTCTTGAAAGTAGCTAGGACAAAGAAGATCCTTACGTACAGAGGAAAGCCCATCAGAATAATGTCAGACCTCTAAACAGACACCTGGCAAGCCAGAGAGGGCTGGCAAGATATATTCAGGGCATTGAATGAGAAGAACATGCAGCCAAGAATACTTTACCCAGCAAGACTGACATTCAAAATGGATGGAGAGATAAAGAGTTTCCAAGACCAGCAAGACTTAAAAGACTATGCAACCACCAAGCCGACACTGCAGGAAATATTAAGGGGGTTCTATAAGAGAGCAAAAAACCCCAGAGTAGTATGAACAGAAATATAGAGACCATCTACAGAAAGAAAGACTTCAAAGATAACACGATGTCAATAAAAACGTATCTATCAATAATCATCCTAAATGTGAATGGCCTAAATGTGCACATAAAATGGCACAGGGTTGCAGACTGGATTAAATGACAGGACCCATCCATATGTTGTCTACAAGAGACCCATTTTGAACCTAAAGATACACCCAGACTGAAAGTGAAGGGATGGAGAAGCATCTTTCATGCCAATGGGCCTCAAAAGAAGGCCGGGGTAGCGATTCTCATATCAGATAAATTAGATTTTAAACTAAAGGCTGTAGTCAGAGATACAGAAGGACACTACATAATTCTTAAAGGGACTATCCATCAAGATGATCTAACAATTATAAATATCTATGCTCCCAATATGGGAGCAGCCAATTACATAAGAAAACTGTTAATCAACATAAAGAGTTATATTGATATGAATACACTCATCATAGGAGATCGTAACATGCCTCTCTCAGAAATAGACAGATCATTGAAGCAGAAAATCAATAAAGAAACAAGAGCATTGAATGACACACTGGACCAGATGGACCTTATAGATATATACAGAACATTCCACCCTAAAACATCAAAATACTCATTCTTCTCAAGTCCACATGGAGCCTTCTCAAGAATAGACCACATACTGAGTCACAAAACAGGACTCAACCGATACCAAAAGACTGAGATTATTCCCTGCACATCCTCAGATCATAATGCTTTGAAACTGGAGCTCAATCACAAGGAAAAGTTCAGAAGGAACTCAAACACCTGGAAGCTAAAGACCACCTTGCTTAAGAATGCTTGGATCAACCAGGAGATCAAAGAAGAACTGAAATAATGCATGGAAACCAATGAGAATGAAGACACTTCGATCCAAAACCTATGGGATACAGCAAAGGCGGTCCTTAGGGGGTAATACATAGCCATCCATGCATCCCTCAAAAAAAAAAATTGAAAAATCCAGAAGACAGCAGCTGTCTTTACACCTTAAAGAACTGGAGAATCAACAACAAAACAAACCAACTCCACACACAAGAAGGGGAATAATCAAGATTAGAGCTGAGATCAATGAGGTAGAAACCAGAGATACAGTAGAACATATCAGTGAAACTAGCAGCTGGTTTTTTGAAAGAATCAATAAGATCGAGAAACCATTGGCCACACTAATCCAAAAGAAAAGAGAGAAAGCTCAAATTAATAAAATTATGAATGAAAAGGTAGAGATCACAACGAACACCAAGGAAATAGAAACAACTATCAGAAGTTATCAACAGTTATATGCCAATAAGCTAAGCAACCTAGATGAAATGGATGCATTCCTGGAAAACTATAAACTCGCAAAATTCAACCAGGAAGAAACGGACAATCTGAAGACCAATATCTAGTAATGAGGTTGAAGCGGTGATCAAAAACCTCCCAAAAAACAAAAACACAGGCCCTGATGGATTCATTTGGGAATTCTATAAAACATTCAAAGAAGAAATAACACCTATTCTCCTGAAACTGTTTCAAAAAATTGAAGCAGAGAGAGGTCGACAAGATGGCAGGGAAGTAGGAGGAGATGGCTTTTCAACCTGTACCCCAAAGTGAGCTGATTACCTACCAAAGAACTCCAATCACCCATGAAATCACCCTGAGATCAGTATTATACACGTCTGGTTCTCTACAGGGGCAGAAGACACCAGTGTGCAGGTAACGCGGAGTGGGAATGGGGGACTGATATCAGAAGATAAACAAAAGGGGGAGGGAGCCACCAGAGGCAATCAGTTGGAAAGTAATACCCCAATACGAGCGAGAGTGCCCTGCATCTGGGGACCAGCATTAACTTGGAGACTGGTGGAAAGCACTCCAAAAGAGCTAAGAATCTCCGGTGGGGGGGGGGGGGATTGTGGGAATTGGGATGGCTAGCGACAGGGGCTTAAGTCCCTGGTCCCAGGACAGCCTCCCCTGGTGCTGAGCCAGAGAGAGTGCAGCCAAGAAACCAGGTCTTGGTCCCTAAGCCGCCAGTGCACCTGAGAATGCATGGGTTCTGGCTCCTGTGAGGGGATGGGAGCCATGCTGGATGGCAGAATGCATGAGCCCTGCTATAGAGCCTGACATACTCCCCTGAGAGAGGTATAAAGGCCCAGCCAGTACCCTTTCATATGTGCCATTGTTTCAGAGCCTGCATCAAACTCTCCCCTGAGAGAGGTGCTTGAAGGCCCAACCTGGTGCTCTCGGATCTGCACCTTGTTCTCAGAGCCTGAGACCTGCGCGTGAACCTCAGCCTCCCCTGAAATTGGTGCATGCAAGCTGGGCGCTCTTAGACCCAGAAAGACCAGGCACTCCCAGCCCTGGCCAGCAGGAATATCTCAGTGTGTGACTGCTGCTTGGAACCTCTCTGGCGGTCTGGAGCTTCCCAGACAGCCGCTACTTCCTTGGCTTTGGGTACCCCAGAAACAGCGACTTGAAACCTGCTCTGCCAGTGTCCCATGGGGAACTTATTTAGACTCTGCAGCCAGACTGAGGCTTCTCTCTGAGAGGGAGATCAGGGTGTGGTTTATTTTCCTCTAAAACTACAAAAACCATCAAAAGCAGTCAAAGTGAGAAAAAAAGTGAATAAACATAAAAACCTCCAGAGAACAAAAGTCGGAAAAAAAAAAAAACAGTTTCCTCAGAGCCCACCACCTTGAGGGGGGCGCAAGAACGTAACTCAGGGAACATCACTGACTGAAAACCCACGTGGCAGGCCCCTCCCCCAGAAAACAAACCAAGAAAGAAAAAAAAAAGAGAGAGAAAAAAATAAAAAAGGACTACAAGAGTACAAACACTACTTCATAGGAAAAGTTTTCTTTTTCATTCATTCCCACTATTCTGATATATATATATATATATATATATATATATATATATATATATATATATATATGTAATTTTATTAACCTATTTACCATCACAGCGAGCTGTCCAGTACATCAAATTCCATAATAACTTTCTAACCTTAACTTTTTGATACATACACCTATGTTTTCCTTATGCATTTCTATTTTTTTATTCCTACTTTTTTTTATATTTTAGTTTAGTTTAGGTTTTTCCTTTTTATTTTTATCTTCTATTATTCATATAGAGTTAAACTTCAAAGTAGTCCCCTTTCCCCAATCAATACTACCCCTATAGGTAACTAATTTTTAATACCCCTTTATCTTAGAAAAGTTGAGTCCTTTAACAAAGGTATCAGGATACATCCAGGAAGAATTAAAACAGCCTTCCTCGAACACACTGAGAATTTATAACCACTCTCCAATCTTTATCTTCCACCAGTGTTTCTGTGTTTTTGTGTTTGTCCTGATAGTATATAAATCTTACACGTGGGGTTCCTTTTTTTGTATATATATATATTTTTTTTTCTCTTGTCATATACCTTTATCCGTCTTTTTGTTTGTCTACTTCATAAATCTTACCTTGGGGCCCATTTGGGCTGAACTTTCTCTTTAATCTGCCCTTTCTTTCCTGTCTCTCTCTCTATCTCTTTTTTTGTTTGTTTTTTTTTTCTTTTTCTTTTCTTTTGTCTCTCATTTGGATGGGGAATCCTGATTGTTCAGAAGTGTTCCAGGGTGCACCTTGACTGCACCATGGTTGATACATCCAGCTACATCTGTTCAGTCATCTCTCACCAAAATGACTAGGACGAGGAATGCCCAACAGAAGAAAAATACAGGGGATGGTCCTTCTGCACTAGAGCTAATGGCTATCAACATAGACAATATGTTGGAAAGAGAATTCTGGTTAACAATAATCCAGGCAATAGCTAGTTTGGAGAAAGGCATGGATGACCAAACATAATTGATTAGGGCCAAGCTGAAAGCCATGAGACATGATGTTCACAATGTTAGGGCGGAGCTTAAAGCTACCAGGGAGGAGGTCCACAATGCTCTCAATGAGTTCCAATCTAATCTAAACTCTCTCAAAGCTAGGGTAACTGAGACAGAAGATAGAATTAGTGATCTGGAGGACAAACAGATAGAGAGAAAGGATCAGGAGGAAGCCTGGAACAAACAGCTTAGAAATCACGAAAACAGAATCAGGGAAAAAAATGATGCCATGAAACGTTCCAACCTCAGAATTACTGGAATCCCTGAAGGGGAGAAGAAAGAAAGATCTAGAAGATATAGTGGAACAAGTCCTTCAAGAAAATTTTCCCAATCTCGCGAATGGAACCAGAATTCATGTACTGGAGGCTAAATGGTCTCCACCCAAGATTATACATTCAAAAAAAAAAAAAAAACCCACGACACCTGATAGTCAAATTGAGGAATTATAATTGTAGGTATAATCTCCTGAAAGCTGCTAGGGCAAAGAGGCTCCTTACTTACATAGGAAAGCCCATCAATATAACATCAGACCTTTCCACAGAAGCCTGGCAATCCAGAAAAGGCTGGTAAGATATATTCAGGGCACTAAATGAGAAGAACATGCAGCCAAGAATACTTTATCCATCAAGACTGACATTCAAAATGGATGAAGATATAAATAGTTTCCAAGACCGGCAAGACTTAAAAGACTATGCTACCACCAAGCCGACACTGCAGGAAATATTAAGGGGGGTTCTATAAAAGAGTAAAAATCCTAATAAAAGCATGGAAGAGAAATATAGAGACAATCTACAGAAAGAAAGACTTCAAAGGTAACTCGATGTCAATAAAAATGTATCTATCAATAATCAATCTCAAAGAGAATGGCCTAAATGTGCCCAAAAAAACAGCACAGGGTTGCAGATTGGATAAAACGACAGAACCCATCCATATTTTCTCTACAAGAGACCCATTTTGAACCTAAAGATACACCCAGACTGAAAGTGAAGGGATGGAGAAGCATCTTTCATGCCAATGGGCCTCAAAAGAAGGCTGGGGTAGCAATTCTCATATCAGATAAATTAGATTTTAAACTAAAGGCTGTAGTCAGAGATACAGAAGGACACTTCATAATTCTTAAAGTGACAATCCACCAAGATGATCTAACAATTATAAATATCTATGCCTCCAATATGGGAGCATCCAATTACAAAAGAAAACGTTAATCAAGATAAAGAGTCATATTGATATGAATACACTCATCATTGGAGATCTTAACAAGCCTCTCTCAGAAATAGACAGATCATTGAAGCAGAAAATCAATAAAGAAACAAGAGCATTGAATGACACATTGGAACAGATGGATCTCATAGATATATGCAGAACATTCCACCCTAAAACAAAAGAATACTCATTCTTCTCAAGAGCACAGGGAACCTTCTCAAGAATAGACCACATGCTGGGTCATAAATCAGGACTAAACTGATATCAAAAGACTGAGATTTTTCCCTGCATATTCTCAGATCATAATGCCTTGAAACTGGAGCTTAATCACAAGGAAAAGTACAGAAGGAACTCAAACACCTGGAAGCTAAAGACCATCTTGCTTAAGAATGCTTGGATCAACCAGGAGATTAAAGAAGAACTGAAACAATTGGAAACCAATGAGAATAAAGACACTTCGATCCAAACCCTATGGGATACAGCAAAGGCGTTTCTAAGGGGGAAATACATAGACATCCAAGCCTCCATCAAAATTTTGAAAAATCCAGAATACAGCAGATGTCTCTACACCTTAAAGAACTGGAGAATCAACAAAAAAATCAAACCAACTCCACACATAAGAAGAGAAATCATCCAGATTAGAGCTGAGATCAATGAGGTAGAAACCAAAGATACAGTAGAACGTATCAATGAAACTAGAAGTTGTTTTTTTTTTTTTGAAAGAATCAATAAGATCAATAAGGCACTGGCCACACTAATCCAAAAGAAAAGAGAGAAAGCCCAAATTCACAAAATTATAAATGAAAACGGAGAGATCACAACTAACAAGGAGGAAGTAGAAACAATCATCAGAAGTTATTATCAATAGTTATATGCCAATAAGCTTAGCAACCTTGATGAAATGGAAGCATTCTTGGAAAATTATAAACTTCCAAAATTGAACCAGGAAGAGATCGACAACCTGAATCGACCGATATCTAGTAACGAGATATAAGCAGTGATCAAAAACCTCCCAAGAAACAAGAGCCCAAGACCTGATGGATTGCTTGGGGAATTCTACCAAACTTACAAAGAAGAATAACATCAATTCTCCTGAAGCTGTTTCAAAAAATTGAAGCAGAAGGAAAACATCCAGACTCTTTCTATGAAGCCAGAATTACCCTTATCCCCAAACCAGGCAAAGACCCTACCAAAATGGATAATTTCAGACCAATATCACTGATGAATATGGATGCTAAGATTCTCAACAAGATCCTTGCAAACAGGGTCAAAAAGAACATTAAAAAGATTATCTACCATGACCAGTGGGATTCATCCCTGGGCTACAAGGATGGTTCAACATTCATAAATCAATCAATGTCATTGAAAAAATTAATATGAGAAGAGAGAAGAACTACATGGTCCTCTCAATCAATGCAGAAAAAGGACTTGAAAAAATCCAGCATCCATTCGTGATTAAAACGCTGCAAAGTATAGAGATAGAGGGAACATTCCTGAACTTCATCATATCTATCTATGAAAGACCCACAGCAAATATCATCCTCAATGGGAAAAAGCTTGCAGCCTTCCCATTGAGATCAGGATCACGACAAGGATGCCCACTCTCACCAGTCTTGTTCAACATAGTATTAGAAGTCCTAGCAACAGCAATCAGACAACAAAGAAAAATAAAAGGTATCCAAATTGGCACTGAAGAAGTCAACTCTCTCTCTCTTTGCAGATGACATGATTCTTTATATGGAAAACCCAAAAGACTCCACCCCCAAACTACTAGAACTCATACAACATGCCCTCAGCGAGAAAGGGCCCTGGGCCATGGACAGCAGGTCGGTCCACAGGGCTGCCCTACGCCGGCCAATTCTGACGAGCGTTCTGCCCAAACCAATCCTGGTTTGGGCAGAACGCTCGTGAGAATTGGCCGGAAAACGCCCGGCGAAGTCATTCGGGCGCCGCACGTCTGCTGGGCCGCCCCCCCCCCCGGTGCCTTGAAGGGCATTGTGAGTGTCCGCACCGGATCGCCGCCAGGAGGCACTCCACAAGATGGAATGCAGCGAGGACAACGCCCGTGGATCCTCGACCTGCGGGGGTCCCATCCCTGGCACTCTACCATGGGGCCAGGCGCATCACGAAGTCCGGTCTGCAACGCTCGCCTCCTTCCCCAAACTTCTGCTTCCGGGGTCCTGTCCCTCATGGCCTCCATATTGGAAACCCGTAGTCCCGTACCCACGCATCGACCAACCACGAAGTCAGCATCGGCACCTCCTGGTGCTTCGGACAACCCTCAGAGTGAGATAAACCTGTTCACCAAAATGAGGTCATGCCCATCCTTTGCCGCCCCATCTACCCGAAAGTCGGAGGCGCACACCAGTCCACCACCCGTCCTTCAACTCTGCTCCGGGAACGCTCCACTGCGTCGGCGTACCAGGGTGGGCCGCGTCTTTTCCGTGCCATTTCTGGGCGGCAGCAACATGCCCTGGGCGAGAAAGGGCCCTGGGCCATGGAGAGCAGGGCGGTCCGCAGAGCTGCCCTACACCGGCCAATTCTCACGAGCGTTGCCCAAACCAATCCTGGTTTGGGCAGAACGCTCGTGAGAATTGGCCGGAAAACGCCCGGCGCAGTCATTCGGCGCTGCACGTCTGCTGGGCCGCCCCCCCCGGGGCCTTGAAGGGCATTGTGAGTGTCCGCAACCGATCACCGCCAGGAGGCAATCCACAAGATGGAATGCAGCGAGGACAAAGCCCGTGGATCCTCGACCTGCGGGGGTCCCATCCCTGGCGCTCTACCATGAGGCCAGGCCCATCACAAAGTCCGATTTGCAACGCTCACCTGCCTCCCCAACCTTCTGCTTCCGGGGTCCTGTCCCTCATGGCCTCCAGGTCGGAAACCCTTAGTCCCGCAGCCACGCATCTCCCAACCACGCAGTCTCCATCGGGCATCCTGGTGCTTCGGATATCCCTCAGAGTGAGATAAACCTGTATGACCAAAATGAGGTCATCCCCATCCTTTGCCGACCCATCTACCTGAAAGACGGAGGCGCACACCAGTCCACCACCCATCCTTCAACTCTGATCCGGGAACGCTCCACTGCGCCGGCGTAACCGGGTGGGCCGTGTCTTTTCCGTGCCATTTCTGGGCGGTAGCAACAAGCCCTCAGCGAGAAAGGGCCCTGGGCCATGGAGAGCATGTCGGTCCACAGGGCTGCCCTACGCCGGCCAATTCTCACGAGCGTTCTGCCCAAACCAATCCTGGTTTGGGCAGAACGCTCGTGAGAATTGGCCGGAAAACGCCCGGCGCAGTCATTCGGGCGCTGCACGTCTGCTGGGCCTCCCACCCCCGGGGCCTTGAAGGGCATTGTGAGTGTCCGCAACCGATCACCGCCAGGAGGCAATCCACAAGATGGAATGCAGCGAGGACAACGCCCGTGGATCCACGAACGGCGGGGGTCCCATCCCTGGCGCTGTACCATGGGGCCAGGCCCATCACGACGTCCGGTCTGCAACGCTCGCCTCCTTCCCCAAACTTCTGCTTCCGGGGTCCTGTCCCTCATGGCCTCCATATCGGAAACCCTTAGTCCTGTACCCACGCTTCTCCCAACCACGCAGTCTGCATCGGCGCCTCCTGGTGCTTCGGACAACCCTCAAAGTGAGATAAACCTGTTCACCAAAATGAGGTCATCCCCATCCTTTGACGCCCCATCTACCCGAAAGTCGGTGCGCACACAAGTCCACCACCTGTCCTTCAACTCTGCTCCGGGAACGCCCCACTGAGCCGGCGTACCAGGGTGGGCCGCGTCTTTTCCGTGCCATTTCTGGGCGCCAGCAACCTGCCCTGGTCTAGAAAGGGCCCTGGGCCATGGAGAGCAGGGCGGCCCGCAGGGCTGCCCTACGCCGGCCAATTCTCACGAGCGTTCTGCCCAAACCATTGGTTTGGGCAGAACGCTCGTGAGAATTGGCCGGAAAACGCCGGGCGAAGTCATTCGGGCGCTGCACGTCTACTGGGCCGACCCCCCCGGGGCCTTGAAGGGCATTGTGAGTGTCCGCAACCGATCGCCGCCAGGAGGCAATCCACAAGATGGAATGCAGCGAGGTCAACGCCCGTGGATCCTCGACCTGCGGGGGTCCCATCCCAGGCGCTCTACCATAGGGCCAGGCCCATCACGAAGTCTGGTTTGAGCGCTCACCTGCCTCCCAAACCTTCTGCTTCCGGGGTCCTGTCCATCATGGCCTCCATATCGGAAACCCTTAGTCCCGCAGCACGCATCTCCCAACCACGTAATCTGCATCGGCATCCCCTGGTGCTTCGGACAACCCTCAGAGTGAGATAAACCTGTTCACCAAAATGAGGTCATCCCCATCCTTTGCCGCCCCATCTACCTGAAAGACGGAGGCGCACACCAGTCCACCACCCGTCCTTCAACTCTGATCTGGGAACATTCCACTGCGCCGGCGTGCCCAGTTGGGCCGCGTCTTTTCCGTGCCATTTCTGGGCGGCAGCAATATGCCCTGGGCGAGAAAGGGCCCTGGGACATGGAGAGCAGGGCGGTCCGCAGAGCTGCCGTACACAGGCCAATTCTCACGAGCGTTCTGCCCAAACCAATCCTGGTTTGGGCAGAACGCTCGTGAGAATTGGCCGGAAAACCCCCGGCGAAGTCATTCGGGCGCTGCACGTCTGCTGGGCCGCCCCCCCCCCCCGGGGCCTTGAAGGGCATTGTGAGTGTCCGCACCGGATCGCCACCAGGGGGCACACCACAAGAGGGAATGCACCGAGGACGACGCCCGTGGATCCTCGACCTGCGGGGGTCACATCCCTGGCGGTCTACCATGGGGCCAGGCCCATCACAAAGTCCGGTCTGGAACGCTCGCCTGCTTCCCCAACCTTCTGCTTCCGGGGTCCTGTCCCTCATGTCCTCCATATCGGAAACCCTTAGTCCCGCAGCCACGCATCTCCCAACCACGCAGTCTCCATCGGCGCCTCCTGGTGCTTCAGACAACGCTCAGAGTGTGATAAACCTGTATGACCAAAATGAGGTCATCCCCATCCTTGGCCGCCCGATCTACCCGAAAGACGGAGGCGCACACCAGGCCACCACCCGTCCTTCAACTCTGCTCCGGGAACGCTCCACTGCGCCGGCGTGCCCGGGTGGGCCGCTTTTTTCCGTGCCATTTCTGGGCGGCAGCAACAAGCCCTGGGCGAGAAAGGGCCCTGGGCCATGGAGAGCAGGGCTGTCCGCAGGGCTGCCCTACGCCGGCCAATACTCACGAGCGTTCTGCCCAAACCAATCCTGGTTTGGGCAGAACGCTCGTGAGAATTAGCCGGAAAACGCCCGGCGAAGTCATTCGGGCGCTGCACGTCTGCTGGGCCGACCCCCCCGGCGTCTTGAAGGACATTGTGATTTTCCGCAACCGATCGCCGCCAGGAGGCAATCCACAAGATGGAATGCAGCGAGGACAACGCCCGTGGATCCACGACCTGCGGGGATCCCATTCCTGGCGCTCTACCATGAGGGCAGGCCCATCACGAAGTCCGATTTGCAACGCTCTCCTGCTTCCCCAACCTTCTTCTTCCGGGGTCCTGTCCCTCATGGCTTCCATATCGGAAACCCTTAGTCCCGCAACCACGCATCTCCCAACCACGCAGTCTGCATCGGCGTCCCCTGGTGCTTCGGACAACCATCAGAGTGAGATAAACCTGTTCACCAAAATGAGGTCATCCACATCCTTGGCCGCCCCATCTACCTGAAAGACGGAGGCGCACACCAGTCCACCACCCGTCCTTCAACTCTGATCCGGGGACGCTCCACTGCGCCGGCGTGCCTAGTTGGGCCGCGTCTTTTCCGTGCCATTTCTGGGCCGCAGCAATATGCCCTGGGCGAGAAAGGGCCCTGGGACATGGAGAGCAGGGTGGTCCGTAGAGCTGCCCTACGCCGGCCAATTCTCACGAACGTTCTGCCCAAACCAATCCTGGTTTGGGCAGAACGCTCGTGAGAATTGGCCGGAAAACGCCCGGCGAAGTCATTCGGGCGCTGCACGTCTGCTGGGCCGACCCCCCCGGGGCCTTGAAGGGCATTGTGAGTGTCCGCAACCGATCACCGCCAGGAGGCAATCCACAAGATGGAATGCAGCGAGGACAACGCCCGTGGATCCTCGACCTGCGGGGGTCCCATCCCTGGCGCTCTACCATAGGGCCAGGCCCATCACGAAGTCCGGTTTGGAACGCTCACCTGCCTCCCCAACCTTCTGCTTCCGGGGTCCTGTCCCTCATGGCCTCCATATTGGAAACCCTTAGTCCCGCAGCCACGCATCTCCCAACCACGCAGTCTCCATCGGCGCCTCCTGGTGCTTCAGACAACGCTCAGAGTGTGATAAACCTGTGTGACCAAAATGAGGTCATCCCCATCCTTGACCGCCCGATCTACCCGAAAGACGGAGGCGCACACCAGGCCACCACCCGTCCTTCAACTCTGCTCCGGGAACGTTCCACTGCGCCGGCATGCCCAGGTGGGCCGCTTCTTTTCCGTGCCATTTCGGGGCGGCAGCAACAAGCCCTGGGCGAGAACGGGCCCTGGCCATGGAGAGCAGGGCTGTCCGCAGGGCTGCCCTACGCCGGCCAATTCTCACGAGCGTTCTGCCCAAACCAATCCTGATTTGGGCAGAACGCTCGTGAGAATTGGCCGGAAAACGCCCGGCGAAGTCATTCGGGCGCTGCACGTCTGCTGGGCCGACCCCCCCGGGGCCTTGAAGGGCATTGTGAGTGTCCGCAACCGATCACCGCCAGGAGGCAATCCACAAGATGGAATGCAGCGAGGACAACGCCCGTGGATCCTCGACCTGCGGGGGTCCCATCCCTGGCGCTCTACCATAGGGCCAGGCCCATCACGAAGTCCGGTTTGGAACGCTCACCTGCCTCCCCAACCTTCTGCTTCCGGGGTCCTGTCCCTCATGGCCTCCATATTGGAAACCCTTAGTCCCGCAGCCACGCATCTCCCAACCACGCAGTCTCCATCGGCGCCTCCTGGTGCTTCAGACAACGCTCAGAGTGTGATAAACCTGTGTGACCAAAATGAGGTCATCCCCATCCTTGACCGCCCGATCTACCCGAAAGACGGAGGCGCACACCAGGCCACCACCCGTCCTTCAACTCTGCTCCGGGAACGTTCCACTGCGCCGGCGTGCCCAGGTGGGCCGCTTCTTTTCCGTGCCATTTCGGGGCGGCAGCAACAAGCCCTGGGCGAGAAAGGGCCCTGGCCATGGAGAGCAGGGCTGTCCGCAGGGCTGCCCTACGCCGGCCAATTCTCACGAGCGTTCTGCCCAAACCAATCCTGATTTGGGCAGAACGCTCGTGAGAATTGGCCGGAAAACGCCCGGCGAAGTCATTCGGGCGCTGCACGTCTGCTGGGCCGACCCCCCCGGGGCCTTGAAGGGCATTGTGAGTGTCCGCAACCGATCACCGCCAGGAGGCAATCCACAAGATGGAATGCAGCGAGGACAACGCCCGTGGATCCTCGACCTGCGGGGGTCCCATCCCTGGCGCTCTACCATAGGGCCTGGCCCATCACGAAGTCCGGTTTGGAACGCTCACCTGCCTCCCCAACCTTCTGCTTCCGGGGTCCTGTCCCTCATGGCCTCCATATTGGAAACCCTTAGTCCCGCAGCCACGCATCTCCCAACCACGCAGTCTGCATCGGCGTCCCCTGGTGCTTCGGACAACCCTCAGAGTGAGATAAACCTGTTCACCAAAATGAGGTCATCCCCATCCTTTGCCGCCCCATCAACCTGAAAGACGGAGGCGCACACCAGTCCACCACCCGTCCTTCAACTCTGAGCCGGGAACACTCCACTGCGCCGGCGTGCCCAGTTGGGCCGCTTCTTTTCCGTGCCATTTCTGGGCGGCAGCAACAAGCCCAGGGCGAGAAAGGGCCCTGGGCGATAAAGGGCCCTGGGCCATGGAGAGCAGGGCTGTCCGCAGGGCTGACCTACGCCGGCCAATTCTCACGAGCGTTCTGCCCAAACCAATCCTGGTTTGGGCAGAACGCTCGTGAGAATTGGCCGGAAAACGCCTGGCGAAGTCATTCGGGCGCTGCACGTCTGCTGGGCCGCCCCACCCCGGGGCCTTGAAGGGCATTGTGAGTGTCCGCACCGGATCGCCGCCAGGAGGCACGCCACAAGATGGAATGCAGCGAGGACAACGCCCGTGGATCCTCGACCTGTGGGGGTCCCATCCCTGGCGGTCTACCATGGGGGCTGGCCCATCACAAATTCCGGTCTGGAACGCTCGCCTGCTTCCCCAACCTTCCGCTTCCGGGGTCCTGTCCCTCATGGCCTCCATATTGGAAACCCTTAGTCCCGCAGCCACGCATCTCCCAACCACGCAGTCTCCATCGGCGCCTCCTGGTGCTTCAGACAACGGTCAGAGTGTGATAAACCTGTATGACCAAAATGAGGTCATCCCCATCCTTGACCGCCCGATCTACCCGAAAGACGGAGGCGCACACCAGGCCACCACCCGTCCTTCAACTCTGCTCCGGGAACGCTCCACTGCGCCGGCGTGCCCAGGTGGGCCGCTTCTTTTCCGTGCCATTTCGGGGCGGCAGCAACAAGCCCTGGGCGAAAAAGGGCCCTGGGCCATGGAGAGCAGGGCTGTCCGCAGGGCTGCCCTACGCCGGCCAATTCTCACGAGCGTTCTGCCAAAACCAATCCTGGTTTGGGCAGAACGCTCGTGAGAATTGGCCGGAAAACGCCCGGCGAAGTCATTCGGGCGCTGCACGTCTGCTGGGCCGACCCCCCCGGGGCCTTGAAGGGCATTGTGAGTGTCCGCAACCGATCACCGCCAGGAGGCAATCCACAAGATGGAATGCAGCGAGGACAACGCCCGTGGATCCTCGACCTGCGGGGGTCCCATCCCTGGCGCTCTACCATAGGGCCAGGCCCATCACGAAGTCCGGTTTGGAACGCTCACCTGCCTCCCCAACCTTCTGCTTCCGGGGTCCTGTCCCTCATGGCCTCCATATTGGAAACCCTTAGTCCCGCAGCCACGCATCTCCCAACCACGCAGTCTGCATCGGCGTCCCCTGGTGCTTCGGACAACCCTCAGAGTGAGATAAACCTGTTCACCAAAATGAGGTCATCCCCATCCTTTGCCGCCCCATCTACCTGAAAGACGGAGGCGCACACCAGTCCACCACCCGTCCTTCAACTCTGAGCCGGGAACACTCCACTGCGCCGGCGTGCCCAGTTGGGCAGCTTCTTTTCCGTGCCATTTCTGGCGGCAGCAACAAGCCCTGGGCGAGAAAGGGCCCTGGGCGATAAAGGGCCCTGGGCCATGGAGAGCAGGGCTGTCCGCAGGGCTGACCTACGCCGGCCAATTCTCACGAGCGTTCTGCCCAAACCAATCCTGGTTTGGGCAGAACGCTCGTGAGAATTGGCCGGAAAACGCCTGGCGAAGTCATTCGGGCGCTGCACGTCTGCTGGGCCGCCCCACCCCGGGGCCTTGAAGGGCATTGTGAGTGTCCGCACCGGATCGCCGCCAGGAGGCACTCCACAAGATGGAATGCAGCGAGGACAACGCCCGTGGATCCTCGACCTGCGGGGGTCCCATCCCTGGCGGTCTACCATGGGGCCTGGCCCATCACAAAGTCCGGTCTGGAACGCTCGCCTGCTTCCCCAACCTTCCGCTTCCGGGGTCCTGTCCCTCATGGCCTCCACATTGGAAACACTTAGTCCTGCAGCCACGCATCTCCCAACCACGCAGTCTCCATCGGCGCCTCCTGGTGCTTCAGACAACGCTCAGAGTGTGATAAACCTGTATGACCAAAATGAGGTCATCCCCATCCTTGACCGCCCGATCTACCCGAAAGACGGTGGCGCACACCAGGCCACCACCCGTCCTTCAACTCTGCTCCGGGAACGCTCCACTGCGCCGGCGTGCCCAGGTGGGCCGCTTCTTTTCCGTGCCATTTCGGGGCGGCAGCAACAAGCCCTGGGCGAGAAAGGGCCCTGGGCCATGGAGAGCAGGGCTGTCCGCAGGGCTGCCCTACGCAGGCCAATTCTCACGAGCGTTCTGCCCAAACCAATCCTGGTTTGGGCAGAACGCTCGTGAGAATTGGCGGGAAAACGCCTGGCGAAGTCATTCGGGCGCTGCACATCTGCTGGGCCGCCCCACCCCGGGGCCTTGAAGGGCATTGTGAGTGTCCGCACCGGATCGCCGCCAGGAGGCACTCCACAAGATGGAATGCAGCGAGGACAACGCCCGTGGATCCTCGACCTGCGGGGGTCCCATCCCTGGCGGTCTACCATGGGGCCTGGCCCATCACAAAGTCCGGTCTGGAACGCTCGCCTGCTTCCCCAACCTTCCGCTTCCGGGGTCCTGTCCCTCATGGCCTCCATATTGGAAACCCTTAGTCCCGCAGCCACGCATCTCCCAACCACGCAGGCTCCATCGGCGCCTCCTGGTGCTTCAGACAACGCTCAGAGTGTGATAAACCTGTATGACCAAAATGAGGTCATCCCCATCCTTGACCGCCCGATCTACACGAAAGACGGAGGCGCACACCAGGCCACCACCCGTCCTTCAACTCTGCTCCGGGAACGCTCCACTGCGCCGGCGTGCCCAGGTGGGCCGCTCCTTTTCCGTGCCATTTCGGGGCGGCAGCAACAAGCCCTGGGCGAGAAAGGGCCCTGGGCCATGGAGAGCAGGGCTGTCCGCAGGGATGCCCTACGCCGGCCAATTCTCACGAGCGTTCTGCCCAAACCAATCCTGGTTTGGGCAGAACGCTCGTGAGAATTGGCCGGAAAACGCCCGGCGAAGTCATTCGGGCGCTGCACGTCTGCTGGGCCGACCCCCCCGGGGCCTTGAAGGGCATTGTGAGTGTCCGCAACCGATCACCGCCAGGAGGCAATCCACAAGATGGAATGCAGCGAGGACAACGCCCGTGGATCCTCGACCTGCGGGGGTCCCATCCCTGGCGCTCTACCATAGGGCCAGGCCCATCACGAAGTCCGGTTTGGAACGCTCACCTGCCTCCCCAACCTTCTGCTTCCGGGGTCCTGTCCCTCATGGCCTCCATATTGGAAACCCTTAGTCCCGCAGCCACGATCTCCCAACCACGCAGTCTGCATCGGCGTCCCCTGGTGCTTCGGACAACCCTCAGAGTGAGATAAACCTGTTCACCAAAATGAGGTCATCCCCATCCTTTGCCGCCCCATCTACCTGAAAGACGGAGGCGCACACCAGTCCACCACCCGTCCTTCAACTCTGAGCCGGGAACACTCCACTGCGCCGGCGTGCCCAGTTGGGCCGCTTCTTTTCCGTGCCATTTCTGGGCGGCAGCAACAAGCCCTGGGCGAGAAAGGGCCCTGGGCGATAAAGGGCCCTGGGCCATGGAGAGCAGGGCTGTCCGCAGAGCTGACCTACGCCGGCCAATTCTCACGAGCGTTCTGCCCAAACCAATCCTGGTTTGGGCAGAACGCTCGTGAGAATTGGCCGGAGAACGCCTGGCGAAGTCATTCGGGCGCTGCACGTCTGCTGGGCCGCCCCACCCCGGGGCCTTGAAGGGCATTGTGAGTGTCCGCACCGGATCGCCGCCAGGAGGCACTCCACAAGATGGAATGCAGCGAGGACAACGCCCGTGGATCCTCGACCTGCGGGGGTCCCATCCCTGGCGGTCTACCATGGGGCCTGGCCCATCACAAAGTCCGGTCTGGAACGCTCGCCTGCTTCCCCAACCTTCGCTTCCGGGGTCCTGTCCCTCATGGCCTCCATATTGGAAACCCTTAGTCCCGCAGCCACGCATCTCCCAACCACGCAGTCTCCATCGGCGCCTCCTGGTGCTTCAGACAACGCTCAGAGTGTGATAAACCTGTATGACCAAAATGAGGTCATCCCCATCCTTGACCGCCCGATCTACCCGAAAGACGGAGGCGCACACCAGGCCACCACCCGTCCTTCAACTCTGCTCCGGGAACGCTCCACTGCGCCGGCGTGCCCAGGTGGGCCGCTTCTTTTCCGTGCCATTTCGGGGCGGCAGCAACAAGCCCTGGGCGAGAAAGTGCCCTGGGCCATGGAGAGCAGGGCTGTCCGCAGGGATGCCCTACGCCGGCCAATTCTCACGAGCGTTCTGCCCAAACCAATCCTGGTTTGGGCAGAACGCTCGTGATAATTGGCCGGAAAACGCCCGGCGAAATCATTCGGGCGCTGCACGTCTGCTGGGCCGACCCCCCCGGGGCCTTGAAGGGCATTGTGAGTGTCCGCAACCGATCACCGCCAGGAGGCAATCCACAAGATGGAATGCAGCGAGGACAACGCCCGTGGATCCTCGACCTGCGGGGGTCCCATCCCTGGCGCTCTACCATAGGGCCAGGCCCATCACGAAGTCCGGTTTGGAACGCTCACCTGCCTCCCCAACCTTCTGCTTCCGGGGTCCTGTCCCTCATGGCCTCCATATTGGAAACCCTTAGTCCCGCAGCCACGCATCTCCCAACCACGCAGTCTGCATCGGCGTCCCCTGGTGCTTCGGACAACCCTCAGAGTGAGATAAACCTGTTCACCAAAATGAGGTCATCCCCATCCTTTGCCGCCCCATCTACCTGAAAGACGGAGGCGCACACCAGTCCACCACCCGTCCTTCAACTCTGAGCCGGGAACACTCCACTGCGTCGGCGTGCCCAGTTGGGCCGCTTCTTTTCCGTGCCATTTCTGGGCGGCAGCAACAAGCCCTGGGCGAGAAAGGGCCCTGGGCGATAAAGGGCCCTGGGCCATGGAGAGCAGGGCTGTCCGCAGGGCTGACCTACGCCGGCCAATTCTCACGAGCGTTCTGCCCAAACCAATCCTGGTTTGGGCAGAACGCTCGTGAGAATTGGCCGGAAAACGCCTGGCGAAGTCATTCGGGCGCTGCACGTCTGCTGGGCCGCCCCACCCCGGGGTCTTGAAGGGCATTGTGAGTGTCCGCACCGGATCGCCGCCAGGAGGCACTCCACAAGATGGAATGCAGCGAGGACAACGCCCGTGGATCCTCGACCTGCGGGGGTCCCATCCCTGGCGGTCTACCATGGGGCCTGGCCCATCACAAAGTCCGGTCTGGAACGCTCGCCTGCTTCCCCAACCTTCCGCTTCCGGGGTCCTGTCCCTCATGGCCTCCATATTGGAAACCCTTAGTCCCGCAGCCACGCATCTCCCAACCACGCAGTCTCCATCGGCGCCTCCTGGTGCTTCAGACAACGCTCAGAGTGTGATAAACCTGTATGACCAAAATGAGGTCATCCCCATCCTTGACCGCCCGATCTACACGAAAGACGGGGGCGCACACCAGGCCACCACCCGTCCTGCAACTCTGCTCCGGGAACGCTCCACTGCGCCGGCGTGCCCAGGTGGGCCGCTTCTTTTCCGTGCCATTTCGGGGCGGCAGCAACAAGCCCTGGGCGAGAAAGGGCCCTGGGCCATGGAGAGCAGGGCTGTCCGCAGGGCTGCCCTACGCCGGCCAATTCTCACGAGCGTTCTGCCCAAACCAATCCTGGTTTGGGCAGAACGCTCGTGAGAATTGGCCGGAAAACTCCCGGCGAAGTCATTCGGGCGCTGCACGTCTGCTGGGCCGACCCCCCCGGGGCCTTGAAGGGCATTGTGAGTGTCCGCAACCGATCACCGCCAGGAGGCAATCCACAAAATGGAATGCAGCGAGGACAACGCCCGTGGATCCTCGACCTGCGGGGGTCCCATCCCTGGCGCTCTACCATAGGGCCAGGCCCATCACGAAGTCCGGTTTGGAACGCTCACCTGCCTCCCCAACCTTCTGCTTCCGGGGTCCTGTCCCTCATGGCCTCCATATTGGAAACCCTTAGTCCCGCAGCCACACATCTCCCAACCACGCAGTCTGCATCGGCGTCCCCTGGTGCTTCGGACAACCCTCAGAGTGAGATAAACCTGTTCACCAAAATGAAGTCATCCCCATCCTTTGCCGCCCCATCTACCTGAAAGACGGACGCGCACACCAGTCCACCACCCGTCCTTCAACTCTGAGCCGGGAACACTCCACTGCGCCGGCGTGCCCAGTTGGGCCGCTTCTTTTCCGTGCCATTTCTAGGCGGCAGCAACAAGCCCTGGGCGAGAAAGGGCCCTGGGCGATAAAGGGCCCTTGGCCATGGAGAGCAGGGCTGTCCGCAGGGCTGACCTACGCCGGCCAATTATCACGAGCGTTCTGCCCAAACCAATCCTGGTTTGGGCAGAACGCTCGTGAGAATTGGCCGGAAAACGCCCGGCGAAGTCATTCGGGCGCTGCACGTCTGCTGGGCCGCCCCACCCCGGGGCCTTGAAGGGCATTGTGAGTGTCCGCACCGGATCGCCGCCAGGAGGCACTCCACAAGATGGAATGCAGCGAGGACAACGCCCGTGGATCCTCGACCTGCGGGGGTCCCATCCCTGGCGGTCTACCATGGGGCCTGGCCCATCACAAAGTCCGGGTTGGAACGCTCGCCTGCTTCCCCAACCTTCCGCTTCCGGGGTCCTGTCCCTCATGGCCTCCATATTGGAAACCCTTAGTCCCGCAGCCACGCATCTCCCAACCACGCAGTCTCCATCGGCGCCTCCTGGTGCTTCAGACAACGCTCAGAGTGTGATAAACCTGTATGACCAAAATGAGGTCATCCCCATCCTTGGCCGCCCGATCTACCCGAAAGACGGAGGCGCACACCAGGCCACCACCCGTCCTTCAACTCTGCTCCAGGAACGCTCCACTGCGCCGGCGTGCCCAGGTGGGCCGCTCCTTTTCCGTGCCATTTCGGGGCGGCAGCAACAAGCCCTGGGAGAGAAAGGGCCCTGGGCCATGGAGAGCAGGGCTGTCCGCAGGGCTGCCCTACGCAGGCCAATTCTCACGAGCGTTCTGCCCAAACCAATCCTGGTTTGGGCAGAACGCTCGTGAGAATTGGCCGGAAAACGCCCGGCGAAGTCATTCGGGCGCTGCACGTCTGCTGGGCCGACCCCCCCGGGGCCTTGAAGGGCATTGTGAGTGTCCGCAACCGATCACCGCCAGGAGGCAATCCACAAGATGGAATGCAGCGAGGACAACGCCCGTGGATCCTCGACCTGCGGGGGTCCCATCCCTGGCGCTCTACCATAGGGCCAGGCCCATCACGAAGTCCGGTTTGGAACGCTCACCTGCCTCCCCAACCTTCTGCTTCCGGGGTCCTGTCCCTCATGGCCTCCATATTGGAAACCCTTAGTCCCGCAGCCACGATCTCCCAACCACGCAGTCTGCATCGGCGTCCCCTGGTGCTTCGGACAACCCTCAGAGTGAGATAAACCTGTTCACCAAAATGAGGTCATCCCCATCCTTTGCCGCCCCATCTACCTGAAAGACGGAGGCGCACACCAGTCCACCACCCGTCCTTCAACTCTGAGCCGGGAACACTCCACTGCGCCGGCGTGCCCAGTTGGGCCGCTTCTTTTCCGTGCCATTTCTGGGCGGCAGCAACAAGCCCTGGGCGAGAAAGGGCCCTGGGCGATAAAGGGCCCTGGGCCATGGAGAGCAGGGCTGTCCGCAGAGCTGACCTACGCCGGCCAATTCTCACGAGCGTTCTGCCCAAACCAATCCTGGTTTGGGCAGAACGCTCGTGAGAATTGGCCGGAGAACGCCTGGCGAAGTCATTCGGGCGCTGCACGTCTGCTGGGCCGCCCCACCCCGGGGCCTTGAAGGGCATTGTGAGTGTCCGCACCGGATCGCCGCCAGGAGGCACTCCACAAGATGGAATGCAGCGAGGACAACGCCCGTGGATCCTCGACCTGCGGGGGTCCCATCCCTGGCGGTCTACCATGGGGCCTGGCCCATCACAAAGTCCGGTCTGGAACGCTCGCCTGCTTCCCCAACCTTCGCTTCCGGGGTCCTGTCCCTCATGGCCTCCATATTGGAAACCCTTAGTCCCGCAGCCACGCATCTCCCAACCACGCAGTCTCCATCGGCGCCTCCTGGTGCTTCAGACAACGCTCAGAGTGTGATAAACCTGTATGACCAAAATGAGGTCATCCCCATCCTTGACCGCCCGATCTACCCGAAAGACGGAGGCGCACACCAGGCCACCACCCGTCCTTCAACTCTGCTCCGGGAACGCTCCACTGCGCCGGCGTGCCCAGGTGGGCCGCTTCTTTTCCGTGCCATTTCGGGGCGGCAGCAACAAGCCCTGGGCGAGAAAGGGCCCTGGGCCATGGAGAGCAGGGCTGTCCGCAGGGATGCCCTACGCCGGCCAATTCTCACGAGCGTTCTGCCCAAACCAATCCTGGTTTGGGCAGAACGCTCGTGATAATTGGCCGGAAAACGCCCGGCGAAATCATTCGGGCGCTGCACGTCTGCTGGGCCGACCCCCCCGGGGCCTTGAAGGGCATTGTGAGTGTCCGCAACCGATCACCGCCAGGAGGCAATCCACAAGATGGAATGCAGCGAGGACAACGCCCGTGGATCCTCGACCTGCGGGGGTCCCATCCCTGGCGCTCTACCATAGGGCCAGGCCCATCACGAAGTCCGGTTTGGAACGCTCACCTGCCTCCCCAACCTTCTGCTTCCGGGGTCCTGTCCCTCATGGCCTCCATATTGGAAACCCTTAGTCCCGCAGCCACGCATCTCCCAACCACGCAGTCTGCATCGGCGTCCCCTGGTGCTTCGGACAACCCTCAGAGTGAGATAAACCTGTTCACCAAAATGAGGTCATCCCCATCCTTTGCCGCCCCATCTACCTGAAAGACGGAGGCGCACACCAGTCCACCACCCGTCCTTCAACTCTGAGCCGGGAACACTCCACTGCGTCGGCGTGCCCAGTTGGGCCGCTTCTTTTCCGTGCCATTTCTGGGCGGCAGCAACAAGCCCTGGGCGAGAAAGGGCCCTGGGCGATAAAGGGCCCTGGGCCATGGAGAGCAGGGCTGTCCGCAGGGCTGACCTACGCCGGCCAATTCTCACGAGCGTTCTGCCCAAACCAATCCTGGTTTGGGCAGAACGCTCGTGAGAATTGGCCGGAAAACGCCTGGCGAAGTCATTCGGGCGCTGCACGTCTGCTGGGCCGCCCCACCCCGGGGTCTTGAAGGGCATTGTGAGTGTCCGCACCGGATCGCCGCCAGGAGGCACTCCACAAGATGGAATGCAGCGAGGACAACGCCCGTGGATCCTCGACCTGCGGGGGTCCCATCCCTGGCGGTCTACCATGGGGCCTGGCCCATCACAAAGTCCGGTCTGGAACGCTCGCCTGCTTCCCCAACCTTCCGCTTCCGGGGTCCTGTCCCTCATGGCCTCCATATTGGAAACCCTTAGTCCCGCAGCCACGCATCTCCCAACCACGCAGTCTCCATCGGCGCCTCCTGGTGCTTCAGACAACGCTCAGAGTGTGATAAACCTGTATGACCAAAATGAGGTCATCCCCATCCTTGACCGCCCGATCTACACGAAAGACGGGGGCGCACACCAGGCCACCACCCGTCCTGCAACTCTGCTCCGGGAACGCTCCACTGCGCCGGCGTGCCCAGGTGGGCCGCTTCTTTTCCGTGCCATTTCGGGGCGGCAGCAACAAGCCCTGGGCGAGAAAGGGCCCTGGGCCATGGAGAGCAGGGCTGTCCGCAGGGCTGCCCTACGCCGGCCAATTCTCACGAGCGTTCTGCCCAAACCAATCCTGGTTTGGGCAGAACGCTCGTGAGAATTGGCCGGAAAACTCCCGGCGAAGTCATTCGGGCGCTGCACGTCTGCTGGGCCGACCCCCCCGGGGCCTTGAAGGGCATTGTGAGTGTCCGCAACCGATCACCGCCAGGAGGCAATCCACAAAATGGAATGCAGCGAGGACAACGCCCGTGGATCCTCGACCTGCGGGGGTCCCATCCCTGGCGCTCTACCATAGGGCCAGGCCCATCACGAAGTCCGGTTTGGAACGCTCACCTGCCTCCCCAACCTTCTGCTTCCGGGGTCCTGTCCCTCATGGCCTCCATATTGGAAACCCTTAGTCCCGCAGCCACACATCTCCCAACCACGCAGTCTGCATCGGCGTCCCCTGGTGCTTCGGACAACCCTCAGAGTGAGATAAACCTGTTCACCAAAATGAAGTCATCCCCATCCTTTGCCGCCCCATCTACCTGAAAGACGGACGCGCACACCAGTCCACCACCCGTCCTTCAACTCTGAGCCGGGAACACTCCACTGCGCCGGCGTGCCCAGTTGGGCCGCTTCTTTTCCGTGCCATTTCTAGGCGGCAGCAACAAGCCCTGGGCGAGAAAGGGCCCTGGGCGATAAAGGGCCCTTGGCCATGGAGAGCAGGGCTGTCCGCAGGGCTGACCTACGCCGGCCAATTATCACGAGCGTTCTGCCCAAACCAATCCTGGTTTGGGCAGAACGCTCGTGAGAATTGGCCGGAAAACGCCCGGCGAAGTCATTCGGGCGCTGCACGTCTGCTGGGCCGCCCCACCCCGGGGCCTTGAAGGGCATTGTGAGTGTCCGCACCGGATCGCCGCCAGGAGGCACTCCACAAGATGGAATGCAGCGAGGACAACGCCCGTGGATCCTCGACCTGCGGGGGTCCCATCCCTGGCGGTCTACCATGGGGCCTGGCCCATCACAAAGTCCGGGTTGGAACGCTCGCCTGCTTCCCCAACCTTCCGCTTCCGGGGTCCTGTCCCTCATGGCCTCCATATTGGAAACCCTTAGTCCCGCAGCCACGCATCTCCCAACCACGCAGTCTCCATCGGCGCCTCCTGGTGCTTCAGACAACGCTCAGAGTGTGATAAACCTGTATGACCAAAATGAGGTCATCCCCATCCTTGGCCGCCCGATCTACCCGAAAGACGGAGGCGCACACCAGGCCACCACCCGTCCTTCAACTCTGCTCCAGGAACGCTCCACTGCGCCGGCGTGCCCAGGTGGGCCGCTCCTTTTCCGTGCCATTTCGGGGCGGCAGCAACAAGCCCTGGGAGAGAAAGGGCCCTGGGCCATGGAGAGCAGGGCTGTCCGCAGGGCTGCCCTACGCAGGCCAATTCTCACGAGCGTTCTGCCCAAACCAATCCTGGTTTGGGCAGAACGCTCGTGAGAATTGGCCGGAAAACGCCCGGCGAAGTCATTCGGGCGCTGCACGTCTGCTGGGCCGACCCCCCCGGGGCCTTGAAGGGCATTGTGAGTGTCTGAAATGGATCACCGCCAGGAGGCAATCCACAAGATGGAATGCAGCGAGGACAACGCCCGTGGATCCTCGACCTGCGGGGGTCCCATCCCTGGCGCTCTACCATAGGGCCAGGCCCATCACGAAGTCCGGTTTGGAACGCTCACCTGCCTCCCCAACCTTCTGCTTCCGGGGTCCTGTCCCTCATGGCCTCCATATTGGAAACCCTTAGTCCCGCAGCCACGCATCTCCCAACCACGCAGTCTGCATCGGCGTCCCCTGGTGCTTCGGACAACCCTCAGAGTGAGATAAACCTGTTCACCAAAATGAGGTCATTCCCATCCTTTGCCGCCCCATCTACCTGAAAGACGGAGGCGCACACCAGTCCACCACCCGTCCTTCAACTCTGAGCCGGGAACACTCCACTGCGCCGGCGCGCCCAGTTGGGCCGCTTCTTTTCCGTGCCATTTCTGGGCGGCAGTAACAAGCCCTGGGCGAGAAAGGGCCCTGGGCGATAAAGGGCCCTGGGCCATGGAGAGCAGGGCTGTCCGCAGGGCTGACCTACGCCGGCCAATTCTCACGAGCGTTCTGCCCAAACCAGGATTGGTGAGAATTGGCCGGAGAACGCCTGGCGAAGTCATTCGGGCGCTGCACGTCTGCTGGGCCGCCCCACCCCTGGGCCTTGAAGGGCATTGTGAGTGTCCGCACCGGATCGCCGCCAGGAGGCACTCCACAAGATGGAATGCAGCGAGGACAACGCCCGTGGATCCTCGACCTGCGGGGGTCCCATTCCTGGCGGTCTACCATAGGGCCTGGCCCATCACAAAGTCCGGTCTGGAACGCTCACCTGCTTCCCCAACCTTCCGCTTCCGGGGTCCTGTCCCTCATGGCCTCCATATTGGAAACCCTTAGTCCCGCAGCCACGCATCTCCCAACCACGCAGTCTCCATCGGCGCCTCCTGGTGCTTCAGACAACGCTCAGAGTGTGATAAACCTGTATGACCAAAATGAGGTCATCCCCATCCTTGACCGCCCGATCTACCCGAAAGACGGAGGCGCACACCAGGCCACCACCTGTCCTTCAACTCTGCTCCGGGAACGCTACACTGCGCCGGCGTGTCCAGGTGGGCCGCTTCTTTTCCGTGCCATTTCGGGGAGGCAGCAACAAGCCCTGGGCGAGAAAGGGCCCTGGGCCATGGAGAGCAGGGCTGTCCGCAGGGCTGCCCTACGCCGGCCAATTCTCACGAGCGTTCTGCCCAAACCAATCCTGGTTTGGGCAGAACGCTCGTGAGAATTGGCCGGAAAACGCCCGGCGAAATCATTCGGGCGCTGCACGTCTGCTGGGCCGACCCCCCCGGGGCCTTGAAGGGCATTGTGAGTGTCCGCAACCGATCACCGCCAGGAGGCAATCCACAAGATGGAATGCAGCGAGGACAACGCCCGTGGATCCTCGACCTGCGGGGGTCCCATCGCTGGCGGTCTACCATGGGGCCTGGCCCATCACAAAGTCCGGTTTGGAACGCTCGCCTGCTTCCCCAACCTTCCGCTTCCGGGGTCCTGTCCCTCATGGCCTCCATATTGGAAACCCTTAGTCCCGCAGCCACGCATCTCCCAACCACGCAGTCTCCATCGGCGCCTCCTGGTGCTTCAGACAACGCTCAGAGTGTGATAAACCTGTATGACCAAAATGAGGTCATCCCCATCCTTGACCGCCCGATCTACCCGAAAGACGGAGGCGCACACCAGGCCACCACCCGTCCTTCAACTCTGCTCCGGGAACGCTCCACTGCGCCGGCGTGCCCAGGTGGGCCGCTCCTTTTCCGTGCCATTTCAGGGCGGCAGCAACAAGCCCTGGGCGAGAAAGGGCCCTGGGCCATGGAGAGCAGGGCTGTCCGCAGGGCTGCCCTACGCCGGCCAATTCTCACGAGCGTTCTGCCCAAACCAATCCTGGTTTGGGCAGAACGCTCGTGAGAATTGGCCGGAAAACGCCCGGCGAAGTCATTCGGGCGCTGCACGTCTGCTGGGCCGCCCCACCCCGGGGCCTTGAAGGGCATTGTGAGTGTCCGCACCGGATCGCCGCCAGGAGGCACTCCACAAGATGGAATGCAGCGAGGACAACGCCCGTGGATCCTCGACCTGCGGGGGTCCCATCCCTGGCGGTCTACCATAGGGCCTGGCCCATCACAAAGTCCGGTCTGGAACGCTCGCCTGCTTCCCCAACCTTCCGCTTCCGGGGTCCTGTCCCTCATGGCCTCCATATTGGAAACCCTTAGTCCCGCAGCCACGCATCTCCCAACCACGCAGTCTCCATCGGCGCCTCCTGGTGCTTCAGACAACGCTCAGAGTGTGATAAACCTGTATGACCAAAATGAGGTCATCCCCATCCTTGACCGCCCGATCTACCCGAAAGACGGAGGCGCACACCAGGCCACCACCCGTCCTTCAACTCTGCTCCGGGAACGCTACACTGCGCCGGCGTGCCCAGGTGGGCCGCTTCTTTTCCGTGCCATTTCGGGGCGGCAGCAACAAGCCCTGGGCGAGAAAGGGCCCTGGGCCATGGAGAGCAGGGCTGTCCGCAGGGCTGCCCTACGCCGGCCAATTCTCACGAGCGTTCTGCCCAAACCAATCCTGGTTTGGGCAGAACGCTCGTGAGAATTGGCCGGAAAACGCCCGGCGAAATCATTTGGGCGCTGCACGTCTGCTGGGCCGACCCCCCCGGGGCCTTGAAGGGCATTGTGAGTGTCCGCAACCGATCACCACAGGAGGCAATCCACAAGATGGAATGCAGCGAGGACAACGCCCGTGGATCCTCGACCTGCGGGGGTCCCATCCCTGGCGCTCTACCATAGGGCCAGGCCCATCACGAAGTCCGGTTTGGAATGCTCACCTGCCTCCCCAACTTTCTGCTTCCGGGGTCCTGTCCCTCATGGCCTCCATATTGGAAACCCTTAGTCCCACAGCCACGCATCTCCCAACCACGCAGTCTGCATCGGCGTCCCCTGGTGATTCGGACAACCCTCAGAGTGAGATAAACCTGTTCACCAAAATGAGGTCATCCCCATCGTTTGCCGCCCCATCTACCTGAAAGACGGAGGCGCACACCAGTCCACCACCCGTCCTTCAACTCTGAGCCGGGAACACTCCACTGCGCCGGCGTGCCCAGTTGGGCCGCATCTTTTCCGTGCCATTTCTGGGCGGCAGCAACAAGCCCTGGGCGAGAAAAGGCCCTGGGCGATAAAGGGCCCTGGGCCATGGAGAGCAGGGCTGTCCGCAGGGCTGACCTACGCCGGCCATTTCTCACGAGCGTTCTGCCCAAACCAATCCTGGTTTGGTCAGAACGCTAGTGAGAATTGGCCGGAAAACGCCCGGCGAAGTCATTCGGGCGCTGCACGTCTGCTGGGCCGCCCCACCCCGGGGCCTTGAAGGGCATTGTGAGTGTCCGCACCGGATCGCCGCCAGGAGGCACGCCACAAGATGGAATGCAGCGAGGACAACACCCGTGGATCCTCGACCTGCGGGGGTCCCATCCCTGGCGGTCTACCATGGGGCCTGGCCCATCACAAAGTCCGGTCTGGAACGCTCGCCTGCTTCCCCAACCTTCCGCTTCCGGGGTCCTGTCCCTCATGGCCTCCATATTGGAAACCCTTAGTCCCGCAGCCACGCATCTCCCAACCACGCAGTCTCCATCGGCGCCTCCTGGTGCTTCAGACAACGCTCAGAGTGTGATAAACCTGTATGACCAAAATGAGGTCATCCCCATCCTTGACCGCCCGATCTACACGAAAGACGGAGGCGCACACCAGGCCACCACCCGTCCTGCAACTCTGCTCCGGGAACGCTCCATGGCGCCGGCGTGCCCAGGTGGGCCGCTTCTTTTCCGTGCCATTTCGGGGCGGCAGCAACAAGCCCTGGGCGAGAAAGGGCCCTGGGCCATGGAGAGCAGGGCTGTCCGCAGGGCTGCCCTACGCCGGCCAATTCTCACGAGCGTTCTGCCCAAACCAATCCTGGTTTGGGCAGAACGCTCGTGAGAATTGGCCGGAAAACTCCCGGCGAAGTCATTCGGGCGCTGCACGTCTGCTGGGCCGACCCCCCCGGGGCCTTGAAGGGCATTGTGAGTGTCTGCAATGGATCACCGCCAGGAGGCAATCCACAAGATGGAATGCAGCGAGGACAACGCCCGTGGATCCTCGACCTGCGGGGGTCCCATCCCTGGCGCTCTACCATAGGGCCAGGCCCATCACGAAGTCCGGTTTGGAACGCTCACCTGCCTCCCCAACCTTCTGCTTCCGGGGTCCTGTCCCTCATGGCCTCCATATTGGAAACCCTTAGTCCCGCAGCCACGCATCTCCCAACCACGCAGTCTGCATCGGCGTCCCCTGGTGCTTCGGACCACCCTCAGAGTGAGATAAACCTGTTCACCAAAATGAGGTCATCCCCATCCTTTGCCGCCCCATCTACCTGAAAGACGGAGGCGCACACCAGTCCACCACCCGTCCTTCAACTCTGAGCCGGGAACACTCCACTGCGCCGGCCTGCCCAGTTGGGCCGCTTCTTTTCCGTGCCATTTCTGGGCGGCAGCAACAAGCCCTGGGCGAGAAAGGGCCCTGGGCGATAAAGGGCCCTGGGCCATGGAGAGCAGGGCTGTCCGCAGGGCTGACCTACGCCGGCCAATTCTCACGAGCGTTCTGCCCAAACCAATCCTGCTTTGGGCAGAACGCTCGTGAGAATTGGCCGGAAAACGCCCGGCGAAGTCATTCGGGCGCTGCACGTCTGCTGGGCCGACCCCCCCGGGGCCCTGCAGGGCATTGTGAGTGTCCGAAACCGATCACCGCCAGGAGGCACTCCACAAGATGGAATGCAGCGAGGACAACGCCCGTGGATCCTCGACCTGCGGGGGTCCCATCCCTGGCGGTCTACCATGGGGCCTGGCCCATCACAAAGTCCGGTCTGGAACGCTCGCCTGCTTCCCCAACCTTCCGCTTCCGGGGTCCTGTCCCTCATGGCCTCCATATTGGAAACCCTTAGTCCCGCAGCCACGCATCTCCCAACCACGCAGTCTCCATCGGCGCCTCCTGGTGCTTCAGACAACGCTCAGAGTGTGATAAACCTGTATGACCAAAATGAGGTCATCCCCATCCTTGACCGCCCGATCTACCCGAAAGACGGAGGCGCACACCAGGCCACCACCCGTCCTTCAACTCTGCTCCGGGAACGCTCCACTGCGCCGGTGTGCCAAGGTGGGCCGCTTCTTTTCCGTGCCATTTCGGGGCGGCAGCAACAAGCCCTGGGCGAGAAAGGGCCCTGGGCCATGGAGAGCAGGGCTGTCCGCAGGGCTGCCCTACGCCGGCCAATTCTCACGAGCGTTCTGCCCAAACCAATCCTGGTTTGGGCAGAACGCTCGTGAGAATTGGCCGGAAAACGCCCGGCGAAGTCATTCGGGCGCTGCACGTCTGCTGGGCCGACCCCCCCGGTGCCTTGAAGGGCATTGTGTGTGTCCGCAACCGATCACCGCCAGGAGGCAATCCACAAGATGGAATGCAGCGAGGACAACGCCCGTGGATCCTCGACCTGCGGGGGTCCCATCCCTGGCGCTCTACCATAGGGCCAGGCCCATCACGAAGTCCGGTTTGGAACGCTCACCTGCCTCCCCAACCTTCTGCTTCCGGGGTCCTGTCCCTCATGGCCTCCATATTGGAAACCCTTAGTCCCGCAGCCACGCATCTCCCAACCATGCAGTCTGCATCGGCGTCCCCTGGTGCTTCGGACAACCCTCAGAGTGAGATAAACCTGTTCACCAAAATGAGGTCATCCCCATCCTTTGCCGCCCCATCTACCTGAAAGACGGAGGCGCACACCAGTCCACCACCCGTCCTTCAACTCTGAGCCGGGAACACTCCATTGCGCCGGCGTGCCCAGTTGGGCCACTTCTTTTCCGTGCCAATTCTGGGCGGTAGCAACAAGCCCTGGGCGAGAAAGGGCCCTGGGCGATAAAGGGCCCTGGGCCATGGAGAGCAGGGCTGTCCGCAGGGCTGACCTACGCCGGCCAATTCTCACGAGCGTTCTGCCCAAACCAATCCTGGTTTGGGCAGAACGCTCGTGAGAATTGGCCGGAGAACGCCTGGCGAAGTCATTCGGGCGCTGCACATCTGTTGGGCCGCCCCACCCCGGGGCCTTGAAGGGCATTGTGAGTGTCCGCAACGGATCGCCGCCAGGAGGCACTCCACAAGATGGAATGCAGCGAGGACAACGCCCGTGGATCCTCGACTTGCGGGGGTCCCATCCCTGGCGGTCTATCATGGGGCCTGGCCCATCACAAAGTCCGGTCTGGAACGCTCGCCTGCTTCCCCAACCTTCTGCTTCCTGGGTCCTGTCCCTCATGGCCTCCATATTGGAAACCCTTAGTCCCGCAGCCACGCATCTCCCAACCACGCAGTCTCCATCGGCGCCTCCTGGTGCTTCAGACAACGCTCAGAGTGTGATAAACCTGTATGACCAAAATGAGGTCATCCCCATCCTTGACCGCCCGATCTACCCGAAAGACGGAGGCGCACACCAGGCCACCACCCGTCCTTCAACTCTGCTCCGGGAACGCTCCACTGCGCCGGTGTGCCAAGGTGGGCCGCTTCTTTTCCGTGCCATTTCGGGGCGGCAGCAACAAGCCCTGGGCGAGAAAGGGCCCTGGGCCATGGAGAGCAGGGCTGTCCGCAGGGCTGCCCTACGCCGGCCAATTCTCACGAACGTTCTGCCCAAACCAATCCTGGTTTGGGCAGAACACTCGTGAGAATTGGCCGGAAAACGCCCGGCGAATTCATTCGGGCGCTGCACGTCTGCTGGGCCGACCCCCCCGGGGCCTTGAAGGGCATTGTGAGTGTCCGCAACCGATCACCGCCAGGAGGCAATCCACAAGATGGAATGCAGCGAGGACAACGCCCGTGGATCCTCGACCTGCGGGGGACCCATCCCTGGCGCTCTACCATAGGGCCAGGCCCATCACGAAGTCCGGTTTGGGACGCTCACCTGCCTCCCCAACCTTCTGCTTCCGGGGTCCTGTCCCTCATGTCCTTCATATTGGAAACCCTTAGTCCCGCAGCCACGCATCTCCCAACCATGCAGTCTGCATCGGCGTCCCCTGGTGCTTCGGACAACCCTCAGAGTGAGATAAACCTGTTCACCAAAATGAGGTCATCCCCATCCTTTGCCGCCCCATCTACCTGAAAGACGGAGGCGCACACCAGTCCACCACCCGTCCTTCAACTCCTAGCCGGGAACACTCCACTGCGCCGGCGTGCCCAGTTGGGCCGCTTCTTTTCCGTGCCATTTCTGGGCGGCAGCACCAAGCCCTGGGCGAGAAGGGCCCTGGGCGATAAAGGGCCCTTGGCCATGGAGAGCAGGGCTGTCCGCAGGGCTGACCTACGCCGGCCAATTCTCACGAGCGTTCTGCCCAAACCAATCCTGGTTTGGGCAGAACGCTCGTGAGAATTGGCCGGAAAACGCCTGGCGAAGTCATTCGGGCGCTGCACGTCTGCTGGGCCGCCCCACCCCGGGGCCTTGAAGTGCATTGTGAGTGTCCGCACCGGATCGCCGCCAGGAGGCACTCCACAAGATGGAATGCAGCGAGGACAACGCCCGTGGATCCTCGACCTGCGGGGGTCCCATCACTGGCGGTCTACCATGGGGCCTGGCCCATCACAAATTCCGGTCTGGAACGCTCGCCTGCTTCCCCAACCTTCCGCTTCCAGGGTCCTGTCCCTCATGGCCTCCATATTGGAAACCCTTAGTCCCGCAGCCACGCATCTCCCAACCACGCAGTCTCCATTGGCGCCTCCTGGTGCTTCAGACAACGCTCAGAGTGTGATATACCTGTATGACCAAAATGAGGTCATCCCCATCCTTGACCGCCCGATCTACCCGAAAGACGGAGGCGCACACCAGGCCACCACCCATCCTTCAACTCTGCTCCGAGAACGCTACACTGCGCCGCGTGCCCAGGTGGGCCGCTTCTTTTCCGTGCCATTTCGGGGCGGCAGCAACAAGCCCTGGGCGAGAAAGGGCCCTGGGCCATGGAGAGCAGGGCTGTCCGCAGGGCTGCCCTACGCCGGCCAATTCTCACGAGCGTTCTGCCCAAACCAATCCTGGTTTGGGCAGAACGCTCGTGAGAATTGGCCGGAAAACGCCCGGCGAAGTCATTCGGGCGCTGCACGTCTGCTGGGCCGACCCCCCCGGGGCCTTGAAGGGCATTGTGAGTGTCCGCAACCGATCACCGCCAGGAGGCAATCCACAAGATGGAATGCAGCGAGGACAACGCCCGTGGATCCTCGACCTGCGGGGGTCCCATCCCTGGCGGTCTACCATGGGGCCTGGCCCATCACAAAGTCCGGTCTGGAACGCTCGCCTGCTTCCCCAACCTTCCGCTTCCGGGGTCCTGTCCCTCATGGCCTGCATATTGGAAACCCTTAGTCCCGCAGCCACGCATCTCCCAACCACGCAGTCTCCATCGGCGCCTCCTGGTGCTTCAGACAACGCTCAGAGTGTGATAAACCTGTATGACCAAAATGAGGTCATCCCCATCCTTGACCGCCCGATCTACCCGAAAGACGGAGGCGCACACCAGGCCACCACCCGTCCTTCAACTCTGCTCCGGGAACGCTCCACTGCGCCGGCGTGCCCAGGTGGGCCGTTTCTTTTCCGTGCCATTTCGGGGCGGCAGCAACAAGCCCTGGGCGAGAAAGGGCCCTGGGCCATGGAGAGCAGGGCTGTCCGCAGGGATGCCCTACGCCGGCCAATTCTCACGAGCGTTCTGCCCAAACCAATCCTGGTTTGGGCAGAACGCTCGTGAGAATTGGCCGGAAAACGCCCGGCGAAGTCATTCGGGCGCTGCACGTCTGCTGGGCCGACCCCCCCGGGGCCTTGAAGGGCATTGTGAGTGTCCGCAACCGATCACCGCCAGGAGGCAATCCACAAGATGGAATGCAGCGAGGACAACGCCCGTGGATCCTCGACCTGCGGGGGTCCCATCCCTGGCGCTCTACCATAGGGCCAGGCCCATCACGAAGTCCGGTTTGGAACGCTCACCTGCCTCCCCAACCTTCTGCTTCCGGGGTCCTGTCCCTCATGGCCTCCATATTGGAAACCCTTAGTCCCGCAGCCACGCATCTCCCAACCACGCAGTCTGCATCGGCGTCCCCTGGTGCTTCGGACAACCCTCAGAGTGAGATAAACCTGTTCACCAAAATGAGGTCATCCCCATCCTTTGCCGCCCCATCTACCTGAAAGACGGAGGCGCACACCAGTCCACCACCCGTCCTTCAACTCTGAGCCGGGAACACTCCACTGCGCCGGCGTGCCCAGTTGGGCCGCTTCTTTTCCGTGCCATTTCTGGGCGGCAGCAACAAGCCCTGGGCGAGAAAGGGCCCTGGGCGTTAAAGGGCCCTGGGCCATGGAGAGCAGGGCTGTCCGCAGGGCTGACCTACGCCGGCCAATTCTCACGAGCGTTCTGCCCAAACCAATCCTGGTTTGGGCAGAACGCTCGTGAGAATTGGCCGGAAAACGCCTGGCGAAGTCATTCGGGCGCTGCACGTCTGCTGGGCCGCCCCACCCCGGGGCCTTGAAGGGCATTGTGAGTGTCCGCACCGGATCGCCGCCAGGAGGCACTCCACAAGATGGAATGCAGCGAGGACAACGCCCGTGGATCCTCGACCTGCGGGGGTCCCATCCCTGGCGGTCTACCATGGGGCCTGGCCCATCACAAAGTCCGGTCTGGAACGCTCGCCTGCTTCCCCAACCTTCCGCTTCCGGGGTCCTGTCCCTCATGGCCTCCATATTGGAAACCCTTAGTCCCGCAGCCACACATCTCCCAACCACGCAGTCTCCATCGGCGCCTCCTGGTGCTTCAGACAACGCTCAGAGTGTGATAAACCTGTATGACCAAAATGAGGTCATCCCCATCCTTGACCGCCCGATCTACCCGAAAGACGGAGGCGCACACCAGGCCACCACCCGTCCTTCAACTCTGCTCCGGGAACGCTCCACTGCGCCGGCGTGCCCAGGTGGGCCGCTTCTTTTCCGTGCCATTTCGGGGCGGCAGCAACAAGCCCTGGGCGAGAAAGGGCCCTGGGCCATGGAGAGCAGGGCTGTCCGCAGGGCTGCCCTACGCCGGCCAATTCTCACGAGCGTTCTGCCCAAACCAATCCTGGTTTGGGCAGAACGCTCGTGAGAATTGGCCGGAAAACGCCCGGCGAAGTCATTCGGGCGCTGCACGTTTGCTGGGCCGACCCCCCCGGGGCCTTGAAGGGCATTGTGAGTGTCCGCAACCGATCACCGCCAGGAGGCAATCCACAAGATGGAATGCAGCGAGGACAACGCCCGTGGATCCTCGACCTGCGGGGGTCCCATCCCTGGCGCTCTACCATAGGGCCAGGCCCATCACGAAGTCCGGTTTGGAACGCTCACCTGCCTCCCCAACCTTCTGCTTCCGGGGTCCTGTCCCTCATGGCCTCCATATTGGAAACCCTTAGTCCCGCAGCCACGCATCTCCCAACCACGCAGTCTGCATCGGCGTCCCCTGGTGCTTCGGACCACCCTCAGAGTGAGATAAACCTGTTCACCAAAATGAGGTCATCCCCATCCTTTGCCGCCCCATCTACCTGAAAGACGGAGGCGCACACCAGTCCACCACCCGTCCTTCAACTCTGAGCCGGGAACACTCCACTGCGCCGGCGTGCCCAGTTGGGCCGCTTCTTTTCCGTGCCATTTCTGGGCGGCAGCAACAAGCCCTGGGCGAGAAAGGGCCCTGGGCGATAAAGGGCCCTGGGCCATGGAGAGCAGGGCTGTCCGCAGGGCTGACCTACGCCGGCCAATTCTCACGAGCGTTCTGCCCAAACCAATCCTGGTTTGGGCAGAACGCTCGTGAGAATTGGCCGGAAAACGCCTGGCGAAGTCATTCGGGCGCTGCACGTCTGCTGGGCCGCCCCACCCCGGGGCCTTGAAGGGCATTGTGAGTGTCCGCACCGGATCGCCGCCAGGAGGCACTCCACAAGATGGAATGCAGCGAGGACAACGCCCGTGGATCCTCGACCTGCGGGGGTCCCATCCCTGGCGGTCTACCATGGGGCCTGGCCCATCACAAAGTCCGGTCTGGAACGCTCGCCTGCTTCCCCAACCTTCCGCTTCCGGGGTCCTGTCCCTCATGGCCTCCATATTGGAAACCCTTAGTCCCGCAGCCACGCATCTCCCAACCACGCAGTCTCCATCGGCGCCTCCTGGTGCTTCAGACAACGCTCAGAGTGTGATAAACCTGTATGACCAAAATGAGGTCATCCCCATCCTTGACCGCCCGATCTACCCGAAAGACGGAGGCGCACACCAGGCCACCACCCGTCCTTCAACTCTGCTCCGGGAACGCTCCACTGCGCCGGCGTGCCCAGGTGGGCCGCTTCTTTTCCGTGCCATTTCGGGGCGGCAGCAACAAGCCCTGGGCGAGAAAGGGCCCTGGGCCATGGAGAGCAGGGCTGTCCGCAGGGCTGCCCTACGCCGGCCAATTCTCACGAGCGTTCTGCCCAAACCAATCCTGGTTTGGGCAGAACGCTCGTGAGAATTGGCCGGAAAACGCCCGGCGAAGTCATTCGGGCGCTGCACGTCTGCTGGGCCGACCCCCCCGGGGCCTTGAAGGGCATTGTGAGTGTCCGCAACCGATCACCGCCAGGAGGCAATCCACAAGATGGAATGCAGCGAGGACCACGCCCGTGGATCCTCGACCTGCGGGGGTCCCATCCCTGGCGCTCTACCATAGGGCCAGGCCCATCACGAAGTCCGGTTTGGAACGCTCACCTGCCTCCCCAACCTTCTGCTTCCGGGGTCCTGTCCCTCATGGCCTCCATATTGGAAACCCTTAGTCCCGCAGCCACGCATCTCCCAACCACGCAGTCTGCATCGGCGTCCCCTGGTGCTTCGGACAACCCTCAGAGTGAGATAAACCTGTTCACCAAAATGAGGTCATCCCCATCCTTTGCCGCCCCATCTACCTGAAAGACGGAGGCGCACACCAGCCAACCACCCGTCCTTCAACTCTGAGCCGGGAACACTCCACTGCGCCGGCGTGCCCAGTTGGGCCGCTTCTTTTCCGTGCCATTTCTGGGCGGCAGCAACAAGCCCTGGGCGAGAAAGGGCCCTGGGCGATAAAGGGCCCTGGGCCATGGAGAGCAGGGCTGTCCGCAGGGCTGACCTACGCCGGCCAATTCTCACGAGCGTTCTGCCCAAACCAATCCTGGTTTGGGCAGAACGCTCGTGAGAATTGGCCGGAAAACGCCCGGCGAAGTCATTCGGGCGCTGCACGTCTGCTGGGCCGCCCCACCCCGGGGCCTTGAAGGGCATTGTGAGTGTCCGCACCGGATCGCCGCCAGGAGGCACTCCACAAGATGGAATGCAGCGAGGACAACGCCCGTGGATCCTCGACCTGCGGGGGTCCCATCCCTGGCGGTCTACCATGGGGCCTGGCCCATCACAAAGTCCGGTCTGGAACGCTCGCCTGCTTCCCCAACCTTCCGCTTCCGGGGTCCTGTCCCTCATGGCCTCCATATTGGAAACCCTTAGTCCCGCAGCCACGCATCTCCCAACCACGCAGTCTCCATCGGCGCCTCCTGGTGCTTCAGACAACGCTCAGAGTGTGATAAACCTGTATGACCAAAATGAGGTCATCCCCATCCTTGACCGCCCGATCTACCCGAAAGACGGAGGCGCACACCAGGCCACCACCCGTCCTTCAACTCTGCTCCGGGAACGCTCCACTGCGCCGGCGTGCCCAGGTGGGCCGCTTCTTTTCCGTGCCATTTCGGGGCGGCAGCAACAAGCCCTGGGCGAGAAAGGGCCCTGGGCCATGGAGAGCAGGGCTGTCCGCAGGGCTGCCCTACGCCGGCCAATTCTCACGAGCGTTCTGCCCAAACCAATCCTGGTTTGGGCAGAACGCTCGTGAGAATTGGCCGGAAAACGCCCGGCGAAGTCATTCGGGCGCTGCACGTCTGCTGGGCCGACCCCCCCGGGGCCTTGAAGGGCATTGTGAGTGTCCGCAACCGATCACCGCCAGGAGGCAATCCACAAGATGGAATGCAGCGAGGACAACGCCCGTGGATCCTCGACCTGCGGGGGTCCCATCCCTGGCGCTCTACCATAGGGCCAGGCCCATCACGAAGTCCGGTTTGGAACGCTCACCTGCCTCCCCAACCTTCTGCTTCCGGGGTCCTGTCCCTCATGGCCTCCATATTGGAAACCCTTAGTCCCGCAGCCACGCATCTCCCAACCACGCAGTCTGCATCGGCGTCCCCTGGTGCTTCGGACAACCCTCAGAGTGAGATAAACCTGTTCACCAAAATGAGGTCATCCCCATCCTTTGCCGCCCCATCTACCTGAAAGACGGAGGCGCACACCAGTCCACCACCCGTCCTTCAACTCTGAGCCTGGAACACTCCACTGCGCCGGCGTGCCCAGTTGGGCCGCTTCTTTTCTGTGCCATTTCTGGGCAGCAGCAACAAGCCCTGGGCGAGAAAGGGCCCTGGGCGATAAAGGGCCCTGGGCCATGGAGAGCAGGGCTGTCCGCAGGGCTGACCTATGCCGGCCAATTCTCACGAGCGTTCTGCCCAAACCAATCCTGGTTTGGGCAGAACGCTCGTGAGAATTGGCCGGAAAACGCCTGGCGAAGTCATTCGGGCGCTGCACGTCTGCTGGGCCGCCCCACCCCGGGGCCTTGAAGGGCATTGTGAGTGTCCACACCGGATCGCCGCCAGGAGGCACTCCACAAGATGGAATGCAGCGAGGACAACGCCCGTGGATCCTCGACCTGTGGGGGTCCCATCCCTGGCGGTCTACCATGGGGCCTGGCCCATCACAAAGTCCGGTCTGGAACGCTCGCCTGCTTCCCCAACCTTCCGCTTCCGGGGTCCTGTCCCTCATGGCCTCCATATTGGAAACCCTTTGTCCCGCAGCCACGCATCTCCCAACCACGCAGTCACCATCGGCGCCTCCTGGTGCTTCAGACAACGCTCAGAGTGTGATAAACCTGTATGACCAAAATGAGGTCATCCCCATCCTTGACCGCCCGATCTACCCGAAAGACGGAGGCGCACACCAGGCCACCACCCGTCCTTCAACTCTGCTCCGGGAACGCTCCACTGCGCCGGCGTGCCCAGGTGGGCCGCTTCTTTTCCGTGCCATTTCGGGGCGGCAGCAACAAGCCCTGGGCGATAAAGGGCCCTGGGCCATGGAGAGCAGGGCTGTCCGCAGGGCTGCCCTACGCCGGCCAATTCTCACGAGCGTTCTGCCCAAACCAATCCTGGTTTGGGCAGAACGCTCGTGAGAATTGGCCGGAAAACGCCCGGCGAAGTCATTCGGGCGCTGCACGTCTGCTGGGCCGACCCCCCCGGGGCCTTGAAGGGCATTGTGAGTGTCCGCAACCGATCACCGCCAGGAGGCAATCCACAAGATGGAATGCAGCGAGGACAACGCCCGTGGATCCTCGACCTGCGGGGGTCCCATCCCTGGCGCTCTACCATAGGGCCAGGCCCATCACGAAGTCCGGTTTGGAACGCTCACCTGCCTCCCCAACCTTCTGCTTCCGGGGTCCTGTCCCTCATGGCCTCCATATTGGAAACCCTTAGTCCCGCAGCCACGCATCTCCCAACCACGCAGTCTGCATCGGCGTCCCCTGGTGCTTCGGACAACCCTCAGAGTGAGATAAACCTGTTCACCAAAATGAGGTCATCCCCATCCTTTGCCGCCCCATCTACATGAAAGACGGAGGCGCACACCAGTCCACCACCCGTCCTTCAACTCTGAGCCTGGAACACTCCACTGTGCCGGCGTGCCCAGTTGGGCCGCTTCTTTTCTGTGCCATTTCTGGGCGGCAGCAACAAGCCCTGGGCGAGAAAGGGCCCTGGGCGATAAAGGGCCCTGGGCCATGGAGAGCAGGGCTGTCCGCAGGGCTGACCTACGCCGGCCAATTCTCACGAGCGTTCTGCCCAAACCAATCCTGGTTTGGGCAGAACGCTCGTGAGAATTGGCCGGAAAACGCCTGGCGAAGTCATTCGGGCGCTGCACGTCTGCTGGGCCGCCCCACCCCGGGGCCTTGAAGGGCATTGTGAGTGTCCGCACCGGATCGCCGCCAGGAGGCACTCCACAAGATGGAATGCAGCGAGGACAACGCCCGTGGATCCTCGACCTGCGGGGGTCCCATCCCTGGCGGTCTACCATGGGGCCTGGCCCATCACAAGGTCCGGTCTGGAACGCTCGCCTGCTTCCCCAACCTTCCGCTTCCGGGGTCCTGTCCCTCATGGCCTCCATATTGGAAACCCTTAGTCCCGCAGCCACGCATCTCCCAACCACGCAGTCTCCATCGGCGCCTCCTGGTGCTTCAGACAACGCTCAGAGTGTGATAAACCTGTATGACCAAAATGAGGTCATCCCCATCCTTGACCGCCCGATCTACCCGAAAGACGGAGGCGCACACCAGGCCACCACCCGTCCTTCAACTCTGAGCCGGGAACACTCCACTGCGCCGGCGTGCCCAGTTGGGCCGCTTCTTTTCCGTGCCATTTCTGGGCGGCAGCAACAAGCCCTGGGCGAGAAAGGGCCCTGGGCGATAAAGGGCCCTGGGCCATGGAGAGCAGGGCTGTCCGCAGGGCTGACCTACGCCGGCCAATTCTCACGAGCGTTCTGCCCAAACCAATCCTGGTTTGGGCAGAACGCTCGTGAGAATTGGCCGGAAAACGCCTGGCGAAGTCATTCGGGCGCTGCACGTCTGCTGGGCCGCCCCACCCCGGGGCCTTGAAGGGCATTGTGAGTGTCCGCACCGGATCGCCGCCAGGAGGCACTCCACAAGATGGAATGCAGCGAGGACAACGCCCGTGGATCCTCGACCTGCGGGGGTCCCATCCCTGGCGGTCTACCATGGGGCCTGGCCCATCACAAAGTCCGGTCTGGAACGCTCGCCTGCTTCCCCAACCTTCCGCTTCCGGGGTCCTGTCCCTCATGGCCTCCATATTGGAAACCCTTAGTCCCGCAGCCACGCATCTCCCAACCACGCAGTCTCCATCGGCGCCTCCTGGTGCTTCAGACAACGCTCAGAGTGTGATAAACCTGTATGACCAAAATGAGGTCATCCCCATTCTTGACCGCCCGAACTACCCGAAAGACGGAGGCGCACACCAGGCCACCACCCGTCCTTCAACTCTGCTCCGGGAACGCTCCACTGCGCCGGCGTGCCCAGGTGGGCCGCTTCTTTTCCGTGCCATTTCGGGGCGGCAGCAACAAGCCCTGGGCGAGAAAGGGCCCTGGGCCATGGAGAGCAGGGCTGTCCACAGGGCTGACCTACGCCGGCCAATTCTCACGAGCGTTCTGCCCAAACCAATCCTGGTTTGGGCAGAACGCTCGTGAGAATTGGCCGGAAAACGCCCGGCGAAGTCATTCGGGCGCTGCACGTCTGCTGGGCCGACCCCCCCGGGGCCTTGAAGGGCATTGTGAGTGTCCGCAACCGATCACCGCCAGGAGGCATTCCACAAGATGGAATGCAGCGAGGACAACGCCCGTGGATCCTCGACCTGCGGGGGTCCCATCCCTGGCGCTCTACCATAGGGCCAGGCCCATCACGAAGTCCGGTTTGGAACGCTCACCTGCCTCCCCAACCTTCTGCTTCCGGGGTCCTGTCCCTCATGGCCTCCATATTGGAAACCCTTAGTCCCGCAGCCACGCATCTCCCAACCACGCAGTCTGCATCGGCGTCCCCTGGTGCTTCGGACAACCCTCAGAGTGAGATAAACCTGTTCACCAAAATGAGGTCATCCCCATCCTTTGCCGCCCCATCTACCTGAAAGACGGAGGCGCACACCAGTCCACCACCCGTCCTTCAACTCTGAGCCTGGAACACTCCACTGTGCCGGCGTGCCCAGTTGGGCCGCTTCTTTTCTGTGCCATTTCTGGGCGGCAGCAACAAGCCCTGGGCGAGAAAGGGCCCTGGGCGATAAAGGGCCCTGGGCCATGGAGAGCAGGGCTGTCCGCAGGGCTGACCTACGCCGGCCAATTCTCACGAGCGTTCTGCCCAAACCAATCCTGGTTTGGGCAGAACGCTCGTGAGAATTGGCCGGAAAACGCCTGGCGAAGTCATTCGGGCGCTGCACGTCTGCTGGGCCGCCCCACCCCGGGGCCTTGAAGGGCATTGTGAGTGTCCGCACCGGATCACCGCCAGGAGGCACTCCACAAGATGGAATGCAGCGAGGACAACGCCCGTGGATCCTCGACCTGCGGGGGTCCCATCCCTGGCGGTCTACCATGGGGCCTGGCCCATCACAAAGTCCGGTCTGGAACGCTCGCCTGCTTCCCCAACCTTCCGCTTCCGGGGTCCTGTCCCTCATGGCCTCCATATTGGAAACCCTTAGTCCCGCAGCCACGCATCTCCCAACCACGCAGTCTCCATCGGCGCCTCCTGGTGCTTCAGACAACGCTCAGAGTGTGATAAACCTGTATGACCAAAATGAGGTCATCCCCATCCTTGACCGCCCGATCTACCCGAAAGACGGAGGCGCACACCAGGCCACCACCCGTCCTTCAACTCTGCTCCGGGAACGCTCCACTGCGCCGGCGTGCCCAGGTGGGCCGCTTCTTTTCCGTGCCATTTCGGGGCGGCAGCAACAAGCCCTGGGCGAGAAAGGGCCCTGGGCCATGGAGAGCAGGGCTGTCCGCAGGGCTGCCCTACGCCGGCCAATTCTCACGAGCGTTCTGCCCAAACCAATCCTGGTTTGGGCAGAACGCTCGTGAGAATTGGCCGGAAAACGCCCGGCGAAGTCATTCGGGCGCTGCACGTCTGCTGGGCCGACCCCCCCGGGGCCTTGAAGGGCATTGTGAGTGTCCGCAACCGATCACCGCCAGGAGGCAATCCACAAGATGGAATGCAGCGAGGACAACGCCCGTGGATCCTCGACCTGCGGGGGTCCCATCCCTGGCGCTCTACCATAGGGCCAGGCCCATCACGAAGTCCGGTTTGGAACGCTCACCTGCCTCCCCAACCTTCTGCTTCCGGGGTCCTGTCCCTCATGGCCTCCATATTGGAAACCCTTAGTCCCGCAGCCACGCATCTCCCAACCACGCAGTCTGCATCGGCGTCCCCTGGTGCTTCGGACAACCCTCAGAGTGAGATAAACCTGTTCACCAAAATGAGGTCATCCCCATCCTTTGCCGCCCCATCTACCTGAAAGACGGAGGCGCACACCAGTCCACCACCCGTCCTTCAACTCTGAGCCGGGAACACTCCACTGCGCCGGTGTGCCCAGTTGGGCCGCTTCTTTTCCGTGCCATTTCTGGGCGGCAGCAACAAGCCCTGGGCGAGAATGGGCCCTGGGCGATAAAGGGCCCTGGGCCATGGAGAGCAGGGCTGTCCGCAGGGCTGACCTACGCCGGCCAATTCTCACGAGCGTTCTGCCCAAACCAATCCTGGTTTGGGCAGAACGCTCGTGAGAATTGGCCGGAAAACGCCTGGCGAAGTCATTCGGGCGCTGCACGTCTGCTGGGCCGCCCCACCCTGGGGCCTTGAAGGGCATTGTGAGTGTCCGCACCGGATCGCCGCCAGGAGGCACTCCACAAGATGGAATGCAGCGAGGACAACGCCCGTGGATCCTCGACCTGCGGGGGTCCCATCCCTGGCGGTCTACCATGGGGCCTGGCCCATCACAAAGTCCGGTCTGGAACGCTCGCCTGCTTCCCCAACCTTCCGCTTCCGGGGTCCTGTCCCTCATGGCCTCCATATTGGAAACCCTTAGTCCCGCAGCCACGCATCTCCCAACCACGCAGTCTCCATCGGCGCCTCCTGGTGCTTCAGACAACGCTCAGAGTGTGATAAACCTGTATGACCAAAATGAGGTCATCCCCATCCTTGACCGCCCGATCTACCCGAAAGACGGAGGCGCACACCAGGCCACCACCCGTCCTTCAACTCTGAGCCGGGAACACTCCACTGCGCCGGCGTGCCCAGTTGGGCCGCTTCTTTTCCGTGCCATTTCTGGGCGGCAGCAACAAGCCCTGGGCGAGAAAGGGCCCTGGGCGATAAAGGGCCCTGGGCCATGGAGAGCAGGGCTGTCCGCAGGGCTGACCTACGCCAGCCAATTCTCACGAGCGTTCTGCCCAAACCAATCCTGGTTTGGGCAGAACGCTCGTGAGAATTGGCCGGAAAACGCCTGGCGAAGTCATTCGGGCGCTGCACGTCTGCTGGGCCGCCCCACCCCGGGGCCTTAAAGGCATTGTGAGTGTCCGCACCGGATCGCCGCCAGGAGGCACTCCACAAGATGGAATGCAGCGAGGACAACGCCCGTGGATCCTCGACCTGCGGGGGTCCCATCCCTGGCGGTCTACCATGGGGCCTGGCCCATCACAAAGTCCGGTCTGGAACGCTCGCCTGCTTCCCCAACCTTCCGCTTCCGGGGTCCTGTCCCTCATGGCCTCCATATTGGAAACCCTTAGTCCCGCAGCCACGCATCTCCCAACCACGCAGTCTCCATCGGCGCCTCCTGGTGCTTCAGACAACGCTCAGAGTGTGATAAACCTGTATGACCAAAATGAGGTCATCCCCATCCTTGACCGCCCGAACTACCCGAAAGACGGAGGCGCACACCAGGCCACCACCCGTCCTTCAACTCTGCTCCGGGAACGCTCCACTGCGCCGGCGTGCCCAGGTGGGCCGCTTCTTTTCCGTGCCATTTCGGGGCGGCAGCAACAAGCCCTGGGCGAGAAAGGGCCCTGGGCCATGGAGAGCAGGGCTGTCCACAGGGCTGACCTACGCCGGCCAATTCTCACGAGCGTTCTGCCCAAACCAATCCTGGTTTGGGCAGAACGCTCGTGAGAATTGGCCGGAAAACGCCCGGCGAAGTCATTCGGGCGCTGCACGTCTGCTGGGCCGACCCCCCCGGGGCCTTGAAGGGCATTGTGAGTGTCCGCAACCGATCACCGCCAGGAGGCATTCCACAAGATGGAATGCAGCGAGGACAACGCCCGTGGATCCTCGACCTGCGGGGGTCCCATCCCTGGCGCTCTACCATAGGGCCAGGCCCATCACGAAGTCCGGTTTGGAACGCTCACCTGCCTCCCCAACCTTCTGCTTCCGGGGTCCTGTCCCTCATGGCCTCCATATTGGAAACCCTTAGTCCCGCAGCCACGCATCTCCCAACCACGCAGTCTGCATCGGCGTCCCCTGGTGCTTCGGACAACCCTCAGAGTGAGATAAACATGTTCACCAAAATGAGGTCATCCCCATCCTTTGCCGCCCCATCTACCTGAAAGACGGAGGCGCACACCAGTCCACCACCCGTCCTTCAACTCTGAGCCGGGAACACTCCACTGCTCCGGCGTGCGCAGTTGGGCCGCTTCTTTTCCGTGCCATTTCTGGGCGGCAGCAACAAGCCCTGGGCGAGAAAGGGCCCTGGGCGATAAAGGGCCCTGGGCCATTTAGAGCAGGGCTGTCCGCAGGGCTGACCTACGACGGCCAATTCTCACGAGCGTTCTGCCCAAACCAATCCTGGTTTGGGCAGAACGCTCGTGAGAATTGGCCGGAAAACGCCCGGCGAAGTCATTCGGGCGCTGCACGTCTGCTGGGCCGCCCCACCCCGGGGCCTTGAAGGGCATTGTGAGTGTCCGCACCGGATCGCCGCCAGGAGGCACTCCACAAGATGGAATGCAGCGAGGACAACGCCCGTGGATCCTCGACCTGCGGGTGTCCCATCCCTGGCGCTCTACCTTAGGGCCAGGCCCTTCACGAAGTCCGGTTTGGAACGCTCACCTGCCTCCCCAACCTTCTGCTTCCGGGGTTTTGTCCCTCATGGCCTCCATATTGGAAACCCTTAGTCCCGCAGCCACGCATCTCCCAACCACGCAGTCTGCATCGGCGTCCCCTGGTGCTTCGGACAACCCTCAGAGTGAGATAAACCTGTTCACCAAAATGAGGTCATCCCCATCCTTTGCCGCCCCATCTACCTGAAAGACGGAGGCGCACACCAGTCCACCACCCGTCCTTCAACTCTGAGCCGGGAACACTCCACTGCGCCGGCGTGCCCAGTTGGGCCGCTTCTTTTCCGTGCCATTTCTGGGCGGCAGCAACAAGCCCTGGGCGAGAAAGGGCCCTGGGCGATAAAGGGCCCTGGGCCATGGAGAGCAGGGCTGTCCGCAGGGCTGACCTACGCCGGCCAATTCTCACGAGCGTTCTGCCCAAACCAATCCTGGTTTGGGCAGAACGCTCGTGAGAATTGGCCGGAAAACGCCTGGCGAAGTCATTCGGGCGCTGCACGTCTGCTGGGCCGCCCCACCCCGGGGCCTTGAAGGGCATTGTGAGTGTCCGCACCGGATCGCCGCCAGGAGGCACTCCACAAGATGGAATGCAGCGAGGACAACGCCCGTGGATCCTCGACCTGCGGGGGTCCCATCCCTGGCGGTCTACCATGGGGCCTGGCCCATCACAAAGTCCGGTCTGGAACGCTCGCCTGCTTCCCCAACCTTCCGCTTCCGGGGTCCTGTCCCTCATGGCCTCCATATTGGAAACCCTTAGTCCCGCAGCCACGCATCTCCCAACAACGCAGTCTCCATCGGCGCCTCCTGGTGCTTCAGACAACGCTCAGAGTGTGATAAACCTGTATGACCAAAATGAGGTCATCCCCATCCTTGACCGCCCGATCTACCCGAAAGACGGAGGCGCACACCAGGCCACCACCCGTCCTTCAACTCTGCTCCGGGAACGCTCCACTGCGCCGGCGTGCCCAGGTGGGCCGCTTCTTTTCCGTGCCATTTCGGGGCGGCAGCAACAAGCCCTGGGCGAGAAAGGGCCCTGGGCTATGGAGAGCAGGGCTGTCCGCAGGGCTGCCCTACGCCGGCCAATTCTCACGAGCGTTCTGCCCAAACCAATCCTGGTTTGGGCAGAACGCTCGTGAGAATTGGCCGGAAAACGCCCGGCGAAGTCATTCGGGCGCTGCACGTCTGCTGGGCCGACCCCCCCGGGGCCTTGAAGGGCATTGTGAGTGTCCGCATCCGATCACCGCCAGGAGGCAATCCACAAGATGGAATGCAGCGAGGACAACGCCCGTGGATCCTCGACCTGCTGGGGTCCCATCCCTGGCGCTCTACCATAGGGCCAGGCCCATCACGAAGTCCGGTTTGGAACGCTCACCTGCCTCCCCAACCTTCTGCTTCCGGGGTCCTGTCCCTCATGGCCTCCATATTGGAAACCCTTAGTCCCGCAGCCACGCATCTCCCAACCACGCAGTCTGCATCGGCGTCCCCTGGTGCTTCGGACAACCCTCAGAGTGAGATAAACATGTATGACCAAAATGAGATCATCCCCATCCTTTCCCGCCCCATCTACCTGAATGACGGAGGCGCACACCAGTCCACCACCCGTCCTTCAACTCTGAGCCGGGAACACTCCACTGCACCGGCGTGCCCAGTTGGGCCGCTTCTTTTCCGTGCCATTTCTGGGCGGCAGCAACAAGCCCTGGGCGAGAAAGGGCCCTGGGCGATAAAGGGCCCTGGGCCATGGAGAGCAGGGCTGTCCGCAGGGCTGACCTACGCCGGCCAATTCTCACGATCGTTCTGCCCATACCAATCCTGGTTTGGGCAGAACGCTCGTGAGAATTGGCCGGAAAACGCCCGGCGAAGTCATTCGGGCGCTGCACGTCTGCTGGGCCGACCCCCCCGGGGCCTTGAAGGGCATTGTGAGTGTCCGCAACCGATCACCGCCAGGAGGCAATCCACAAGATGGAATGCAGCGAGGACAACGCCCGTGGATCCTCGACCTGCGGGGGTCCCATCCCTGGCGCTCTACTATAGGGCCAGGCCCATCACGAAGTCCGGATTGGAACGCTCACCTGCCTCCCCAACTTTCTGCTTCCGGGGTCCTGTCTCTCATGGCCTCCATATTGGAAACCCTTAGTCCCGCAGCCACGCATCTCCCAACCACGCAGTCTCCATCGGCGTCCCCTGGTGCTTCGGACAACCCTCAGAGTGAGATAAACATGTATGACCAAAATGAGGTCATCCCCATCCTTGACCGCCCGATCTACCCGAAAGACGGAGGCGCACACCAGGCCACCACCCGTCCTTCAACTCTGCTCCGGGAACGCTCCACTGCGCCGGCGTGCCCAGGTGGGCCGCTTCTTTTCCGTGCCATTTCGGGGCGGCAGCAACAAGCCCTGGGCGAGAAAGGGCCCTGGGCCATGGAGAGCAGGGCTGTCCGCAGGGCTGCCCTACGCCGGCCAATTCTCACGAGCGTTCTGCCCAAACCAATCCTGGTTTGGGCAGAACGCTCGTGAGAATTGGCCGGAAAACGCCCGGCGAAGTCATTCGGGCGCTGCACGTCTGCTGGGCCGACCCCCCCGGGGCCTTGAAGGGCATTGTGAGTGTCCGCAACCGATCACCGCCAGGAGGCAATCCACAAGATGGAATGCAGCGAGGACAACGCCCGTGGATCCTCGACCTGCGGGGGTCCCATCCCTGGCGCTCTACCATAGGGCCAGGCCCATCACGAAGTCCGGTTTGGAACGCTCACCTGCCTCCCCAACCTTCTGCTTCCGGGGTCCTATCCCTCATGGCCTCCATATTGGAAACCCTTAGTCCCGCAGCCACGCATCTCCCAACCACGCAGTCTGCATCGGCGTCCCCTGGTGCTTCGGACAACCCTCAGAGTGAGATAAACCAGTTCACCAAAATGACGTCATCCCCATCCTTTGCCGCCCCATCTACCTGAAAGACGGAGGCGCACACCAGTCCACCACCCGTCCTTCAACTCTGAGCTGGGAACACTCCACTGCGCCGGCGTGCCCAGTTGGGACGCTTCTTTTCCGTGCCATTTCTGGGCGGCAGCAACAAGCCCTGGGCGAGAAAGGGCCCTGGGCGATAAAGGGCCCTGGGCCATGGAGAGCAGGGCTGTCCGCAGGGCTGACCTACGCCGGCCAATTCTCACGAGCGTTCTGCCCAAACCAATCCTGGTTTGGGCAGAACGCTCGTGAGAATTGGCCGGAAAACGCCCGGCGAAGTCATTCGGGTGCTGCACGTCTGCTGGGCCGCCCCACCCCGGGGCCTTGAAGGGCATTGTGAGTGTCCGCACCGGATCGCCGCCAGGAGGCACTCCACAAGATGGAATGCAGCGAGGACAACGCCCGTGGATCCTCGACCTGCGGGGGTCCCATCCCTGGCGGTCTACCATGGGGCCTGGCCCATCACAAAGTCCGGTCTGGAACGCTCGCCTGCTTCCCCAACCTTCCGCTTCCGGGGTCCTGTCCCTCATGGCCTCCATATTGGAAACCCTTAGTCCCGCAGCCACGCATCTCCCAACCACGCAGTCTCCATCGGCGCCTCCTGGTGCTTCAGACAACGCTCAGAGTGTGATAAACCTGTATGACCAAAATGAGGTCATCCCCATCCTTGACCGCCCGATCTACCCGAAAGACGGAGGCGCACACCAGGCCACCACCCGTCCTTCAACTCTGCTCCGGGAACGCTCCACTGCGCCGGCGTGCCCAGGTGGGCCGCTTCTTTTCCGTGCCATTTCGGGGCGGCAGCAACAAGCCCTGGGCGAGAAAGGGCCCTGGGCCATGGAGAGCAGGGCTGTCCGCAGGGCTGCCCTACGCCGGCCAGTTCTCACGAGCGTTCTGCCCAAACCAATCCTGGTTTGGGCAGAACGCTCGTGAGAATTGGCCGGATAACGCCCGGCGAAGTCATTCGGGCGCTGCACGTCTGCTGGGCCGACCCCCCCGGGGCCTTAAAGGGCATTGTGAGTGTCCGCAACCGATCACCGCCAGGAGGCAATCCACAAGATGGAATGCAGCGAGGACAACGCCCGTGGATCCTCGACCTGCGGGGGTCCCATCCCTGGCGCTCTACCGTAGGGCCAGGCCCATCACGAAATCCGGTTTGGAACGCTCACCTGCCTCCCCAACCTTCTGCTTCCGGGGTCCTGTCCCTCATGGCCTCCATATTGGAAACCCTTAGTCCCACAGCCACGCATCTCCCAACCACGCAGTCTGCATCGGCGTCCCCTGGTGCTTCGGACAACCCTCAGAGTGAGATAAACCTGTTCAACAAAATGAGGTCATCCCCATCCTTTGCCGCCCCATCTACCTGAAAGACGGAGGCAAACACCAGTCCACCACCCGTCCTTCAACTCTGAGCCGGGAACACTCCACTGCGCCGGCGTGCCCAGGTGGGCCGCTTCTTTTCCGTGCCATTTCTGGGCGGCAGCAACAAGCCCTGGGCGAGAAAGGGCCCTGGGCGATAAAGGGCCCTGGGCCATGGAGAGCAGGGCTGTCCGCAGGGCTGACCTACGCCGGCCAATTCTCACGAGCGTTCTGCCCAAACCAATCCTGGTTTGGGCAGAACGCTCGTGAGAATTGGCCGGAAAACGCCCGGCGAAGTCATTCGGGCGCTGCACGTCTGCTGGGCCGCCCCACCCCGGGGCCTTGAAGGGCATTGTGAGTGTCCGCACCGGATCGCCGCCAGGAGGCACTCCACAAGATGGAATGCAGCGAGGACAACGCCCGTGGATCCTCGACCTGCGGGGGTCCCATCCCTGGCGGTCTACCATGGGGCCTGGCCCATCACAAAGTCCGGTCTGGAACGCTCGCCTGCTTCCCCAACCTTCCGCTTCCGGGGTCCTGTCCCTCATGGCCTCCATATTGGAAACCCTTAGTCCCGCAGCCACGCATCTCCCAACCACGCAGTCTCCATCGGCGCCTCCTGGTGCTTCAGACAACGCTCAGAGTGTGATAAACCTGTATGACCAAAATGAGGTCATCCCCATCCTTGACCGCCCGATCTACCCGAAAGACGGAGGCGCACACCAGGCCACCACCCGTCCTTCAACTCTGCTCCGGGAACGCTCCACTGCGCCGGCGTGCCCAGGTGGGCCGCTTCTTTTCCGTGCCATTTCGGGGCGGCAGCAACAAGCCCTGGGCGAGAAAGGGCCCTGGGCCATGGAGAGCAGGGCTGTCCGCAGGGCTGCCCTACGCCGGCCAATTCTCACGAGCGTTCTGGTTTGGGCAGAACGCTCGTGAGAATTGGCCGGAAAACGCCCGGCGAAGTCATTCGGGCGCTGCACGTCTGCTGGGCCGACCCCCCCGGGGCCTTGAAGGGCATTGTGAGTGTCCGCAACCGATCACCGCCATGAGGCAATCCACAAGATGGAATGCAGCGAGGACAACGCCCGTGGATCCTCGACCTGCGGGGGTCCCATCCCTGGCGCTCTACCATAGGGCCAGGCCCATCACGAAGTCCGGTCTGGAACGCTCACCTGCCTCCCCAACCTTCCGCTTCCGGGGTCCTGTCCCTCATGGCCTCCATATTGGAAACCCTTAGTCCCGCAGCCACGCATCTCCCAACCACGCAGTCTGAATCGGCGTCCCCTGGTGCTTCGGACAACCCTCAGAGTGAGATAAACATGTATGACCAAAATGAGGTCATCCCCATCCTTTGCCGCCCCATCTACCCGAAAGACGGAGGCGCACACCAGTCCACCACCCGTCCTTCAACTCTGAGCCGGGAACACTCCACTGCGCCGGCGTGCCCAGTTGGGCCGCTTCTTTTCCGTGCCATTTCTGGGCGGCAGCAACAAGCCCTGGGCGAGAAAGGGCCCTGGGCGATAAAGGGCCCTGGGCCATGGAGAGCAGGGCTGTCCGCAGGGCTGCCCTACGCCGGCCAATTCTCACGAGCGTTCTGCCCAAACCAATCCTGGTTTGGGCAGAACGCTCGTGAGAATTGGCCGGAAAACGCCCGGCGAAGTCATTCGGGCGCTGCACGTCTGCTGGGCCGACCCCCCCGGGGCCTTGAAGGGCATTGTGAGTGTCCGCATCCGATCACCGCCAGGAGGCAATCCACAAGATGGAATGCAGCGAGGACAACGCCCGTGGATCCTCGACCTGCGGGGGTCCCATCCCTGGCGCTCTACCATAGGGCCTGGCCCATCACGAAGTCCGGTTTGGAACGCTCACCTGCCTCCCCAACCTTCTGCTTCCGGGGTTCTGTCCCTCATGGCCTCCATATTGGAAACCCTTAGTCCCGCAGCCACGCATCTCCCAACCACGCAGTCTGCATCGGCGTCCCCTGGTGCTTCGGAGAACCCTCAGAGTGAGATAAACCTGTTCACCAAAATGAGGTCATCCCCATCCTTTGCCGCCCCATCTACCTGAAAGACGGAGGCGCACACCAGTCCACCACCCGTCCTTCAACTCTGAGCCGGGAACACTCCACTGCGCCGGCGTGCCCAGTTGGGCCGCTTCTTTTCCGTGCCATTTCTGGGCGGCAGCAACAAGCCCTGGGCGAGAAAGGGCCCTGGGCGATAAAGGGCCCTGGGCCATGGAGAGCAGGGCTGTCCGCAGGGCTGACCTACGCCGGCCAATTCTCACGAGCGTTCTGCCCAAACCAATCCTGGTTTGGGCAGAACGCTCGTGAGAATTGGCCGGAAAACGCCCGGCGAAGTCATTCGGGCGCTGCACGTCTGCTGGGCCGCCCCACCCCGGGGCCTTGAAGGGCATTGTGAGTGTCCGCACCGGATCGCCGCCAGGAGGCACTCCACAAGATGGAATGCAGCGAGGACAACGCCCGTGGATCCTCGACCTGCGGGGGTCCCATCCCTGGCGGTCTACCATGGGGCCTGGCCCATCACAAAGTCCGGTCTGGAACGCTCGCCTGCTTCCCCAACCTTCCGCTTCCGGGGTCCTGTCCCTCATGGCCTCCATATTGGAAACCCTTAGTCCCGCAGCCACGCATCTCCCAACCACGCAGTCTCCATCGGCGCCTCCTGGTGCTTCAGACAACGCTCAGAGTGTGATAAACCTGTATGACCAAAATGAGGTCATCCCCATCCTTGACCGCCCGATCTACCCGAAAGACGGAGGCGCACACCAGGCCACCACCCGTCCTTCAACTCTGCTCCGGGAACGCTCCACTGCGCCGGCGTGCCCAGGTGGGCCGCTTCTTTTCCGTGCCATTTCGGGGCGGCAGCAACAAGCCCTGGGCGAGAAAGGGCCCTGGGCCATGGAGAGCAGGGCTGTCCGCAGGGCTGCCCTACGCCGGCCAATTCTCACGAGCGTTCTGCCCAAACCAATCCTGGTTTGGGCAGAACGCTCGTGAGAATTGGCCGGAAAACGCCCGGCGAAGTCATTCGGGCGCTGCACGTCTGCTGGGCCGACCCCCCCGGGGCCTTGAAGGGCATTGTGAGTGTCCGCATCCGATCACCGCCAGGAGGCAATCCACAAGATGGAATGCAGCGAGAACAACGCCCGTGGATCCTCGACCTGCGGGGGTCCCATCCCTGGCGCTCTACCATAGGGCCAGGCCCATCACGAAGTCCGGTTTGGAACGCTCACCTGCCTCCCCAACCTTCTGCTTCCGGGGTCCTGTCCCTCATGGCCTCCATATTGGAAACCCTTAGTCCCGCAGCCACGCATCTCCCAACCACGCAGTCTGCATCGGCGTCCCCTGGTGCTTCGGACAACCCTCAGAGTGAGATAAACCTGTTCACCAAAATGAGGTCATCCCCATCCTTTGCCGCCCCATCTACCTGAAAGACGGAGGCGCACACCAGTCCACCACCCGTCCTTCAACTCTGAGCCGGGAACACTCCACTGCGCCGGCGTGCCCAGTTGGGCCGCTTCTTTTCCGTGCCATTTCTGGGCGGCAGCAACAAGCCCTGGGCGAGAAAGGGCCCTGGGCGATAAAGGGCCCTGGGCCATGGAGAGCAGGGCTGTCCGCAGGGCTGACCTACGCCGGCCAATTCTCACGAGCGTTCTGCCCAAACCAATCCTGGTTTGGGCAGAACGCAAAACGCCCGGCGAAGTCATTCGGGCGCTGCACGTCTGCTGGGCCGACCCCCCCGGGGCCTTGAAGGGCATTGTGAGTGTCCGCAACCGATCACCGCCAGGAGGCAATCCACAAGATGGAATGCAGCGAGGACAACGCCCGTGGATCCTCGACCTGCGGGGGTCCCATCCCTGGCGCTCTACCATAGGGCTAGGCCCATCACAAAGTCCGGATTGGAACGCTCACCTGCCTCCCCAACCTTCTGCTTCCGGGGTCCTGTCCCTCATGGCCGCCATATTGGAAACCCTTAGTCCCGCAGCCACGCATCTCCCAACCACGCAGTCTCCATCGGCGTCCCCTGGTGCTTCGGACAACCCTCAGAGTGAGATAAACATGTATGACCAAAATGAGGTCATCCCCATCCTTGATCGCCCGATCTACCCGAAAGACGGAGGCGCACACCAGGCCACCACCCGTCCTTCAACTCTGCTCCGGGAACGCTCCACTGTGCCGGCGTGCCCAGGTGGGCCGCTTCTTTTCCGTGCCATTTCGGGGCGGCAGCAACAAGCCCTGGGCGAGAAAGGGCCCTGGGCCATGGAGAGCAGGGCGGTCCGCAGGGCTGCCCTACGCCGGCCAATTCTCACGAGCGTTCTGCCCAAACCAATCCTGGTTTGGGAGGAACGCTCGTGAGAATTGGCCGGAAAACGCCCGGCGAAGTCATTCGGGCGCTGCACGTCTGCTGGGCCAACCCCCCCGGGGCCTTGAAGGGCATTGTGAGTGTCCGCAACCGATCACCGCCAGGAGGCAATCCACAAGATGGAATGCAGCGAGGACAACGCCCGTGGATCCTCGACCTGCGGGGGTCCCATCCCTGGCGCTCTACCATAGGGCCAGGCCCATCACGAAGTCCGGTTTGGAACGCTCACCTGCCTCCCCAACCTTCTGCTTCCGGGGTCCTGTCCCTCATGGCCTCCATATTGGAAACCCTTAGTCCCGCAGCCACGCATCTCCCAACCACGCAGTCTGCATCGGCGTCCCCTGGTGCTTCGGACAACCCTCAGAGTGAGATAAACCTGTTCACCAAAATGAGGTCATCCCCATCCTTTGCCGCCCCATCTACCTGAAAGACGGAGGCGCACACCAGTCCACCACCCGTCCTTCAACTCTGAGCCGGGAACACTCCACTGCGCCGGCGTGCCCAGTTGGGCCGCTTCTTTTCCGTGCCATTTCGGGGCGGCAGCAACAAGCCCTGGGCGAGAAAGGGCCCTGGGCGATAAAGGGCCCTGGGCCATGGAGAGCAGGGCTGTCCGCAGGGCTGACCTACGCCGGCCAATTCTCACGAGCGTTCTGCCCAAACCAATCCTGGTTTGGGCAGAACGCTCGTGAGAATTGGCCGGAAAACGCCCGGCGAAGTCATTCGGGCGCTGCACGTCTGCTGGGCCGCCCCACCCCGGGGCCTTGAAGGGCATTGTGAGTGTCCGCACCGGATCGCCGCCAGGAGGCACTCCACAAGATGGAATGCAGCGAGGACAACGCCCGTGGATCCTCGACCTGCGGGGGTCCCATCCCTGGCGGTCTACCATGGGGCCTGGCCCATCACAAAGTCCGGTCTGGAACGCTCGCCTGCTTCCCCAACCTTCCGCTTCCGGGGTCCTGTCCCTCATGGCCTCCATATTGGAAACCCTTAGTCCCGCAGCCACGCATCTCCCAACCACGCAGTCTCCATCGGCGCCTCCTGGTGCTTCAGACAACGCTCAGAGTGTGATAAACCTGTATGACCAAAATGAGGTCATCCCCATCCTTGACCGCCCGATCTACCCGAAAGACGGAGGCGCACACCAGGCCACCACCCGTCCTTCAACTCTGCTCCGGGAACGCTCCACTGCGCCGGCGTGCCCAGGTGGGCCGCTTCTTTTCCGTGCCATTTCGGGGCGGCAGCAACAAGCCCTGGGCGAGAAAGGGCCCTGGGCCATGGAGAGCAGGGCTGTCCGCAGGGCTGCCCTACGCCGGCCAATTCTCACGAGCGTTCTGCCCAAACCAATCCTGGTTTGGGCAGAACGCTCGTGAGAATTGGCCTGAAAACGCCCGGCGAAGTCATTCGGGCGCTGCACGTCTGCTGGGCCGACCCCCCCGGGGCCTTGAAGGGCATTGTGAGTGTCCGCAACCGATCACCGCCAGGAGGCAATCCACAAGATGGAATGCAGCGAGGACAACGCCCGTGGATCCTCGACCTGCGGGGGTCCCATCCCTGGCGCTCTACCATAGGGCCAGGCCCATCACGAAGTCCGGTTTGGAACGCTCACCTGCCTCCCCAACCTTCTGCTTCCGGGGTCCTGTCCCTCATGGCCTCCATATTGGAAACCCTTAGTCCCGCAGCCACGCATCTCCCAACCACGCAGTCTGCATCGGCGTCCCCTGGTGCTTCGGACAACCCTCAGAGTGAGATAAACCTGTTCACCAAAATGAGGTCATCCCCATCCTTTGCCGCCCCATCTACCTGAAAGACGGAGGCGCACACCAGTCCACCACCCGTCCTTCAACTCTGAGCCGGGAACACTCCACTGCGCCGGCGTGCCCAGTTGGGCCGCTTCTTTTCCGTGCCATTTCTGGGCGGCAGCAACAAGCCCTGGGCGAGAAAGGGCCCTGGGCGATAAAGGGCCCTGGGCCATGGAGAGCAGGGCTGTCCGCAGGGCTGACCTACGCCGGCCAATTCTCACGAGCGTTCTGCCCAAACCAATCCTGGTTTGGGCAGAACGCTCGTGAGAATTGGCCGGAGAACGCCTGGCGAAGTCATTCGGGCGCTGCACGTCTGCTGGGCCGCCCCACCCCGGGGCCTTGAAGGGCATTGTGAGTGTCCGCACCGGATCGCCGCCAGGAGGCACTCCACAAGATGGAATGCAGCGAGGACAACGCCCGTGGTTCCTCGACCTGCGGGGGTCCCATCCCTGGCGGTCTACCATGGGGCCTGGCCCATCACAAAGTCCGGTCTGGAACGCTCGCCTGCTTCCCCAACCTTCCGCTTCCGGGGTCCTGTCCCTCATGGCCTCCATATTGGAAACCCTTAGTCCCGCAGCCACGCATCTCCCAACCACGCAGTCTCCATCGGCGCCTCCTGGTGCTTCAGACAACGCTCAGAGTGTGATAAACCTGTATGACCAAAATGAGGTCATCCCCATCCTTGACCGCCCGATCTACCCGAAAGACGGAGGCGCACACCAGGCCACCACCCGTCCTACAACTCTGCTCCGGGAACACCCCACTGCGCCGGCGTGCCCAGGTGGGCCGCTTCTTTTCCGTGCCATTTCGGGGCGGCAGCAACAAGCCCTGGGCGAGAAAGGGCCCTGGGCCATGGAGAGCAGGGCTGTCCGCAGGGCTGCCCTACGCCGGCCAGTTCTCACGAGCATTCTGCCCAAACCAATCCTGGTTTGGGCAGAACGCTCGTGAGAATTGGCCGGAAAACGCCCGGCGAAGTCATTCGGGCGCTGCACGTCTGCTGGGCCGACCCCCCCGGGGCCTTGAAGGGCATTGTGAGTGTCCGCAACCGATCACCGCCAGGAGGCAATCCACAAGATGGAATGCAGCGAGGACCACGCCCGTGGATCCTCGACCTGCGGGGGTCCCATCCCTGGCGCTCTACCATAGGGCCAGGCCCATCACGAAGTCCGGTTTGGAACGCTCACCTGCCTCCCCAACCTTCTGCTTCCGGGGTCCTGTCCCTCATGGCCTCCATATTGGAAACCCTTAGTCCCGCAGCCACGCATCTCCCAACCACGCAGTCTGCATCGGCGTCCCCTGGTGCTTCGGACAACCCTCAGAGTGAGATAAACCTGTTCACCAAAATGAGGTCATCCCCATCCTTTGCCGCCCCATCTACCTGAAAGACGGAGGCGCACACCAGCCAACCACCGTCCTTCAACTCTGAGCCGGGAACACTCCACTGCGCCGGCGTGCCCAGTTGGGCCGCTTCTTTACCGTGCCATTTCTGGGCGGCAGCAACAAGCCCTGGGCGAGAAAGGGCCCTGGGCCATGGAGAGCAGGGCTGTCCGCAGGGCTGACCTACGCCGGCCAATTCTCACGAGCGTTCTGCCCAAACCAATCCTGGTTTGGGCAGAACGCTCGTGAGAATTGGCCGGAAAACGCCCGGCGAAGTCATTCGGGCGCTGCACGTCTGCTGGGCCGCCCCACCCCGGGGCCTTGAAGGGCATTGTGAGTGTCCGCACCGGATCGCCGCCAGGAGGCACTCCACAAGATGGAATGCAGCGAGGACAACGCCCGTGGATCCTCGACCTGCGGGGGTCCCATCCCTGGCGGTCTACCATGGGCCTGGCCCATCACAAAGTCCGGTCTGGAACGCTCGCCTGCTTCCCCAACCTTCCGCTTCCGGGGTCCTGTCCCTCATGGCCTCCATATTGGAAACCCTTAGTCCCGCAGCCACGCATCTCCCAACAACGCAGTCTCCATCGGCGCCTCCTGGTGCTTCAGACAACGCTCAGAGTGTGATAAACCTGTATGACCAAAATGAGGTCATCCCCATCCTTGACCGCCCGATCTACCCGAAAGACGGAGGCGCACACCAGGCCACCACCCGTCCTTCAACTCTGCTCCGGGAACGCTCCACTGCGCCGGCGTGCCCAGGTGGGCCGCTTCTTTTCCGTGCCATTTCGGGGCGGCAGCAACAAGCCCTGGGCGAGAAAGGGCCCTGGGCCATGGAGAGCAGGGCTGTCCGCAGGTCTGCCCTACGCCGGCCAATTCTCACGAGCGTTCTGCCCAAACCGATCCTGGTTTGGGCAGAACGCTCGTGAGAATTGGCCGGAAAACGCCCGGCGAAGTCATTCGGGCGCTGCACGTCTGCTGGGCCGACCCCCCCGGGGCCTTGAAGGGCATTGTGAGTGTCCGCAACCGATCACCGCCAGGAGGCAATCCACAAGATGGAATGCAGCGAGGACAACGCCCGTGGATCCTCGACCTGCGGGGGTCCCATCCCTGGCGCTCTACCATAGGGCCAGGCCCATCACGAAGTCCGGTTTGGAACGCTCACCTGCCTCCCCAACCTTCTGCTTCCGGGGTCCTGTCCCTCATGGCCTCCATATTGGAAACCCTTAGTCCCGCAGCCACGCATCTCCCAACCACGCAGTCTGCATCGGCGTCCCCTGGTGCTTCGGACAACCCTCAGAGTGAGATAAACCTGTTCACCAAAATGAGGTCATCCCCATCCTTTGCCGCCCCATCTACATGAAAGACGGAGGCGCACACCAGTCCACCACCCGTCCTTCAACTCTGAGCCTGGAACACTCCACTGTGCCGGCGTGCCCAGTTGGGCCGCTTCTTTTCTGTGCCATTTCTGGGCGGCAGCAACAAGCCCTGGGCGAGAAAGGGCCCTGGGCGATAAAGGGCCCTGGGCCATGGAGAGCAGGGCTGTCCGCAGGGCTGACCTACGCCGGCCAATTCTCACGAGCGTTCTGCCCAAACCAATCCTGGTTTGGGCAGAACGCTCGTGAGAATTGGCCGGAAAACGCCTGGCGAAGTCATTCGGGCGCTGCACGTCTGCTGGGCCGCCCCACCCCGGGGCCTTGAAGGGCATTGTGAGTGTCCGCACCGGATCACCGCCAGGAGGCACTCCACAAGATGGAATGCAGCGAGGACAACGCCCGTGGATCCTCGACCTGCGGGGGTCCCATCCCTGGCGGTCTACCATGGGGCCTGGCCCATCACAAAGTCCGGTCTGGAACGCTCGCCTGCTTCCCCAACCTTCCGCTTCCGGGGTCCTGTCCCTCATGGCCTCCATATTGGAAACCCTTAGTCCCGCAGCCACGCATCTCCCAACCACGCAGTCTCCATCGGCGCCTCCTGGTGCTTCAGACAACGCTCAGAGTGTGATAAACCTGTATGACCAAAATGAGGTCATCCCCATCCTTGACCGCCCGATCTACCCGAAAGACGGAGGCGCACACCAGGCCACCACCCGTCCTTCAACTCTGCTCCGGGAACGCTCCACTGCGCCGGCGTGCCCAGGTGGGCCGCTTCTTTTCCGTGCCATTTCGGGGCGGCAGCAACAAGCCCTGGGCGAGAAAGGGCCCTGGGCCATGGAGAGCAGGGCTGTCCGCAGGGCTGCCCTACGCCGGCCAATTCTCACGAGCGTTCTGCCCAAACCAATCCTGGTTTGGGCAGAACGCTCGTGAGAATTGGCCGGAAAACGCCCGGCGAAGTCATTCGGGCGCTGCACGTCTGCTGGGCCGACCCCCCCGGGGCCTTGAAGGGCATTGTGAGTGTCCGCAACCGATCACCGCCAGGAGGCAATCCACAAGATGGAATGCAGCGAGGACAACGCCCGTGGATCCTCGACCTGCGGGGGTCCCATCCCTGGCGCTCTACCATAGGGCCAGGCCCATCACGAAGTCCGGTTTGGAACGCTCACCTGCCTCCCCAACCTTCTGCTTCCGGGGTCCTGTCCCTCATGGCCTCCATATTGGAAACCCTTAGTCCCGCAGCCACGCATCTCCCAACCACGCAGTCTGCATCGGCGTCCCCTGGTGCTTCGGACAACCCTCAGAGTGAGATAAACCTGTTCACCAAAATGAGGTCATCCCCATCCTTTGCCGCCCCATCTACCTGAAAGACGGAGGCGCACACCAGTCCACCACCCGTCCTTCAACTCTGAGCCGGGAACACTCCACTGGGCCGGCGTGCGCAGTTGGGCCGCTTCTTTTCCGTGCCATTTCTGGGCGGCAGCAACAAGCCCTGGGCGAGAAAGGGCCCTGGGCGATAAAGGGCCCTGGGCCATGGAGAGCAGGGCTGTCCGCAGGGCTGACCTACGCCGGCCAATTCTCACGAGCGTTCTGCCCAAACCAATCCTGGTTTGGGCAGAACGCTCGTGAGAATTGGCCGGAAAACGCCCGGCGAAGTCATTCGGGCGCTGCACGTCTGCTTGGCCGCCCCACCCCGGGGCCTTGAAGGGCATTGTGAGTGTCCGCACCGGATCGCCGCCAGGAGGCACTCCACAAGATGGAATGCAGCGAGGACAACGCCCGTGGATCCTCGACCTGCGGGGGTCCCATCCCTGGCGGTCTACCATGGGGCCTGGCCCATCACAAAGTCCGGTCTGGAACGCTCGCCTGCTTCCCCAACCTTCCGCTTCCGGGGTCCTGTCCCTCATGGCCTCCATATTGGAAACCCTTAGTCCCGCAGCCACGCATCTCCCAACCACGCAGTCTCCATCGGCGCCTCCTGGTGCTTCAGACAACGCTCAGTGTGTGATAAACCTGTATGACCAAAATGAGGTCATCCCCATCCTTGACCGCCCGATCTACCCGAAAGACGGAGGCGCACACCAGGCCACCACCCGTCCTTCAACTCTGCTCCGGGAACGCTCCACTGCGCCGGCGTGCCCAGGTGGGCCGCTTCTTTTCCGTGCCATTTCGGGGCGGCAGCAACAAGCCCTGGGCGAGAAAGGGCCCTGGGCCATGGAGAGCAGGGCTGTCCGCAGGGCTGCCCTACGCCGGCCAATTCTCACGAGCGTTCTGCCCAAACCAATCCTGGTTTGGGCAGAACGCTCGTGAGAATTGGCCGGAAAACGCCCGGCGAAGTCATTCGGGCGCTGCACGTCTGCTGGGCCGACCCCCCCGGGGCCTTGAAGGGCATTGTGAGTGTCCGCATCCGATCACCGCCAAAGGCAATCCACAAGATGGAATGCAGCGAGGACAACGCCCGTGGATCCTCGACCTGCGGGGGTCCCATCCCTGGCGCTCTACCATAGGGCTAGGCCCATCACGAAGTCCGGTCTGGAATGCTCGCCTGCTTCCCCAACCTTCCGCTTCCGGGGTCCTGTCCCTCATGGCCTCCATATTGGAAACCCTTAGTCCCGCAGCCACGCATCTCCCAACAACGCAGTCTCCATCGGCGCCTCCTGGTGATTCAGACAACGCTCAGAGTGTGATAAACCTGTATGACCAAAATGAGGTCATCCCCATCCTTGACCGCCCGATCTACCCGAAAGACGGTGGCGCACACCAGGCCACCACCCGTCCTTCAACTCTGCTCTGGGCACGCTCCACTGCGCCGGTGTGCCCAGGTGGGCCGCTTCTTTTCCGTGCCATTTCGGGGCGGCAGCAACAAGCCCTGGGCGAGAAAGGGCCCTGGGCCATGGAGAGCAGGGCTGTCCGCAGGGCTGCCCTACGCCGGCCAATTCTCACGAGCGTTCTGCCCAAACCAATCCTGGTTTGGGCAGAACGCTCGTGAGAATTGGCCGGAAAACGCCCGGCGAAGTCATTCGGGCGCTGCACGTCTGCTGGGCCGACCCCCCCGGGGCCTTGAAGGGCATTGTGAGTGTCCGCAACCGATCACCGCCAGGAGGCAATCCACAAGATGGAATGCAGCGAGGACAACGCCCGTGGATCCTCGACCTGCGGGGGTCCCATCCCTGGCGCTCTACCATAGGGCCAGGCCCATCACGAAGTCCGGTTTGGAACGCTCACCTGCCTCCCCAACCTTCTGCTTCCGGGGTCCTGTCCCTCATGGCCTCCATATTGGAAACCCTTAGTCCCGCAGCCACGCATCTCCCAACCACGCAGTCTGCATCGGCGTCCCCTGGTGCTTCGGACAACCCTCAGAGTGAGATAAACCTGTTCACCAAAATGAGGTCATCCCCATCCTTTGCCGCCCCATCTACCTGAAAGACGGAGGCGCACACCAGTCCACCACCCGTCCTTGAACTCTGAGCCGGGAACACTCCACTGCGCCGGCGTGCCCAGTTGGGCCGCTTCTTTTCCGTGCCATTTCTGGGCGGCAGCAACAAGCCCTGGGCGAGAAAGGGCCCTGGGCGATAAAGGGCCCTGGGCCATGGAGAGCAGGGCTGTCCGCAGGGCTGACCTACGCCGGCCAATTCTCACGAGCGTTCTGCCCAAACCAATCCTGGTTTGGGCAGAACGCTCGTGAGAATTGGCCGGAAAACGCCCGGCGAAGTCATTCAGGCGCTGCACGTCTGCTGGGCCGACCCCCCCGGGGCCTTGAAGGGCATTGTGAGTGTCCGCAACCGATCACCGCCAGGAGGCAATCCACAAGATGGAATGCAGCGAGGACAACGCCCGTGGATCCTCGACCTGCGGGGGTCCCATCCCTGGCCCTCTACCATAGGGCCAGGCCCATCACGAAGTCCGGTTTGGAACGCTCACCTGCCTCCTCAACCTTCTGCTTCCGGGGTCCTGTCCCTCATGGCCTCCATATTGGAAACCCTTAGTCCCGCAGCCACGCATCTCCCAACCACGCAGTCTGCATCGGCGTCCCCTGGTGCTTCGGACAACCCTCAGAGTGAGATAAACCTGTTCACCAAAATGAGGTCATCCCCATCCTTTGCCGCCCCATCTACCTGAAAGACGGAGGCGCACACCAGTACACCACCCGTCCTTCAACTCTGAGCCTGGAACACTCCACTGCGCCGGCGTGCCCAGTTGGGCCGCTTCTTTTCTGTGCCATTTCTGGGCGGCAGCAACAAGCCCTGGGCGAGAAAGGGCCCTGGGCGATAAAGGGCCCTGGGCCATGGAGAGCAGGGCTGTCCGCAGGGCTGACCTACGCCAGCCAATTCTCACGAGCGTTCTGCCCAAACCAATCCTGGTTTGGGCAGAACGCTCGTGAGAATTGGCCGTAAAACGCCTGGCGAAGTCATTCGGGCGCTGCACGTCTGCTGGGCCGCCCCACCCTGGGGCCTTGAAGGGCATTGTGAGTGTCCGCACCGGATCGCCGCCAGGAGGCACTCCACAAGATGGAATGCAGCGAGGACAACGCCCGTGGATCCTCGACCTGCGGGGGTCCCATCCCTGGCGGTCTACCATGGGGCCTGGCCCATCACAAAGTCCGGTCTGGAACGCTCGCCTGCTTCCCCAACCTTCCGCTTCCGGGGTCCTGTCCCTCATGGCCTCCATATTGGAAACCCTTAGTCCCGCAGCCACGCATCTCCCAACCACGCAGTCTCCATCGGCGCCTCCTGGTGCTTCAGACAACGCTCAGAGTGTGATAAACCTGTATGACCAAAATGAGGTCATCCCCATCCTTAACCGCCCGATCTACCCGAAAGACGGAGGCGCACACCAGGCCACCACCCGTCCTTCAACTCTGCTCCGGGAACGCTCCACTGCGCCGGCGTGCCCAGGTGGGCCGCTTCTTTTCCGTGCCATTTCAGGGCGGCAGCAACAAGCCCTGGGCGAGAAAGGGCCCTGGGCCATGGAGAGCAGGGCTGTCCGCAGGGCTGCCCTACGCCGGCCAATTCTCACGAGCGTTCTGCCCAAACCAATCCTGGTTTGGGCAGAACGCTCGTGAGAATTGGCCGGAAAACGCCTGGCGAAGTCATTCGGGCGCTGCACGTCTGCTGGGCCGCCCCACCCCGGGGCTTTGAAGGGCATTGTGAGTGTCCGCAACCGATCACCGCCAGGAGGCAATCCACAAGATGGAATGCAGCGAGGACAACGCCCGTGGATCCTCGACCTGCGGGGGTCCCATCCCTGGCGCTCTACCATAGGGCCAGGCCCATCACGAAGTCCGGTTTGGAACGCTCACCTGCCTCCCCAACCTTCTGCTTCCGGGGTCCTGTCCCTCATGGCCTCCATATTGGAAACCCTTAGTCCCGCAGCCACGCATCTCCCAACCACGCAGTCTGCATCGGCGTCCCCTGGTGCTTCGGACAACCCTCAGAGTGAGATAAACCTGTTCACCAAAATGAGGTCATCCCCATCCTTTGCCGCCCCATCTACCTGAAAGACGGAGGCGCACACCAGTCCACCACCCGTCCTTGAACTCTGAGCCGGGAACACTCCACTGCGCCGGCGTGCCCAGTTGGGCCGCTTCTTTTCCGTGCCATTTCTGGGCGGCAGCAACAAGCCCTGGGCGAGAAAGGGCCCTGGGCGATAAAGGGCCCTGGGCCATGGAGAGCAGGGCTGTCCGCAGGGCTGACCTACGCCGGCCAATTCTCACGAGCGTTCTGCCCAAACCAATCCTGGTTTGGGCAGAACGCTCGTGAGAATTGGCCGGAAAACGCCCGGCGAAGTCATTCAGGCGCTGCACGTCTGCTGGGCCGACCCCCCCGGGGCCTTGAAGGGCATTGTGAGTGTCCGCAACCGATCACCGCCAGGAGGCAATCCACAAGATGGAATGCAGCGAGGACAACGCCCGTGGATCCTCGACCTGCGGGGGTCCCATCCCTGGCCCTCTACCATAGGGCCAGGCCCATCACGAAGTCCGGTTTGGAACGCTCACCTGCCTCCTCAACCTTCTGCTTCCGGGGTCCTGTCCCTCATGGCCTCCATATTGGAAACCCTTAGTCCCGCAGCCACGCATCTCCCAACCACGCAGTCTGCATCGGCGTCCCCTGGTGCTTCGGACAACCCTCAGAGTGAGATAAACCTGTTCACCAAAATGAGGTCATCCCCATCCTTTGCCGCCCCATCTACCTGAAAGACGGAGGCGCACACCAGTACACCACCCGTCCTTCAACTCTGAGCCTGGAACACTCCACTGCGCCGGCGTGCCCAGTTGGGCCGCTTCTTTTCTGTGCCATTTCTGGGCGGCAGCAACAAGCCCTGGGCGAGAAAGGGCCCTGGGCGATAAAGGGCCCTGGGCCATGGAGAGCAGGGCTGTCCGCAGGGCTGACCTACGCCAGCCAATTCTCACGAGCGTTCTGCCCAAACCAATCCTGGTTTGGGCAGAACGCTCGTGAGAATTGGCCGTAAAACGCCTGGCGAAGTCATTCGGGCGCTGCACGTCTGCTGGGCCGCCCCACCCTGGGGCCTTGAAGGGCATTGTGAGTGTCCGCACCGGATCGCCGCCAGGAGGCACTCCACAAGATGGAATGCAGCGAGGACAACGCCCGTGGATCCTCGACCTGCGGGGGTCCCATCCCTGGCGGTCTACCATGGGGCCTGGCCCATCACAAAGTCCGGTCTGGAACGCTCGCCTGCTTCCCCAACCTTCCGCTTCCGGGGTCCTGTCCCTCATGGCCTCCATATTGGAAACCCTTAGTCCCGCAGCCACGCATCTCCCAACCACGCAGTCTCCATCGGCGCCTCCTGGTGCTTCAGACAACGCTCAGAGTGTGATAAACCTGTATGACCAAAATGAGGTCATCCCCATCCTTAACCGCCCGATCTACCCGAAAGACGGAGGCGCACACCAGGCCACCACCCGTCCTTCAACTCTGCTCCGGGAACGCTCCACTGCGCCGGCGTGCCCAGGTGGGCCGCTTCTTTTCCGTGCCATTTCAGGGCGGCAGCAACAAGCCCTGGGCGAGAAAGGGCCCTGGGCCATGGAGAGCAGGGCTGTCCGCAGGGCTGCCCTACGCCGGCCAATTCTCACGAGCGTTCTGCCCAAACCAATCCTGGTTTGGGCAGAACGCTCGTGAGAATTGGCCGGAAAACGCCTGGCGAAGTCATTCGGGCGCTGCACGTCTGCTGGGCCGCCCCACCCCGGGGCTTTGAAGGGCATTGTGAGTGTCCGCAACCGATCACCGCCAGGAGGCAATCCACAAGATGGAATGCAGCGAGGACAACGCCCGTGGATCCTCGACCTGCGGGGGTCCCATCCCTGGCGCTCTACCATAGGGCCAGGCCCATCACGAAGTCCGGTTTGGAACGCTCACCTGCCTCCCCAACCTTCTGCTTCCGGGGTCCTGTCCCTCATGGCCTCCATATTGGAAACCCTTAGTCCCGCAGCCACGCATCTCCCAACCACGCAGTCTGCATCGGCGTCCCCTGGTGCTTCGGACAACCCTCAGAGTGAGATAAACCTGTTCACCAAAATGAGGTCATCCCCATCCTTTGCCGCCCCATCTACCTGAAAGACGGAGGCGCACACCAGTCCACCACCCGTCCTTCAACTCTGAGCCGGGAACACTCCACTGCGCCGGCGTGCCCAGTTGGGCCGCTTCTTTTCCGTGCCATTTCTGGGCGGCAGCAACAAGCCCTGGGCGAGAAAGGGCCCTGGGCGATAAAGGGCCCTGGGCCATGGAGAGCAGGGCTGTCCGCAGGGCTGACCTACGCCGGCCAATTCTCACGAGCGTTCTGCCCAAATCAATCCTGGTTTGGGCAGAACGCTCGTGAGAATTGGCCGAAAACGCCTGGCGAAGTCATTCGGGCGCTGCACGTCTGCTGGGCCGCCCCACCCCGGGGCCTTGAAGGGCATTGTGAGTGTCCGCACCGGATCGCCGCCAGGAGGCACTCCACAAGATGGAATGCAGCGAGGACAACGCCCGTGGATCCTCGACCTGCGGGGGTCCCATCCCTGGCGGTCTACCATGGGGCCTAGCCCATCACAAAGTACGGTCTGGAACGCTCGCCTGCTTCCCCAACCTTCCGCTTCCGGGGTCCTGTCCCTCATGGCCTCCATATTGGAAACCCTTAGTCCCGCAGCCACGCATCTCCCAACCACGCAGTCTCCATCGGCGCCTCCTGGTGCTTCAGACAACGCTCAGAGTGTGATAAACCTGTATGACCAAAATGAGGTCATCCCCATCCTTGACCGCCCGATCTACCCGAAAGACGGTGGCGCACACCAGGCCACCACCCGTCCTTCAACTCTGCTCCGGGAACGCTCCACTGCGCCGGCGTGCCCAGGTGGGCCGCTTCGTTTCCGTGCCATTTCGGGGCGGCAGCAACAAGCCCTGGGCGAGAAAGGGCCCTGGGCCATGGAGAGCAGGGCTGTCCGCAGGGCTGCCCTACGCCGGCCAATTCTCACGAGCGTTCTGCCCAAACCAATCCTGGTTTGGGCAGAACGCTCGTGAGAATTGGCCGGAAAACGCCCGGCGAAGTCATTCGGGCGCTGCACGTCTGCTGGGCCGACCCCCCCGGGGCCTTGAAGGGCATTGTGAGTGTCCGCAACCGATCACCGCCAGGAGGCAATCCACAAGATGGAATGCAGCGAGGACAACGCCCGTGGAACCTCGACCTGCGGGGGTCCCATCCCTGGCGCTCTACCATAGGGCCAGGCCCATCACGAAGTCCGGTTTGGAACGCTCACCTGCCTCCCCAACCTTCTGCTTCCGGGGTCCTGTCCCTCATGGCCTCCATATTGGAAACCCTTAGTCCCGCAGCCACGCATCTCCCAACCACGCAGTCTCCATCGGCGCCTCCTGGTGCTTCAGACAACGCTCAGAGTGTGATAAACCTGTATGACCAAAATGAGGTCATCCCCAGCCTTGACCGCCCGATCTACCCGAAAGACGGAGGCGCACACCAGGCCACCACCCGTCCTTCAACTCTGCTCCGGGAACGCTCCACTGCGCCGGCGTGCCCAGGTGGGCCGCTTCTTTTCCGTGCCATTTCAGGGCGGCAGCAACAAGCCCTGGGCGAGAAAGGGCCCTGGGCGAGAAAGGGCCCTGGGCCATGGAGAGCATGGCTGTCCGCAGGGCTGACCTACGCCGGCCAATTCTCACGAGCGTTCTGCCCAAACCAATCCTGGTTTGGGCAGAACGCTCGTGAGAATTGGCCGGAAAACGCCTGGCGAAGTCATTCGGGCGCTGCACGTCTGCTGGGCCGCCCCACCCCGGGGCCTTGAAGGGCATTGTGAGTGTCCGCACCGGATCGCCGCCAGGAGGCACTCCACAAGATGGAATGCAGCGAGGACAACGCCCGTGGATCCTCGACCTGCGGGGGTCCCATCCCTGGCGGTCTACCATGGGGCCTGGCCCATCACAAAGTCCGGTCTGGAACGCTCGCCTGCTTCCCCAACCTTCCGCTTCCGGGGTCCTGTCCCTCATGGCCTCCATATTGGAAACCCGTAGTCCCGCAGCCACGCATCTCCCAACCACGCAGTCTCCATCGGCGCCTCCTGGTGCTTCAGACAACGCTCAGAGTGTGATAAACCTGTATGACCAAATGAGGTCATCCCCATCCTTGACCGCCCGATCTACCCGAAAGACGGAGGCGCACACCAGGCCACCACCCGTCCTTCAACTCTGCTCCGGGAACGCTACACTGCGCCGGCGTGCCCAGGTGGGCCGCTTCTTTTCCGTGCCATTTCGGGGCGGCAGCAACAAGCCCTGGGCGAGAAAGGGCCCTGGGCCATGGAGAGCAGGGCTGTCCGCAGGGCTGCCCTACGCCGGCCAATTCTCACGAGCGTTCTGCCCAAACCAATCCTGGTTTGGGCAGAACGCTCGTGAGAATTGGCCGGAAAACGCCCGGCGAAGTCATTCGGGCGCTGCACGTCTGCTGGGCCAACCCCCCCGGGGCCTTGAAGGGCATTGTGAGTGTCCGCAACCGATCACCGCCAGGAGGCAATCCACAAGATGGAATGCAGCGAGGACAACGCCCGTGGATCCTCGACCTGCGGGGGTCCCATCCCTGGCGTCTAACATAGGGCCAGGCCCATCACGAAGTCCGGTTTGGAACGCTCACCTGCCTCCCCAACCTTCTGCTTCCGGGGTCCTGTCCCTCATGGCCTCCATATTGGAAACCCTTAGTCCCGTAGCCACGCATCTCCCAACCACGCAGTCTGCATCGGCGTCCCCTGGTGCTTCGGACAACCCTCAGAGTGAGATAAACCTGTTCACCAAAATGAGGTCATCCCCATCCTTTGCCGCCCCATCTACCTGAAAGACGGAGGCGCACACCAGTCCACCACCCGTCCTTCAACTCTGAGCCGGGTACACTCCACTGCGCCGGCGTGCCCAGTTGGGCCGCTTCTTTTCCGTGCCATTTCTGGGCGGCAGCAACAAGCCCTGGGCGAGAAAGGGCCCTGGGCGATAAAGGGCCCTGGGCCATGGAGAGCAGGGCTGTCCGCAGGGCTGACCTACGCCGGCCAATTCTCACGAGCGTTCTGCCCAAACCAATCCTGGTTTGGGCAGAACGCTCGTGAGAATTGGCCGGAAAACGCCTGGCGAAGTCATTCGGGCGCTGCACGTCTGCTTGGCCGCCCCACCCCGGGGCCTTGAAGGGCATTGTGAGTGTCCGCACCGGATCGCCGCCAGGAGGCACTCCACAAGATGGAATGCAGCGAGGACAACGCCCGTGGATCCTCGACCTGCGGGGGTCCCATCCCTGGCGGTCTACCATGGGGCCTGGCCCATCACATAGTCCGGTCTGGAACGCTCGCCTGCTTCCCCAACCTTCCGCTTCCGGGGTCCTGTCCCTCATGGCCTCCATATTGGAAACCCGTAGTCCCGCAGCCACGCATCTCCCAACCACGCAGTCTCCATCGGCGCCTCCTGGTGCTTCAGACAACGCTCAGAGTGTGATAAACCTGTATGACCAAATGAGGTCATCCCCATCCTTGACCGCCCGATCTACCCGAAAGACGGAGGCGCACACCAGGCCACCACCCGTCCTTCAACTCTGCTCCGGGAACGCTACACTGCGCCGGCGTGCCCAGGTGGGCCGCTTCTTTTCCGTGCCATTTCGGGGCGGCAGCAACAAGCCCTGGGCGAGAAAGGGCCCTGGGCCATGGAGAGCAGGGCTGTCCGCAGGGCTGCCCTACGCCGGCCAATTCTCACGAGCGTTCTGCCCAAACCAATCCTGGTTTGGGCAGAACGCTCGTGAGAATTGGCCGGAAAACGCCCGGCGAAGTCATTCGGGCGCTGCACGTCTGCTGGGCCAACCCCCCCGGGGCCTTGAAGGGCATTGTGAGTGTCCGCAACCGATCACCGCCAGGAGGCAATCCACAAGATGGAATGCAGCGAGGACAACGCCCGTGGATCCTCGACCTGCGGGGGTCCCATCCCTGGCGTCTACCATAGGGCCAGGCCCATCACGAAGTCCGGTTTGGAACGCTCACCTGCCTCCCCAACCTTCTGCTTCAGGGGTCCTGTCCCTCATGGCCTCCATATTGGAAACCCTTAGTCCCGCAGCCACGCATCTCCCAACCACGCAGTCTGCATCGGCGTCCCCTGGTGCTTCGGACAACCCTCAGAGTGAGATAAACCTGTTCACCAAAATGAGGTCATCCCCATCCTTTGCCGCCCCATCTACCTGAAAGACGGAGGCGCACACCAGTCCACCACCCGTCCTTCAACTCTGAGCCGGGAACACTCCACTGCGCCGGCGTGCCCAGTTGGGCCGCTTCTTTTCCGTGCCATTTCTGGGCGGCAGCAACAAGCCCTGGGCGAGAAAGGGCCCTGGGCGATAAAGGGCCCTGGGCCATGGAGAGCAGGGCTGTCCGCAGGGCTGACCTACGCCGGCCAATTCTCACGAGCGTTCTGCCCAAACCAATCCTGGTTTGGGCAGAACGCTCGTGAGAATTGGCCGGAAAACGCCTGGCGAAGTCATTCGGGCGCTGCACGTCTGCTGGGCCGCCCCACCCCGGGGCCTTGAAGGGCATTGTGAGTGTCCGCACCGGATCGCCGCCAGGAGGCACTCCACAAGATGGAATGCAGCGAGGACAACGCCCGTGGATCCTCGACCTGCGGGGGTCCCATCCCTGGCGGTCTACCATGGGGCCTGGCCCATCACAAAGTCTTGTCTGGAACGCTCGCCTGCTTCCCCAACCTTCCGCTTCCGGGGTCCTGTCCCTCATGGCCTCCATATTGGAAACCCTTAGTCCCGCAGCCACGCATCTCCCAACCACGCAGTCTCCATCGGCGCCTCCTGGTGCTTCAGACAACGCTCAGAGTGTGATAAACCTGTATGACCAAAATGAGGTCATCCCCATTCTTGACCGCCCGATCTACCCGAAAGACGGAGGCGCACACCAGGCCACCACCCGTCCTTCAACTCTGCTCCGGGAACGCTCCACTGCGCCGGCGTGCCCAGGTGGGCCGCTTCTTTTCCGTGCCATTTCGGGGCGGCAGCAACAAGCCCTGGGCGAGAAACGGCCCTGGGCCATGGAGAGCAGGGCTGTCCGCAGGGCTGCCCTACGCCGGCCAATTCTCACGAGCGTACTGCCCAAACCAATCCTGGTTTGGGCAGAACGCTCGTGAGAATTGGCCGGAAAACGCCCGGCGAAATCATTCGGGCGCTGCACGTCTGCTGGGTCGACCCCCCCGGGGCCTTGAAGGGCATTGTGAGTGTCCGCAACCGATCACCGCCCGGAGGCAATCCACAAGATGGAATGCAGCGAGGACAACGCCCGTGGTTCCTCGACCTGCGGGGGTCCCATCCCTGGCGGTCTACCATGGGGCCTGGCCCATCACAAAGTCTTGTCTGGAACGCTCGCCTGCTTCCCCAACCTTCCGCTTCCGGGGTCCTGTCCCTCATGGCCTCCATATTGGAAACCCTTAGTCCCGCAGCCACGCATCTCCCAACCACGCAGTGTCCATCGGCGCCTCCTGGTGCTTCAGACAACGCTCAGAGTGTGATAAACCTGTATGACCAAAATGAGGTCATCCACATCCTTGAACGCCCGATCTACCCGAAAGACGGAGGCGCACACCAGGCCACCACCCATCCTTCAACTCTGCTCCGGGAACGCTCCACTGCGCCGGCGTGCCCAGGTGGGCCGCTTCTATTCCGTGCCATTTCGGGGCGGCAGCAACAAGCCCTGGGCGAGAAAGGGCCCTGGGCCATGGAGAGCAGGGCTGTCCGCAGGGCTGCCCTACGCCGGCCAATTCTCACGAGCGTTCTGCCCAAACCAATCCTGGTTTGGGTAGAACGCTCGTGAGAATTGGCCGGAAAACGCCCGGCGAAGTCATTCGGGCGCTGCACGTCTGCTGGGTCGACCCCCCCGGGGCCTTGAAGGGCATTATGAGTGTCCGCAACCGATCACCGCCAGGAGGCAATCCACAAGATGGAATGCAGCGAGGACAACGCCCGTGGATCCTCGACCTGCGGGGGTCCCATCCCTGGCGCTCTACCATAGGGCCAGGCCCATCACGAAGTCCGGTTTGGAACGCTCACCTGCCTCCCCAACCTTCTGCTTCCGGGTTCCTGTCCCTCATGGCCTCCATATTGGAAACCCTTAGTCCCGCAGCCACGCATCTCCCAACCACGCAGTCTGCATCGGCGTCCCCTGGTGCTTCGGACAACCCTCAGAGTGAGATAAACCTGTTCACCAAAATGAGGTCATCCCCATCCTTTGCCGCCCCATCTACCTGAAAGACGGAGGCGCACACCAGTCCACCACCCGTCCTTCAACTCTGAGCCGGGAACACTCCACTGCGCCGGCGTGCCCAGTTGGGCCGCTTCTTTTCCGTGCCATTTCTGGGCGGCAGCAACAAGCCCTGGGCGAGAAAGGGCCCTGGGCGATAAAGGGCCCTGGGCCATGGAGAGCATGGCTGTCCGCAGGGCTGACCTACGCCGGCCAATTCTCACGAGCGTTCTGCCCAAACCAATCCTGGTTTGGGCAGAACGCTCGTGAGAATTGGCCGGAAAACGCCTGGCGAAGTCATTCGGGCGCTGCACGTCTGCTGGGCCGCCCCACCCCGGGGCCTTGAAGGGCATTGTGAGTGTCCGCACCGGATCGCCGCCAGGAGGCACTCCACAAGATGGAATGCAGCGAGGACAACGCCCGTGGAACCTCGACCTGCGGGGGTCCCATCCCTGGCGGTCTACCATGGGGCCTGGCCCATCACAAAGTCCGGTCTGGAACGCTCGCCTGCTTCCCCAACCTTCCGCTTCCGGGGTCCTGTCCCTCATGGCCTCCATATTGGAAACCCTTAGTCCCGCAGCCACGCATCTCCCAACCACGCAGTCTCCATCGGCGCCTCCTGGTGCTTCAGACAACGCTCAGAGTGTGATAAACCTGTATGACCAAAATGAGGTCATCCCCATCCTTGACCGCCCGATCTACCCGAAAGACGGAGGCGCACACCAGGCCACCACCCGTCCTTCAACTCTGCTCCGGGAACGCTCCACTGCGCCGGCGTGCCCAGGTGGGCCGCTTCTTTTCCGTGCCATTTCGGGGCGGCAGCAACAAGCCCTGGGCGAGAAAGGGCCCTGGGCCATGGAGAGCAGGGCTGTCCGCAGGGCTGCCCTACGCCGGCCAATTCTCACGAGCGTTCTGCCCAAACCAATCCTGGTTTGGGCAGAACGCTCGTGAGAATTGGCCGGAAAACGCCCGGCGAAGTCATTCGGGCGCTGCACGTCTGCTGGGCCGACCCCCCCGGGGCCTTGAAGGGCATTGTGAATGTCCGCAACCGATCACCGCCAGGAGGCAATCCACAAGATGGAATGCAGCGAGGACAACGCCCGTGGATCCTCGACCTGCGGGGGTCCCATCCCTGGCGCTCTACCATAGGGCCAGGCCCATCACGAAGTCCAGTCTGGAACGCTCGCCTGCTTCCCCAACCTTCCGCTTCCGGGGTCCTGTCCCTCATGGCCTCCATATTGGAAACCCGTAGTCCCGCAGCCACGCATCTCCCAACCACGCAGTCTCCATCGGCGCCTCCTGGTGCTTCAGACAACGCTCAGAGTGTGATAAATCTGTATGACCAAAATGAGGTCATCCCCATCCTTGACCGCCCGATCTACCCGAAAGACGGAGGCGCACACCAGGCCACCACCCGTCCTTCAACTCTGCTCTGGGAACGCTCCACTGCGCCGGCGTGCCCAGGTGGGCCGCTTCTTTTCCGTGCCATTTCGGGGCGGCAGCAACAAGCCCTGGGCGAGAAAGGGCCCTGGGCCATGGAGAGCAGGGCTGTCCGCAGGGCTGCCCTACGCCGGCCAATTCTCACGAGCGTTCTGCCCAAACCAATCCTGGTTTGGGCAGAACGCTCGTGAGAATTGGCCGGAAAACGCCCGGCGAAGTCATTCGGGCGCTGCACGTCTGCTGGGCCGACCCCCCCGGGGCCTTGAAGGGCATTGTGAATGTCCGCAACCGATCACCGCCAGGAGGCAATCCACAAGATGGAATGCAGCGAGGACAACGCCCGTGGATCCTCGACCTGCGGGGGTCCCATCCCTGGCGCTCTACCATAGGGCCAGGCCCATCACGAAGTCCGGTTTGGAACGCTCACCTGCCTCCCCAACCTTCTGCTTCCGGGGTCCTGTCCCTCATGGCCTCCATATTGGAAACCCTTAGTCCCGCAGCCACGCATCTCCCAACCACGCAGTCTGCATCGTCGTCCCCTGGTGCTTCGGACAACCCTCAGAGTGAGATAAACCTGTTCACCAAAATGAGGTCATCCCCATCCTTTGCCGCCCCATCTACCTGAAAGACGGAGGCGCACACCAGTCCACCACCCGTCCTTCAACTCTGAGCCGGGAACACTCCACTGCGCCGGCGTGCCCAGTTGGGCCACTTCTTTTCCGTGCCATTTCTGGGCGGCAGCAACAAGCCCTGGGCGAGAAAGGGCCCTGGGCGATAAAGGGCCCTGGGCCATGGAGAGCAGGGCTGTCCGCAGGGCTGACCTACGCCGGCCAATTCTCACGAGCGTTCTGCCCAAACCAATCCTGGTTTGGGCAGAACGCTCGTGAGAATTGGCCGGAAAACGCCTGGCGAAGTCATTCGGGCGCTGCACGTCTGCTGGGCCGCCCCACCCCGGGGCCTTGAAGGGCATTGTGAGTGTCCGCACCGGATCGCCGCCAGGAGGCACTCCACAAGATGGAATGCAGCGAGGACAACGCCCGTGGATCCTCGACCTGCGGGGGTCCCATCCCTGGCGGTCTACCATGGGGCCTGGCCCATCACAAAGTCCGGTCTGGAACGCTCGCCTGCTTCCCCAACCTTCCGCTTCCGGGGTCCTGTCCCTCATGGCCTCCATATTGGAAACCCGTAGTCCCGCAGCCACGCATCTCCCAACCACGCAGTCTCCATCGGCGCCTCCTGGTGCTTCAGACAACGCTCAGAGTGTGATAAACCTGTATGACCAAAATGAGGTCATCCCCATCCTTGACCGCCCGATCTACCCGAAAGACGGAGGCGCACACCAGGCCACCACCCGTCCTTCAACTCTGCTCCGGGAACGCTCCACTGCGCCGGCGTGCCCAGGTGGGCCGCTTCTTTTCCGTGCCATTTCGGGGCGGCAGCAACAAGCCCTGGGCGAGAAAGGGCCCTGGGCCATGGAGAGCAGGGCTGTCCGCAGGGCTGCCCTACGCCGGCCAATTCTCACGAGCGTTCTGCCCAAACCAATCCTGGTTTGGGCAGAACGCTCGTGAGAATTGGCCGGAAAACGCCCGGCGAAGTCATTCGGGCGCTGCACGTCTGCTGGGCCAACCCCCCCGGGGCCTTGAAGGGCATTGTGAGTGTCCGCAACCGATCACCGCCAGGAGGCAATCCACAAGATGGAATGCAGCGAGGACAACGCCCGTGGATCCTCGACCTGCGGGGGTCCCATCCCTGGCGTCTACCATAGGGCCAGGCCCATCACGAAGTCCGGTTTGGAACGCTCACCTGCCTCCCCAACCTTCTACTTCCGGGGTCCTGTCCCTCATGGCCTCCATATTGGAAACCCTTAGTCCCGCAGCCACGCATCTCCCAACCATGCAGTCTGCATCGGCGTCCCCTGGTGCTTCGGACAACCCTCAGAGTGAGATAAACCTGTTCACCAAAATGAGGTCATCCCCATCCTTTGCCGCCCCATCTACCTGAAAGACGGAGGCGCACACCAGTCCACCACCCGTCCTTCAACTCTGAGCCGGGAACACTCCACTGCGCCGGCGTGCCCAGTTGGGCCGCTTCTTTTCCGTGCCATTTCTGGGCGGCAGCAACAAGCCCTGGGCGAGAAAGGGCCCTGGGCGAGAAAGGGCCCTGGGCCATGGAGAGCATGGCTGTCCGCAGGGCTGACCTACGCCGGCCAATTCTCACGAGCGTTCTGCCCAAACCAATCCTGGTTTGGGCAGAACGCTCGTGAGAATTGGCCGGAAAACGCCTGGCGAAGTCATTCGGGCGCTGCACGTCTGCTGGGCCGCCCCACCCCGGGGCCTTGAAGGGCATTGTGAGTGTCCGCACCGGATCGCCGCCAGGAGGCACTCCACAAGATGGAATGCAGCGAGGACAACGCCCGTGGATCCTCGACCTGCGGGGGTCCCATCCCTGGCGGTCTACCATGGGGCCTGGCCCATCACAAAGTCTTGTCTGGAACGCTCGCCTGCTTCCCCAACCTTCCGCTTCCGGGGTCCTGTCCCTCATGGCCTCCATATTGGAAACCCTTAGTCCCGCAGCCACGCATCTCCCAACCACGCAGTCTCCATCGGCGCCTCCTGGTGCTTCAGACAACGCTCAGAGTGTGATAAACCTGTATGACCAAAATGAGGTCATCCCCATCCTTGACCGCCCGATCTACCCGAAAGACGGAGGCGCACACCAGGCCACCACCCGTCCTTCAACTCTGCTCCGGGAACGCTCCACTGCGCCGGCGTGCCCAGGTGGGCCGCTTCTTTTCCGTGCCATTTCGGGGCGGCAGCAACAAGCCCTGGGCGAGAAAGGGCCCTGGGCCATGGAGAGCAGGGCTGTCCGCAGGGCTGCCCTACGCCGGCCAATTCTCACGAGCGTTCTGCCCAAACCAATCCTGGTTTGGGCAGAACGCTCGTGAGAATTGGCCGGAAAACGCCCGGCGAAGTCATTCGGGCACTGCACGTCTGCTGGGCCGACCCCCCCGGGGCCTTGAAGGGCATTGTGAGTGTCCGCAACCGATCACCGCCAGGAGGCAATCCACAAGATGGAATGCAGCGAGGACAACGCCCGTGGATCCTCGACCTGTGGGGGTCCCATCCCTGGCGCTCTACCAGAGGGCCAGGCCCATCACGAAGTCCGGTTTGGAACGCTCACCTGCCTCCCCAACCTTCTGCTTCCGGGGTCCTGTCCCTCATGGCCTCCATATTGGAAACCCTTAGTCCCGCAGCCACGCATCTCTCAACCACGCAGTCTGCATCGGCGTCCCCTGGTGCTTCGGACAACCCTCAGAGTGAGATAAACCTGTTCACCAAAATGAGGTCATCCCCATCCTTTGCCGCCCCATCTACCTGAAAGACGGAGGCGCACACCAGTCCACCACCCGTCCTTCAACTCTGAGCCGGGAACACTCCACTGCGCCGGCGTGCCCAGTTGGGCCGCTTCTTTTCCGTGCCATTTCTGGGCGGCAGCAACAAGCCCTGGGCGAGAAAGGGCCCTGGGCGATAAAGGGCCCTGGGCCATGGAGAGCAGGGCTGTCCGCAGGGCTGACCTACGCCGGCCAATTCTCACGAGCGTTCTGCCCAAACCAATCCTGGTTTGGGCAGAACGCTCGTGAGAATTGGCCGGAAAACGCCTGGCGAAGTCATTCGGGCGCTGCACGTCTGCTGGGCCGCCCCACCCCGGGGCCTTGAAGGGCATTGTGAGTGTCCGCACCGGATCGCCGCCAGGAGGCACTCCACAAGATGGAATGCAGCGAGGACAACGCCCGTGGATCCTCGACCTGCGGGGGTCCCATCCCTGGCGGTCTACCATGGGGCCTGGCCCATCACAAAGTCTTGTCTGGAACGCTCGCCTGCTTCCCCAACCTTCCGCTTCCGGAGTCCTGTCCCTCATGGCCTCCATATTGGAAACCCTTAGTCCCGCAGCCACGCATCTCCCAACCACGCAGTCTCCATCGGCGCCTCCTGGTGCTTCAGACAACGCTCAGAGTGTGATAAACCTGTATGACCAAAATGAGGTCATCCCCATCCTTGACCGCCCGATCTACCCGAAAGACGGAGGCGCACACCAGGCCACCACCCGTCCTTCAACTCTGCTCCGGGAACGCTCCACTGCGCCGGCGTGCCCAGGTGGGCCGCTTCTTTTCCGTGCCATTTCGGGGCGGCAGCAACAAGCCCTGGGCGAGAAAGGGCCCTGGGCCATGGAGAGCAGGGCTGTCCGCAGGGCTGCCCTACGCCGGCCAATTCTCACGAGCGTTCTGCCCAAACCAATCCTGGTTTGGGCAGAACGCTCGTGAGAATTGGCCGGAAAACGCCCGGCGAAGTCATTCGGGCACTGCACGTCTGCTGGGCCGACCCCCCCGGGGCCTTGAAGGGCATTGTGAGTGTCCGCAACCGATCACCGCCAGGAGGCAATCCACAAGATGGAATGCAGCGAGGACAACGCCCGTGGATCCTCGACCTGCGGGGGTCCCATCCCTGTCGCTCTACAATAGGGCCAGGCCCATCACGAAGTCCGGTTTGGAACGCTCACCTGCCTCCCCAACCTTCTGCTTCCGGGGTCCTGTCCCTCATGGCCTCCATATTGGAAACCCTTAGTCCCGCAGCCACGCATCTCCCAACCACGCAGTCTGCATCGGCGTCCCCTGGTGCTTCGGACCACCCTCAGAGTGAGATAAACCTGTTCACCAAAATGAGGTCATCCCCATCCTTTGCCGCCCCATCTACCTGAAAGACGGAGGCGCACACCAGTCCACCACCCGTCCTTCAACTCTGAGCCGGGAACACTCCACTGCGCCGGCGTGCCCAGTTGGGCCGCTTCTTTTCCGTGCCATTTCTGGGCGGCAGCAACAAGCCCTGGGCGAGAAAGGGCCCTGGGCGATAAAGGGCCCTGGGCCATGGAGAGCAGGGCTGTCCGCAGGGCTGACCTACGCCGGCCAATTCTCACGAGCGTTCTGCCCAAACCAATCCTGGTTTGGGCAGAACGCTCGTGAGAATTGGCCGGAAAACGCCTGGCGAAGTCATTCGGGCGCTGCACGTCTGCTGGGCCGCCCCACCCCGGGGCCTTGAAGGGCATTGTGAGTGTCCGCACCGGATCGCCGCCAGGAGGCACTCCACAAGATGGAATGCAGCGAGGACAACGCCCGTGGATCCTCGACCTGCGGGGGTCCCATCCCTGGCGGTCTACCATGGGGCCTGGCCCATCACAAAGTCCGGTCTGGAACGCTCGCCTGCTTCCCCAACCTTCCGCTTCCGGGGTCCTGTCCCTCATGGCCTCCATATTGGAAACCCTTAGTCCCGCAGCCACGCATCTCCCAACCACGCAGTCTCCATCGGCGCCTCCTGGTGCTTCAGACAACGCTCAGAGTGTGATAAACCTGTATGACCAAAATGAGGTCATCCCCATCCTTGACCGCCCGATCTACCCGAAAGACGGAGGCGCACACCAGGCCACCACCCGTCTTTCAACTCTGAGCCGGGAACACTCCACTGTGCCGGCGTGCCCAGTTGGGCCGCTTCTTTTCCGTGCCATTTCGGGGCGGCAGCAACAAGCCCTGGGCGAGAAAGGGCCCTGGGCGATAAAGGGCCCTGGGCCATGGAGAGCAGGGCTGTCCGCAGGGCTGACCTATGCCGGCCAATTCTCACGAGCGTTCTTCCCAAACCAATCCTGGTTTGGGCAGAACGCTCGTGAGAATTGGCCGGAAAACGCCTGGCGAAGTCATTCGGGCGCTGCACGTCTGCTGGGCCGCCCCACCCCGGGGCCTTGAAGGGCATTGTGAGTGTCCGCACCGGATCGCCGCCAGGAGGCACTCCACAAGATGGAATGCAGCGAGGACAACGCCCGTGGATCCTCGACCTGCGGGGGTCCCATCCCTGGCGGTCTACCATGGGGCCTGGCCCATCACAAAGTCAGGTCTGGAACGCTCGCCTGCTTCCCCAACCTTCCGCTTCCGGGGTCCTGTCCCTCATGGCCTCCATATTGGAAACCCTTAGTCCCGCAGCCACGCATCTCCCAACCACGCAGTCTGCATCGGCGTCCCCTGGTGCTTCGGACAACCCTCAGATTGAGATAAACCTGTATGACCAAAATGAGGTCATCCCCATCCTTTGCCGCCCCATCTACCTGAAAGACGGAGGCGCACACCAGTCCACCACCCGTCCTTCAACTCTGAGCCGGGAACACTCCACTGCGCCGGCGTGCCCAGTTGGGCCGCTTCTTTTCCGTGCCATTTCTGGGCGGCAGCAACAAGCCCTGGGCGAGAAAGGGTTCTGGGCGATAAAGGGCCCTGGGCCATGGAGAGCAGGGCTGTCCGCAGGGCTGACCTACGCCGGCCAATTCTCACGAGCGTTCTGCCCAAACCAATCCTGGTTTGGGCAGAACGCTCGTGAGAATTGGCCGGAAAACGCCTGGCGAAGTCATTCGGGCGCTGCACGTCTGCTGGGCCGCCCCACCCCGGGGCCTTGAAGGGTATTGTGAGTGTCCGCACCGGATCGCCGCCAGGAGGCACTCCACAAGATGGAATGCAGCGAGGACAACGCCCGTGGATCCTCGACCTGCGGGGGTCCCATCCCTGGCGGTCTACCATGGGGCCTGGCCCATCACAAAGTCCGGTCTGGAACGCTCGCCTGCTTCCCCAACATTCCGCTTCCGGGGTCCTGCCCCTCATGGCCTCCATATTGGAAACCCTTAGTCCCGCAGCCACGCATCTCCCAACCACGCAGTCTCCATCGGCGCCTCCTGGTGCTTCAGACAACGCTCAGAGTGTGATAAACCTGTATGACCAAAATGAGGTCATCCCCATTCTTGACCGCCCGATCTACCCGAAAGACGGAGGCGCACACCAGGCCACCACCCGTCCTTCAACTCTGCTCCGGGAACGCTCCACTGCGCCGGCGTTCCCAGGTGGGCCGCTTCTTTTCCGTGCCATTTCGGGGCGGCAGCAACAAGGCCAGGGCGAGAAAGGGCCCTGGGCCATGGAGAGCAGGGCTGTCCGCAGGGCTGCCCTACGCCGGCCAATTCTCACGAGCGTTCTGCCCAAACCAATCCTGGTTTGGGCAGAACGCTCGTGAGAATTGGCCGGAAAACGCCCGGCGAAGTCATTCGGGCGCTGCACGTCTGCTGGGCCGACCCCCCCGGGGCCTTGAAGGGCATTGTGAGTGTCCGTAACCGATCACCGCCAGGAGGCAATCCACAAGATGGAATGCAGCGAGGACAACGCCCGTGGATCCTCGACCTGCGGGGGTCCCATCCCTGGCGCTCTACCATAGGGCCAGGCCCATCACGAAGTCCGGTTTGGAACGCTCACCTGCCTCCCCAACCTTCTGCTTCCGGGGTCCTGTCCCTCATGGCCTCCATATTGGAAACCCTTAGTCCCGCAGCCACGCATCTCCCAACCACGCAGTCTGCATCGGCGTCCCCTGGTGCTTCGGACAACCCTCAGAGTGAGATAAACCTGTATGACCAAAATGAGGTCATCCCCATCCTTTGCCGCCCCATCTACCTGAAAGACGGAGGCGCACACCAGTCCACCACCCGTCCTTCAACTCTGAGCCGGGAACACTCCACTGCGCCGGCGTGCCCAGTTGGGCCGCTTCTTTTCCGTGCCATTTCTGGGCGGCAGCAACAAGCCCTGGGCGAGAAAGGGCCCTGGGCGATAAAGGGCCCTGGGCCATGGAGAGCAGGGCTGTCCGCAGGGCTGACCTACGCCGGCCAATTCTCACGAGCGTTCTGCCCAAACCAATCCTGGTTTGGGCAGAACGCTCGTGACAATTGGCCGGAAAACGCCTGGCGAAGTCATTCGGGCGCTGCACGTCTGCTGGGCCGCCCCACCCCGGGGCCTTGAAGGGCATTGTGAGTGTCCGCACCGGATCGCCGCCAGGAGGCACTCCACAAGATGGAATGCAGCGAGGACAACGCCCGTGGATCCTCGACCTGCGGGGGTCCCATCCCTGGCGGTCTACCATGGGGCCTGGCCCATCACAAAGTCCGGTCTGGAACGCTCGCCTGCTTCCCCAACCTTCCGCTTCCGGGGTCCTGCCCCTCATGGCCTCCATATTGGAAACCCTTAGTCCCGCAGCCACGCATCTCCCAACCACGCGGTCTCCATCGGCGCCTGCTGGTGCTTCAGACAACGCTCAGAGTGTGATAAACCTGTATGACCAAAATGAGGTCATCCCCATTCTTGACCGCCCGATCTACCCGAAAGACGGAGGCTCACACCAGGCCACCACCCGTCCTTCAACTCTGCTCCGGGAACGCTCCACTGCGCCGGCGTGCCCAGGTGGGCCGCTTCTTTTCCGTGCCATTTCGGGGCGGCAGCAACAAGCCCAGGGCGAGAAAGGGCCCTGGGCCATGGAGAGCAGGGCTGTCCGCAGGGCTGCCCTACGCCGGCCAATTCTCACGAGCGTTCTGCCCAAACCAATCCTGGTTTGGGCAGAACGCTCGTGAGAATTGGCCGGAAAACGCCCGGCGAAGTCATTCGGGCGCTGCACGTCTGCTGGGCCGACCCCCCCGGGGCCTTGAAGGGCATTGTGAGTGTCCGTAACCGATCACCGCCAGGAGGCAATCCACAAGATGGAATGCAGCGAGGACAACGCCCGTGGATCCTCGACCTGCGGGGGTCCCATCCCTGGCGCTCTACCATAGGGCCAGGCCCATCACGAAGTCCGGTTTGGAACGCTCACCTGCCTCCCCAACCTTCTGCTTCCGGGGTCCTGTCCCTCATGGCCTCCATATTGGAAACCCTTAGTCCCGCAGCCACGCATCTCCCAACCACGCAGTCTGCATCGGCGTCCCCTGGTGCTTCGGAGAACCCTCAGAGTGAGATAAACCTGTTCACCAAAATGAGGTCATCCCCATCCTTTGCCGCCCCATCTACCTGAAAGACGGAGGCGCACACCAGTCCACCACCCGTCCTTCAACTCTGAGCCGGGAACACTCCACTGCGCCGGCGTGCCCAGTTGGGCCGCTTCTTTTCCGTGCCATTTCTGGGCGGCAGCAACAAGCCCTGGGCGAGAAAGGGCCCTGGGCGATAAAGGGCCCTGGGCCATGGAGAGCAGGGCTGTCCGCAGGGCTGACCTACGCCGGCCAATTCTCACGAGCGTTCTGCCCAAACCAATCCTGGTTTGGCAGAACGCTCGTGAGAATTGGCCGGAAAACGCCCGGCGAAGTCATTCGGGCGCTGCACGTCTGCTGGGCCGACCCCCCGGGGCCTTGAAGGGGATTGTGAGTGTCCGCAACCGATCACCGCCAGGAGGCAATCCACAAGATGGAATGCAGCGAGGACAACGCCCGTGGATCCTCGACCTGAGGGGGTCCCATCCCTGGCGCTCTACCATAGGGCCAGGCCCATCACGAAGTCCGGTTTGGAACGCTCACCTGCCTCCCCAACCTTCTGCTTCCGGGGTCCTGTCCCTCATGGCCTCCATATTGGAAACCCTTAGACCCGCAGCCACGCATCTCCCAACCACGCAGTCTGCATCGGCGTCCCCTAGTGCTTCGGACAACCCTCAGATTGAGATAAACCTTTATGACCAAAATGAGGTCATCCCCATCCTTTGCCGCCCCATCTACCTGAAAGACGGAGGCGCACACCAGTCCACCACCCGTCCTTCAACTCTGAGCCGGTAACACTCCACTGCGCCGGCGTGCCCAGTTGGGCCGCTTCTTTTCCGTGCCATTTCTGGGCGGCAGCAACAAGCCCTGGGCGAGAAAGGGTTCTGGGCGATAAAGGGCCCTGGGCCATGGAGAGCAGGGCTGTCCGCAGGGCTGACCTACGCCGGCCAATTCTCACGAGCATTCTGCCCAAACCAATCCTGGTTTGGGCAGAACGCTCGTGAGAATTGGCCGGAAAACGCCTGGCGAAGTCATTCGGGCGCTGCACGTCTGCTGGGCCGCCCCACCCCGGGGCCTTGAAGGGCATTGTGAGTGTCCGCACCGGATCGCCGCCAGGAGGCACTCCACAAGATGGAATGCAGCGAGGACAACGCCCGTGGATCCTCGACCTGCGGGGGTCCCATCCCTGGCGGTCTACCATGGGGCCTGGCCCATCACAAAGTCTTGTCTGGAACGCTCGCCTGCTTCCCCAACCTTCCGCTTCCGGGGTCCTGTCCCTCATGGCCTCCATATTGGAAACCCTTAGTCCCGCAGCCACGCATCTCCCAACAACGCAGTCTCCATCGGCGCCTCCTGGTGCTTCAGACAACGCTCAGAGTGTGATAAACCTGTATGACCAAAATGAGGTCATCCCCATCCTTGACCGCCCGATCTACCCGAAAGACGGAGGCGCACACCAGGCCACCACCCGTCCTTCAACTCTGCTCCGGGAACGCTCCACTGCGCCGGCGTGCCCAGGTGGGCCGCTTCTTTTCCGTGCCATTTCGGGGCGGCAGCAACAAGCCCGGGCGAGAAAGGGCCCTGGGCCATGGAGAGCAGGGCTGTCCGCAGGGCTGCCCTACGCCGGCCAATTCTCACGAGCGTTCTGCCCAAACCAATCCTGGTTTGGGCAGAACGCTCGTGAGAATTGGCCGGAAAACGCCCGGCGAAGTCATTCGGGCGCTGCACGTCTGCTGGGCCGACCCCCCCGGGGCCTTGAAGGGCATTGTGAGTGTCCGCAACCGATCACCGCCAGGAGGCAATCCACAAGATGGAATGCAGCGAGGACAACGCCCGTGGATCCTCGACCTGTGGGGGTCCCATCCCTGGCGCTCTACCATAGGGCCAGGCCCATCACGAAGTCCGGTTTGGAACGCTCACCTGCCTCCCCAACCTTCTGCTTCCGGGGTCCTGTCCCTCATGGCCTCCATATTGGAAACCCTTAGTCCCGCAGCCACGCATCTCCCAACCACGCAGTCTGCATCGGCGTCCCCTGGTGCTTCGGACAACCCTCAGAGTGAGATAAACCTGTTCACCAAAATGAGGTCATCCCCATCCTTTGCCGCCCCATCTACCTGAAAGACGGAGGCGCACACCAGTCCACCACCAGTCCTTCAACTCTGAGCCGGGTACACTCCACTGCGCCGGCGTGCCCAGTTGGGCCGCTTCTTTTCCGTGCCATTTCTGGGCGGCAGCAACAAGCCCTGGGCGAGAAAGGGCCCTGGGCGATAAAGGGCCCTGGGCCATGGAGAGCAGGGCTGTCCGCAGGGCTGACCTACGCCGGCCAATTCTCACGAGCGTTCTGCCCAAACCAATCCTGGTTTGGGCAGAACGCTCGTAAGAATTGGCCGGAAACCGCCTGGCGAAGTCATTCGGGCGCTGCACGTCTGCTGCTCCGCCCCACCCCGGGGCCTTGAAGGGCATTGTGAGTGTCCGCACCGGATCGCCGCCAGGAGGCACTCCACAAGATGGAATGCAGCGAGGACAACGCCCGTGGATCCTCGACCTGCGGGGGTCCCATCCCTGGCGGTCTACCATGGGGCCTGGCCCATCACAAAGTCCGGTCTGGAACGCTCGCCTGCTTCCCCAACCTTCCGCTTCCGGGGTCCTGTCCCTCATGGCCTCCATATTGGAAACCCGTAGTCCCGCAGCCACGCATCTCCCAACCACGCAGTCTCCATCGGCGCCTCCTGGTGCTTCAGACAACGCTCAGAGTGTGATAAACCTGTATGACCAAAATGAGGTCATCCCCATCCTTGACCGCCCGATCTACCCGAAAGACGGAGGCGCACACCAGGCCACCACCCGTCCTTCAACTCTGCTCCGGGAACGCTACACTGCGCCGGCGTGCCCAGGTGGGCCGCTTCTTTTCCGTGCCATTTCGGGGCGGCAGCAACAAGCCCTGGGCGAGAAAGGGCCCTGGGCCATGGAGAGCAGGGCTGTCCGCAGGGCTGCCCTACGCCGGCCAATTCTCACGAGCGTTCTGCCCAAACCAATCCTGGTTTGGGCAGAACGCTCGTGAGAATTGGCCGGAAAACGCCCGGCGAAGTCATTCGGGCGCTGCACGTCTGCTGGGCCAACCCCCCCGGGGCCTTGAAGGGCATTGTGAGTGTCCGCAACCGATCACCGCCAGGAGGCAATCCACAAGATGGAATGCAGCGAGGACAACGCCCGTGGATCCTCGACCTGCGGGGGTCCCATCCCTGGCGTCTACCATAGGGCCAGGCCCATCACGAAGTCCGGTTTGGAACGCTCACCTGCCTCCCCAACCTTCTACTTCCGGGGTCCTGTCCCTCATGGCCTCCATATTGGAAACCCTTAGTCCCGCAGCCACGCATCTCCCAACCACGCAGTCTGCATCGGCGTCCCCTGGTGCTTCGGACAACCCTCAGAGTGAGATAAACCTGTTCACCAAAATGAGGTCATCCCCATCCTTTGCCGCCCCATCTACCTGAAAGACGGAGGCGCACACCAGTCCACCACCCGTCCTTCAACTCTGAGCCGGGAACACTCCACTGCGCCGGCGTGCCCAGTTGGGCCGCTTCTTTTCCGTGCCATTTCTGGGCGGCAGCAACAAGCCCTGGGCGAGAAAGGGCCCTGGGCGATAAAGGGCCCTGGGCCATGGAGAGCAGGGCTGTCCGCAGGGCTGACCTACGCCGGCCAATTCTCACGAGCGTTCTGCCCAAACCAATCCTGGTTTGGGCAGAACGCTCGTGAGAATTGGCCGGAAAACGCCTGGCGAAGTCATTCGGGCGCTGCACGTCTGCTGGGCCGCCCCACCCCGGGGCCTTGAAGGGCATTGTGAGTGTCCGCACCGGATCGCCGCCAGGAGGCACTCCACAAGATGGAATGCAGCGAGGACAACGCCCGTGGATCCTCGACCTGCGGGGGTCCCATCCCTGGCGGTCTACCATGGGGCCTGGCCCATCACAAAGTCTTGTCTGGAACGCTCGCCTGCTTCCCCAACCTTCCGCTTCCGGGGTCCTGTCCCTCATGGCCTCCATATTGGAAACCCTTAGTCCCGCAGCCACGCATCTCCCAACCACGCAGTCTCCATCGGCGCCTCCTGGTGCTTCAGACAACGCTCAGAGTGTGATAAACCTGTATGACCAAAATGAGGTCATCCCCATCCTTGACCGCCCCATCTACCCGAAAGACGGAGGCGCACACCAGGCCACCACCCGTCCTTCAACTCTGCTCCGGGAACGCTCCACTGCGCCGGCGTGCCCAGGTGGGCCGCTTCTTTTCCGTGCCATTTCGGGGCGGCAGCAACAAGCCCTGGGCGAGAAAGGGCCCTGGGCCATGGAGAGCAGGGCTGTCCGCAGGGCTGCCCTACGCCGGCCAATTCTCACGAGCGTTCTGCCCAAACCAATCCTGGTTTGGGCAGAACGCTCGTGAGAATTGGCCGGAAAACGCCCGGCGAAGTCATTCGGGCACTGCACGTCTGCTGGGCCGACCCCCCCGGGGCCTTGAAGGGCATTGTGAGTGTCCGCAACCGATCACCGCCAGGAGGCAATCCACAAGATGGAATGCAGCGAGGACAACGCCCGTGGATCCTCGACCTGTGGGGGTCCCATCCCTGGCGCTCTACCATAGGGCCAGGCCCATCACGAAGTCCGGTTTGGAACGCTCACCTGCCTCCCCAACCTTCTGCTTCCGGGGTCCTGTCCCTCATGGCCTCCATATTGGAAACCCTTAGTCCCGCTGCCACGCATCTCTCAACCACGCAGTCTGCATCGGCGTCCCCTGGTGCTTCGGACAACCCTCAGAGTGAGATAAACCTGTTCACCAAAATGAGGTCATCCCCATCCTTTGCCGCCCCATCTACCTGAAAGACGGAGGCGCACACCAGTCCACCACCCGTCCTTCAACTCTGAGCCGGGAACACTCCACTGCGCCGGCGTGCCCAGTTGGGCCGCTTCTTTTCCGTGCCATTTCTGGGCGGCAGCAACAAGCCCTGGGCGAGAAAGGGCCCTGGGCGATAAAGGGCCCTGGGCCATGGAGAGCAGGGCTGTCCGCAGGGCTGACCTACGCCGGCCAATTCTCACGAGCGTTCTGCCCAAACCAATCCTGGTTTGGGCAGAACGCTCGTGAGAATTGGCCGGAAAACGCCTGGCGAAGTCATTCGGGCGCTGCACGTCTGCTGGGCCGCCCCACCCCGGGGCCTTGAAGGGCATTGTGAGTGTCCGCACCGGATCGCCGCCAGGAGGCACTCCACAAGATGGAATGCAGCGAGGACAACGCCCGTGGATCCTCGACCTGCGGGGGTCCCATCCCTGGCGGTCTACCATGGGGCCTGGCCCATCACAAAGTCCGGTCTGGAACGCTCGCCTGCTTCCCCAACCTTCCGCTTCCGGGGTCCTGTCCCTCATGGCCTCCATATTGGAAACCCTTAGTCCCGCAGCCACGCATCTCCCAACCACGCAGTCTCCATCGGCGCCTCCTGGTGCTTCAGACAACGCTCAGAGTGTGATAAACCTGTATGACCAAAATGAGGTCATCCCCATCCTTGACCGCCCGATCTACCCGAAAGACGGAGGCGCACACCAGGCCACCACCCGTCCTTCAACTCTGCTCCGTGAATGCTCCACTGCGCCGGCGTGCCCAGGTGGGCCGCTTCTTTTCCGTGCCATTTCGGGGCGGCAGCAACAAGCCCTGGGCAAGAAAGGGCCCTGGGCCATGGAGAGCAGGGCTGTCCGCAGGGCTGCCCTACGCCGGCCAATTCTCACGAGCGTTCTGCCCAAACCAATCCTGGTTTGGGCCGAACGCTCGTGAGAATTGGCGGGAAAACGCCCGGCGAAGTCATTCGGGCGCTGCACGTCTGCTGGGCCGACCCCCCCGGGGCCTTGAAGGGCATTGTGAGTGTCCGCAACGGATCACCGCCAGGAGGCAATCCACAAGATGGAATGCAGCGAGGACAACGCCCGTGGATCCTCGACCTGCGGGGGTCCCATCCCTGGCGCTCTACCATAGGGCCAGGCCCATCACGAAGTCCGGTTTGGAACGCTCACCTGCCTCCCCAACCTTCTGCTTCCGGGGTCCTGTCCCTCATGGCCTCCATATTGGAAACCCTTAGACCCGCAGCCACGCATCTCCCAACCACGCAGTCTGTATCGGCGTCCCCTGGTGCTTCGGACAACCCTCAGATGAGATAAACCTGTTCACCAAAATGAGCTCATCCCCATCCTTTGCCGCCCCATCTACCTGAAAGACGGAGGCGCACACCAGTCCACCACCCGTCCTTCAACTCTCAGCCGGGAACACTCCACTGCGCCGGCGTGCCCAGTTGGGCCGCTTCTTTTCCGTGCCATTTCTGGGCGGCAGCAACAAGCCCTGGACGAGAAAGGGCCCTGGGCGATAAAGGGCCCTGGGCCATGGAGAGCAGGGCTGTCCGCAGGGCTGACCTACGCCGGCCAATTCTCACGAGCGTTCTGCCCAAACCAATCCTGGTTTGGGCAGAACGCTCGTGAGAATTGGCCGGAAAACGCCTGGCGAAGTCATTCGGGCGCTGCACGTCTGCTGGGCCGCCCCACCCCGGGGCCTTGAAGGGCATTGTGAGTGTCCGCACCGGATCGCCGCCAGGAGGCACTCCACAAGATGGAATGCAGCGAGGACAACGCCCGTGGATCCTCGACCTGCGGGGGTCCCATCCCTGGCGGTCTACCATGGGGCCTGGCCCATCACAAAGTCCGGTCTGGAACGCTCACCTGCTTCCCCAACCTTCCACTTCCGGGGTCCTGTCCCTCATGGCCTCCATATTGGAAACCCTTAGTCCCGCAGCCACGCATCTCCCAACCACGCAGTCTCCATCGGCGCCTCCTGGTGCTTCAGACAACGCTCAGAGTGTGATAAACCTGTATGACCAAAATGAGGTCATCCCCATCCTTGACCGCCCGATCTACCCGAAAGACGGAGGCGCACACCAGGCCACCACCCGTCCTTCAACTCTGCTCCGGGAACGCTCCACTGCGCCGGCGTGCCCAGGTGGGCCGCTTCTTTTCCGTGCCATTTCGGGGCGGCAGCAACAAGCCCTGGGCGAGAAAGGGCCCTGGGCGATAAAGGGCCCTGGGCCATGGAGAGCAGGGCTGTCCGCAGGGCTGACCTACGCCGGCCAATTCTCACGAGCGTTCTGCCCAAACCAATCCTGGTTTGGGCAGAACGCTCGTGAGAATTGGCCGGAAAACGCCCGGCGAAGTCATTCGGGCGCTGCACGTCTGCTGGGCCGACCCCCCGGGGCCTTGAAGGGCATTGTGAGTGTCCGCAACTGATCACCGCCAGGAGGCAATCCACAAGATGGAATGCAGCGAGGACAACGCCCGTGGATCCTCGACCTGCGGGGGTCCCATCCCTGGCGCTCTACCATAGGGCCAGGCCCATCACGAAGTCCGGTTTGGAACGCTCACCTGCCTCCCAAACCTTCTGCTTCCGGTGTCCTGTCCCTCATGGCCTCCATATTGGAAACCCTTAGTCCCGCAGCCATGCATCTCCCAACCACGCAGTCTTTATCGGCGTCCCCTGGTGCTTCGGACCACCCTCAGAGTGAGATAAACCTGTTCACCAAAATGAGGTCATCCACATCCTTTGCCGCCCCATCTACCTGAAAGACGGAGGCGCACACCAGTCCACCACCCGTCCTTCAACTCTGAGCCGGGAACACTCCACTGCGCCGGCGTGCCCAGTTGGGCCGCTTCTTTTCCGTGCCATTTCTGGGCGGCAGCAACAAGCCCTGGGCGAGAAAGGGCCCTGGGCGATAAAGGGCCCTGGGCCATGGAGAGCAGGGCTGTCCGCAGGGCTGCCCTACGCCGGCCAATTCTCACGAGCGTTCTGCCCAAACCAATCCTGGTTTGGGCAGAACGCTCGTGAGAATTGGCCGGAAAACGCCCGGCGAAGTCATTCGGGCGCTGCACGTCTGCTGGGCCGACCCCCCCGGGGCCTTGAAGGGCATTGTGAGTGTCCGCAACCGATCACCGCCAGGAGGCAATCCACAAGATGGAATGCAGCGAGGACAACGCCCGTGGATCCTCGACCTGCGGGGGTCCCATCCCTGGCGCTCTACCATAGGGCCAGGCCCATCACGAAGTCCGGTTTGGAACGCTCACCTGCCTCCCCAACCTTCTGCTTCCGGGGTCCTGTCCCTCATGGCCTCCATATTGGAAACCCTTAGTCCCGCAGCCACGCATCTCCCAACCACGCAGTCTGCATCGGCGTCCCCTGGTGCTTCGGACAACCCTCAGAGTGAGATAAACCTGTTCACCAAAATGAGGTCATCCCCATCCTTTGCCGCCCCATCTACCTGAAAGACGGAGGCGCACACCAGTCCACCACCCGTCCTTCAACTCTGAGCCGGGAACACTCCACTGCGCCGGCGTGCCCAGTTGGGCCGCTTCTTTTCCGTGCCATTTCTGGGCGGCAGCAACAAGCCCTGGGCGAGAAAGGGCCCTGGGCGATAAAGGGCCCTGGGCCATGGAGAGCAGGGCTGTCCGCAGGGCTGACCTACGCCGGCCAATTCTCACGAGCGTTCTGCCCAAACCAATCCTGGTTTGGGCAGAACGCTCGTGAGAATTGGCCGGAAAACGCCCGGCGAAGTCATTCGGGCGCTGCACGTCTGCTGGGCCGCCCCACCCCGGGGCCTTGAAGGGCATTGTGAGTGTCCGCACCGGATCGCCGCCAGGAGGCACTCCACAAGATGGAATGCAGCGAGGACAACGCCCGTGGATCCTCGACCTGCGGGGGTCCCATCCCTGGCGGTCTACCATGGGCCTGGCCCATCACAAAGTCCGGTCTGGAACGCTCGCCTGCTTCCCCAACCTTCCGCTTCCGGGGTCCTGTCCCTCATGGCCTCCATATTGGAAACCCTTAGTCCCGCAGCCACGCATCTCCCAACCACGCAGTCTCCATCGGCGCCTCCTGGTGCTTCAGACAACGCTCAGTGTGTGATAAACCTGTATGACCAAAATGAGGTCATCCCCATCCTTGACCGCCCGATCTACCCGAAAGACGGAGGCGCACACCAGGCCACCACCCGTCCTTCAACTCTGCTCCGGGAACGCTCCACTGCGCCGGCGTGCCCAGGTGGGCCGCTTCTTTTCCGTGCCATTTCGGGGCGGCAGCAACAAGCCCTGGGCGAGAAAGGGCCCTGGGCCATGGAGAGCAGGGCTGTCCGCAGGTCTGCCCTACGCCGGCCAATTCTCACGAGCGTTCTGCCCAAACCGATCCTGGTTTGGGCAGAACGCTCGTGAGAATTGGCCGGAAAACGCCCGGCGAAGTCATTCGGGCGCTGCACGTCTGCTGGGCCGACCCCCCCGGGGCCTTGAAGGGCATTGTGAGTGTCCGCAACCGATCACCGCCAGGAGGCAATCCACAAGATGGAATGCAGCGAGGACAACGCCCGTGGATCCTCGACCTGCGGGGGTCCCATCCCTGGCGCTCTACCATAGGGCCAGGCCCATCACGAAGTCCGGTTTGGAACGCTCACCTGCCTCCCCAACCTTCTGCTTCCGGGGTCCTGTCCCTCATGGCCTCCATATTGGAAACCCTTAGTCCCGCAGCCACGCATCTCCCAACCACGCAGTCTGCATCGGCGTCCCCTGGTGCTTCGGACAACCCTCAGAGTGAGATAAACCTGTTCACCAAAATGAGGTCATCCCCATCCTTTGCCGCCCCATCTACATGAAAGACGGAGGCGCACACCAGTCCACCACCCGTCCTTCAACTCTGAGCCTGGAACACTCCACTGTGCCGGCGTGCCCAGTTGGGCCGCTTCTTTTCTGTGCCATTTCTGGGCGGCAGCAACAAGCCCTGGGCGAGAAAGGGCCCTGGGCGATAAAGGGCCCTGGGCCATGGAGAGCAGGGCTGTCCGCAGGGCTGACCTACGCCGGCCAATTCTCACGAGCGTTCTGCCCAAACCAATCCTGGTTTGGGCAGAACGCTCGTGAGAATTGGCCGGAAAACGCCTGGCGAAGTCATTCGGGCGCTGCACGTCTGCTGGGCCGCCCCACCCCGGGGCCTTGAAGGGCATTGTGAGTGTCCGCACCGGATCACTGCCAGGAGGCACTCCACAAGATGGAATGCAGCGAGGACAACGCCCGTGGATCCTCGACCTGCGGGGGTCCCATCCCTGGCGGTCTACCATGGGGCCTGGCCCATCACAAAGTCCGGTCTGGAACGCTCGCCTGCTTCCCCAACCTTCCGCTTCCGGGGTCCTGTCCCTCATGGCCTCCATATTGGAAACCCTTAGTCCCGCAGCCACGCATCTCCCAACCACGCAGTCTCCATCGGCGCCTCCTGGTGCTTCAGACAACGCTCAGAGTGTGATAAACCTGTATGACCAAAATGAGGTCATCCCCATCCTTGACCGCCCGATCTACCCGAAAGACGGAGGCGCACACCAGGCCACCACCCGTCCTTCAACTCTGCTCCGGGAACGCTCCACTGCGCCGGCGTGCCCAGGTGGGCCGCTTCTTTTCCGTGCCATTTCGGGGCGGCAGCAACAAGCCCTGGGCGAGAAAGGGCCCTGGGCCATGGAGAGCAGGGCTGTCCGCAGGGCTGCCCTACGCCGGCCAATTCTCACGAGCGTTCTGCCCAAACCAATCCTGGTTTGGGCAGAACGCTCGTGAGAATTGGCCGGAAAACGCCCGGCGAAGTCATTCGGGCGCTGCACGTCTGCTGGGCCGACCCCCCCGGGGCCTTGAAGGGCATTGTGAGTGTCCGCAACCGATCACCGCCAGGAGGCAATCCACAAGATGGAATGCAGCGAGGACAACGCCCGTGGATCCTCGACCTGCGGGGGTCCCATCCCTGGCGCTCTACCATAGGGCCAGGCCCATCACGAAGTCCGGTTTGGAACGCTCACCTGCCTCCCCAACCTTCTGCTTCCGGGGTCCTGTCCCTCATGGCCTCCATATTGGAAACCCTTAGTCCCGCAGCCACGCATCTCCCAACCACGCAGTCTGCATCGGCGTCCCCTGGTGCTTCGGACAACCCTCAGAGTGAGATAAACCTGTTCACCAAAATGAGGTCATCCCCATCCTTTGCCGCCCCATCTACCTGAAAGACGGAGGCGCACACCAGTCCACCACCCGTCCTTCAACTCTGAGCCGGGAACACTCCACTGGGCCGGCGTGCGCAGTTGGGCCGCTTCTTTTCCGTGCCATTTCTGGGCGGCAGCAACAAGCCCTGGGCGAGAAAGGGCCCTGGGCGATAAAGGGCCCTGGGCCATGGAGAGCAGGGCTGTCCGCAGGGCTGACCTACGCCGGCCAATTCTCACGAGCGTTCTGCCCAAACCAATCCTGGTTTGGGCAGAACGCTCGTGAGAATTGGCCGGAAAACGCCCGGCGAAGTCATTCGGGCGCTGCACGTCTGCTGGGCCGCCCCACCCCGGGGCCTTGAAGGGCATTGTGAGTGTCCGCACCGGATCGCCGCCAGGAGGCACTCCACAAGATGGAATGCAGCGAGGACAACGCCCGTGGATCCTCGACCTGCGGGGGTCCCATCCCTGGCGGTCTACCATGGGGCCTGGCCCATCACAAAGTCCGGTCTGGAACGCTCGCCTGCTTCCCCAACCTTCCGCTTCCGGGGTCCTGTCCCTCATGGCCTCCATATTGGAAACCCTTAGTCCCGCAGCCACGCATCTCCCAACCACGCAGTCTCCATCGGCGCCTCCTGGTGCTTCAGACAACGCTCAGTGTGTGATAAACCTGTATGACCAAAATGAGGTCATCCCCATCCTTGACCGCCCGATCTACCCGAAAGACGGAGGCGCACACCAGGCCACCACCCGTCCTTCAACTCTGCTCCGGGAACGCTCCACTGCGCCGGCGTGCCCAGGTGGGCCGCTTCTTTTCCGTGCCATTTCGGGGCGGCAGCAACAAGCCCTGGGCGAGAAAGGGCCCTGGGCCATGGAGAGCAGGGCTGTCCGCAGGGCTGCCCTACGCCGGCCAATTCTCACGAGCGTTCTGCCCAAACCAATCCTGGTTTGGGCAGAACGCTCGTGAGAATTGGCCGGAAAACGCCCGGCGAAGTCATTCGGGCGCTGCACGTCTGCTGGGCCGACCCCCCCGGGGCCTTGAAGGGCATTGTGAGTGTCCGCATCCGATCACCGCCAAAGGCAATCCACAAGATGGAATGCAGCGAGGACAACGCCCGTGGATCCTCGACCTGCGGGGGTCCCATCCCTGGCGCTCTACCATAGGGCTAGGCCCATCACGAAGTCCGGTCTGGAATGCTCGCCTGCTTCCCCAACCTTCCGCTTCCGGGGTCCTGTCCCTCATGGCCTCCATATTGGAAACCCTTAGTCCCGCAGCCACGCATCTCCCAACAACGCAGTCTCCATCGGCGCCTCCTGGTGATTCAGACAACGCTCAGAGTGTGATAAACCTGTATGACCAAAATGAGGTCATCCCCATCCTTGACCGCCCGATCTACCCGAAAGACGGTGGCGCACACCAGGCCACCACCCGTCCTTCAACTCTGCTCTGGGCACGCTCCACTGCGCCGGTGTGCCCAGGTGGGCCGCTTCTTTTCCGTGCCATTTCGGGGCGGCAGCAACAAGCCCTGGGCGAGAAAGGGCCCTGGGCCATGGAGAGCAGGGCTGTCCGCAGGGCTGCCCTACGCCGGCCAATTCTCACGAGCGTTCTGCCCAAACCAATCCTGGTTTGGGCAGAACGCTCGTGAGAATTGGCCGGAAAACGCCCGGCGAAGTCATTCGGGCGCTGCACGTCTGCTGGGCCGACCCCCCCGGGGCCTTGAAGGGCATTGTGAGTGTCCGCAACCGATCACCGCCAGGAGGCAATCCACAAGATGGAATGCAGCGAGGACAACGCCCGTGGATCCTCGACCTGCGGGGGTCCCATCCCTGGCGCTCTACCATAGGGCCAGGCCCATCACGAAGTCCGGTTTGGAACGCTCACCTGCCTCCCCAACCTTCTGCTTCCGGGGTCCTGTCCCTCATGGCCTCCATATTGGAAACCCTTAGTCCCGCAGCCACGCATCTCCCAACCACGCAGTCTGCATCGGCGTCCCCTGGTGCTTCGGACAACCCTCAGAGTGAGATAAACCTGTTCACCAAAATGAGGTCATCCCCATCCTTTGCCGCCCCATCTACCTGAAAGACGGAGGCGCACACCAGTCCACCACCCGTCCTTCAACTCTGAGCCGGGAACACTCCACTGCGCCGGCGTGCCCAGTTGGGCCGCTTCTTTTCCGTGCCATTTCTGGGCGGCAGCAACAAGCCCTGGGCGAGAAAGGGCCCTGGGCGATAAAGGGCCCTGGGCCATGGAGAGCAGGGCTGTCCGCAGGGCTGACCTACGCCGGCCAATTCTCACGAGCGTTCTGCCCAAACCAATCCTGGTTTGGGCAGAACGCTCGTGAGAATTGGCCGGAAAACGCCCGGCGAAGTCATTCAGGCGCTGCACGTCTGCTGGGCCGACCCCCCCGGGGCCTTGAAGGGCATTGTGAGTGTCCGCAACCGATCACCGCCAGGAGGCAATCCACAAGATGGAATGCAGCGAGGACAACGCCCGTGGATCCTCGACCTGCGGGGGTCCCATCCCTGGCCCTCTACCATAGGGCCAGGCCCATCACGAAGTCCGGTTTGGAACGCTCACCTGCCTCCTCAACCTTCTGCTTCCGGGGTCCTGTCCCTCATGGCCTCCATATTGGAAACCCTTAGTCCCGCAGCCACGCATCTCCCAACCACGCAGTCTGCATCGGCGTCCCCTGGTGCTTCGGACAACCCTCAGAGTGAGATAAACCTGTTCACCAAAATGAGGTCATCCCCATCCTTTGCCGCCCCATCTACCTGAAAGACGGAGGCGCACACCAGTACACCACCCGTCCTTCAACTCTGAGCCTGGAACACTCCACTGCGCCGGCGTGCCCAGTTGGGCCGCATCTTTTCTGTGCCATTTCTGGGCGGCAGCAACAAGCCCTGGGCGAGAAAGGGCCCTGGGCGATAAAGGGCCCTGGGCCATGGAGAGCAGGGCTGTCCGCAGGGCTGACCTACGCCAGCCAATTCTCACGAGCGTTCTGCCCAAACCAATCCTGGTTTGGGCAGAACGCTCGTGAGAATTGGCCGTAAAACGCCTGGCGAAGTCATTCGGGCGCTGCACGTCTGCTGGGCCGCCCCACCCTGGGGCCTTGAAGGGCATTGTGAGTGTCCGCACCGGATCGCCGCCAGGAGGCACTCCACAAGATGGAATGCAGCGAGGACAACGCCCGTGGATCCTCGACCTGCGGGGGTCCCATCCCTGGCGGTCTACCATGGGGCCTGGCCCATCACAAAGTCCGGTCTGGAACGCTCGCCTGCTTCCCCAACCTTCCGCTTCCGGGGTCCTGTCCCTCATGGCCTCCATATTGGAAACCCTTAGTCCCGCAGCCACGCATCTCCCAACCACGCAGTCTCCATCGGCGCCTCCTGGTGCTTCAGACAACGCTCAGAGTGTGATAAACCTGTATGACCAAAATGAGGTCATCCCCATCCTTAACCGCCCGATCTACCCGAAAGACGGAGGCGCACACCAGGCCACCACCCGTCCTTCAACTCTGCTCCGGGAACGCTCCACTGCGCCGGCGTGCCCAGGTGGGCCGCTTCTTTTCCGTGCCATTTCAGGGCGGCAGCAACAAGCCCTGGGCGAGAAAGGGCCCTGGGCCATGGAGAGCAGGGCTGTCCGCAGGGCTGCCCTACGCCGGCCAATTCTCACGAGCGTTCTGCCCAAACCAATCCTGGTTTGGGCAGAACGCTCGTGAGAATTGGCCGGAAAACGCCTGGCGAAGTCATTCGGGCGCTGCACGTCTGCTGGGCCGCCCCACCCCGGGGCTTTGAAGGGCATTGTGAGTGTCCGCAACCGATCACCGCCAGGAGGCAATCCACAAGATGGAATGCAGCGAGGACAACGCCCGTGGATCCTCGACCTGCGGGGGTCCCATCCCTGGCGCTCTACCATAAGGCCAGGCCCATCACGAAGTCCGGTTTGGAACGCTCACCTGCCTCCCCAACCTTCTGCTTCCGGGGTCCTGTCCCTCATGGCCTCCATATTGGAAACCCTTAGTCCCGCAGCCACGCATCTCCCAACCACGCAGTCTGCATCGGCGTCCCCTGGTGCTTCGGACAACCCTCAGAGTGAGATAAACCTGTTCACCAAAATGAGGTCATCCCCATCCTTTGCCGCCCCATCTACCTGAAAGACGGATGCGCACACCAGTCCACCACCCGTCCTTCAACTCTGAGCCGGGAACACTCCACTGCGCCGGCGTGCCCAGTTGGGCCGCTTCTTTTCCGTGCCATTTCTGGGCGGCAGCAACAAGCCCTGGGCGAGAAAGGGCCCTGGGCGATAAAGGGCCCTGGGCCATGGAGAGCAGGGCTGTCCGCAGGGCTGACCTACGCCGGCCAATTCTCACGAGCGTTCTGCCCAAATCAATCCTGGTTTGGGCAGAACGCTCGTGAGAATTGGCCGGAAAACGCCTGGCGAAGTCATTCGGGCGCTGCACGTCTGCTGGGCCGCCCCACCCCGGGGCCTTGAAGGGCATTGTGAGTGTCCGCACCGGATCGCCGCCAGGAGGCACTCCACAAGATGGAATGCAGCGAGGACAACGCCCGTGGATCCTCGACCTGCGGGGGTCCCATCCCTGGCGGTCTACCATGGGGCCTAGCCCATCACAAAGTACGGTCTGGAACGCTCGCCTGCTTCCCCAACCTTCCGCTTCCGGGGTCCTGTCCCTCATGGCCTCCATATTGGAAACCCTTAGTCCCGCAGCCACGCATCTCCCAACCACGCAGTCTCCATCGGCGCCTCCTGGTGCTTCAGACAACGCTCAGAGTGTGATAAACCTGTATGACCAAAATGAGGTCATCCCCATCCTTGACCGCCCGATCTACCCGAAAGACGGTGGCGCACACCAGGCCACCACCCGTCCTTCAACTCTGCTCCGGGAACGCTCCACTGCGCCGGCGTGCCCAGGTGGGCCGCTTCGTTTCCGTGCCATTTCGGGGCGGCAGCAACAAGCCCTGGGCGAGAAAGGGCCCTGGGCCATGGAGAGCAGGGCTGTCCGCAGGGCTGCCCTACGCCGGCCAATTCTCACGAGCGTTCTGCCCAAACCAATCCTGGTTTGGGCAGAACGCTCGTGAGAATTGGCCGGAAAACGCCCGGCGAAGTCATTCGGGCGCTGCACGTCTGCTGGGCCGACCCCCCCGGGGCCTTGAAGGGCATTATGAGTGTCCGCAACCGATCACCGCCAGGAGGCAATCCACAAGATGGAATGCAGCGAGGACAACGCCCGTGGAACCTCGACCTGCGGGGGTCCCATCCCTGGCGCTCTACCATAGGGCCAGGCCCATCACGAAGTCCGGTTTGGAACGCTCACCTGCCTCCCCAACCTTCTGCTTCCGGGGTCCTGTCCCTCATGGCCTCCATATTGGAAACCCTTAGTCCCGCAGCCACGCATCTCCCAACCACGCAGTCTCCATCGGCGCCTCCTGGTGCTTCAGACAACGCTCAGAGTGTGATAAACCTGTATGACCAAAATGAGGTCATCCCCAGCCTTGACCGCCCGATCTACCCGAAAGACGGAGGCGCACACCAGGCCACCACCCGTCCTTCAACTCTGCTCCGGGAACGCTCCACTGCGCCGGCGTGCCCAGGTGGGCCGCTTCGTTTCCTTGCCATTTCGGGGCGGCAGCAACAAGCCCTGGGCGAGAAAGGGCCCTGGGCCATGGAGAGCAGGGCTGTCCGCAGGGCTGCCCTACGCCGGCCAATTCTCACGAGCGTTCTGCCCAAACCAATCCTGGTTTGGGCAGAACGCTCGTGAGAATTGGCCGGAAAACGCCCGGCGAAGTCATTCGGGCGCTGCACGTCTGCTGGGCCGACCCCCCCGGGGCCTTGAAGGGCATTGTGAGTGTCCGCAACCGATCACCGCCAGGAGGCAATCCACAAGATGGAATGCAGCGAGGACAACGCCCGTGGATCCTCGACCTGCGGGGGTCCCATCCCTGGCGCTCTACCATAGGGCCAGGCCCATCACGAAGTCCGGTTTGGAACGCTCACCTGCCTCCCCAACCTTCTGCTTCCGGGGTCCTGTCCCTCATGGCCTCCATATTGGAAACCCTTAGTCCCGCAGCCACACATCTCCCAACCACGCAGTCTGCATCGGCGTCCCCTGGTGCTTCGGACAACCCTCAGAGTGAGATAAACCTGTATGACCAAAATGAGGTCATCCCCATCCTTTGCCGCCCCATCTACCTGAAAGACAGAGGCGCACACCAGTCCACCACCCGTCCTTCAACTCTCAGCTGGGAACACTCCACTGCGCCGGCGTGCCCAGTTGGGCCGCTTCTTTTCCGTGCCATTTCTGGGCGGCAGCAACAAGCCCTGGGCGAGAAAGGGCCCTGGGCGATAAAGGGCCCTGGGCCATGGAGAGCAGGGCTGTCCGCAGGGCTGACCTACGCCGGCCAATTCTCACGAGCGTTCTGCCCAAACCAATCCTGGTTTGGGCAGAACGCTCGTGAGAATTGGCCGGAAAACGCCTGGCGAAGTCATTCGGGCGCTGAACGTCTGCTTGGCCGCCCCATCCCGGGGCCTTGAAGGGCATTGTGAGTGTCCGCACCGGATCGCCGCCAGGAGGCACTCCACAAGATGGAATGCAGCGAGGACAACGCTCGTGGATCCTCGACCTGCGGGGGTCCCATCCCTGGCGGTCTACCATGGGGCCTGGCCCATCACAAAGTCCGGTCTGGAACGCTCGCCTGCTTCCCCAACCTTCCGCTTCCGGGGTCCTGTCCCTCATGGCCTCCATATTGGAAACCCTTAGTCCCGCAGCCACGCATCTCCCAACCACGCAGTCTCCATCGGCGCCTCCTGGTGCTTCAGACAACGCTCAGAGTGTGATAAACCTGTATGACCAAAATGAGGTCATCCCCATCCTTGACCGCCCGATCTACCCGAAAGACGGAGGCGCACACCAGGCCACCACCCGTCCTTCAACTCTGCTCCGGGAACGCTCCACTGCGCCGGCGTGCCCAGGTGGGCCGCTTCTTTTCCGTGCCATTTCGGGGCGGCAGCAACAAGCCCTTGGCGAGAAAGGGCCCTGGGCCATGGAGAGCAGGGCTGTCCGCAGGGCTGCCCTACGCCGGCCAATTCTCACGAGCGTTCTGCCCAAACCAATCCTGGTTTGGGCAGAACGCTCGTGAGAATTGGCCGGAAAACACCCGGCGAAGTCATTCGGGCGCTGCACGTCTGCTGGGCCGACCCCCCCGGGGCCTTGAAGGGCATTGTGAGTGTCCGCAACCGATCACCGCCAGGAGGCAATCCACAAGATGGAATGCAGCGAGGACAACGCCCGTGGATCCTCGACCTGCGGGGGTCCCATCCCTGGCGCTCTACCATAGGGCCAGGCCCATCACGAAGTCCGGTTTGTAACGCTCACCTGCCTCCCCAACCTTCTGCTTCCGGGGTCCTGTCCCTCATGGCCTCCATATTGGAAACCCTTAGTCGCGCAGCCACGCATCTCCCAACCACGCAGTCTGCATCGGCGTCCCCTGGTGCTTCGGACAACCCTCAGAGTGAGATAAACCTGTTCACCAAAATGAGGTCATCCCCATCCTTTGCCGCCCCATCTACCTGAAAGACGGAGGCGCACACCAGTCCACCACCCGTCCTTCAACTCTGAGCCGGGAACACTCCACTGCGCCGGCGTGCCCAGTTGGGCCGCTTCTTTTCCGTGCCATTTCTGGGCGGCAGCAACAAGCCCTGGGCGAGAAAGGGCCCTGGGCGATAAAGGGCCCTGGGCCATGGAGAGCAGGGCTGTCCACAGGGCTGACCTACGCCGGCCAATTCTCACGAGCGTTCTGCCCAAACCAATCCTGGTTTGGGCAGAACGCTCGTGAGAATTGGCTGGAAAACGCCTGGCGAAGTCATTCGGGCGCTGCACGTCTGCTGGGCCGCCCCACCCCGGGGCCTTGAAGGGCATTGTGAGTGTCCGCACCGGATCGCCGCCAGGAGGCACTCCACAAGATGGAATGCAGCGAGGACAACGCCCGTGGATCCTCGACCTGCGGGGGTCCCATCCCTGGCGGTCTATCATGGGGCCTGGCCCATCACAAAGTCCAGTCTGGAACGCTCGCCTGCTTCCCCAACCTTCCGCTTCCGGGGTCCTGTCCCTCATGGCCTCCATATTGGAAACCCTTAGTCCCGCAGCCACGCATCTCCCAACCACGCAGTCTCCATCGGCGCCTCCTGGTGCTTCAGACAACGCTCAGAGTGTGATAAACCTGTATGACCAAAATGAGGTCATCCCCATCCTTGACCGCCCGATCTACCCGAAAGACGGAGGCGCACACCAGGCCACCACCCGTCCTTCAACTCTGCTCCGGGAACGCTCCACTGCGCCGGCGTGCCCAGGTGGGCCGCTTCTTTTCCGTGCCATTTCGGGGCGTCAGCAACAAGCCCTGGGCGAGAAAGGGCTCTGGGCCATGGAGAGCAGGGCTGTCCGCAGGGCTGCCCTACGCCGGCCAATTCTCACGAGCGTTCTGCTCAAACCAATCCTGGTTTGGGCAGAACGCTCGTCAGAATTGGCCGGAAAACGCCCGGCCACGTCATTCGGGCGCTGCACGTCTGCTGGGCCGACCCCCCCGGGGCCTTGAAGGGCATTGTGAGTGTCCGCAACCGATCACCGCCACGAGGCAATCCACAAGATGGAATGCAGCGAGGACAACGCCCGTGGATCCTCGACCTGCTGGGGTCCCATCCCTGGCGCTCTACCATAGGGCCAGGCCCATCACGAAGTCCGGTTTGGAACGCTCACCTGCCTCCCCAACCTTCTGCTTCCGGGGTCCTGTCCCTCATGGCCTCCATATTGGAAACCCTTAGTCCCGCAGCCACGCATCTCCCAACCACGCAGTCTGCATCGGCGTCCCCTGGTGCTTCGGACAACCCTCAGAGTGAGATAAACCTGTTCACCAAAATGAGGTCATCCCCATCCTTTGCCGCCCCATCTACCTGAAAGACGGAGGCGCACACCAGTCCACCACCCGTCCTTCAACTCTGAGCCGGGAACACTCCACTGCGCCGGCGTGCCCAGTTGGGCCGCTTCTTTTCCGTGCCATTTCTGGGCGGCAGCAACAAGCCCTGGGCGAGAAAGGGCCCTGGGCGATAAAGGGCCCTGGGCCATGGAGAGCAGGGCTGTCCGCAGGGCTGACCTACGCCGGCCAATTCTCACGAGCGTTCTGCCCAAACCAATCCTGGTTTGGGCAGAACGCTCGTGAGAATTGGCCGGAAAACGCCTGGCGAAGTCATTCGGGCGCTGCACGTCTGCTGGGCCGCCCCACCCCGGGGCCTTGAAGGGCATTGTGAGTGTCCGCACCGGATCGCCGCCAGGAGGCACTCCACAAGATGGAATGCAGCGAGGACAACGCCCGTGGATCCTCGACCTGCGGGGGTCCCATCCCTGGCGGTCTACCATGGGGCCTGGCCCATCACCAAGTCCGGTCTGGAACGCTCGCCTGCTTCCCCAACCTTCCGCTTCCGGGGTCCTGTCCCTCATGGCCTCCATATTGGAAACCCTTAGTCCCGCAGCCACGCATCTCCCAACCACGCAGTCTCCATCGGCGCCTCCTGGTGCTTCAGACAACGCTCAGAGTGTGATAAACCTGTATGACCAAAATGAGGTCATCCCCATCCTTGACCGCCCGATCTACCCGAAAGACGGAGGCGCACACCAGGCCACCACCCGTCCTTCAACTCTGCTCCGGGAACGCGCCACTGCGCCGGCGTGCCCAGGTGGGCCGCTTCTTTTCCGTGCCATTTCGGGGCGGCAGCAACAAGCCCTGGGCGAGAAAGGGCCCTGGGCCATGGAGAGCAGGGCTGTCCGCAGGGCTGCCCTACGCCGGCCAATTCTCACGAGCGTTCTGCCCAAACCAATCCTGGTTTGGGCAGAACGCTCGTGAGAATTGGACGGAAAACGCCCGGCGAATTCATTCGGGCGCTGCACGTCTGCTGGGCCGACCCCCCCGGGGCCTTGAAGGGCATTGTGAGTGTCCGCAACCGATCACCGCCAGGAGGCAATCCACAAGATGGAATGCAGCGAGGACAACGCCCGTGGATCCTCGACCTGCGGGGGTCCCATCCCTGGCGCTCTACCATAGGGCCAGGCCCATCACGAAGTCCAGTTTGGAACGCTCACCTGCCTCCCCAACCTTCTGCTTCCGGGGTCCTGTCCCTCATGTCCTCCATATTGGAAACCCTTAGTCCCGCAGCCACGCATCTCCCAACCACGCAGTCTGCATCGGCGTCCCCTGGTGCTTCGGACAACCCTCAGAGTGAGATAAACCTGTTCACCAAAATGAGGTCATCCCCATCCTTTGCCGCCCCATCTACCTGAAAGACGGAGGCGCACACCAGTCCACCACCCGTCCTTCAACTCTGAGCCGGGAACACTCCACTGTGCCGGCGTGCCCAGTTGGGCCGCTTCTTTTCCGTGCCATTTCTGGGCGGCCGCAACAAGCCCTGGGCGAGAAAGGGCCCTGGGCGAGAAAGGGCCCTGGGCCATGGAGAGCAGGGCTGTCCGCAGGGCTGCCCTACGCCGGCCAATTCTCACGAGCGTTCTGCCCAAACCAATCCTGGTTTGGGCAGAACGCTCGTGAGAATTGGCCGGAAAACGCCCGGCCAAGTCATTCGGGCGCTGCACGTCTGCTGGGCCGACCCCCCCGGGGTCTTGAAGGGCATTGTGAGTGTCCGCAACCGATCACCGCCAGGAGGCAATCCACAAGATGGAATGCAGCGAGGACAACGCCCGTGGATCCTCGACCTGCTGGGGTCCCATCCCTGGCGCTCTACCATAGGGCCAGGCCCATCACGAAGTCCGGTTTGGAACGCTCACCTGCCTCCCCAACCTTCTGCTTCCGGGGTCCTGTCCCTCATGGCCTCCATATTGGAAACCCTTAGTCCCGCAGCCACGCATCTCCCAACCACGCAGTCTGCATCGGCGTCCCCTGGTGCTTCGGACAACCCTCAGAGTGAGATAAACCTGTTCACCAAAATGAGGTCATCCCCATCCTTTGCCGCCCCATCTACCTGAAAGACGGAGGCGCACACCAGTCCACCACCCGTCCTTCAACTCTGAGCCGGGAACACTCCACTGCGCCGGCGTGCCCAGTTGGGCCGCTTCTTTTCCGTGCCATTTCTGGGCGGCAGCAACAAGCCCTGGGCGAGAAAGGGCCCTGGGCGATAAAGGGCCCTGGGCCATGGAGAGCAGGGCTGTCCGCAGGGCTGACCTACGCCGGCCAATTCTCACGAGCGTTCTGCCCAAACCAATCCTGGTTTGGGCAGAACGCTCGTGAGAATTGGCCGGAAAACGCCTGGCGAAGTCATTCGGGCGCTGCACGTCTGCTGGGCCGCCCCACCCCGGGGCCTTGAAGGGCATTGTGAGTGTCCGCACCGGATCGCCGCCAGGAGGCACTCCACAAGTTGGAATGCAGCGAGGACAACGCCCGTGGATCCTCGACCTGCGGGGGTCCCATCCCTGGCGGTCTACCATGGGGCCTGGCCCATCACAAAGTCCGGTCTGGAACGCTCGCCTGCTTCCCCAACCTTCCGCTTCCGGGGTCCTGTCCCTCATGGCCTCCATATTGGAAACCCTTAGTCCCGCAGCCACGCATCTCCCAACCACGCAGTCTCCATCGGCGCCTCCTGGTGCTTCAGACAACGCTCAGAGTGTGATAAACCTGTATGACCAAAATGAGGTCATCCCCATCCTTGACCGCCCGATCTACCCGAAAGACGGAGGCGCACACCAGGCCACCACCCGTCCTTCAACTCTGCTCCGGGAACGCGCCACTGCGCCGGCGTGCCCAGGTGGGCCGCTTCTTTTCCGTGCCATTTCGGGGCGGCAGCAACAAGCCCTGGGCGAGAAAGGGCCCTGGGCCATGGAGAGCAGGGCTGTCCGCAGGGCTGCCCTACGCCGGCCAATTCTCACGAGCGTTCTGCCCAAACCAATCCTGGTTTGGGCAGAACGCTCGTGAGAATTGGCCGGAAAACGCCCGGCGAAGTCATTCGGGCGCTGCACGTCTGCTGGGCAGACCCCCCCGGGGCCTTGAAGGGCATTGTGAGTGTCCGCAACCGATCACCGCCAGGAGGCAATCCACAAGATGGAATGCAGCGAGGACAACGCCCGTGGATCCTCGACCTGCGGGGGTCCCATCCCTGGCGCTCTACCATAGGGCCAGGCCCATCACGAAGTCCAGTTTGGAACGCTCACCTGCCTCCCCAACCTTCTGCTTCCGGGGTCCTGTCCCTCATGGCCTCCATATTGGAAACCCTTAGTCCCGCAGCCACGCATCTCCCAACCACGCAGTCTGCATCGGCGTCCCCTGGTGCTTCGGACAACCCTCAGAGTGAGATAAACCTGTTCACCAAAATGAGGTCATCCGCATCCTTTGCCGCCCCATCTACCTGAAAGACGGAGGCGCACACCAGTCCACCACCCGTCCTTCAACTCTGAGCCGGGAACACTCCACTGCGCCGGCGTGCCCAGTTGGGCCGCTTCTTTTCCGTGCCATTTCTGGGCGGCAGCAACAAGCCCTGGGCGAGAAAGGGCCCTGGGCGATAAAGGGCCCTGGGCCATGGAGAGCAGGGCTGTCCGCAGGGCTGACCTACGCCGGCCAATTCTCACGAGCGTTCTGCCCAAACCAATCCTGGTTTGGGCAGAACGCTCGTGAGAATTGGCCGGAAAACGCCTGGCGAAGTCATTCGGGCGCTGCACGTCTGCTGGGCCGCCCCACCCCGGGGCCTTGAAGGGCATTGTGAGTGTCCGCACCGGATCGCCGCCAGGAGGCACTCCACAAGATGGAATGCAGCGAGGACAACGCCCGTGGATCCTCGACCTGCGGGGGTCCCATCCCTGGCGGTCTACCATGGGGCCTGGCCCATCACAAAGTCCGGTCTGGAACGCTCGCCTGCTTCCCCAACCTTCCGCTTCCGGGGTCCTGTCCCTCATGGCCTCCATATTGGAAACCCTTAGTCCCGCAGCCACGCATCTCCCAACCACGCAGTCTCCATCGGCGCCTCCTGGTGCTTCAGACAACGCTCAGAGTGTGATAAACCTGTATGACCAAAATGAGGTCATCCCCATCCTTGACCGCCCGATCTACCCGAAAGACGGAGGCGCACACCAGGCCACCACCCGTCCTTCAACTCTGCTCCGGGAACGCTCCACTGCGCCGGCGTGCCCAGGTGGGCCGCTTCTTTTCCGTGCCATTTCGGGGCAGCAGCAACAAGCCCTGGGCGAGAAAGGGCCCTGGGCCATCGAGAGCAGGGCTGTCCGCAGGGCTGCCCTGCGCCGGCCAATTCTCACGAGCGTTCTGCCCAAACCAATCCTGGTTTGGGCAGAACGCTCGTGAGAATTGGCCGGAAAACGCCCGGCGAAATCATTCGGGCGCTGCACGTCTGCTGGGCCGACCCCCCGGGGCCTTGAAGGGCATTGTGAGTGTCCGCAACCGATCACCGCCAGGAGGCAATCCACAAGATGGAATGCAGCGAGGACAACGCCCGTGGATCCTCGACCTGCGGGGGTCCCATCCCTGGCGCTCTACCATAGGGCCAGGCCCATCACGAAGTCCGGTTTGGAACGCTCACCTGCCTCCCCAACCTTCTGCTTCCGGGGTCCTGTCCCTCATGGCCTCCATATTGGAAACCCTTAGTCCCGCAGCCACGCATCTCCCAACCACGCAGTCTGCATCGGCGTCCCCTGGTGCTTCGGACAACCCTCAGAGTGAGATAAACCTGTTCACCAAAATGAGGTCATCCCCATCCTTTGCCGCCCCATCTACCTGAAAGACGGAGGCGCACACCAGTCCACCTCCCGTCCTTCAACTCTGAGCCGGGAACACTCCACTGCGCCGGCGTGCCCAGTTGGGCCGCTTCTTTTCCGTGCCATTTCTGGGCGGCAGCAACAAGCCCTGGGCGAGAAAGGGCCCTGGGCGATAAAGGGCCCTGGGCCATGGAGAGCAGGGCTGTCTGCAGGGCTGCCCTACGACCGCCAATTCTCACGACCGTTCTGCCCAAACCGGGATCGGTTCGGGCAGAACGCTCGTGAGAATTGGCCGGAAAACGCCCGGCGAAGTCACCTCGGGCGCCGCACGTGTGCAGCGCCGCCCCCCTGGGTCCGGGTGGGCATTGTGAGTGCCCGCTCCCGCACCCCGCCATGAGGCACTCCGTGAGACAGACTGCAGCGATGACAACGCCTGCAGATCCTCGGCCTGCGGGGGTCCTGTCCCTGGCGCTATACCAAGGGTCCGGTCCCATCACGAAGCCCGGGTTCCTATGCTCGCTCGCTTCCCCAGCCTTCTGCTTCCGGGGTCCAGTTCCTCGTGGCCTCCATATCGGGAACCTTGAGTTCCGCAGCCACACATCTCCCAACAACGAAGGCGGCAATAGCCACTCCCAGTGCTTCGGATAACCCTCGGAGTGAGATAAACCTTGTGAAAAAATGAGCTCAAAACTATACTTTGGCGCCCCATCTTCACGAAAGACGGAGGCGAACGCCCGGCGCCATCCATCCTTCCACTCAGCTCCCGGAGCGCTCCACTGCGCCGGTGGCCCCCGGGTGGGCCGCGTCTTTTTCGTGCGATTTCCGAGTGGCCGCAACATACCCTGGGCAAGAAATGGCCCTGGGCCCCGGAGAGCAGGGCTGTCCACTTGGCGCTCTAACGCCGGCCAATTCTCACGAGCGTTCTGCCCGATCCGATCCCGGTTTGGGCAGAACGCTCGTGAGAATTGGCAGGAAAACGCCCGTCGAAGTCACCTCGGGCGCCGCACGTGTGCAGCGCCGCCATCCTGGGCCCGGGTGGGCATTGTGAGTGCCCGCTCCCGCACCCCGCCATGAGGCACTCCGTGAGACAGACTGCAGCGAGGTCAACGCCTGCAGAACCTCGGCCTGCGGGGGTCCCGTCCCTGGCGCTATACCATGGGTCCGGGCCCAACACGAAGCCCGGGTTCCAACGCTCGCTCGCTTCCCCAGCCTTCTGCTTCCCGGGTCCAGATCCTCGTGGCCTCCATATCGGGAAACCTGAGTCCCGCAGCCACGCATCTCCCAACCACGAAGGCAACAACTGCGAATCGCGGCGCTTCGAAAAACCCTCAGAGTTAGATCAAACTTCGTGCCCAAAATGAGGTCATCCCCTTTCGTGGGCGTGCCATCTTCCCGAAAGTAGGAGGCGCACGCCCAGCCGCCATCCGTCCTTCAAATCTTCTCCCGGAACGCTCCACTGTGCCGGGGCCCCTGGGTGTGCCGCGTCTTTTCCGTGCGATTTCCGGGCGGCCGCAACATGCCCTGGGCGAGAAAAGGTCCTGGGCCCTGGAGAGCAGGGAAGTCCGCAGGGCTGCCCAATGCCGGCCAATTCTCACGAGCGTTCTGCCCGAACCGATCCCGGTTCGGGCAGAACGCTCGTGAGAATTGGCCGGAAAACGCCCGGCGAAGTTACCTCGGGCGCCGCACGTGTGCAGCGCCGCCCCCCCTGTGCCCGGGTGGGCATTGTGAGTGCCCGCTCCCGCACCCCGCTATGAGGCACTCCGTGAGACAGACTGCAGCGAGGACAACGCCTGCAGAACCTCGGCCTGCGGGGGTCCCGTCCCTGGCGCTATAACATGGGTCCGGGCCCATCACGAATCCCGGGTTCCAACGGTCGCTCGCTTCCCCAGCCTTCTGCTTCCGGGGTCCAGATCCTCGTGGCCTCCATATCGGGAAACCTGAGTCCCTCAGCCACGCATCTCCCAACCACGAAGGCGACAACTGCGAATCGCGGCGCTTCGAAAAACCCTCAGATTTAGATTAAACTTCGTGCCCAAAATGAGGTCATCCCCTTTCTTGGGCGTGCCATCTTCCCGAAAGTAGGAGGCGCACGCCCAGCCGCCATCCGTCCTTCAACTCTGCTCCCGGAACGCTCCACTGTGCCGGGGCCCCTGGGTGTGCCGCGTCTTTTCCGTGCGATTTCCGGGCGGCCGCAACATGCCCTGGGCGAACAAATGGCCCTGGGCCCTGGAGAGCAGGGCGGTCCGCAGGGCTGCCCAACGCGGCCAATTCTCACGAGCGCTCTGCCCAAACAGGAATCGGTTTGGGCAGAACGCTCGTGAGAATAGGCCGGAAAACACCCTTAGAAGTCACCTCGGACGCCGCACGTCTTCAGGGCTAAACCGCGGTGCCTGGCCGGGCATTGTGAGTGCCCGCTCCCGAACCCCGAAAAGAGGCACTCCGTGAGAAGGACTGGAATGAGGACAACGCCTGCGGATCCTCGGCCTGCTGAGTTACTCTCCCTGGCGCTAGACCATGGGTCCGGGCCCATCATGAAGCCCGGGCTCGAACACTCGCTCGCTTCCCCAGCCTTCTGTTTCCAGGGTCCTGTTCCTCGTGGCCTCCAGATCGGGAACCCTGAGTCCCGCAGCCACTCATCTCCCAACCACGCAGGCGCCAACGGAGCCTCCCGGTGCTTTGGCCAACCCTCAGTGTGAGACAAACCTGTGAGCCCAAAAGGAGGTCATCCCCATCCTTGGGCGCCCCATCTTCCCGAAAGTCGGAGGCCCACGCCCAGCGAACAACCGTCCATCTCTGCTCCCGAAACGCTCCACTGCGCCGGCGCCCCTGGGTGGGCCGCGTCTTTTCCGTGCGATTTCCGGGCGGCCGCAACATGCCCTGGGCGAGAAAGGGCCCTGGGCCCTGGAGTGCAGGGCGGTCCGCAGGGCTGCCCAACGCCGGCCAATTCTCACGAGCGTTCTGCCCAAACCGATTCCGGTTTGGGCAGAACGCTCGTGAGAATTGGTCGGAAAACGCCCGGCGAAGTCACCTCGGGCGCCGCACGTCTACAGGGCCTCCCCCCGGGGCCTGGCTGGGCATTGTGACTGCCTGCACCCGCACCCGGCCAAGAGGCACTCCATGAGATGGACTGCGGTGAGGATAATGCCTGCGGACACTCGGCCTGCGGGGGTCCCGTCCCTGGCGCTATACCATGGGTCCGGGCCCATCACGAAGCCCGGGTTCCAACGCTCGCTCGCTTCCCCAGCCTTCTGCCTCCGGGGTCCAGATCCTCGTGGCCTCCATATTGGGAAACCTGAGTCCCGCAGCCACGCATCTCCCAACCACAAAGGCGCCAACAGCGACTCCCGGCGCTTCGGAAAACCATCGGAGTGAGATAAACCTTCATGCCAAAAAGATGTCAACCCCATCTTTGGGTGCCCCATCTTCCCGAAAGACGGAGGCGCACGCCCGGCCGCCATCCGTCCTTCAACTCTGCTCCCGGAACGCTCCACTGCGTTGGCGCCCATGGGTGGGCCGCGTCTTTTCCGTGCGATTTCCAGGCGGCCGCCACATGCCCTGGGCGAGAAAGGACCCTGGGCCCAGAGAGCAGGGAAGTCCACAGGGCTGCCCAACTCCGGCCAATTCTTACGAGCGTTCTGCCCAAACCGATCCCGGTTTGGGCAGAACGCTCAGGAGTATTGGCCGGAAAACGCCCGGCGAAGACACCTCGGACACGGCACGTCTTCAGGGTCGCACCCCGGTGCCTGGCCGGGCATTGTGAGTGCCTGTACGGGAACCCCGAAAAGAGGCACTCCGTGAGACGCACTGTGGTGAGGACAAAGCCTCCAGATATTGGGCCTGCGGGGTCACTTCCCTGGTGCTATACCATGGGTTCGGGCCCATCACGAAGCACGGCCTCGAACGCTCGCTGGCTTCCACAGCCTTCTGCTTCCATGGTCCTGTTCCTCGTGGCCTCCTTATCGGGAAACCTGAGTCCTGCAGCCACACGTCTCCCAACCACGCAGGCACAATCGTCGCCTCCGTCGCATCTGACAACTTTCGGAATGAGATAAGACTGCGTGCCAAATATGATGTTATCCCATACTTGGGCGCCGCATCTTCCCAAAAGACGGAGGACCACGCCCGGCCGCCATCCGTCCTTCAACTCCGCTCCCGGAACACTCCACTGTTCCGCCACACCCGGGTTGGCTGCATCTTTTCCGTGAGATTTACGGGCGGCCGCAACATGCCCTGGGCATGAAGGGCCCTAGGCCTTGGAGAGCAGGGCCTTCCACAGGACTGCATAATGCCGGCCAATTCTCACGAGTGTTCTGGCCAAACCGATCCCGGTTTTGGCAGAATGCTCGTGAGAATTGGCTGGAAAACGCCCGGCGACATCACCTCGGGCGCAGCATGTCTGCAGGGCCGCCCCCCCGGGGCCTGGCTGGGTATTGTGAGTGCCCGCTCCCGCACCACGCCAAGAGGCACTTCGTGAGTCCGACTGTTTGTAGTACAAGGCCTGTGGATCTTCGGCCTGTGGGGGTTCGTCCCTGGCGCTAACCATGGGGCCGGGCTCATTTCGAAGCCCGGGCTCAAACGCTCGCTTTTTACCCCAGCCTTCTGCTTCCAGGGTTCTGGTCCTCGTGGCATCCATATTGGGAACCCTGTGTCCGGCAACCACACATCTCCCAACCACGCAAGCGCCAACAGCGTCTCCCGGCCCTTCAGACAACCCTCAGAATGAGATAAACCTGAGTGCGCAAAATGAGGTCATCCCCATCCTTGGGCGCCCCATCTTCCTGAAAGATGGAGGCGCACACCCGGGCGCCAGCTGTCCTTGAAATCTGCTCCAGGAACGCTCCACTGGGTGGGCCGCGTGTTTTCCGTGCAATTTCCAGGCGCCCGAAACATGCCCTGTGCGAGAAAGTGACCTGGACCTTGGAGAGCAGGGTGGTCCGCAGGGCTGCCCTTCGTCAGCCAATTCTCACGAGCGTCCAACCCAAACCAATCCCAGTTTGGGCAGAACGCTCGTGAGAATTGGCCGGAAAACGCCCGGCGAAGTCACCTCGGGCGCTGCACGTCTGCAGAGCCGTCCCCCCGGGGCCTGGCTGGGCATCGTGAGTACACATTGACTCACCCCGACTAGAGGCACTCCGTGAGTCGGACTGTGGCGAGGACAACGCAAGTGGATCCTCGGCCTGCGGGGTCCCATCCCTGGCGATATACCATGGATCTTGGCCCATCACGAAGCCCAGGCTCGAGCGCTCTCTCGCTTCCCCAGCCTTCTGCTTCCGGGGTACTGTTCCTCGTGGCCTCCATATCGGGATCCCGGAGTCTCACATCCTCGCATGTCCCAACCACGGAGGCGCCAACGGCGCCTCCCGGTGCGTCGGACAATCCTCGGAGTGAGAAAAACCTGCGTGCCCTAAATGAGGTCATCCCCATCATTTGGCGCCCCATCTTTCTGAAAGACGGAGGCACACGCACGGCCACCTTCCATCCTTCCACTCTGCTCCCAGAACGCTCCACTGCGGGAGCACTCCCGTGTGGGCTGCGTCGTTTCCGTGCGATATTCGTGCGGCCGCAACATGCCTTGGGCTAGAAAGGGCCTTGGGCCCTGGAGATCAGGGCAGTCCGCAGGGCTGCCCAACGCTGGCCAATTCTCACGAACGTTCAGCCCAAACCGATCCTGGTTTGGGCAGAACGCTCGTGAGAATTGGCCAGAAAACGCCCGGCGTATTAGCCTCAGTCGCCGCACTTCTGCAGGGCAACCCCCCCGGGGACTGGCTGGGCATTGTGAGTGCCCGCTCCCGCACCCCTCCAAGAGGCACTCCGTGAGACGGACTTTGGCGAGGACAACGCCTGGGGATCCTCGGCCTGTGGGGGCCCCGACTCTGGCTCTATACCAAAGGGCTGGGCCATTACGAAGCTCGGGCTCGAACGCTCACTCGCTTCCCCTGCCTTCTGCTTCCTTGGTCCTGACCCTCGTGGCCTCCTTATCGGGCACCCTGAGCCAAGCAGACACGCATCTCCCAGCCACGCAGGCGCGAACGGCACCTTCCTGTGCTTCGAAAAACCCACGGAGTGAGATAAACCTGCGTGCCCATAATGAGGTCATCCAAATCCTTGGGCACACCATCTTCTCCAAAGACAGAGGTGCACGCACTGCCGCCTCCCGTCTTTCATCTCTCTCCCAGAACGCTCCACTGCCCCAAGGCCCCGCCTGGGCCGCGTCTTTACCGTGCGATTACCGGGCGGCCGCACATGCCCGGGGCGACAAAGGGCCCTGGGACATGGAGAGCAGGGTGGTCCGCAGGGCCGCCAAGCGCCGGCCAATTCTCACGAGCCTTCTGCCCAAAACGATCCCAGTTTGGGCAGAAGGCTCGTGAGAATTGGCAGGAAAACGCCCGGCGAAGTCTCTTCGGGTGCTGCACATCGGCAGGGCCCCCCCTGGGGCCTGGCCGGGCATTGTGAGTGCCCGTTCCTGCACCACGCCAAGAGGCACTCCGTGAGATGGACTGCGGTGAGGCCAACGCCTGCTGATCCTCCGCCTGCGGGGGTCCCATCCCTGGCGCTATACAATGGGTCTGGGCCCATCACGAAACCCGGGCTTGAACACTCGCTCGCATCCCCAGCCTTCTGCTTCCAGGGTCCTGTTCCTCGTGGCCTCCATATCAGGAACCGTGAGTCTTGCCGTCACGCATCTCCCAACCACGCAGGCGTCAACGGCGCCTCCAGATGCTTCGGACAACCCTCGGAGTGAGAGAAACCTGTGTGCCCAAAATGAGGTCATCTCCATCTTTGGGCGCCCCATCATCCCGAAAGACGGAGGCGCATGCCCCGCCGCCATCAGTCCTTCAAATCTGCTCCCGGAACGCTCCACTGCGCCGGTGCCCCCGGGTGGGCCGCTTCTTTTCCGTGCGATTTCCGGGCAACCGCAACATGCCGGAGAGACAAAGTGCCCTGGGCGATGGAGAGCAGGGCGGTCCGCAGGGCTGCCCAATGCCGTCCAATTCTCAGGAGCGCTCTGCCCAAACCGATCTCGATTTGGTAGAATGCTCGTGAGAATTGGCCAGAAAATGCCCGACGAAGACTCCTCGGGCGCCGCATTTCTGCAGAGCCATCCTCCCGGGGCCTGTCCAGGCTTTGTGATTGCCCGCACCCAAACTCCGCCAATAGGCACTGCGCGAGACCAACTGCGGCGAGACCAACGCCTGTGGATCCTCGGCCTGCGGGGGTCCCATCCCTGGCGCTATACCATGGGGCGGGGCCAATCACAAAGACCGGGATCGATCGCTCGCTCGCTTCCCCAGCCTTCTGCTTCCGGGGTCCTGTCCCTCATCACCCAAAATCGGAAAGCCTGAGTCCCGCACCCACGCATCTCCCAACCACGCAGGCGCCAATGATGCCTTCCGGATCTTCTGAAAACCCTCGGAGTGAGATAAACGTGTGGCCCAAAATGAAGTCATCCCCATCATTGGGCGCCCCATCTTCCCGAAAGACGGAGGCGCACACATGGCCGCCATCTGTCCCTCAAATCTGCTCCCGGAACGCTCCACTGCGCCGGGGCCCCGTGCGAGCCACGTCTTTTCCGTTTGATTTCCGGGCGGCCGCAACATGCCGGGGCGACAAAGGGCCCTGGGCGATGGAGAGCAGGGTGGTCCGCAGGGCTGCCCAGTGCCGTCCAATTCTCACAAGCGTTCTGCCCAAACCGATCTCGATTTGGGTAGAATGCTCGTGAGAATTGGCCAGAAAATGCCCAGCAAAGTCATCTCGGGAGCCGCACGTCTGTAGGGCCGCCCCCCCAGGACATGGCTGGGCATTGTGAGTGCCGCTCCCGCAACACGCCAAGAAGCACTCTGTGAGACGGACTGTGGCTAGGACAACGCCTGGGGATCCTCGGCCTCTGGGGTCCCGTCCCGGGCACTATACCCTGGGTCCGGTCCCATCACGAAGCCCGGGATCGAACGCTCGCTCGCATCCCCAGCCTTCTGCTTCCGGGGTCCTGTTCCTCGTGGCCTCCATATCTGGAACCCTGAGTCTTGCCTCCACGCAACTCCCGAACACGCAGGCACAAACGGCGCCTCCCGGCGCTTCAGACAACCCTCGGAATGAGATAAACCTGCGTGCCCAATATGAGGTTATCCCCATCCTTGGGCGCCCCATCTTCCCGAAAGAAGGAGGCCCACGCCTGGCCGCCATCCGTCCTTCAACTCTGCTCCCGGAACGCTCCACTGTGCCATCGCTCGCGGGTGGGCTGCATATTTTCCGTGCCATTTCTGGGCAGCCGCAACATGCCCTGGGCGAGAAAGGGCCCTGGGTCTTGGAGAGCAGTTCACTACGCAGGGCTGCCCAACGCCGGGATCAGTTTAGGCAGAATGCTCCTGAGAATTGGCTGGAACATGCCGGTGAACTGGCTTCAGGTGTAGCACGTCTGCAGGGCCGCCCCCTGGTCCTTGCCTGGCATGGCAAGCTGTCCTGTCTGAAACATGCCAGAAAGCCATCCGGTAGTCAGTCTGTGGTGAAGCTATCGCCTCCTGCTCCTCATCCTCCGAATATCCCATCCCTGATACTGTCCGTTGGGGCTCGGCCTGAGCAGAGGCCTGGACAAGAACCCTGGCCTGCTTCCTCAGTCTTCCATTTCCAGGGACCTGTCCTTTGGTGCCTCCAACTGGGGAACCCTGAGTCTCCTGCCACGCCTCTCTATCCCACCCCAGTGCACACGGTGCCTTTCCGCTCTTCGGACAAGCCTCAGAGCAAGAGAACGCTTGTGAGAACTGGCTGGAAAACACCTGGCAAAATCACTTTGGGCGCCACAAGTCGGCAGGGCCGCCCCCAGGTCTTGCCGGGCACCACGAGCAGTCATGTCAGAACCCCGCCAGAAAACCCTCTAGATGGCAGGCTCCAGCGACGCTGATGCCTCCTGCTCCTCAGCTTCCGGGGGTACCCTCCCTGGAGCTGTCGATGGGGCTAGTCCAGCCACTAGGCCCGGGCATGAAACCTCTCCTGCTCTCCCTGCATTTGGTTTCCAGGGGGCTGTCCCTCCGGGCCTCCACCTGGGGAACAAGGAGTCCCGTTCCACACCTCCGCAACCCTCAACTCTACTCCAGGAACGGTCCCATGGGCCAGTGCCCCCGGATGGGACACATCGTCTCGGCAAGTTTTCTGGGTCACTGTGACATGCCCCAAGCAAGAAAGGGCCCTCGGCCATGTGGAGTAGAGTGGTCTGCAGGGCTGCCCAATGCCAGCCAATTCTCACGAGCATTCTGTCCAAACCCATCCTGGTTTGGGCAGAACGCTCGTGAGAATTGGCCCGAAAATGCCAGGCCAAATCACTTCGGGCACCGCGCATCTGCACGGCAGCTCCCTGGGCATGGCCTGGCATCATGAGCCCAGCCACCACCCGTCCCTCAACTCTGCTTCAGGAACGCTCCCCTACACCAAGGCCCCCAGGTGGGCCTTGTCTCGGCGCATTTTCCTGGTGGCCGTGACATGCCCCCAGCGAGAAAGGGCCCTCAGCCACGGGGAGAAGGGTGGTCCAGAGGGCAATCCAACACCAGCCAATCCTCATGAGCATTCTGCCTAACCGGGATTGGTTTGGGCAGAACGCTCGTGAGTATTGGCTGGAAAAGGCCCGCCTAAATCGCTTTGGGCGCCGAAAGTCTGCAGGGCAGCCCTGTAGGTATCGGCCGTCATCCCCAGTCATCACGTCAAACTCTGCTGGAACGTCTTCTGAGTCTGGCACAGGCCAAGCAGATGCTTCCTGCTCCTCAGCCTCCAGGGGTACCCTCCCTTGCGCTGGCCCATGGGTCTGGGACAGCCCTGATGCCCAAGCACAAGCCCTCGCCTGCTTGCTCAACCTTCCATTTCCTGGGTCCTGTCCCTCGGTGCCCCAACTGGGAAAGCCTGAGTCCTGCGCCACGAGCATCCTAAGATCCTATGTCAAGGTGCCTTTCGGAGCTGCAGAAAAGCCTATGAGTGAGAAGTACATTCCTGCCTCCACTGAGGCCAGACCCATCCTTGGGCTCCCAAGTCACCCAAAGAGTCGGGTGCAGATGCCCCGCCACAAACACTCCCTCAACTTTACTCCTGGAACACTCCCCTCCGCCGGGGCCCCCGGGTGGGTCGCTATGTCTCTGCACGTTTTCTGGGTGGCTGCGACATGCCCTGAGCGAGAAATGGCCCTCAGCCATGGGGAACGGGGCAATGTGCAGGGTTGCCTATCGCTGGCCAATTCTCACGAATATTCTGCCCAAATCGATCCCAATTAGAGCAGAATGCTCGAGAGAACTGGCCGGAAAATGCCCGGCAAACAAGCTTTGGGCACCACACGTCTGCAGGGCTGCCGCCTGGGCCTGGCCTGGGATCCCGAATGTTACGTCTGAACCCGGCCAGAAAGCCCTCCGTGAGTCCGGTTCAGTTGAGTCTGACACCTCCTGCTCCTTAACCTCTGGAGGTTCCCTCCATTGCACTGTCCAATTCGACTGGTACAGCCCCGTGGCCCAGGAATTAACCCTTGCCTGCTTTCTTGGCCTTCTGTTTCCAGGATCCTCTCCCTCGGGCCCTCCAACTGGAAAACCCTGAGTTCCATGCCACATATCCACCTGCCACCCAGGTGGAAATAGTGCCTTTTAGAACTTTGGAAATGCCTTGGGGGCAGAGAAATCTTCATTCCCCCACTGAGGCCACTCCCAAGCATCAGTGCCCCAGTGGCTGGAAAAGTCAGAGGTGGATGCCACAACCTCTTCCTCATTCTGCTCCGGGAAATGTCCCCTGCACTAGGGCCCCTGAGTGGCGCTCATCGTCTCAGTGCCTTTACTGGATGACTGCGACATGCCCCGCCTGAGGAAGGGCCCACGGTCACTCAGGGCTGCCCAACCCCGGCCAATTCTGATGAGTGTTCTGCCCAAATTGATCCAGATTTGGGCAAAACGTTCTTGAGATTTGGCCGGAAAACACCCTGCGTTCTCGATTCGGGTGACACATGTCTGCAGGGCCACCTGTTGGGCCTGGCCCAGGATCCCATGTTGTCATGACTCGGACCCTGCCAAAAAGCCCTCCATGAATCAGTGGGAGATGAGGCCAATGCCTCCTGCTCCTTGGCAACCATGGATTCCCTCCCTGGAGCTGGGAGATGGGGTCTGCCATGCCCCTATTCCTTGGTCCTAATCCTCACCTAGTTTTCAGTCTTACCTTCGCAGGGTCCTGTCTCTCGAACCCTCCACTGCAGGAAATCTGAAACCCACCCCATTAGTCCTCTTGCCACCTATTTGCAAACCGTGGCTTTTGGAGCCTGAGTCAACCATTGTATGTGGAGACCCATGCCTGCCCTCCCCTCAACAAGACCTTTCCACACCATCAGCAGCATAGTCTCTGCATGTTTTCCTGATGGCTACGCATGCACTGTGCAAGAAACAACTATAGTCCACCAGAGATGGGTGGTCCAAATAACCCATTAATGCCAGCCTATTCTCACCATATGGGTTTAGGTAGAATGCTCATGAGAATTGGCAGGAAATTCCCTGGAGACCTCACTTTGCGCAGCTCATGTCTGCCTGAACACGGCCTTTTCTAGAATCCTGTCCTCAGTGAGCTTGGCAAGAACTCGGGGAAAGCCCTCCACAAGCCAGTGGATGCAAGGCCAATGACTCTCCCTACTGAGCCCTGGGTGACTGCCTTGGTCCCAGAAGATCTGACATACCATGCCCCTAGGCTCTAAATAAACTGTAGTTTCATTATTCATGCTTCCATTCTAAGGCTCCTGGCCCCAAATCCCCTCGGATAAAGGAGGTCTGAGTGACACCCCACCACTCCACCTGCCACGTGGTAGGGATTCATGCTGATTGGAGTTGTGTCATGCCCTCCAAGGGGGTGAAACCTGCTTGCACCCATAAAGCTTCCCTGATCATCATGCCCCTCCTTGGCCATAAAGCTATATACTTGTGATGGAAGAGGTGTGTCCCCAATTCATCCCTGTGGGCAGGCCCCCTCAGATTCAGTATATATGGCCTGCAATGTTCCAAGGCCCTAACTCGAACCTTTCTTTGGGTTTTCGGGCTTCCATTCCAAGGGGCCTGACCCCCAGGCCCCCTGAATTAAGGACCCCTGAGCAACACCTCAGTAATCTTCCCTCCACATGGATGGAACCCATGCCACTTGGAGCTGCGCTGAACCTTCAGAGGGGCAGAAACCTGCATGTCCCCCTAAAGCCACTCCTACCATCAGTGGCCCCCCAGAGACAAACCTTGATTCTTCAGGTGGCCAGATGAATGTCCTAAACTCTGCCTTGATGGGAGCCAATTTCAGCGTTGCCAAATTGGGCCTGCCATGTCCCTAGGTTTAACCCGAACACTAGGTGGGATATACAAGCTTCCATACCCTGAGGCCTGGCACCCACAGCCCCCAGATTGGGGATGCCTGAGACTCACTCTGGCACTCCCCTGGTTCCTAGGGTGCAGTAGTGCCATTGGGAGGTGCACACATTCCTCAGAGCTATGAAATCTGCATGACCCCCCAAGGCCACACCCGGCATTGTTCAACCCCTGGACTCAAACCCGGAATCTAACCCCCTGCCTGGTGCCTGTTCTCAACTCAGCACACCAGGGACCCCACCTCAGCAAGAAATGTTCAGACCTGCCATGACCCTATGCCCTTACCATAACCCTAATTTGGGTTTTTAGGTTTCTATCCAAAGAGACCTGGCTCCCACATCCCCAAGATTAAGGACAGCAGAGTGACACCATGTGACTCCACTGACCACGTGGGCAAACTTCTTGTGGTTTGGGCTGCACCAAACCCTCAGACAGAGAGAAACCTGCAAGCCCCCCTAAAGCCTCCCTCAACATGAGAGGCCTTATGGCCATAAAACCGGATTCTGCTGTGCCTCCAGATGTATGGCCTGGACTCAGTCCTGTGAAGAGCCTGCATCAGCACCAGTACATTGGGCCTGCCGTGCCCAAAGGACCTAACACTAACCCTATGATGGTGTACAGGCTTCCATGTCCAGAGGCCTTTTCCCTAAGCCTGATGATGGGCACCTGTGAGACTCGCAGTGGCATAAAGCATGCCTCAGTGACACCCCAGGGCTGCGCCCCACACACATGAGGAAACTGTGCCCTTTGGAGCTCAGCAGAGCCCTCAGACTGGGAGAAACTTGCATGCCACTCTGAGGATGCTCCCAGTTTCTATAGCCTCCCTAGACACAAACTTGGAATCTGATATGCCTGATGCCCAGCCTGACGTCAGCCCACTGGAAAGCCTGCCTCAGCACCAGCTGATCAAGCCTGCCTGCCCTGACACCCTACCATAACTCTAGTTTCTGTTTTCAGGCTTCCAATTCAAGAGACCTGGCCCCCAAACTCCCCAGATTAAGGACCCCTCTGTGAAAACCCAAGAATCCAACTGCCATGCGGGGGGAGACTGTGCCATTTAGAGCTCTGCAGTGCCCTCAGAGAGGAAGAAACATGCACACCCTTCTAAAACACTCTCAACATCAGTAGCCCCCCTGGCCAGAAACCCCGATTCTGCCACACTGCAGGATGAGCTCCCTCAACTCAACCCTGAGGGGAATCTGAATCAGCGCTGGTGGATCAGAGCTGCAATTCCCCAAGGCCATTACCCTAAACCTAAGTTGCGTTTTCAGGCTTCCTTCTACAGGGGTCTGTCCAGCAAGCCCTCTGGGTTGGGAACCCTAGAGTCACACCATAGGAGTCCACCTGCCACCTAGAAGGAAACCAGTCTGTTTGGACCTGCAAGGAACTGTCAGAAAGAGAGAAACCTGTGTGTCCCCATGAGTACTCCCCTATGTTCTTCAGCCCCCCTAGCCTCGTACGCCACCTGAACCCCATCTTCAACGCAGCTCCTCAGAGATCCCGCCTCTGGACCAGCAGTTTGGACCTGTCACACCCACAGCTCAGCACTCCTCAGTGAACCCTGTCAGCTCTAGGAAGACCTGGAACTACCCTGCCTGCTGCAAAGCTGGGATCCCCTCTCCATCTTCTCAACATAAACTGGCCCAGGGCTTTCTTGAGAAAGGGGGAAGGATGGGGAGCCTGGGTGACTCAGTGGGTTAAAGCCTCTGACTTAAGCACAGGTCATGATCCCAAGGTCCTGGGATCGAGCCCTGCATCGGGTTCTCTGATCAGTCTAGATCCTCCTTTCCTTCCCCCCCTTCTCTGCCTATTTGTAATCTCTGCCAAATATATAAAAAATAAAATCTTTTTAAAAAGAAAGAAACAGGGGAAGGCTACATCCTGAATGTTCAGCACCTCCTTTCCTCTTCTGCCCTATTTCTCTCCACTTACCATTGTACCTGCAAACTGGAAGGAACATATCAATGGAACATGGACATGTTCTGAGGTCTAAACATTTCCTGGCAGCTTTCTGAGGGCTCCTTATGCAATCAGAAACTAGTGTATCCCACCACAGTGTTTTTGAAAATGATCATTGACAGAAAAGGAGAAGAAAAATCACTCCATTTTTACCTCGCTCTTCATGAAGTAGAACATGGTCTTCTTCTTTCCTTCCTTTATTTCAGTTCCAATATGTTTCCATGCAGTGTTCATTCCTTTGCTTCAGCGGTAGGATTTTGTGATTCCTCACCTGCACAGAACACCCAGAGCTCATCACAGTGTGTACCCTCCCTTATAGGGAGATACCGAGGAGGGCAACTGCTGGATTGTAGGGTTGTTCAGTTCTTAGCTTTCAAAGGAACCACGATGCTCTTTTCTAGAGTGGCTGCAACAACCCGCATGCCCACTGACAGTGCAGGAGGGTTTTTCTGGAAGCAGAACATTCCCTGCCAGAAATTTCCTAAGGAGGAAACAAAAAACCTTGGGGATAACATGACTCACCCAGCGTCCAGCAAGCAACCCCAGAAATTCAACCCAGGGTTCCTGATGTCATGCCCTGTGAGGCCATCAGAATGCCTCTATCCAGGGGAATTACCAAAGACTCTCCTGACTTCACCCACCCATGAAACTGCAGAGAAAGGATGCCATGCCCAACTCTCTAAATGGTCCACCGAGTGAAACTAGACAGCCAAGCTTCTCTTTTCAATCATCCAAGGCTCCTTGGAATCCTTTTGAATTTTCCCTCTGCCCTCCTTGGAACTCTTTGGATAGAAAACATGAATCCCTTAGGATACATCATGATGGACAAAGGAGAAGCCATCATCCAAGCTTCTCTCTGACCACAAACATTCACCTAACTCTAGATGCTGGCCATTCCACCACAGCCTAGGACCCATGGAATCAACACTGTTAGATGAAGGAATGAGGTCTATGTTTCAAACACACACCAAGTTCATCTCATCTTCCCCCTTTGAATCCAGGGGATTTGATTAGAAAGAGATGTACCAAATACCGTGTAAGCCAGAAGCCAACAGAGAAAATGAGATCCCCTGCCAGGTGCTCCCTGCAAGGAAACTCAGGAACCCTAGCACCCACTCTCCATTTCTGACAGCTGCGCTCATGTGACTTTTTGGCTCCATTGGAGAGGAGAGAAAACCCAGGATGTTTGGGCTGAAAGAGAAATTTTACCTCCCATGCTGCCATGGATGTGCCACTGTGCCCCACCGGCCTGCTCTTTTCTCTGAATGCTGACGTCCTGGGACAAGCTGCATGATGGATTCAGACGCTGATTTCCAAACTTCACGTCTCATGGAACAAGAGTGAAGAAGGGTCGTCAGGTGCGGATAAGTAGGCACCTCCCACCTAAAGCCTACACACCTGCTCCGATTCCTGGGAGAAGGAAGGAGAGACACATGCTTGATCCTTAAGTGTTCTTTCACTTCCTTCTCAAGCCGGCCAATGCCCTTGTCCTTTTTAGAGAAGCAAATAGACTCTTCTAAGTAGACACTCAAGTCCTCGGTTCCAAAGGCATCATGAAACGGGTTTGGCTCTCCCTGGCTGCAGACCCCCACCAGGAGGAACCTCCGGAACTATCCTGACAGCACATTACCAGCAAACCTGGGGCAATGTTTCACAATGCTGAGTAGGGGCCCGGCTCCAGCGGTTGTTACCACCACTCTTGAGACTGGGGAAACAGAGAGTCTTCAGCTCAGCACTACGTCCTGTAAAAACAAGCTGCAGTGACTCACGTTTCAGGGTTTCTCACCCAGCACCTCACCACTGCCCTCAGAGCCAGCAAACTGCACAGTCTCCTCTTATGGTATGTTTCCCACAGCAGCTCGGCACTGCCTCCAGTGCCTCCAGTGGTGGCAAGCAGCATTGCTACCCTTATTACGGACTTTCGCACCACAGTTCACCTCTCCCTCCAGTGGCGTTAATCGGCACTGCCGAGCCTTCCATGAACTCCTAATGCAGCTCCCAAACCCTCTACAGGTCTAAAGCCACATTGGCACTGCCCCTCCAATTTAGGACCTCTAGATCACACCCCACGAGTCTTTCTGCAATCCAGAAGAAAAGCGTGCCATTCTAAGCTACACAGAATCCTAGGAACAACCCACATGGAGCAACCTGCATGCCTCCCTGAGGACATCCCCAAACTCAGCACCAACCCCCAGTCACAAACTCACAGCCTGACGTGTTTCCTGATTCCTGGGCTTGACTCAAACCCCAGGGTTCTCACCTCAGGGCTGGAAGATGGGGTTTGGATACTCCTAAGTCCTAACCCAAACCCCAGTTTGTGTTTTCAGGCTTCCGTGCCCAGAGACATTGCCAACAAGCCCTCCAGATTAGGAACCATGAGCCACACCTAAGGACTCTGTCTGGCATCGAATGGAAACCCTTTCATTTGGAGCCTTCCTGAACCCTCAGACCGTGAGAGACCCACAAGGATTCCTGAGGCCACCCTCAATGCAGATGGCCCACACAACAAAAAAATCCAGAGTCTGACATGCCACTTGACCCCCATCCTCAACTCAGCCTGTCAGGGGAGCTGCCTCAGCACCAGAAGATTGGATCAGCCATGCCCCATGCCCTAACCCTATGTTGACTTTTCAGAATTCTGTCCCCACAGAACTGGCCCCCAAGCCCTTCAGATTGGGGACACCTGAGCCACACCCCAGGACTCTGGCTGCTACCCAGGAGGAAACAGTTCCCATAGGAGATGTGCATAACTCTCAGAGCAGGAGAAATCTGCATGTCCCCCAACCATCAGCAGTCCCCAGCCATAAAGCCGGATTCCGCCACAGGGCTGGAGAAATGGCCTCAACTCAGCCCTGAGAGGAGCCAGACTCAGTGCTGGCAGATTGGGCCTGTAATGCGGCAGGCCCTAATCCTTACCCTAGGCGTGTTGTGCAGAGGGTAAGCACCAAAGACCTGCATATTGCAGATGCCTGAGTCTCATGCAGGCACTCCACTGGCCACCTAGGGAGAAATGGTGCCATTTAGAGCTGTACAGAAACCTCAGAGCGGGAGAAACATGCATACCCCCAGAGGGCAATACCAGCATCTAAGCCCCATGGACCCAAAACTTCAAGACTGATCTGCCGCCTGATGCCCGCCCTCAACTCAGCCCTTCAGGGAGCCCTCCTCAGTTCTGAGAGATCAGGCATGCCATGTGTCTAGGCCCCAACTCTAACCCTAGGTTGGGTTTTCAGGCTTCCATCCCAAGATGCCTGGCCTCCAAGCCCTCCAGACTGGGGACTCTGGAGCCACATCACAACACTCAGCAATGCCTTCCCAGCATCAGGGATCGAGTCCCACATTGGGCTACTTGCTCGACAAGGAGCCTGATTCTCTCTCTGCCTCTGCCTGCCATTCTATCTGCCTGTGATCACTCTGTTTCAATCTCTAACTAATTAGCAAAAAAATCTTAAAAAAAAAAAGAAATGATGATCCTCAAACTCCGATAAAATGACTCTCCTAGGTCATAAGGGAAATCAGTGAAAGAGCCAGACTGAGCCTGGAGATGGCCTCCATCAGGTTCCCCCAGAGCGGTTTCAGCTAGAGATGCAATCACCTATATATCTTTGCTGGACACACAGATTCTCATGGGACTCTTTATGGGACCTATTCTGGGAACAAGGGTCATGTCAGTGCCACAGAAACCTCTGACACTGGTTCTAATGAGACTCTGAGATGTCAATGGAGTCCCAAGCCATAGGCCATCTCAGAGTTTGCTGCAAAGATACAGTTGGTGGGAAAGCAACATGCTGACAGAAGGTGGAGGAAAATGTAAAAGCTGGGGAAAGAAAGGTTTCTCACGTCCCATCTGGCCCTGCATGATATGTGGTGTTCAGCAGTGTAAGCCCCCCAAACACCTCCCAGTGGTTTCACAGAAATCACCCCTAAGGTTTGAAGTTGAGCTTCATACATGGGTCATGAGCATTCTGGTCAGCTCATGGAAACATGACACAGAACATAATGAAGCCACAGCCTTGACAGATGTATAGTCATGGAGCAATAGTTTTCTCCAAATATATTCTGAAATGGTTAAAAAAATCATTGATAAAACATGGATATTTTTGATTAAAAAGAAAACCATACTTGTTGAATTAGTAAGTATGTATGGAGTATCTACTTAGTGCAAATGTATAGATCTAGTCCCACCTGGGAGCTTCCAATGAGTGTAGGATATAATCAACAAACCAACAATAGGAAGGAATGCAGGCTAAGGTCTAAGAGAACCATTCCACTCAGAGACGCCCATTAAGGAAGCCCAATGAGAAGATGCTTTTGGCCAAGACTGGAAAGACAGGGACAGCAAATTCATCTGTGAGAAGAGTCACAGAGCAATTCAATTTTTAATTATTTTGATGATAAAACATAAATGTCAGGAAATATTGTCTTAAGTGTTGCTTTGGAACCTTCCATTCTTCTCCATAACTATTTGGGTTACATGCTAAATTTACTCAATGTAAAATACTCTCAGAAAATGTCTTATTTAAGCATGGGCATCTTGTGTTAAAGTCAAACATATTAACCCTAGAAAACCCCTCAACCCTAACCCTAACCCATGACCCTAAATCCTGAACCCAACCCTGACCCTCGGGTGGTCTACCAGGGGTATTTCCTCAGAGACCTGGCGGCGCCACAGTCCCAGGAACTGGGGAATCCTGAACAATTTCAGAGGAATCCGCCTGCCTCCCAGAAGGAAACCATGGCATTTGGAACCCCGAAAATGATTCAGAGCAGGAGAAATCTTCATGGCCACCTGAGGCCACCCCCACATTCCATGGCCTGTTGGACACCAACCACACCCTCAACTCAGCCCTCTGGGAGTCTTGCCACACAGCTGGAAGGTTGAACCTGCCATGATCCTAGGCCCCAATCCTAACCCTACGTTTGGTTCCTAAAGGACCATACCCAGAGGCCTGGCTCCAAATCCCCAGGGAATGGGGACACCTGAGCGAAGCACAGTCTCATCCTACAACAAAGTCAGAAATCATGCCCTTTGGAACTGCAGAAAGGACTTAGAGCAGGAGAAATCTGAATGACATATTGAACCATTCCCTGCTTATTTATATTTTCATACCAGACTGAACACAGAGCCTGGGCCTGATACTCTCCTTAACTCTGGCCTTCAATTCAGATGTCTCTGAAGGTCTCCATACCTAAGCAGATCACACCTTCCATGATCCTGGGACTAGCCCTAATCTAGCTGAAGACATAGGCAAAAACACGAACATACCTTTCTACTAAGAGGACATAGAAGTGACCAAGAGACACACAAAAAAAGTGTTCTACAGCAATAGCCATCAGGAAAATACAAATCAAAACCACAGTGAGATACCACCTTACAACAGCTGGCATGGCTAAAATGACCAAGGCAGGGAAAACAAATGCTGGCGAGGACATGGTGAGAGGGGAACACTCTTACACTGCTGGTGGCAATGCACCCTCGTACAATCACTCTGCCACATGTTATCGAGTTTCTTCCCAAACTTAAAAATAGACAACACAGCAATTGCACTGCTTGGTATTTAACCCAAAGATACCGATTGTGGGGCATCTGGGTGGCTCAGTGGGTCAAGCCTTCAGGATCTCAGGGTCCTGGGATCAAGCTCCACATCAGGCTGTCTGCTCAGAAGGGAGCCTGCTTCCCCCCATCCCTCTGCCTGCCTCTCTGCATGCTTGTGATCTCTCTCTATCTCCATCAAGTCAATAAATAAAATCGAAAAAAAATACAGATTGAGTGAAAAATAGTGGCATCCCCCCCCCAGTGTTCATTATAGCATTATCCACTCTAGCCAAACTATGGACAGAGCGCTGATGTCCATGGACAGATGAATGGATAAAGAAGATGTGGTTCATATCTACAATAGAATATTATTCATCCATCATAGAGGATGAAGACTAACCATCGCATCCACCTGGAAGGAACTGGTGGGTATTATGCTGAGTGAAATAAGGCTATCAGAGAAAAGCAAGCGTCACATGGGTTCACCTATGTAAAATAGAAGAAACACCACAGAGGATCAGAGGGGAAGGGGGGAACTGAATGTGAAGTCGTCAGAGAGGGAGAAAAACCACGAGAGACACTTCATTACAGAAACGAACTCAGGATTGCTGGAGGGCAGTGGTGTGGGGGATGGGGCAACTGGGTGGTAGGCCTTAAAGAGGACCCATGATGCAATGAGCACTGGGCAGTATACACATTTGATCTATTATTGAACACTAAAGGTGTCCTATAAGTTGGTGTCCTATAAGTTGTCCTATAAGTGTTATAGTGTCCTATAACACTAGTGGTGTCCTATAAGTTGGCTCATTGAATTAAGTTAAACAAAAAAAAGTCAAGCAAACACTCCTAAAAATTTGTATGGAACCACCAAAGATACTGAACAGCCAATGCAATGTCGAGAAGAAAAACAATGCTGGAGGAATCACAATTCCATATTTCAAGTTATACTACATAGCTGTGATCATCCTAACTATGGCACTGGCACAAAAATACACACAGTGACCTAGGGAACAGGATAGAAGCTCAGATATAAACCCGCAATTCTGTGGCCTATTAGTCTTCCACAAAGCAGGCAAGAATATAGAAAGGAAAAGAACAGTCTCTATAGTGTTGGGAAAACTGGACAGCTATGCACAGAAGAATGCAATTACTCTGCTTCCTTATGCCAAACAGACATAGAAGTTCAAAACAGTTTCAAGACCTCAGTGGGAGACCTGAAACCATAAAAATCCAAGAGGGCACAGACCGTAACTTCCTGACATGGACCAAAGCAAACATTTTCTAGACTGTTTCCTGAGGCAAGGAAATAAAGGCAAAAATAAACAACTGGGACTGTAACACAATAAAGTTTCCACACAGCAGAAGAGCAAGGAAGAAGTAATAAGGGTGTGGGAGGTTGGGGTATCAGGTGGTAGGTGCTGTAGAGGGCACGGACTGCATGGAGCACTGGGTGTGGTAAAAAAAAATATTGAATACTGTTATGCTGAAAATAAATATATTTAATTTAAAAAAAAGACAACATACTGAAAGGGAGAAAATATTCATTAAAAAAATAAAACCCTATGCAGTATGGGGATAGTGTCCAAAATATGTGGAATGGCTACAATTTAACACCCCAAAATACAAATAATCCAGTTTAAAAATGGTTTGAAAATATCTTCTCCCATTCCATCGTTTACCATTGTTTTCTTGAATGTTTCCTTTGCTGTGCAGAAGCTTTTGATTTTGATGAATTTCCAAAGTTCATTTTCGCTTTGTTTCCTTTGTCTTTGGAGACATATCTTTTTTTTAAATTAAATTAATTTATTTTCTCAGAAAAAAAAGTATTCATTATTTTTTCACCACGCCCAGTGCTTCATGCAATCCGTGCCCTCTATAAGACTATGATACTATCAGACTATGGACTCTGAAAAACAATATGAGGGCTTTGAAAGAGCGGGGGGTGAGAGGTTGGCAGAAGCGATTGGTATGTATAAGAGAGAGGGTAGGGATTACATAGATCACTGACCGTGGTGGAAAAACAAAGAATAATGTTACACTTAAAGAAATTAAAAATTAAAAAAAAAAAAAACAGTTGTATGCTAATAAGATAAGCAACCTAGGTGAAATGGCTGCATTCCTAGGAAAGTATAAAATTCCAAAATTGAACCAGTAAGCAATGTAGAACCTGAATAGACCATTATCCAGTAACGAGATTGAAGTAGTGATCAAAAACCTCCCAAAAAACAAGAGCTCAGGAACAGACAGCTTCCCTGGGCATCTCTACCAAACTTTCAGAGTAGAAATAACACCTATTCACCTGAAGATCTTTCCAAAAATGGAAGCAGAAGAAAACTTCCTGACTCTTCTTATATAGCCAGCATTACCCTGATCCCCAAACCAGGAAAAGACCTCACCAAAAAGGAGAATTTCAGACCAATATCACTGATGAATATCGATACTAAGATTCTCAACAATAGGCAAGCTTATAGGATCCAACAGCATATTAAAAAGATGATCCACCATGGCCAGGTGGGATCTATCCCTGGGTTGCAAGGATGCTTCATCATTCACAAATCAATCAACATCAGAAACAAATTAATAAGCGAAGACAGAAAAACCACGTGGTCATCTCAATTGGTGAAAAGAACACATTTGAGAAAATCCGGCTTTCGTTCCTGAATAAAACACTTCAAAGTAGGGATAGAGGGAACATTCATCAGCTTCCTTAAGTGTATCTATGAAAACACCACAGTGAATACCATCCTCAATGGGTAAAAGCTGACAGCCTTCCTTAGAGATCAGGATCATGACAGGGATGCCCACTCTCTCCACTCTTATTCAACATAGTATTTGAAGTCCTAGCAACAGCAATCAGACAAGAAGGAGAAATAAAATGTATCCAAATTGGCAATGAAGAAGTCAAACTCTCTCTTCACAGATGACATACTTTATATGGAAAACCCAAAAGAATCCACCCCAAAACTACTAGAACTCATACAGCACTTCAATAATGCGGGAGGATACAAAATCTTTGTACAAAAATCAGTGGTTTTCTTATCCTTTAACAATGAAAATACAGAAAGGGAAATTAGAGAATCAATTCCATTTACTACAGCTCCCAACCCATAAGATACCTGGGAATAAACCAAATCAAAGTGATAGGCAATCTATACTCAGGGAACTACAGAACACTCATGAAATAAATGGAAGAAAACCATAAAGATGGAAGACCATTCCATGCTCATGGATCAGAAGAATAAACAGTCTTAAAAAGTCTATACAGCCTAGAGAAATCTATCCTTTTAATGCCATTCTGATCAAAATTCCTCCGGTATTTTTCAAAGAGCTGGAGCAACCCAAGCCTAAAATTGGTGTGGAATCAGAGGAGATCCCGTATTGCTAAGGAAATGCCAAAAAGAAAAGAACAAAACTGGGTGTACCCTGTTGCCTGGCTTCAAGGGTTACTACAAAGCTGTGATCACCAAGACAGCAGGGGACTGGCATAAAAACAGGCCATTAGACCAGAGTAACAGAATAGAGAGCTCAGATATGGACCATCAATCTATAGTCAAATAATTTTCAAGAAAGCAGGAAAAAATATACAAAGGAAAAACAAAGTCTTTTCAATAAATGCTGCTGAGAAAATTGGGACAGCTTTGTGTAGATGAATGAAACTCGACCATTCTCTGACACCATACACAAAGAGAAACTCGAAATGGATAAAAGACCTCAACCTGAGGCAGGAATCCATCAGAATCTTGGAGGAGAACATAGGCAGAAACCTCTTCAACATTGGCCATAGCAACTTCTTTCAAAATATGTCTCCAAAGGCAAAGGAAAAAAAAGTGAAGATGAACGTTTGGGACTTCATAAAGATCAAAAGCTTCTACACAGCAAAGGAAACAGTCAACAAAACAATGAGGCAACCCACCGAATTCGAGTAGATATTTGCAAATGACAGTACTGACAAAACCTTGATATCCAGGATCTATAAACAATTCCTGAAACTCAACACATACAACACAGATAATCCTATTAAAAAATGGGCAGAAGATACAAAGAGACATATCTCCAATGAAGACATACAAATGGCTATCAGACACATTAAAAAATGTTTGTCATCACTAGCCATCAGGGAGATGCAAATTAAAACCACATTGAGATATCACCTTACACCAGTTAGAATGGCCTTAGAAAGATAGGAATCAACATGTGTTGGAGAGGATGTGGAGAAAGGGGAACCCTCTTACACTGATGGTGGGAAAGCAAGTCGGTGCAGCCACTCTGGAGAACAGTGTGGAGATTACTCAAGAAATTAAAAATAGAACTTCCCTAAGACCCTGCAATTGCACTACTGGGTATTTACCCCCAAGAAACAGATGGAGTGAAAAGAAGGGCCATCTCTACCCCCAAATTTATAGAAGCAATGTCCATGGTCGCCAAACAGTGGATAGAACCAAGATGCCCTTCAATGGACGATTGGATAAGGAATATGTGGTCCATATACACTATGGAGTATTAGGCCTCCATCAGAAAGGATGAATACCTAACATATGTAGCTACATGAATGGGACTGGAAGAGATTCTGCTGAGTGAAATAAGTGAAATAAGTCAAGCAGAGAGAATAAATTATCATAAGGTTCCACTTATGTGTGGAGCATAACAAATAGCATGGAGGACAAGGGAAGTTAGAGAGGAAAAGGGAGTTTGGGGAAATTGCAAGGGGAGGTGAACCATGAGAGACTATGGACTCTGAAAAACAATCTTAGGGTTTTGAAGTGGCGGGGGTGTGGGAGGTTGGGTACCAGGTGGTGGGCATTATAGAGAGCACAAATTGCATGGAGCACTGGGTGTGGTGAAAAAATAATGAGTACTGTTTTTCTGAAAATAAATCAATTGGAAAAGAAAAGAAAATGCAAATGGGGGCATCACATTTCCTGATTTTAAGCTTTACTACAAAGCTATGATAACCAAGACAGCATGGTACAGGCAAAAAAATAGACATATAGGCCAGTGGAACAGAGTAGAGAGCCCTGATATGGACCCTCAACTCTATGGTCAAATAATCTGAGACAAAACAGAAAAAAATATACAGTGGAAAAAAGACAGTCTCTTCAATAAATGGTGCAGAGAAAACTGGGCAACTATACGTAGAAGAATGAAACTGGACCATTCTCTTACACCGCACACAAAGATAAACTCAAAATGGATAAAAGACCTCAATGTGAGACAAAATCCATCAGAATCATAGAGGAGAATATAGGCAGTAATCTCTTCGATGTCAGCCACAACAACTTCTTTCAAGATATGTCTCCAAAGGGAAAGGAAACAAAAGCCAAAATAAATTTCTGGGACTTCATCAAAATCTAAACCTTCTGCATAGCAAAGGAAACAGTCAACAAAACAAAGAGCAACCCAAGGATTGCAAGAAGATACTTGCAAATGACAGGACAGACAAATGGTTGATATCCAGGACCTATAAGGAACTCCTCAAACTCAACACACACAAAACAGCAATCATATTGTAAAAATGGGCAGAAGATATGAAGAGACACTTCTCCAATGAAGACATACAAATGCCTATCAGACACATGAGAAAATGTACATCATCACTAGCCATCAGGCTGATGCACATTAAAAGCGCATTGAGATACCACCTTACCCCAGTTAGAACAGCCAAAATAAGCAAGACAGGAAACAACATGTGTTGGAGAGGATGTGGAGAAAGGGAAACCCTCTTAAACTATTGGTGGGAACGCAAGTTGGTGCAGCCACTTTGGAGAACAGTGTGGAGATTCCTCAAGAAATTAAAAACAGAGCTATCCTAGGACCCTGCAATTGCACTACTGGGTATTTACCCCAAAGATACAGATGGAGTGAAACGAAGGGTCATCTGTACCCCAATGTTTATAGCAGCAATGGCCATGGTCAACAAACTGTGGAAAAAACGAAGATGCACTTCAAAAGACGAATGGATAAGGAAGATGTAGTCCATATACACAATGGAGTATTATGCCTCCATCAGAAAGGTTGAATACCCAAATTTTGCAGCAACATGGACGGGACTGGAAGAGATTATGCTTAGTGGAATAAGATAAGCAGACAGAGTCAGTTATCATATTGTTTTATTAAGTGTGGAGCATAAACAATACCATGGAGGACAAGGGGAGGTGGAGAGGAGAAGGGAGTTGAGGGAAATTGGAAGCGGAGGTGAACCATGAGAGACTATGGACTCTGTAAAAGAATCTGAGGTCTTTGCATGGGTGGGGGTGGGAGTTTGGGGGAACCAAGTGGTGCTTATTAGAGATGGTATGGAGTGCATGGAACACTGGGAGTTGTGCTAAAACATTGAATATGGTTACACTGAAAATAATTTAAAAAATTAAACAGTTGTATGCCAATATGCTAAGCAACCTTTGTGAAATGGATGCATTTTTAGAAAAGTATAATCCCAAAATTGAACCGGGAAGAAATTCACAACATGAATAGACTTTTACCCAGTAACCAGATTGAAGCAGTGATCAAAAACCTCCCAATAAACAAGAGCCCAGGACTTGATGGATTCACAGGAGAAATCTACCAGACTTTCATAGAAGAAATAACATGTCTTCTCCTGAAGCTCGTTCCAAAAATTAAGCAGAAAGAAAACCTCCAGACCCTTTTTATGAAGGCAGCATTACCCTGCTCCACAAACCAGGCAAAGACCTCACCAAAAGGAGAATTTCAGACCAATATCACTGATGAATATGGATACTAAGATTCTCAACAAGATCCTAGCTCACAGGATCCAACAGTACATTCAAAAGATGATCCACCATGACCAGGTGGGATCTATCCCTGGGTTGCAAGGATGGTTCAGCATTCACAAATCAATCAATGTCATAGAACAAATTATGAAGCGTAGAGAGGAGAACAACATGGTCCTCTCCATTGAAGAAGAAAAAGCATTATACAAAATCCAGCATCCGGTCCTGATTAAAATGCTTCAAAGTATAGGGATAGAGGTAACATTAGTCAACTTCATAAAATGTTTCTATGAAAAACCCACAGTGAATATCATCCTCGATGGGTAAAAGCTGACAGGCTTCCCTTTGAGATCAGGAACATGACAAGGATGCCCACTCTCACCCCTCTTGTTCTACAAACTATTTGAAATCCTAGCAACAGCAATTAGACAACAAAGAGAAATAAAAGGTATCCAAATTGGTAATGAAGAAGTCAAACACTCTCTCCTCACAGATGACATACTTTATATGGAAAACCCAAAGCACCCCACCTCCAAACTACCAGAACTCATACAGCAACTCAATAATGTGGCAGGATACGAAATTATTGTACAGAAATCAGTGGCCTTCTTCTACATTATCAATGAAAATACAGAAAGGGACATTAGAGAATCAATTTCATTTACTACAGCACTGAAACCATAAGATACCTGGGAATAAACCATACCAAAGAAGTAAAGGATTTTTCTCGAGGAACTACAGAACACTCGTGAAAAAAATTGAAGAAAACAAAAAAGACAGAAGACCATTCCATGCTCAAGGATCAGAAGAATAAACATTGTTAAAATGGATAAAAGACCTCAACGTAAGACAGGAATCCATCAGAACCCTAGAGGAGAACATAGGCAGTAATCTCTTCTATATCACCCACAGCAACTTCTTTCAAGATATGTATCCAAAGGCAAAGGAAACAAAAGCCAAAATAAACTTTTGGGACTTCATCAAAATCAAAAGCTTCTGCACAGCAAAGGAAACAGTCAAAAAAACAAAGATGCAACCCACAGAATGTGATAAGATATTTGCAAATGACAGTACAGACAAAAGGTTGATATCCAGGATCTATAATGAACTCCTCAAACTCAACACATAGGAAATAGGCAAACATATCAAAAAATGGGCAGAAGATATGAACAGACAATTCTCCAATGAAGACATACAAACGGCAATCAGACACATGAAAAAATGTACATCATCACTAGCCCTCAGGGTGATTCAAATTAAAACCACATTGAGATATCACCTTACACCAGTTAGAATGGCCAAAATTAACAAAACAAGAAACAACATGTGTTGGAGAGGATGTGGAGAAAGGGGAACCCTTTTACACTGTTGGTGGGATTGCAAGTTGGTGCAGCCTCTCTGGAGAACAGTGTGGAGATTCCTCAAGAAATTAAAAATAGAACTTCCCTATGACCCTGAAATTTCACTACTGGGTATTTACCCCAAAGATACAGATGTCGTAAAAAGAAGGGCCATCTGTACCCTAATGTATATAGGAGCAATGGCCACGGTCGCCAAACTATGAAAGAATGAAGATGCCCTTCAACGGACGAATGGATAAGGAAGATGTGGTCCTTATACACTATGGGGTATTATGCCTCCATCAGAAAGGATGAATACCCAACTTTTGTAGCAGCATGGACGGGACTGGAAGAGATTGTGCTGAATGAAGAAAGGCAGAGAGAGTCAATTATCATATGGTTTCACTTATTTGTGGAGCATAACAAATATCATGGAGGACAAGGGGTCTTAGAGAGGAGAAGGGAGTTGGGGGAAATTGGAAGGGGAGGTGAATCAGGAGAGACTATGGACTCTGAAAAACAACTAAGGGGATTGAAGTGGCGGGGGAGGTGGGAGCTTGGGGTACCAGGTGGTGGGTATTATAGAGTGCACAGATTGCATGGAGCACTGGGTTGGTGAAATAAATAATGAATACTGTTTTTATGAAAATAAATAAATTAATTTAATTTAAAAAAATTGTTAATATGTTTATACTGGAGACAAGATGGCGGAGAAGTAGGAGGAGGCTCCCTTTCAATCTGGACCCTAAAATGAGCTGATTACTTCTATTGAACTCCACTCACCGACAAAATCAGCCTGAGACCCGAATTATACACGTCTGGATCTCTACCGGAGCAGAAGACGCCAGTGGGCAGGTAAAGCGGAGTGGGAAAGTCGGACTGATATCGGAAGATAAACAAAAGGGGCATGGTGCTACCAGAGGTGACCCACCGGAAAGTAATATCCCAATACGAGAGTGCCCTGCGTCTGGGGACCAGCATTATCTCAGAAGTATAGTAGAAAGCACTCAAGAAGAGCAAAGGATCACTGGGGAGAAATTGCAGGAATCGGGGTGTTAGGGTCAGGGGCTTAAGTCCCCAGACCCAGGACAGCCACCCCTGGTGCAGAGTTAGAAAGAGTGCGGCAGAGAAACCAGGTCTTGGTCCCTGAACCACCAGCAAGCTCACCTGAGAGCGTGTGGCGCCCAGCTCCCATGAGGGGCTGGGAGCCTCGCCAGCCAACAGAAGCACAGCCTTTTTGCAGTCCCCATGCAAGTGCCCTGCCATGCCATCAGAGTCCGAGTCATGCCCTGCGCCCTCCCCAGAGAGAGATGGCACAGGCACCAGCCTGGTGCTCTCGGACCTGGAAAGAACAGGCACTCCCAGCTTGTGCCAGTGGGAAAATCTCAGTGTGCGATTGCTGCTTGGAACTTCTCTGGCAGTCTGGAGCTGCCCAGACAGCCGCCACTGCTGTGGTTTTGGGTACAAGCAAAAAATCTTGAGTCCCCAGGGACCGCGACTGGGAACCTGCTCTGCCAGTGTTGAAGGGGGGATTTATTTGGGCTCTGCAGCCAGATTGAGGCTTCTCTATGAGACGGAGGTCAGGGTACAGTTTTCTTTCCTCTAAACCTACAAAAACCATCAAAAGCCCTCAAGGCAAGAGAGAAAAACAAAAGTGAACAAATATAAAAACCTCCAGAGAACAAAAGCCTGAAAAAAAACAGTTTCCTAAGAGCCCACCCCCTTGAGGGGGCTGGGAGGACTTAACTCAGAGAACATCATTGACTGAAAATCCACGTGGCAGGCCCCTCCCCCAGAAAACCAACTGGGAAAGGAAAAAAAAAGACAACAAGAGAAAAACCACCACTACTTCATGGGACAATTTTTATTATTAATTTGTTCCCACAATCCTGGCTCATTTTTTTAAAGATAATTTTTTATTATTATATAGAAAATTTTTTAACCTATTTACCATCACAGTGAGATGTCCAGTACATCAAATTCCATAATAACCTTCTAACCTGAACTTTTTGATACATACACCTGTGTTTTCCTTTTGCATTTCTGTTTTTTAAATTTATTTTTTAATAATTTTAGTTTAGTTTAGTCTAGTTTATTCCTTTTTTTAATTTTTATTTTCTAATATTCATATAGAATTAAACTTCAAGGTAATCCCCTTTCCCCAATCAATGCCACCCCTATAGGTTAAACAATTCCTAATCCCCCTTTATCTTAGGAAAGTGGAGTCTTTAACAAATATATCAAGATACATCTGGAAAAAAACAACAACAAAAATAAAAAACAAAAAACAAAAAACCTTCCTCACCCACACTGAGAATTTACAACCACTCTACAATCTTTTTCTTCCACCAGTATTTCTGTGGTTTTTTTTTTATTTATATATTTGACAGAGAGAGATCACAAGTAGGCAGATAGGCAGGCAGAGAGAGAGAGAGGAGGAAGCAGGCTCCCTGCTGAGCAGAGAGCCCGATGCGGGACTTGATCCCAGGACCCTGAGATCATGACCTGAGCCGAAGGCAGCGGCTTAACCCACTGAGCCACCCAGGCACCCCTTTTTCTGTGTTTTTGTGTTTGTCCTGATAGTATATAAATCTTACACTCGGGTTTCTTTCTGATAAGGTTATTCCTTTATTTGAATATATATGCAATATATATATATATATTTTTCTCTTCTCATATACTTTTATCAGTCATTTTGTTTGTCTGTTTTTGTTTAAACTTCATAAATCTTACCTTGGAACCCATTTGGGCTGAACCTTCTCTTTTATCTCACCTTTCATTGTTGTCTCTCTCCCTCTCTCTTTTTTTCTTTTCCTTTTCTTTTTCCTCTTATTTGGGTGGGTAACTCTGATTGATCAGAAGCGTTCCAGGGTGCACCTTGACTGCACCACTGTCGATACATCCAGATACACCCATTCAGCCATCTCTCACCAAAATGAGTAGGAGGAGGAATGCCCAACAGAAAAAAAATACGAAAAATGGATCTTCTGCAACAGAGCTAATGGCTATCAACATAGACAATGTGTCAGAAAGAGAATTCAGGCTAACAATTATCCAAGCAATAGCTAGGTTGGAGAAAGCCATGAGTGACCAAAAGGAACTGATTAGAGCCTAAGTTAAAACGACCAGAGATCACGTTTTCAATATTAGGGAAGAGCTGAAAACTACCAGGGATGAGCTTCACAATGCTCTCAATGAGTTCCCCTCTAATCTAAATTCTCTCAAAGCTAGAGTAACTGAGACAGAAGATAGAATTAGTGATCTGGAGAATGAACAGATAGAGAAGAAGTATCAGGAGGAAGCCTTAAACAAACAGATTAGAGCCATGAAAACAGAATCACGGAAATAAATGATGCCATGAAATGTTCCATCGTCAGAATTATTAGAATCCCTGAAGGAGAGGAGAAAGAAAGAAGTCTAGAAGATATAGTGGAACAAGTTCTTCATGAAAATTTTCCGAATCTCATGAATGGAACCAGCATTCCTGTACTAGAGGCCGAACGGTATCCCCCCAAGATTACAGATTCTCAAAAGTCCTCGAGACACATAGCAGTAAGAATGAAGAAATATAATTGTAGGCAGAACCTCTTGAAAGTAGCTAGGACAAAGAAGATCCTTACGTACAGAGGAAAGCCCATCAGAATAATGTCAGACCTCTAAACAGACACCTGGCAAGCCAGAGAGGGCTGGCAAGATATATTCAGGGCATTGAATGAGAAGAACATGCAGCCAAGAATACTTTACCCAGCAAGACTGACATTCAAAATGGATGGAGAGATAAAGAGTTCCCAAGACCAGCAAGACTTAAAAGACTATGCAACCACCAAGCCGACACTGCAGGAAATATTAAGGGGGTTCTATAAGAGAGCAAAAAACCCCAGAGTAGTATGAACAGAAATATAGAGACCATCTACAGAAAGAAAGACTTCAAAGATAACACGATGTCAATAAAAACGTATCTATCAATAATCATCCTAAATGTGAATGGCCTAAATGTGCACATAAAATGGCACAGGGTTGCAGACTGGATTAAATGACAGGACCCATCCATATGTTGTCTACAAGAGACCCATTTTGAACCTAAAGATACACCCAGACTGAAAGTGAAGGGATGGAGAAGCATCTTTCATGCCAATGGGCCTCAAAAGAAGGCCGGGGTAGCGATTCTCATATCAGATAAATTAGATTTTAAACTAAAGGCTGTAGTCAGAGATACAGAAGGACACTACATAATTCTTAAAGGGACTATCCATCAAGATGATCTAACAATTATAAATATCTATGCTCCCAATATGGGAGCAGCCAATTACATAAGAAAACTGTTAATCAACATAAAGAGTTATATTGATATGAATACACTCATCATAGGAGATCGTAACATGCCTCTCTCAGAAATAGACAGATCATTGAAGCAGAAAATCAATAAAGAAACAAGAGCATTGAATGACACACTGGACCAGATGGACCTTATAGATATATACAGAACATTCCACCCTAAAACATCAAAATACTCATTCTTCTCAAGTCCACATGGAGCCTTCTCAAGAATAGACCACATACTGAGTCACAAAACAGGACTCAACCGATACCAAAAGACTGAGATTATTCCCTGCACATCCTCAGATCATAATGCTTTGAAACTGGAGCTCAATCACAAGGAAAAGTTCAGAAGGAACTCAAACACCTGGAAGCTAAAGACCACCTTGCTTAAGAATGCTTGGATCAACCAGGAGATCAAAGAAGAACTGAAATAATGCATGGAAACCAATGAGAATGAAGACACTTCGATCCAAAACCTATGGGATACAGCAAAGGCGGTCCTTAGGGGGTAATACATAGCCATCCATGCATCCCTCAAAAAAAAAAAAATTGAAAAATCCAGAAGACAGCAGCTGTCTTTACACCTTAAAGAACTGGAGAATCAACAACAAAACAAACCAACTCCACACACAAGAAGGGGAATAATCAAGATTAGAGCTGAGATCAATGAGGTAGAAACCAGAGATACAGTAGAACATATCAGTGAAACTAGCAGCTGGTTTTTTGAAAGAATCAATAAGATCGAGAAACCATTGGCCACACTAATCCAAAAGAAAAGAGAGAAAGCTCAAATTAATAAAATTATGAATGAAAAGGTAGAGATCACAACGAACACCAAGGAAATAGAAACAACTATCAGAAGTTATCAACAGTTATATGCCAATAAGCTAAGCAACCTAGATGAAATGGATGCATTCCTGGAAAACTATAAACTCGCAAAATTCAACCAGGAAGAAACGGACAATCTGAAGACCAATATCTAGTAATGAGGTTGAAGCGGTGATCAAAAACCTCCCAAAAAACAAAAACACAGGCCCTGATGGATTCATTTGGGAATTCTATAAAACATTCAAAGAAGAAATAACACCTATTCTCCTGAAACTGTTTCAAAAAATTGAAGCAGAGAGAGGTCGACAAGATGGCAGGGAAGTAGGAGGAGATGGCTTTTCAACCTGTACCCCAAAGTGAGCTGATTACCTACCAAAGAACTCCAATCACCCATGAAATCACCCTGAGATCAGTATTATACACGTCTGGTTCTCTACAGGGGCAGAAGACACCAGTGTGCAGGTAACGCGGAGTGGGAATGGGGGACTGATATCAGAAGATAAACAAAAGGGGGAGGGAGCCACCAGAGGCAATCAGTTGGAAAGTAATACCCCAATACGAGCGAGAGTGCCCTGCATCTGGGGACCAGCATTAACTTGGAGACTGGTGGAAAGCACTCCAAAAGAGCTAAGAATCTCCGGTGGGGGGGGGGGGATTGTGGGAATTGGGATGGCTAGCGACAGGGGCTTAAGTCCCTGGTCCCAGGACAGCCTCCCCTGGTGCTGAGCCAGAGAGAGTGCAGCCAAGAAACCAGGTCTTGGTCCCTAAGCCGCCAGTGCACCTGAGAATGCATGGGTTCTGGCTCCTGTGAGGGGATGGGAGCCATGCTGGATGGCAGAATGCATGAGCCCTGCTATAGAGCCTGACATACTCCCCTGAGAGAGGTATAAAGGCCCAGCCAGTACCCTTTCATATGTGCCATTGTTTCAGAGCCTGCATCAAACTCTCCCCTGAGAGAGGCGCTTGAAGGCCCAACCTGGTGCTCTCGGATCTGCACCTTGTTCTCAGAGCCTGAGACCTGCGCGTGAACCTCAGCCTCCCCTGAAATTGGTGCATGCAAGCTGGGCGCTCTTAGACCCAGAAAGACCAGGCACTCCCAGCCCTGGCCAGCAGGAATATCTCAGTGTGTGACTGCTGCTTGGAACCTCTCTGGCGGTCTGGAGCTTCCCAGACAGCCGCTACTTCCTTGGCTTTGGGTACCCCAGAAACAGCGACTTGAAACCTGCTCTGCCAGTGGCCCATGGGGAACTTATTTAGACTCTGCAGCCAGACTGAGGCTTCTCTCTGAGAGGGAGATCAGGGTGTGGTTTATTTTCCTCTAAAACTACAAAAACCATCAAAAGCAGTCAAAGTGAGAAAAAAAGTGAATAAACATAAAAACCTCCAGAGAACAAAAGTCGGAAAAAAAAAAAAACAGTTTCCTCAGAGCCCACCACCTTGAGGGGGGCGCAAGAACGTAACTCAGGGAACATCACTGACTGAAAACCCACGTGGCAGGCCCCTCCCCCAGAAAACAAACCAAGAAAGAAAAAAAAAAGAGAGAGAAAAAAATAAAAAAGGACTACAAGAGTACAAACACTACTTCATAGGAAAAGTTTTCTTTTTCATTCATTCCCACTATTCTGATATATATATATATATATACATATATATATATGTATATATATATATATGTATATATATATATATACATATATATATATACATATATATATATGTATATATATATATATGTAATTTTATTAACCTATTTACCATCACAGCGAGCTGTCCAGTACATCAAATTCCATAATAACTTTCTAACCTTAACTTTTTGATACATACACCTATGTTTTCCTTATGCATTTCTATTTTTTTATTCCTACTTTTTTTTATATTTTAGTTTAGTTTAGGTTTTTCCTTTTTATTTTTATCTTCTATTATTCATATAGAGTTAAACTTCAAAGTAGTCCCCTTTCCCCAATCAATACTACCCCTATAGGTAACTAATTTTTAATACCCCTTTATCTTAGAAAAGTTGAGTCCTTTAACAAAGGTATCAGGATACATCCAGGAAGAATTAAAACAGCCTTCCTCGAACACACTGAGAATTTATAACCACTCTCCAATCTTTATCTTCCACCAGTGTTTCTGTGTTTTTGTGTTTGTCCTGATAGTATATAAATCTTACACGTGGGGTTCTTTTTGACGAGGGTCTTCCTTTTTTTGTATATATATATTTTTTTTTCTCTTGTCATATACCTTTATCCGTCTTTTTGTTTGTCTACTTCATAAATCTTACCTTGGGGCCCATTTGGGCTGAACTTTCTCTTTAATCTGCCCTTTCTTTCCTGTCTCTCTCTCTATCTCTTTTTTTGTTTGTTTTTTTTTTCTTTTTCTTTTCTTTTGTCTCTCATTTGGATGGGGAATCCTGATTGTTCAGAAGTGTTCCAGGGTGCACCTTGACTGCACCATGGTTGATACATCCAGCTACATCTGTTCAGTCATCTCTCACCAAAATGACTAGGACGAGGAATGCCCAACAGAAGAAAAATACAGGGGATGGTCCTTCTGCACTAGAGCTAATGGCTATCAACATAGACAATATGTTGGAAAGAGAATTCTGGTTAACAATAATCCAGGCAATAGCTAGTTTGGAGAAAGGCATGGATGACCAAACATAATTGATTAGGGCCAAGCTGAAAGCCATGAGACATGATGTTCACAATGTTAGGGCGGAGCTTAAAGCTACCAGGGAGGAGGTCCACAATGCTCTCAATGAGTTCCAATCTAATCTAAACTCTCTCAAAGCTAGGGTAACTGAGACAGAAGATAGAATTAGTGATCTGGAGGACAAACAGATAGAGAGAAAGGATCAGGAGGAAGCCTGGAACAAACAGCTTAGAAATCACGAAAACAGAATCAGGGAAAAAAATGATGCCATGAAACGTTCCAACCTCAGAATTACTGGAATCCCTGAAGGGGAGAAGAAAGAAAGATCTAGAAGATATAGTGGAACAAGTCCTTCAAGAAAATTTTCCCAATCTCGCGAATGGAACCAGAATTCATGTACTGGAGGCTAAATGGTCTCCACCCAAGATTATACATTCAAAAAAAAAAAAAACCCACGACACCTGATAGTCAAATTGAGGAATTATAATTGTAGGTATAATCTCCTGAAAGCTGCTAGGGCAAAGAGGCTCCTTACTTACATAGGAAAGCCCATCAATATAACATCAGACCTTTCCACAGAAGCCTGGCAATCCAGAAAAGGCTGGTAAGATATATTCAGGGCACTAAATGAGAAGAACATGCAGCCAAGAATACTTTATCCATCAAGACTGACATTCAAAATGGATGAAGATATAAATAGTTTCCAAGACCGGCAAGACTTAAAAGACTATGCTACCACCAAGCCGACACTGCAGGAAATATTAAGGGGGGTTCTATAAAAGAGTAAAAATCCTAATAAAAGCATGGAAGAGAAATATAGAGACAATCTACAGAAAGAAAGACTTCAAAGGTAACTCGATGTCAATAAAAATGTATCTATCAATAATCAATCTCAAAGAGAATGGCCTAAATGTGCCCAAAAAAACAGCACAGGGTTGCAGATTGGATAAAACGACAGAACCCATCCATATTTTCTCTAAAAGAGACCCATTTTGAACCTAAAGATACACCCAGACTGAAAGTGAAGGGATGGAGAAGCATCTTTCATGCCAATGGGCCTCAAAAGAAGGCTGGGGTAGCAATTCTCATATCAGATAAATTAGATTTTAAACTAAAGGCTGTAGTCAGAGATACAGAAGGACACTTCATAATTCTTAAAGTGACAATCCACCAAGATGATCTAACAATTATAAATATCTATGCCTCCAATATGGGAGCATCCAATTACAAAAGAAAACGTTAATCAAGATAAAGAGTCATATTGATATGAATACACTCATCATTGGAGATCTTAACAAGCCTCTCTCAGAAATAGACAGATCATTGAAGCAGAAAATCAATAAAGAAACAAGAGCATTGAATGACACATTGGAACAGATGGATCTCATAGATATATGCAGAACATTCCACCCTAAAACAAAAGAATACTCATTCTTCTCAAGAGCACAGGGAACCTTCTCAAGAATAGACCACATGCTGGGTCATAAATCAGGACTAAACTGATATCAAAAGACTGAGATTTTTCCCTGCATATTCTCAGATCATAATGCCTTGAAACTGGAGCTTAATCACAAGGAAAAGTACAGAAGGAACTCAAACACCTGGAAGCTAAAGACCATCTTGCTTAAGAATGCTTGGATCAACCAGGAGATTAAAGAAGAACTGAAACAATTGGAAACCAATGAGAATAAAGACACTTCGATCCAAACCCTATGGGATACAGCAAAGGCGTTTCTAAGGGGGAAATACATAGACATCCAAGCCTCCATCAAAATTTTGAAAAATCCAGAATACAGCAGATGTCTCTACACCTTAAAGAACTGGAGAATCAACAAAAAAATCAAACCAACTCCACACATAAGAAGAGAAATCATCCAGATTAGAGCTGAGATCAATGAGGTAGAAACCAAAGATACAGTAGAACGTATCAATGAAACTAGAAGTTGTTTTTTTTTTTTGAAAGAATCAATAAGATCAATAAGGCACTGGCCACACTAATCCAAAAGAAAAGAGAGAAAGCCCAAATTCACAAAATTATAAATGAAAACGGAGAGATCACAACTAACAAGGAGGAAGTAGAAACAATCATCAGAAGTTATTATCAATAGTTATATGCCAATAAGCTTAGCAACCTTGATGAAATGGAAGCATTCTTGGAAAATTATAAACTTCCAAAATTGAACCAGGAAGAGATCGACAACCTGAATCGACCGATATCTAGTAACGAGATATAAGCAGTGATCAAAAACCTCCCAAGAAACAAGAGCCCAAGACCTGATGGATTGCTTGGGGAATTCTACCAAACTTACAAAGAAGAATAACATCAATTCTCCTGAAGCTGTTTCAAAAAATTGAAGCAGAAGGAAAACATCCAGACTCTTTCTATGAAGCCAGAATTACCCTTATCCCCAAACCAGGCAAAGACCCTACCAAAATGGATAATTTCAGACCAATATCACTGATGAATATGGATGCTAAGATTCTCAACAAGATCCTTGCAAACAGGGTCAAAAAGAACATTAAAAAGATTATCTACCATGACCAGTGGGATTCATCCCTGGGCTACAAGGATGGTTCAACATTCATAAATCAATCAATGTCATTGAAAAAATTAATATGAGAAGAGAGAAGAACTACATGGTCCTCTCAATCAATGCAGAAAAAGGACTTGAAAAAATCCAGCATCCATTCGTGATTAAAACGCTGCAAAGTATAGAGATAGAGGGAACATTCCTGAACTTCATCATATCTATCTATGAAAGACCCACAGCAAATATCATCCTCAATGGGAAAAAGCTTGCAGCCTTCCCATTGAGATCAGGATCACGACAAGGATGCCCACTCTCACCAGTCTTGTTCAACATAGTATTAGAAGTCCTAGCAACAGCAATCAGACAAAAAGAAAAATAAAAGGTATCCAAATTGGCACTGAAGAAGTCAACTCTCTCTCTCTTTGCAGATGACATGATTCTTTATATGGAAAACCCAAAAGACTCCACCCCCAAACTACTAGAACTCATACAACATGCCCTCAGCGAGAAAGGGCCCTGGGCCATGGACAGCAGGTCGGTCCACAGGGCTGCCCTACGCCGGCCAATTCTCACGAGCGTTCTGCCCAAACCAATCCTGGTTTGGGCAGAACGTTCGTGAGAATTGGCCGGAAAACGCCAGGCGAAGTCATTCGGGCGCCGCACGTCCGCTGGGCCGCCCCCCCCCCCGGTGCCTTGAAGGGCATTGTGAGTGTCCGCACCGGATCGCCGCCAGGAGGCACTCCACAAGATGGAATGCAGCGAGGACAACGCCCGTGGATCCTCGACCTGCGGGGGTCCCATCCCTGGCACTCTACCATGGGGCCAGGCGCATCACGAAGTCCGGTCTGCAACGCTCGCCTCCTTCCCCAAACTTCTGCTTCCGGGGTCCTGTCCCTCATGGCCTCCATATTGGAAACCCGTAGTCCCGTACCCACGCATCGACCAACCACGAAGTCAGCATCGGCACCTCCTGGTGCTTCGGACAACCCTCAGAGTGAGATAAACCTGTTCACCAAAATGAGGTCATGCCCATCCTTTGCCGCCCCATCTACCCGAAAGTCGGAGGCGCACACCAGTCCACCACCCGTCCTTCAACTCTGCTCCGGGAACGCTCCACTGCGTCGGCGTACCAGGGTGGGCCGCGTCTTTCCGTGCCAATTCTGGGCGGCAGCAACATGCCCTGGGCGAGAAAGGGCCCTGGGCCATGGAGAGCAGGGCGGTCCGCAGAGCTGCCCTACACCGGCCAATTCTCACGAGCGTTGCCCAAACCAATCCTGGTTTGGGCAGAACGCTCGTGAGAATTGGCCGGAAAACGCCCGGCGCAGTCATTCGGCGCTGCACGTCTGCTGGGCCGCCCCCCCCGGGGCCTTGAAGGGCATTGTGAGTGTCCGCAACCGATCACCGCCAGGAGGCAAGCCACAAGATGGAATGCAGCGAGGACAAAGCCCGTGGATCCTCGACCTGCGGGGGTCCCATCCCTGGCGCTCTACCATGAGGCCAGGCCCATCACAAAGTCCGATTTGCAACGCTCACCTGCCTCCCCAACCTTCTGCTTCCGGGGTCCTGTCCCTCATGGCCTCCAGGTCGGAAACCCTTAGTCCCGCAGCCACGCATCTCCCAACCACGCAGTCTCCATCGGGCATCCTGGTGCTTCGGATATCCCTCAGAGTGAGATAAACCTGTATGACCAAAATGAGGTCATCCCCATCCTTTGCCGACCCATCTACCTGAAAGACGGAGGCGCACACCAGTCCACCACCCATCCTTCAACTCTGATCCGGGAACGCTCCACTGCGCCGGCGTAACCGGGTGGGCCGCGTCTTTTCCGTGCCATTTCTGGGCGGTAGCAACAAGCCCTCAGCGAGAAAGGGCCCTGGGCCATGGAGAGCAGGTCGGTCCACAGGGCTGCCCTACGCCGGCCAATTCTCACGAGCGTTCTGCCCAAACCAGGATTGGCCGTGAGAATTGGCCGGAAAACGCCCGGCGCAGTCATTCGGGCGCTGCACGTCTGCTGGGCCTCCCACCCCCGGGGCCTTGAAGGGCATTGTGAGTGTCCGCAACCGATCGCCGCCAGGAGGCAATCCACAAGATGGAATGCAGCGAGGACAACGCCCGTGGATCCACGAACGGCGGGGGTCCCATCCCTGGCGCTGTACCATGGGGCCAGGCCCATCACGACGTCCGGTCTGCAACGCTCGCCTCCTTCCCCAAACTTCTGCTTCCGGGGTCCTGTCCCTCATGGCCTCCATATCGGAAACCCTTAGTCCTGTACCCACGCTTCTCCCAACCACGCAGTCTGCATCGGCGCCTCCTGGTGCTTCGGACAACCCTCAAAGTGAGATAAACCTGTTCACCAAAATGAGGTCATCCCCATCCTTTGACGCCCCATCTACCCGAAAGTCGGAGGCGCACACAAGTCCACCACCTGTCCTTCAACTCTGCTCCGGGAACGCCCCACTGAGCCGGCGTACCAGGGTGGGCCGCGTCTTTTCCGTGCCATTTCTGGGCGCCAGCAACCTGCCCTGGTCTAGAAAGGGCCCTGGGCCATGGAGAGCAGGGCGGCCCGCAGGGCTGCCCTACGCCGGCCAATTCTCACGAGCGTTCTGCCCAAACCAATCCTGGTTTGGGCAGAAAGCTCGTGAGAATTGGCCGGAAAACGCCGGGCGAAGTCATTCGGGCGCTGCACGACTACTGGGCCGACCCCCCCGGGGCCTTGAAGGGCATTGTGAGTGTCCGCAACCGATCGCCGCCAGGAGGCAATCCACAAGATGGAATGCAGCGAGGTCAACGCCCGTGGATCCTCGACCTGCGGGGGTCCCATCCCAGGCGCTCTACCATAGGGCCAGGCCCATCACGAAGTCTGGTTTGAGCGATCACCTGCCTCCCAAACCTTCTGCTTCCGGGGTCCTGTCCATCATGGCCTCCATATCGGAAACCCTTAGTCCCGCAGCACGCATCTCCCAACCACGTAATCTGCATCGGCATCCCCTGGTGCTTCGGACAACCCTCAGAGTGAGATAAACCTGTTCACCAAAATGAGGTCATCCCCATCCTTTGCCGCCCCATCTACCTGAAAGACGGAGGCGCACACCAGTCCACCACCCGTCCTTCAACTCTGATCTGGGAACACTCCACTGCGCTGGCGTGCCCAGTTGGGCCGCGTCTTTTCCGTGCCATTTCTGGGCGGCAGCAATATGCCCTGGGCGAGAAAGGGCCCTGGGACATGGAGAGCAGGGCGGTCCGCAGAGCTGCCGTACACAGGCCAATTCTCACGAGCGTTCTGCCCAAACCAATCCTGGTTTGGGCAGAACGCTCGTGAGAATTGGCCGGAAAACCCCCGGCGAAGTCATTCGGGCGCTGCACGTCTGCTGGGCCGCCCCCCCCCCCCGGGGCCTTGAAGGGCATTGTGAGTGTCCGCACCGGATCGCCACCACGGGGCACACCACAAGATGGAATGCACCGAGGACGACGCCCGTGGATCCTCGACCTGCGGGGGTAACATCCCTGGCGGTCTACCATGGGGCCAGGCCCATCACAAAGTCCGGGCTGGAACGCTCGCCTGCTTCCCCAACCTTCTGCTTCCGGGGTCCTGGCCCTCATGGCCTCCATATCGGAAACCCTTAGTCCCGCAGCCACGCATCTCCCAACCACGCAGTCTCCATCGGCGCCTCCTGGTGCTTCAGACAACGCTCAGAGTGTGATAAACCTGTATGACCAAAATGAGGTCATCCCCATCCTTGGCCGCCCGATCTACCCGAAAGACGGAGGCGCACACCAGGCCACCACCCGTCCTTCAACTCTGCTCCGGGAACGCTCCACTGCGCCGGCGTGCCCGGGTGGGCCGCTTCTTTTCCGTGCCATTTCTGGGCGGCAGCAACAAGCCCTGGGCGAGAAAGGGCCCTGGGCCATGGAGAGCAGGGCTGTCCGCAGGGCTGCCCTACGCCGGCCAATACTCACGAGCGTTCTGCCCAAACCAATCCTGGTTTGGGCAGAACGCTCGTGAGAATTAGCCGGAAAACGCCCGGCGAAGTCATTCGGGCGCTGCACGTCTGCTGGGCCGACACCCCGGCGTCTTGAAGGACATTGTGATTTTCCGCAACCGATCGCCGCCAGGAGGCAATCCACAAGATGGAATGCAGCGAGGACAACGCCCGTGGATCCACGACCTGCGGGGATCCCATTCCTGGCGCTCTACCATGAGGCCAGGCCCATCACGAAGTCCGATTTGCAACGCTCTCCTGCTTCCCCAACCTTCTTCTTCCGGGGTCCTGTCCCTCATGGCTTCCATATCGGAAACCCTTAGTCCCGCAACCACGCATCTCCCAACCACGCAGTCTGCATCGGCGTCCCCTGGTGCTTCGGACAACCATCAGAGTGAGATAAACCTGTTCACCAAAATGAGGTCATGCCCATCCTTTGCCGCCCCATCTACCCGAAAGTCGGAGGCGCACACCAGTCCCCCACCCGTCCTTCAACTCTTCCTTGGGAACGCTCCACTGCGTCGGCGTACCAGGGTGGGCCGTGTCTTTACCATGCCATTTCTGGGCGGCAGCAACATGCCCTGGGCTAGAAAGGGCCCTGGGCCATGGAGAGCAGGGCGGTCCGTAGAGCTGCCCTACGCCGGCCAATTCTCACGAGCGTTCTGCCCAAACCAATCCTGGTTTGGGCAGAACGCTCGTGAGAATTCGCCGGTAAACGCCCGGCGAAGTCATTCGGGCGCTGCACGTCTGCTGGGCCGCCCCCCCTCGGGCCTTGAAGGCATTTTGAGTGCCCGCACCCGATCGCCGCCAAGAGGCACTCCACAAGATGGATTGCACCAGCACAACGCCCGTGGATCCTCGACCTGCGGAGGTCACATACCTGGCAGTCTACCATGGGGCCAGGCCCATCACAAAGTCCGGTCTGGAACGCTCGCCTGCTTCCCCAACCTTCTGCTTCCGCGGTCCTGTCCCTCATGGCCTCCATATCGGAAACCCTTAGTCCCGCATCCACGCATCTCCCAACCACGCAGTCTGCATCGGCGTCCCCTGGTGCTTCGGACCACCCTCAGAGTGAGATAAACCTGTTCACCAAAATGAGGTCATCCACATCCTTTGCCGCCCCATCTACCTGAAAGACGGAGGCGCACACCAGTCCACCACCCGTCCTTCAACTCTGATCCGGGGACGCTCCACTGCGCCGGCGTGCCTAGTTGGGCCGCGTCTTTTCCGTGCCATTTCTGGGCCGCAGCAATATGCCCTGGGCGAGAAAGGGCCCTGGGACATGGAGAGCAGGGTGGTCCGTAGAGCTGCCCTACGCCGGCCAATTCTCACGAACGTTCTGCCCAAACCAATCCTGGTTTGGGCAGAACGCTCGTGAGAATTGGCCGGAAAACGCCCGGCGAAGTCATTCGGGCGCTGCACGTCTGCTGGGCCGACCCCCCCCGGGGCCTTGAAGGGCATTGTGAGTGTCCGCAACCGATCACCGCCAGGAGGCAATCCACAAGATGGAATGCAGCGAGGACAACGCCCGTGGATCCTCGACCTGCGGGGGTCCCATCCCTGGCGGTCTACCATGGGGCCTGGCCCATCACGAAGTCCGGTTTGGAACGCTCACCTGCCTCCCCAACCTTCTGCTTCCGGGGTCCTGTCCCTCATGGCCTCCATATTGGAAACCCTTAGTCCCGCAGCCACGCATCTCCCAACCACGCAGTCTGCATCGGCGTCCCCTGGTGCTTCGGACAACCCTCAGAGTGAGATAAACCTGTTCACCAAAATGAGGTCATCCCCATCCTTTGCCGCCCCATCTACCTGAAAGACGGAGGCGCACACCAGTCCACCACCCGTCCTTCAACTCTGAGCCGGGAACACTCCACTGCGCCGGCGTGCCCAGTTGGGCCGCTTCTTTTCCGTTCCATTTCTGGGCGGCAGCAACAAGCCCTGGGCGAGAAAGGGCCCTGGGCCATGGAGAGCAGGGCTGTCCGCAGGGCTGCCCTACGCCGGCCAATACTCACGAGCGTTCTGCCCAAACCAATCCTGGTTTGGGCAGAACGCTCGTGAGAATTAGCCGGAAAACGCCCGGCGAAGTCATTCGGGCGCTGCACGTCTGCTGGGCCGACCCCCCCGGCGTCTTGAAGGACATTGTGATTTTCCGCAACCGATCGCCGCCAGGAGGCAATCCACAAGATGGAATGCAGCGAGGACAACGCCCGTGGATCCACGACCTGCGGGGATCCCATTCCTGGCGCTCTACCATGAGGCCAGGCCCATCACGAAGTCCGATTTGCAACGCTCTCCTGCTTCCCCAACCTTCTTCTTCCGGGGTCCTGTCCCTCATGGCTTCCATATCGGAAACCCTTAGTCCCGCAACCACGCATCTCCCAACCACGCAGTCTGCATCGGCGTCCCCTGGTGCTTCGGACAACCATCAGAGTGAGATAAACCTGTTCACCAAAATGAGGTCATGCCCATCCTTTGCCGCCCCATCTACCCGAAAGTCGGAGGCGCACACCAGTCCCCCACCCGACCTTCAACTCTTCCTTGGGAACGCTCCACTGCGTCGGCGTACCAGGGTGGGCCGTGTCTTTACCATGCCATTTCTGGGCGGCAGCAACATGCCCTGGGCTAGAAAGGGCCCTGGGCCATGGAGAGCAGGGCGGTCCGTAGAGCTGCCCTACGCCGGCCAATTCTCACGAGCGTTCTGCCCAAACCAATCCTGGTTTGGGCAGAACGCTCGTGAGAATTCGCCGGTAAACGCCCGGCGAAGTCATTCGGGCGCTGCACGTCTGCTGGGCCGCCCCCCCTCGGGCCTTGAAGGCATTTTGAGTGCCCGCACCCGATCGCCGCCAAGAGGCACTCCACAAGATGGATTGCACCAGCACAACGCCCGTGGATCCTCGACCTGCGGAGGTCACATACCTGGCAGTCTACCATGGGGCCAGGCCCATCACAAAGTCCGGTCTGGAACGCTCGCCTGCTTCCCCAACCTTCTGCTTCCGCGGTCCTGTCCCTCATGGCCTCCATATCGGAAACCCTTAGTCCCGCATCCACGCATCTCCCAACCACGCAGTCTGCATCGGCGTCCCCTGGTGCTTCGGACCACCCTCAGAGTGAGATAAACCTGTTCACCAAAATGAGGTCATCCACATCCTTTGCCGCCCCATCTACCTGAAAGACGGAGGCGCACACCAGTCCACCACCCGTCCTTCAACTCTGATCCGGGGACGCTCCACTGCGCCGGCGTGCCTAGTTGGGCCGCGTCTTTTCCGTGCCATTTCTGGGCCGCAGCAATATGCCCTGGGCGAGAAAGGGCCCTGGGACATGGAGAGCAGGGTGGTCCGTAGAGCTGCCCTACGCCGGCCAATTCTCACGAACGTTCTGCCCAAACCAATCCTGGTTTGGGCAGAACGCTCGTGAGAATTGGCCGGAAAACGCCCGGCGAAGTCATTCGGGCGCTGCACGTCTGCTGGGCCGACCCCCCCCGGGGCCTTGAAGGGCATTGTGAGTGTCCGCAACCGATCACCGCCAGGAGGCAATCCACAAGATGGAATGCAGCGAGGACAACGCCCGTGGATCCTCGACCTGCGGGGGTCCCATCCCTGGCGCTCTACCATAGGGCCAGGCCCATCACGAAGTCCGGTTTGGAACGCTCACCTGCCTCCCCAACCTTCTGCTTCCGGGGTCCTGTCCCTCATGGCCTCCATATTGGAAACCCTTAGTCCCGCAGCCACGCATCTCCCAACCACGCAGTCTGCATCGGCGTCCCCTGGTGCTTCGGACAACCCTCAGAGTGAGATAAACCTGTTCACCAAAATGAGGTCATCCCCATCCTTTGCCGCCCCATCTACCTGAAAGACGGAGGCGCACACCAGTCCACCACCCGTCCTTCAACTCTGAGCCGGGAACACTCCACTGCGCCGGCGTGCCCAGTTGGGCCGCTTCTTTTCCGTGCCATTTCTGGGCGGCAGCAACAAGCCCTGGGCGAGAAAGGGCCCTGGGCGATAAAGGGCCCTGGGCCATGGAGAGCAGGGCTGTCCGCAGGGCTGACCTACGCCGGCCAATTCTCACGAGCGTTCTGCCCAAACCAATCCTGGTTTGGGCAGAACGCTCGTGAGAATTGGCCGGAAAACGCCCGGCGAAGTCATTCGGGCGCTGCACGTCTGCTGGGCCGCCCCACCCCGGGGCCTTGAAGGGCATTGTGAGTGTCCGAACCGGATCGCCGCCAGGAGGCACTCCAAAGATGGAATGCAGCGAGGACAACGCCCGTGGATCCTCGACCTGCGGGGGTCCCATCCCTGGCGGTCTACCATGGGGCCTGGCCAATCAAAAGTCCGGTCAGGAACGCTCGCCTGCTTCCCCAACCTTCCGCTTCCGGGGTCCTGTCCCTCATGGCCTCCATATTGGAAACCCTTAGTCCCGCAGCCACGCATCTCCCAACCACGCAGTCTCCATCGGCGCCTCCTGGTGCTTCAGACAACGCTCAGAGTGTGATAAACCTGTATGACCAAAATGAGGTCATCCCCATCCTTGACCGCCCGATCTACCCGAAAGACGGAGGCGCACACCAGGCCACCACCCGTCCTTCAACTCTGCTCCGGGAACGCTCCACTGCGCCGGCGTGCCCGGGTGGGCCACTTCTTTTCCGTGCCATTTCGGGGCGGCAGCAACAAGCCCTGGGCGAGAAAGGGCCCTGGGCCATGGAGAGCAGGGCTGTCCGCAGGGCTGCCCTACACCGGCCAATTCTCACGAGCGTTCTGCCCAAACCAATCCTGGTTTGGGCAGAACGCTCGTGAGAATTGGCCGGAAAACGCCCGGCGAAGTCATTCGGGCGCTGCACGTCTGCTGGGCCGACCCCCCCCGGGGCCTTGAAGGGCATTGTGAGTGTCCGCAACCGATCACCGCCAGGAGGCAATCCACAAGATGGAATGCAGCGAGGACAACGCCCGTGGATCCTCGACCTGCGGGGGTCCCATCCCTGGCGCTCTACCATAGGGCCAGGCCCATCACGAAGTCCGGTTTGGAACGCTCACCTGCCTCCCCAACCTTCTGCTTCCGGGGTCCTGTCCCTCATGGCCTCCATATTGGAAACCCTTAGTCCCGCAGCCACGCATCTCCCAACCACGCAGTCTGCATCGGCGTCCCCTGGTGCTTCGGACAACCCTCAGAGTGAGATAAACCTGTTCACCAAAATGACGTCATCCCCATCCTTTGCCGCCCCATCTACCTGAAAGACGGAGGCGCACACCAGTCCACCACCCGTCCTTCAACTCTGAGCCGGGAACACTCCACTGCGCCGGCGTGCCCAGTTGGGCCGCTTCTTTTCCGTTCCATTTCTGGGCGGGAGCAACAAGCCCTGGGCGAGAAAGGGCCCTGGGCCATGGAGAGCAGGGCTGTCCGCAGGGCTGCCCTACGCCGGCCAATACTCACGAGCGTTCTGCCCAAACCAATCCTGGTTTGGGCAGAACGCTCGTGAGAATTAGCCGGAAAACGCCCGGCGAAGTCATTCGGGCGCTGCACGTCTGCTGGGCCGACCCCCCCGGCGTCTTGAAGTACATTGTGATTTTCCGCAACCGATCGCCGCCAGGAGGCAATCCACAAGATGGAATGCAGCGAGGACAACGCCCGTGGATCCACGACCTGCGGGGATCCCATTCCTGGCGCTCTACCATGAGGCCAGGCCCATCACGAAGTCCGATTTGCAACGCTCCCCTGCTTCCCCAACCTTCTTCTTCCGGGGTCCTGTCCCTCATGGCTTCCATATCGGAAACCCTTAGTCCCGCAACCACGCATCTCCCAACCACGCAGTCTGCATCGGCGTCCCCTGGTGCTTCGGACAACCATCAGAGTGAGATAAACCTGTTCACCAAAATGAGGTCATGCCCATCCTTTGCCGCCCCATCTACCCGAAAGTCGGAGGCGCACACCAGTCCCCCACCCGACCTTCAACTCTTCCTTGGGAACGCTCCACTGCGTCGGCGTACCAGGGTGGGCCGTGTCTTTACCATGCCATTTCTGGGCGGCAGCAACATGCCCTGGGCTAGAAAGGGCCCTGGGCCATGGAGAGCAGGGCGGTCCGTAGAGCTGCCCTACGCCGGCCAATTCTCACGAGCGTTCTGCCCAAACCAATCCTGGTTTGGGCAGAACGCTCGTGAGGTTTCGCCGGTAAACGCCCGGCGAAGTCATTCGGGCGCTGCACGTCTGCTGGGCCGCCCCCCCTCGGGCCTTGAAGGCATTTTGAGTGCCCGCACCCGATCGCCGCCAAGAGGCACTCCACAAGATGGATTGCACCAGCACAACGCCCGTGGATCCTCGACCTGCGGAGGTCACATACCTGGCAGTCTACCATGGGGCCAGGCCCATCACAAAGTCCGGTCTGGAACGCTCGCCTGCTTCCCCAACCTTCTGCTTCCGCGGTCCTGTCCCTCATGGCCTCCATATCGGAAACCCTTAGTCCCGCATCCACGCATCTCCCAACCACGCAGTCTGCATCGGCGTCCCCTGGTGCTTCGGACCACCCTCAGAGTGAGATAAACCTGTTCACCAAAATGAGGTCATCCACATCCTTTGCCGCCCCATCTACCTGAAAGACGGAGGCGCACACCAGTCCACCACCCGTCCTTCAACTCTGATCCGGGGACGCTCCACTGCGCCGGCGTGCCTAGTTGGGCCGCGTCTTTTCCGTGCCATTTCTGGGCCGCAGCAATATGCCCTGGGCGAGAAAGGGCCCTGGGACATGGAGAGCAGGGTGGTCCGTAGAGCTGCCCTACGCCGGCCAATTCTCACGAACGTTCTGCCCAAACCAATCCTGGTTTGGGCAGAACGCTCGTGAGAATTGGCCGGAAAACGCCCGGCGAAGTCATTCGGGCGCTGCACGTCTGCTGGGCCGACCCCCCCCGGGGCCTTGAAGGGCATTGTGAGTGTCCGCAACCGATCACCGCCAGGAGGCAATCCACAAGATGGAATGCAGCGAGGACAACGCCCGTGGATCCTCGACCTGCGGGGGTCCCATCCCTGGCGCTCTACCATAGGGCCAGGCCCATCACGAAGTCCGGTTTGGAACGCTCACCTGCCTCCCCAACCTTCTGCTTCCGGGGTCCTGTCCCTCATGGCCTCCATATTGGAAACCCTTAGTCCCGCAGCCACGCATCTCCCAACCACGCAGTCTGCATCGGCGTCCCCTGGTGCTTCGGACAACCCTCAGAGTGAGATAAACCTGTTCACCAAAATGAGGTCATCCCCATCCTTTGCCGCCCCATCTACCTGAAAGACGGAGGCGCACACCAGTCCACCACCCGTCCTTCAACTCTGAGCCGGGAACACTCCACTGCGCCGGCGTGCCCAGTTGGGCCGCTTCTTTTCCGTGCCATTTCTGGGCGGCAGCAACAAGCCCTGGGCGAGAAAGGGCCCTGGGCGATAAAGGGCCCTGGGCCATGGAGAGCAGGGCTGTCCGCAGGGCTGACCTACGCCGGCCAATTCTCACGAGCGTTCTGCCCAAACCAATCCTGGTTTGGGCAGAACGCTCGTGAGAATTGGCCGGAAAACGCCTGGCGAAGTCATTCGGGCGCTGCACGTCTGCTGGGCCGCCCCACCCCGGGGCCTTGAAGGGCATTGTGAGTGTCCGCACCGGATCGCCGCCAGGAGGCACTCCAAAGATGGAATGCAGCGAGGACAACGCCCGTGGATCCTCGACCTGCGGGGGTCCCATCCCTGGCGGTCTACCATGGGGCCTGGCCAATCAAAAGTCCGGTCAGGAACGCTCGCCTGCTTCCCCAACCTTCCGCTTCCGGGGTCCTGTCCCTCATGGCCTCCATATTGGAAACCCTTAGTCCCGCAGCCACGCATCTCCCAACCACGCAGTCTCCATCGGCGCCTCCTGGTGCTTCAGACAACGCTCAGAGTGTGATAAACCTGTATGACCAAAATGAGGTCATCCCCATCCTTGACCGCCCGATCTACCCGAAAGACGGAGGCGCACACCAGGCCACCACCCGTCCTTCAACTCTGCTCCGGGAACGCTCCACTGCGCCGGCGTGCCCGGGTGGGCCACTTCTTTTCCGTGCCATTTCGGGGCGGCAGCAACAAGCCCTGGGCGAGAAAGGGCCCTGGGCCATGGAGAGCAGGGCTGTCCGCAGGGCTGCCCTACACCGGCCAATTCTCACGAGCGTTCTGCCCAAACCAATCCTGGTTTGGGCAGAACGCTCGTGAGAATTGGCCGGAAAACGCCGGGCGAAGTCATTCGGGCGCTGCACGTCGCTGGGCCGACCCCCCCGGGGCCTTGAAGGGCATTGTGAGTGTCCGCAACCGATCACCGCCCGGAGGCAATCCACAAGATGGAATGCAGCGAGGACAACGCCCGTGGATCCTCGACCTGCGGGGGTCCCATCCCTGGCGCTCTACCATAGGGCCAGGCCCATCACGAAGTCCGGTTTGGAACGCTAACCTGCCTCCCCAACCTTCTGCTTCCGGGGTCCTGTCCCTCATGGCCTCCATATTGGAAACCCTTAGTCCCGCAGCCACGCATCTCCAAACCACGCAGTCTGCATCGGCGTCCCCTGGTGCTTCGGACAACCCTCAGAGTGAGATAAACCTGTTCACCAAAATGAGGTCATCCCCATCCTTTGCCGCCCCATCTACCTGAAAGACGGAGGCGCACACCAGTCCACCACCCGTCCTTCAACTCTGAGCCGGGAACACTCCACTGCGCCGGCGTGCCCAGTTGGGCCGCTTCTTTTCCGTGCCATTTCTGGGCGGCAGCAACAAGCCCTGGGCGAGAAAGGGCCCTGGGCGATAAAGGGCCCTGGGCCATGGAGAGCAGGGCTGTCCGCAGGGCTGACCTACGCTGGCCAATTCTCACGAGCGTTCTGCCCAAACCAATCCTGGAACGCTCGTGAGAATTGGCCGGAAAACGCCTGGCGAAATCATTCGGGCGCTGCACGTCTGCTGGGCCGCCCCACCCCGGGGCCTTGAAGGGCATTGTGAGTGTCCGCACCGGATTGCCGCCAGGAGGCACTCCACAAGATGGAATGCAGCGAGGACAACGCCCGTGGATCCTCGACCTGCGGGTGTCCCATCCCTGGCGGTCTACCATGGGGCCTGGCCCATCACAAAGTCCGGTCTGGAACGCTCGCCTGCTTCCCCAACCTTCCGCTTCCGGGGTCCTGTCCCTCATGGCCTCCATATTGGAAACCCTTAGTCCCGCAGACACGCATCTCCCAACCACGCAGTCTCCATCGGCGCCTCCTGGTGCTTCAGACAACGCTCAGAGTGTGATAAACCTGTATGATCAAAATGAGGTCATCCCCATCCTTGACTGCCCGATCTACCCGAAAGACGGAGGCGCACACCAGGCCACCACCCGTCCTTCAACTCTGCTCCGGGAACGCTCCACTGCGCCGGCGTGCCCAGGTGGGCCGCTTCTTTTCCGTGCCATTTCGGGGCGGCAGCAACAAGCCCTGGGCGAGAAAGGGCCCTGGGCCATGGAGAGCAGGGCTGTCCGCAGGGCTGCCCTACGCCGGCCAATTCTCACGAGCGTTCTGCCCAAACCAATCCTGGTTTGGGCAGAACGCTCGTGAGAATTGGCCGGAAAACGCCCGGCGAAGTCATTCGGGCGCTGCACGTCTGCTGGGCCGACCCCCCCGGGGCCTTGAAGGGCATTGTGAGTGTCCGCAACCGATCACCGCCAGGAGGCAATCCACAAGATGGAATGCAGCGAGGACAACGCCCGTGGATCCTCGACCTGCGGGGGTCCCATCCCTGGCGCTCTACCATAGGGCCAGGCCCATCACGAAGTCCGGTTTGGAACGCTCACCTGCCTCCCCAACCTTCTGCTTCCGGGGTCCTGTCCCTCATGGCCTCCATATTGGAAACCCTTAGTCCCGCAGCCACGCATCTCCCAACCACGCAGTCTGCATCGGCGTCCCCTGGTGCTTCGGACAACCCTCAGAGTGAGATAAACCTGTTCACCAAAATGACGTCATCCCCATCCTTTGCCGCCCCATCTACCTGAAAGACGGAGGCGCACACCAGTCCACCACCCGTCCTTCAACTCTGAGCCGGGAACACTCCACTGCGCCGGCGTGCCCAGTTGGGCCGCTTCTTTTCCGTGCCATTTCTGGGCGGCAGCAACAAGCCCTGGGCGAGAAAGGGCCCTGGGCGATAAAGGGCCCTGGGCCATGGAGAGCAGGGCTGTCCACAGGGCTGACCTACGCCGGCCAATTCTCACGAGCGTTCTGCCCAAACCAATCCTGGTTTGGGCAGAACGCTCGTGAGAATTGGCCGGAAAACGCCCGGCGAAGTCATTCGGGCGCTGCACGTCTGCTGGGCCGCCCCACCCCGGGGCCTTGAAGGGCATTGTGAGTGTCCGCACCGGATCGCCGCCAGGAGGCACTCCACAAGATGGAATGCAGCGAGGACAACGCCCGTGGATCCTCGACCTGCGGGTGTCCCATCCCTGGCGGTCTACCATGGGGCCTGGCCCATCACAAAGTCCGGTCTGGAACGCTCGCCTGCTTCCCCAACCTTCCGCTTCCGGGGTCCTGTCCCTCATGGCCTCCATATTGGAAACCCTTAGTCCCGCAGCCACGCATCTCCCAACCACGCAGTCTCCATCGGCGCCTCCTGGTGCTTCAGACAACGCTCAGAGTGTGATAAACCTGTATGACCAAAATGAGGTCATCCCCATCCTTGACCGCCCGATCTACCCGAAAGACGGAGGCGCACACCAGGCCACCACCCGTCCTTCAACTCTGCTCCAGGAACGCTCCACTGCGCCGGCGTGCCCAGGTGGGCCGCTTCTTTTCCGTGCCATTTCGGGGCGGCAGCAACAAGCCCTGGGCGAGAAAGGGCCCTGGGCCATGGAGAGCAGGGCTGTCCGCAGGGCTGCCCTACGCCGGCCAATTCTCACGAGCGTTCTGCCCAAACCAATCCTGGTTTGGGCAGAACGCTCGTGAGAATTGGCCGGAAAACGCCCGGCGAAGTCATTCGGGCGCTGCACGTCTGCTGGGCCGACCCCCCCGGGGCCTTGAAGGGCATTGTGAGTGTCCGCATCCGATCACCGCCAGGAGGCAATCCACAAGATGGAATGCAGCGAGGACAACGCCCGTGGATCCTCGACCTGCGGGGGTCCCATCCCTGGCGCTCTACCATAGGGCCAGGCCCATCACGAAGTCCGGTTTGGAACGCTCACCTGCCTCCCCAACCTTCTGCTTCCGGGGTTCTGTCCCTCATGGCCTCCATATTGGAAACCCTTAGTCCCGCAGCCACGCATCTCCCAACCACGCAGTCTGCATCGGCGTCCCCTGGTGCTTCGGACAACCCTCAGAGTGAGATAAACCTGTTCACCAAAATGAGGTCATCACCATCCTTTGCCGCCCCATCTACCTGAAAGACGGAGGCGCACACCAGTCCACCACCCGTCCTTCAACTCTGAGCCGGGAACACTCCACTGCGCCGGCGTGCCCAGTTGGGCCGCTTCTTTTCCGTGCCATTTCTGGGCGGCAGCAACAAGCCCTGGGCGAGAAAGGGCCCTGGGCGATAAAGGGCCCTGGGCCATGGAGAGCAGGGCTGTCCGCAGGGCTGACCTACGCCGGCCAATTCTCACGAGCGTTCTGCCCAAACCAATCCTGGTTTGGGCAGAACGCTCGTGAGAATTGGCCGGAAAACGCCCGGCGAAGTCATTCGGGCGCTGCACGTCTGCTGGGCCGCCCCACCCCGGGGCCTTGAAGGGCATTGTGAGTGTCCGCACCGGATCGCCGCCAGGAGGCACTCCACAAGATGGAATGCAGCGAGGACAACGCCCGTGGATCCTAGACCTGCGGGGGTCCCATCCCTGGCGGTCTACCATGGGGCCTGGCCCATCACAAAGTCCGGTCTGGAACGCTCGCCTGCTTCCCCAACCTTCCGCTTCCGGGGTCCTGTCCCTCATGGCCTCCATATTGGAAACCCTTAGTCCCGCAGCCACGCATCTCCCAACCACGCAGTCTCCATCGGCGCCTCCTGGTGCTTCAGACAATGCTCAGAGTGTGATAAACCTGTATGACCAAAATGAGGTCATCCCCATCCTTGACCGCCCGATCTACCCGAAAGACGGAGGCGCACACCAGGCCACCACCCGTCCTTCAACTCTGCTCCGGGAACGCTCCACTGCGCCGGCGTGCCCAGGTGGGCCGCTTCTTTTCCGTGCCATTTCGGGGCGGCAGCAACAAGCCCTGGGCGAGAAAGGGCCCTGGGCCATGGAGAGCAGGGCTGTCCGCAGGGCTGCCCTACGCCGGCCAATTCTCACGAGCGTTCTGCCCAAACCAATCCTGGTTTGGGCAGAACGCTCGTGAGAATTGGCCGGAAAACGCCCGGCGAAGTCATTCGGGCGCTGCACGTCTGCTGGGCCGACCCCCCCGGGGCCTTGAAGGGCATTGTGAGTGTCCGCATCCGATCACCGCCAGGAGGCAATCCACAAGATGGAATGCAGCGAGGACAACGCCCGTGGATCCTCGACCTGCGGGGGTCCCATCCCTGGCGCTCTACCATAGGGCCAGGCCCATCACGAAGTCCGGTTTGGAACGCTCACCTGCCTCCCCAACCTTCTGCTTCCGGGGTCCTGTCCCTCATGGCCTCCATATTGGAAACCCTTAGTCCCGCAGCCACGCATCTCCCAACCACGCAGTCTGCATCGGCGTACCCTGGTACTTCGGACAACCCTCAGAGTGAGATAAACCTGTTCACCAAAATGAGGTCATCCCCATCCTTTGCCGCCCCATCTACCTGAAAGACGGAGGCGCACACCAGTCCACCACCCGTCCTTCAACTCTGAGCCAGGAACACTCCACTGCGCCGGCGTGCCCAGTTGGGCCGCTTCTTTTCCGTGCCATTTCTGGGCGGCAGCAACAAGCCCTGGGCGAGAAAGGGCCCTGGGCGATAAAGGGCCCTGGGCAATGGAGAGCAGGGCTGTCCGCAGGGCTGACCTACGCCGGCCAATTCTCACGAGCGTTCTGCCCAAACCAATCCTGGTTTGGGCAGAACGCTCGTGAGAATTGGCCGGAAAACGCCTGGCGAAGTCATTCGGGCGCTGCACGTCTGCTGGGCCGCCCCACCCCGGGGCCTTGAAGGGCATTGTGAGTGTCCGCACCGGATCGCCGCCAGGAGGCACTCCACAAGATGGAATGCAGCGAGGACAACGCCCGTGGATCCTCGACCTGCGGGGGTCCCATCCCTGGCGGTCTACCATGGGGCCTGGCCCATCACAAAGTCCGGTCTGGAACGCTCGCCTGCTTCCCCAACCTTCCGCTTCCGGGGTCCTGTCCCTCATGGCCTCCATATTGGAAACCCTTAGTCCCGCAGCCACGCATCTCCCAACCACGCAGTCTCCATCGGCGCCTCCTGGTGCTTCAGACAACGCTCAGAGTGTGATAAACCTGTATGACCAAAATGAGGTCATCCCCATCCTTGACCGCCCGATCTACCCGAAAGACGGAGGCGCACACCAGGCCACCACCCGTCCTTCAACTCTGCTCCGGGAACGCTCCACTGCGCCGGCGTGCCCAGGTGGGCCGCTTCTTTTCCGTGCCATTTCGGGGCGGCAGCAACAAGCCCTGGGCGAGAAAGGGCCCTGGGCTATGGAGAGCAGGGCTGTCCGCAGGGCTGCCCTACGCCGGCCAATTCTCACGAGCGTTCTGCCCAAACCAATCCTGGTTTGGGCAGAACGCTCGTGAGAATTGGCCGGAAAACGCCTGGCGAAGTCATTCGGGCGCTGCACGTCTGCTGGGCCGCCCCACCCCGGGGCCTTGAAGGGCATTGTGAGTGTCCGCACCGGATCGCCGCCAGGAGGCACTCCACAAGATGGAATGCAGCGAGGACAACGCCCGTGGATCCTCGACCTGCGGGGGTCCCATCCCTGGCGGTCTACCATGGGGCCTGGCCCATCACAAAGTCCGGTCTGGAACGCTCGCCTGCTTCCCCAACCTTCCGCTTCCGGGGTCCTGTCCCTCATGGCCTCCATATTGGAAACCCTTAGTCCCGCAGCCACGCATCTCCCAACAACGCAGTCTCCATCGGCGCCTCCTGGTGCTTCAGACAACGCTCAGAGTGTGATAAACCTGTATGACCAAAATGAGGTCATCCCCATCCTTGACCGCCCGATCTACCCGAAAGACGGTGGCGCACACCAGGCCACCACCCGTCCTTCAACTCTGCTCTGGGAACGCTCCACTGCGCCGGTGTGCCCAGGTGGGCCGCTTCTTTTCCGTGCCATTTCGGGGCGGCAGCAACAAGCCCTGGGCGAGAAAGGGCCCTGGGCCATGGAGAGCAGGGCTGTCCGCAGGGCTGCCCTACGCCGGCCAATTCTCACGAGCGTTCTGCCCAAACCAATCCTGGTTTGGGCAGAACGCTCGTGAGAATTGGCCGGAAAATGCCCGGCGAAGTCATTCGGGCGCTGCACGTCTGCTGGGCCGACCCCCCCGGGGCCTTGAAGGGCATTGTGAGTGTCCGCAACCGATCACCGCCAGGAGGCAATCCACAAGATGGAATGCAGCGAGGACAACGCCCGTGGATCCTCGACCTGCGGGGGTCCCATCCCTGGCGCTCTACCATAGGGCCAGGCCCATCACGAAGTCCGGTTTGGAACGCTCACCTGCCTCCCCAACCTTCTGCTTCCGGGGTCCTGTCCCTCATGGCCTCCATATTGGAAACCCTTAGTCCCGCAGCCACGCATCTCCCAACCACGCAGTCTGCATCGGCGTCCCCTGGTGCTTCGGACAACCCTCAGAGTGAGATAAACCTGTTCACCAAAATGAGGTCATCCCCATTCTTTGCCGCCCCATCTACCTGAAAGACGGAGGCGCACACCAGTCCACCACCCGTCCTTGAACTCTGAGCCGGGAACACTCCACTGCGCCGGCGTGCCCAGTTGGGCCGCTTCTTTTCCGTGCCATTTCTGGGCGGCAGCAACAAGCCCTGGGCGAGAAAGGGCCCTGGGCGATAAAGGGCCCTGGGCAATGGAGAGCAGGGCTGTCCGCAGGGCTGACCTACGCCGGCCAATTCTCACGAGCGTTCTGCCCAAACCAATCCTGGTTTGGGCAGAACGCTCGTGAGAATTGGCCGGAAAACGCCTGGCGAAGTCATTCGGGCGCTGCACGTCTGCTGGGCCGCCCCACCCCGGGGCCTTGAAGGGCATTGTGAGTGTCCGCACCGGATCGCCGCCAGGAGGCACTCCACAAGATGGAATGCAGCGAGGACAACGCCCGTGGATCCTAGACCTGCGGGGGTCCCATCCCTGGCGGTCTACCATGGGGCCTGGCCCATCACAAAGTCCGGTCTGGAACGCTCGCCTGCTTCCCCAACCTTCCGCTTCCGGGGTCCTGTCCCTCATGGCCTCCATATTGGAAACCCTTAGTCCCGCAGCCACGCATCTCCCAACCACGCAGTCTCCATCGGCGCCTCCTGGTGCTTCAGACAAAGCTCAGAGTGTAATAAACCTGTATGACCAAAATGAGGTCATCCCCATCCTTGACCGCCCGATCTACCCGAAAGACGGAGGCGCACACCAGGCCACCACCCGTCCTTCAACTCTGCTCCGGGAACGCTCCACTGCGCCGGCGTGCCCAGGTGGGCCGCTTCTTTTCCGTGCCATTTCGGGGCGGCAGCAACAAGCCCTGGGCGAGAAAGGGCCCTGGGCCATGGAGAGCAGGGCTGTCCGCAGGGCTGCCCTACGCCGGCCAATTCTCACGAGCGTTCTGCCCAAACCAATCCTGGTTTGGGCAGAACGCTCGTGAGAATTGGCCGGAAAACGCCCGGCGAAGTCATTCGGGCGCTGCACGTCTGCTGGGCCGACCCCCCCGGGGCCTTGAAGGGCATTGTGAGTGTCCGCATCCGATCACCGCCAGGAGGCAATCCACAAGATGGAATGCAGCGAGGACAACGCCCGTGGATCCTCGACCTGCGGGGGTCCCATCCCTGGCGCTCTACCATAGGGCCAGGCCCATCACGAAGTCCGGTTTGGAACGCTCACCTGCCTCCCCAACCTTCTGCTTCCGGGGTCCTGTCCCTCATGGCCTCCATATTGGAAACCCTTAGTCCCGCAGCCACGCATCTCCCAACCACGCAGTCTGCATCGGCGTACCCTGGTACTTCGGACAACCCTCAGAGTGAGATAAACCTGTTCACCAAAATGAGGTCATCCCCATCCTTTGCCGCCCCATCTACCTGAAAGACGGAGGCGCACACCAGTCCACCACCCGTCCTTCAACTCTGAGCCAGGAACACTCCACTGCGCCGGCGTGCCCAGTTGGGCCGCTTCTTTTCCGTGCCATTTCTGGGCGGCAGCAACAAGCCCTGGGCGAGAAAGGGCCCTGGGCGATAAAGGGCCCTGGGCAATGGAGAGCAGGGCTGTCCGCAGGGCTGACCTACGCCGGCCAATTCTCACGAGCGTTCTGCCCAAACCAATCCTGGTTTGGGCAGAACGCTCGTGAGAATTGGCCGGAAAACGCCTGGCGAAGTCATTCGGGCGCTGCACGTCTGCTGGGCCGCCCCACCCCGGGGCCTTGAAGGGCATTGTGAGTGTCCGCACCGGATCGCCGCCAGGAGGCACTCCACAAGATGGAATGCAGCGAGGACAACGCCCGTGGATCCTCGACCTGCGGGGGTCCCATCCCTGGCGGTCTACCATGGGGCCTGGCCCATCACAAAGTCCGGTCTGGAACGCTCGCCTGCTTCCCCAACCTTCCGCTTCCGGGGTCCTGTCCCTCATGGCCTCCATATTGGAAACCCTTAGTCCCGCAGCCACGCATCTCCCAACCACGCAGTCTCCATCGGCGCCTCCTGGTGCTTCAGACAACGCTCAGAGTGTGATAAACCTGTATGACCAAAATGAGGTCATCCCCATCCTTGACCGCCCGATCTACCCGAAAGACGGAGGCGCACACCAGGCCACCACCCGTCCTTCAACTCTGCTCCGGGAACGCTCCACTGCGCCGGCGTGCCCAGGTGGGCCGCTTCTTTTCCGTGCCATTTCGGGGCGGCAGCAACAAGCCCTGGGCGAGAAAGGGCCCTGGGCTATGGAGAGCAGGGCTGTCCGCAGGGCTGCCCTACGCCGGCCAATTCTCACGAGCGTTCTGCCCAAACCAATCCTGGTTTGGGCAGAACGCTCGTGAGAATTGGCCGGAAAACGCCTGGCGAAGTCATTCGGGCGCTGCACGTCTGCTGGGCCGCCCCACCCCGGGGCCTTGAAGGGCATTGTGAGTGTCCGCACCGGATCGCCGCCAGGAGGCACTCCACAAGATGGAATGCAGCGAGGACAACGCCCGTGGATCCTCGACCTGCGGGGGTCCCATCCCTGGCGGTCTACCATGGGGCCTGGCCCATCACAAAGTCCGGTCTGGAACGCTCGCCTGCTTCCCCAACCTTCCGCTTCCGGGGTCCTGTCCCTCATGGCCTCCATATTGGAAACCCTTAGTCCCGCAGCCACGCATCTCCCAACAACGCAGTCTCCATCGGCGCCTCCTGGTGCTTCAGACAACGCTCAGAGTGTGATAAACCTGTATGACCAAAATGAGGTCATCCCCATCCTTGACCGCCCGATCTACCCGAAAGACGGTGGCGCACACCAGGCCACCACCCGTCCTTCAACTCTGCTCTGGGAACGCTCCACTGCGCCGGTGTGCCCAGGTGGGCCGCTTCTTTTCCGTGCCATTTCGGGGCGGCAGCAACAAGCCCTGGGCGAGAAAGGGCCCTGGGCCATGGAGAGCAGGGCTGTCCGCAGGGCTGCCCTACGCCGGCCAATTCTCACGAGCGTTCTGCCCAAACCAATCCTGGTTTGGGCAGAACGCTCGTGAGAATTGGCCGGAAAATGCCCGGCGAAGTCATTCGGGCGCTGCACGTCTGCTGGGCCGACCCCCCCGGGGCCTTGAAGGGCATTGTGAGTGTCCGCAACCGATCACCGCCAGGAGGCAATCCACAAGATGGAATGCAGCGAGGACAACGCCCGTGGATCCTCGACCTGCGGGGGTCCCATCCCTGGCGCTCTACCATAGGGCCAGGCCCATCACGAAGTCCGGTTTGGAACGCTCACCTGCCTCCCCAACCTTCTGCTTCCGGGGTCCTGTCCCTCATGGCCTCCATATTGGAAACCCTTAGTCCCGCAGCCACGCATCTCCCAACCACGCAGTCTGCATCGGCGTCCCCTGGTGCTTCGGACAACCCTCAGAGTGAGATAAACCTGTTCACCAAAATGAGGTCATCCCCATTCTTTGCCGCCCCATCTACCTGAAAGACGGAGGCGCACACCAGTCCACCACCCGTCCTTGAACTCTGAGCCGGGAACACTCCACTGCGCCGGCGTGCCCAGTTGGGCCGCTTCTTTTCCGTGCCATTTCTGGGCGGCAGCAACAAGCCCTGGGCGAGAAAGGGCCCTGGGCGATAAAGGGCCCTGGGCAATGGAGAGCAGGGCTGTCCGCAGGGCTGACCTACGCCGGCCAATTCTCACGAGCGTTCTGCCCAAACCAATCCTGGTTTGGGCAGAACGCTCGTGAGAATTGGCCGGAAAACGCCTGGCGAAGTCATTCGGGCGCTGCACGTCTGCTGGGCCGCCCCACCCCGGGGCCTTGAAGGGCATTGTGAGTGTCCGCACCGGATCGCCGCCAGGAGGCACTCCACAAGATGGAATGCAGCGAGGACAACGCCCGTGGATCCTAGACCTGCGGGGGTCCCATCCCTGGCGGTCTACCATGGGGCCTGGCCCATCACAAAGTCCGGTCTGGAACGCTCGCCTGCTTCCCCAACCTTCCGCTTCCGGGGTCCTGTCCCTCATGGCCTCCATATTGGAAACCCTTAGTCCCGCAGCCACGCATCTCCCAACCACGCAGTCTCCATCGGCGCCTCCTGGTGCTTCAGACAAAGCTCAGAGTGTAATAAACCTGTATGACCAAAATGAGGTCATCCCCATCCTTGACCGCCCGATCTACCCGAAAGACGGAGGCGCACACCAGGCCACCACCCGTCCTTCAACTCTGCTCCGGGAACGCTCCACTGCGCCGGCGTGCCCAGGTGGGCCGCTTCTTTTCCGTGCCATTTCGGGGCGGCAGCAACAAGCCCTGGGCGAGAAAGGGCCCTGGGCTATGGAGAGCAGGGCTGTCCGCAGGGCTGACCTACGCCGGCCAATTCTCACGAGCGTTCTGCCCAAACCAATCCTGGTTTGGGCAGAACGCTCGTGAGAATTGGCCGGAAAACGCCTGGCGAAGTCATTCGGGCGCTGCACGTCTGCTGGGCCGCCCCACCCCGGGGCCTTGAAGGGCATTGTGAGTGTCCGCACCGGATCGCCGCCAGGAGGCACTCCACAAGATGGAATGCAGCGAGGACAACGCCCGTGGATCCTAGACCTGCGGGGGTCCCATCCCTGGCGGTCTACCATGGGGCCTGGCCCATCACAAAGTCCGGTCTGGAACGCTCGCCTGCTTCCCCAACCTTCCGCTTCCGGGGTCCTGTCCCTCATGGCCTCCATATTGGAAACCCTTAGTCCCGCAGCCACGCATCTCCCAACCACGCAGTCTGCATCGGCGTCCCCTGGTGCTTCGGACAACCCTCAGAGTGAGATAAACCTGTTCACCAAAATGAGGTCATCCCCATCCTTTGCCGCCCCATCTACCTGAAAGACGGAGGCGCACACCAGTCCACCACCCGTCCTTCAACTCTGAGCCGGGAACACTCCACTGCGCCGGCGTGCCCAGTTGGGCCGCTTCATTTCCGTGCCATTTCTGGGCGGCAGCAACAAGCCCTGGGCGAGAAAGGGCCCTGGGCGATAAAGGGCCCTGGGCCATGGAGAGCAGGGCTGTCCGCAGGGCTGACCTACGCCGGCCAATTCTCACGAGCGTTCTGCCCAAACCAATCCTGGTTTGGGCAGAACGCTCGTGAGAATTGGCCGGAAAACGCCCGGCGAAGTCATTCGGGCGCTGCACGTCTGCTGGGCCGCCCCACCCCGGGGCCTTGAAGGGCATTGTGAGTGTCCGCACCGGATCGCCGCCAGGAGGCACTCCACAAGATGGAATGCAGCGAGGACAACGCCCGTGGATCCTCGACCCGCGGGGGTCCCATCCCTGGCAGTCTACCATGGGGCCTGGCCCATCACAAAGTCCGGTCTGGAACGCTCGCCTGCTTCCCCAACCTTCCGCTTCCGGGGTCCTGTCCCTCATGGCCTCCATATTGGAAACCCTTAGTCCCTCAGCCACGCATCTCCCAACAACGCAGTCTCCATCGGCGCCTCCTGGTGCTTCAGACAACGCTCAGAGTGTGATAAACCTGTATGACCAAAATGAGGTCATCCCCATCCTTGACCGCCCGATCTACCCGAAAGACGGAGGCGCACACCAGGCCACCACCCGTCCTTCAACTCTGCTCCGGGAACGCTCCACTGCGCCGGCGTGCCCAGGTGGGCCGCTTCTTTTCCGTGCCATTTCGGGGCGGCAGCAACAAGCCCTGGGCGAGAAAGGGCCCTGGGCCATGGAGAGCAGGGCTGTCCGCAGGGCTGCCCTACGCCGGCCAATTCTCACGAGCGTTCTGCCCAAACCAATCCTGGTTTGGGCAGAACGCTCGTGGGAATTGGCCGGAAAACGCCCGGCGAAGTCATTCGGGCGCTGCACGTCTGCTGGGCCGACCCCCCCCGGGGCCTTGAAGGGCATTGTGAGTGTCCGCAACCGATCACCGCCAGGAGGCAATCCACAAGATGGAATGCAGCGAGGACAACGCCCGTGGATCCTCGACCTGCGGGGGTCCCATCCCTGGCGCTCTACCATAGGGCCAGGCCCATCACGAAGTCCGGTTTGGAACGCTCACCTGCCTCCCCAACCTTCTGCTTCCGGGGTCCTGTCCCTCATGGCCTCCATATTGGAAACCCTTAGTCCCGCAGCCACGCATCTCCCAACCACGCAGTCTGCATCGGCGTCCCCTGGTGCTTCGGACAACCCTCAGAGTGAGATAAACCTGTTCACCAAAATGACGTCATCCCCATCCTTTGCCGCCCCATCTACCTGAAAGACGGAGGCGCACACCAGTCCACCACCCGTCCTTCAACTCTGAGCCGGGAACACTCCACTGCGCCGGCGTGCCCAGTTGGGCCGCTTCTTTTCCGTGCCATTTCTGGGCGGCAGCAACAAGCCCTGGGCGAGAAAGGGCCCTGGGCGATAAAGGGCCCTGGGCCATGGAGAGCAGGGCTGTCCGCAGGGCTGACCTACGCTGGCCAATTCTCACGAGCGTTCTGCCCAAACCAATCCTGGTTTGGGCAGAACGCTCGTGAGAATTGGCCGGAAAACGCCTGGCGAAGTCATTCGGGCGCTGCACGTCTGCTGGGCCGCCCCACCCCGGGGCCTTGAAGGGCATTGTGAGTGTCCGCACCGGATCGCCGCCAGGAGGCACTCCACAAGATGGAATGCAGCGAGGACAACGCCCGTGGATCCTCGACCTGCGGGGGTCCCATCCCTGGCGGTCTACCATGGGGCCTGGCCCATCACAAAGTCCGGTCTGGAACGCTCGCCTGCTTCCTCAACCTTCCGCTTCCGGGGTCCTGTCCCTCATGGCCTCCATATTGGAAACCCTTAGTCCCGCAGCCACGCATCTCCCAACCACGCAGTCTCCATCGGCGCCTCCTGGTGCTTCAGACAACGCTCAGAGTGTGATAAACCTGTATGACCAAAATGAGGTCATCCCCATCCTTGACCGCCAGATCTACCCGAAAGACGGAGGCGCACACCAGGCCACCACCCGTCCTTCAACTCTGCTCCGGGAACGCTCCACTGCGCCGGCGTGCCCAGGTGGGCCGCTTCTTTTCCGTGCCATTTCGGGGCGGCAGCAACAAGCCCTGGGCGAGAAAGGGCCCTGGGCGATGGAGAGCAGGGCTGTCCGCAGGGCTGCCCTACGCCGGCCAATTCTCACGAGCGTTCTGCCCAAACCAATCCTGGTTTGGGCAGAACGCTCGTGAGAATTGGCCGGAAAACGCCCGGCGAAGTCATTCGGGCGCTGCACGTCTGCTGGGCCGACCCCCCCGGGGTCTTGAAGGGCATTGTGAGTGTCCGCAACCGATCACCGCCAGGAGGCAATCCACAAGATGGAATGCAGCGAGGACAACGCCCGTGGATCCTCGACCTGCGGGGGTCCCATCCCTGGCGCTCTACCATAGGGCCAGGCCCATCACGAAGTCCGGTTTGGAACGCTCACCTGCCTCCCCAACCTTCTGCTTCCGGGGTCCTGTCCCTCATGGCCTCCATATTGGAAACCCTTAGTCCCGCAGCCACGCATCTCCCAACCACGCAGTCTGCATCGGCGTCCCCTGGTGCTTCGGACCACCCTCAGAGTGAGATAAACCTGTTCACCAAAATGAGGTCATCCCCATCCTTTGCCGCCCCATCTACCTGAAAGATGGAGGCGCACACCAGTCCACCACCCGTCCTTCAACTCTGAGCCGGGAACACTCCACTGCGCCGGCGTGCCCAGTTGGGCCGCTTCTTTTCCGTGCCATTTCTGGGCGGCAGCAACAAGCCCTGGGCGAGAAAGGGCCCTGGGCGATAAAGGGCCCTGGGCCATGGAGAGCAGGGCTGTCCGCAGGGCTGACCTACGCCGGCCAATTCTCACGAGCGTTCTGCCCAAACCAATCCTGGTTTGGGCAGAACGCTCGTGAGAATTGGCCGGAAAACGCCTGGCGAAGTCATTCGGGCGCTGCACGTCTGCTGGGCCGCCCCACCCTGGGGCCTTGAAGGGCATTGTGAGTGTCCGCACCGGATCGCCGCCAGGAGGCACTCCACAAGATGGAATGCAGCGAGGACAACGCCCGTGGATCCTCAACCTGCGGGGGTCCCATCCCTGGCGGTCTACCATGGGGCCTGGCCCATCACAAAGTCCGGTCTGGAACGCTCGCCTGCTTCCCCAACCTTCCGCTTCCGGGGTCCTGTCCCTCATGGCCTCCATATTGGAAACCCTTAGTCCCGCAGCCACGCATCTCCCAACCACGCAGTCTCCATCGGCGCCTCCTGGTGCTTCAGACAACGCTCAGAGTGTGATAAACCTGTATGACCAAAATGAGGTCATCCCCATCCTTGACCGCCCGATCTACCCGAAGACGGAGGCGCACACCAGGCCACCACCCGTCTTTCAACTCTGAGCCGGGAACACTCCACTGCGCCGGCGTGCCCAGTTGGGCCGCTTCTTTTCCGTGCCATTTCTGTGCGGCAGCAACAAGCCCTGGGCGAGAAAGGGCCCTGGGCGATAAAGGGCCCTGGGCCATGGAGAGCAGGGGTGTCCGCAGGGCTGACCTATGCCGGCCAATTCTCACGAGCTTCTGCCCAAACCAATCCTGGTTTGGGCAGAACGCTCGTGAGAATTGGCCGGAAAACGCCTGGCGAAGTCATTCGGGCGCTGCACGTCTGCTGGGCCGCCCCACCCCGGGGCCTTGAAGGGCATTGTGAGTGTCCGCACCGGATCGCCGCCAGGAGGCACTCCACAAGATGGAATGCAGCGAGGACAACGCCCGTGGATCCTCGACCTGCGGGGGTCCCATCCCTGGCGGTCTACCATGGGGCCTGGCCCATCACAAAGTCCGGTCTGGAACGCTCGCCTGCTTCCCAACCTTCCGCTTCCGGGGTCCTGTCCCTCATGGCCTCCATATTGGAAACCCTTAGTCCCGCAGCCACGCATCTCCCAACCACGCAGTCTCCATCGGCGCCTCCTGGTGCTTCAGACAACGCTCAGAGTGTGATAAACCTGTATGACCAAAATGAGGTCATCCCCATCCTTGACCGCCCGATCTACCCGAAAGACGGAGGCGCACACCAGGCCACCACCCGTCCTTCAACTCTGCTCCGGGAACGCTCCACTGCGCCAGCGTGCCCAGGTGGGCCGCTTCTTTTCCGTGCCATTTCGGGGCGGCAGCAACAAGCCCTGGGCGAGAAAGGGCCCTGGGCCATGGAGAGCAGGGCTGTCCGCAGGGCTGCCCTACGCCGGTCAATTGTCACGAGCGTTCTGCCCAAACCAATCCTGGTTTGGGCAGAACGCTCGTGAGAATTGGCCGGAAAACGCCCGGCGAAGTCATTCGGGCACTGCACGTCTGCTGGGCCGACCCCCCCGGGGCCTTGAAGGGCATTGTGAGTGTCCGCAACCGATCACCGCCAGGAGGCAATCCACAAGATGGAATGCAGCGAGGACAACGCCCGTGGATCCTCGACCTGCGGGGGTCCCATCCCTGGCGCTCTACCATAGGGCCAGGCCCATCACGAAGTCCGGTTTGGAACGCTCACCTGCCTCCCCAACCTTCTGCTTCCGGGGTCCTGTCCCTCATGGCCTCCATATTGGAAACCCTTAGTCCCGCAGCCACGCATCTCCCAACCACGCAGTCTGCATCGGCGTCCCCTGGTGCTTCGGACAACCCTCAGAGTGAGATAAACCTGTTCACCAAATGAGGTCATCCCCATCCTTTGCCGCCCCATCTACCTGAAAGACGGAGGCGCACACCAGTCCACCACCCGTCCTTCAACTCTGAGCCGGGAACACTCCACTGCGCCGGCGTGCCCAGTTGGGCTGCTTCTTTTCCGTGCCATTTCTGGGCGGCAGCAACAAGCCCTGGGCGAGAAAGGGCCCTGGGCGATAAAGGGCCCTGGGCCATGGAGAGCAGGGCTGTCCGCAGGGCTGACCTACGCTGGCCAATTCTCACGAGCGTTCTGCCCAAACCAATCCTGGTTTGGGCAGAACGCTCGTGAGAATTGGCCGGAAAACGCCTGGTGAAGTCATTCGGGCGCTGCACGTCTGCTGGGCCGCCCCACCCCGGGGCCTTGAAGGGCATTGTGAGTGTCCGCACCGGATCGCCGCCAGGAGGCACTCCACAAGATGGAATGCAGCGAGGACAACGCCCGTGGATCCTCGACCTGCGGGGGTCCCATCCCTGGCGGTCTACCATGGGGCCTGGCCCATCACAAAGTCCGGTCTGGAACGCTCGCCTGCTTCCCCAACCTTCCGCTTCCGGGGTCCTGTCCCTCATGGCCTCCATATTGGAAACCCTTAGTCCCGCAGCCACGCATCTCCCAACCACGCAGTCTCCATCGGCGCCTCCTGGTGCTTCAGACAACGCTCAGAGTGTGATAAACCTGTATGACCAAAATGAGGTCATCCCCATCCTTGACCGCCCGATCTACCCGAAAGACGGAGGCGCACACCAGGCCACCACCCGTCTTTCAACTCTGAGCCGGGAACACTCCACTGCGCCGGCGTGCCCAGTTGGGCCGCTTCTTTTCCGTGCCATTTCTGGGCGGCAGCAACAAGCCCTGGGCGAGAAAGGGCCCTGGGCGATAAAGGGCCCTGGGCCATGGAGAGCAGGGCTGTCCGCAGGGCTGACCTATGCCGGCCAATTCTCACGAGCGTTCTGCCCAAACCAATCCTGGTTTGGGCAGAACGCTCGTGAGAATTGGCCGGAAAACGCCTGGCGAAGTCATTCGGGCGCTGCACGTCTGCTGGGCCGCCCCACCCCGGGGCCTTGAAGGGCATTGTGAGTGTCCGCACCGGATCGCCGCCAGGAGGCACTCCACAAGATGGAATGCAGCGAGGACAACGCCCGTGGATCCTCGACCTGCGGGGGTCCCATCCCTGGCGGTCTACCATGGGGCCTGGCCCATCACAAAGTCCGGTCTGGAACGCTCGCCTGCTTCCCCAACCTTCCGCTTCCGGGGTCCTGTCCCTCATGGCCTCCATATTGGAAACCCTTAGTCCCGCAGCCACGCATCTCCCAACCACGCAGTCTCCATCGGCGCCTCCTGGTGCTTCAGACAACGCTCAGAGTGTGATAAACCTGTATGACCAAAATGAGGTCATCCCCATCCTTGACCGCCCGATCTACCCGAAAGACGGAGGCGCACACCAGGCCACCACCCGTCCTTCAACTCTGCTCCGGGAACGCTCCACTGCGCCGGCGTGCCCAGGTGGGCCGCTTCTTTTCCGTGCCATTTCGGGGCGGCAGCAACAAGCCCTGGGCGAGAAAGGGCCCTGGGCCATGGAGAGCAGGGCTGTCCGCAGGGCTGCCCTACGCCGGCCAATTCTCACGAGCGTTCTGCCCAAACCAATCCTGGTTTGGGCAGAACGCTCGTGAGAATTGGCCGGAAAACGCCCGGCGAAGTCATTCGGGCGCTGCACGTCTGCTGGGCCGACCCCCCCGGGGCCTTGAAGGGCATTGTGAGTGTCCGCAACCGATCACCGCCAGGAGGCAATCCACAAGATGGAATGCAGCGAGGACAACGCCCGTGGATCCTCGACCTGCGGGGGTCCCATCCCTGGCGCTCTACCATAGGGCCAGGCCCATCACGAAGTCCGGTTTGGAACGCTCACCTGCCTCCCCAACCTTCTGCTTCCGGGGTCCTGTCCCTCATGGCCTCCATATTGGAAACCCTTAGTCCCGCAGCCACGCATCTCCCAACCACGCAGTCTGCATCGGCGTCCCCTGGTGCTTCGGGCAACCCTCAGAGTGAGATAAACCTGTTCACCAAAATGAGGTCATCCCCATCCTTTGCCGCCCCATCTACCTGAAAGACGGAGGCGCACACCAGTCCACCACCCGTCCTTCAACTCTGAGCCGGGAACACTCCACTGCGCCGGCGTGCCCAGTTGGGCCGCTTCTTTTCCGTGCCATTTCTGGGCGGCAGCAACAAGCCCTGGGCGAGAAAGGGCCCTGGGCGATAAAGGGCCCTGGGCCATGGAGAGCAGGGCTGTCCGCAGGGCTGACCTACGCCGGCCAATTCTCACGAGCGTTCTGCCCAAACCAATCCTGGTTTGGGCAGAACGCTCGTGAGAATTGGCCGGAAAACGCCTGGCGAAGTCATTCGGGCGCTGCACGTCTGCTGGGCCGCCCCACCCCGGGGCCTTGAAGGGCATTGTGAGTGTCCGCACCGGATCGCCGCCAGGAGGCACTCCACAAGATGGAATGCAGCGAGGACAACGCCCGTGGATCCTCGACCTGCGGGGGTCCCATCCCTGGCGGTCTACCATGGGGCCTGGCCCATCACAAAGTCCGGTCTGGAACGCTCGCCTGCTTCCCCAACCTTCCGCTTCCGGGGTCCTGTCCCTCATGGCCTCCATATTGGAAACCCTTAGTCCCGCAGCCACGCATCTCCCAACCACGCAGTCTCCATCGGCGCCTCCTGGTGCTTCAGACAACGCTCAGAGTGTGATAAACCTGTATGACCAAAATGAGGTCATCCCCATCCTTTACCGCCCGATCTACCCGAAAGACGGAGGAGCACACCAGGCCACCACCCGTCCTTCAACTCTGCTCCGGGAACGCTCCACTGCGCCGGCGTGCCCAGGTGGGCCGCTTCTTTTCCGTGCCATTTCGGGGCGTCAGCAACAAGCCCTGGGCGAGAAAGGGCCCTGGGCCATGGAGAGCAGGGCTGTCCGCAGGGCTGCCCTACGCCGGCCAATTCTCATGAGCGTTCTGCCCAAACCAATCCTGGTTTGGGCAGAACGCTCATGAGAATTGGGCGGAAAACGCCCGGCGAAGTCATTCGGGCGCTGCACGTCTGTTGGGCCGACCCCCCCGGGGCCTTGAAGGGCATTGTGAGTGTCCGCAACCGATCACCGCCAGGAGGCAATCCACAAGATGGAATGCAGCGAGGACAACGCCCGTGGATCCTCGACCTGCGGGGGTCCCATCCCTGGCGCTCTACCATAGGGCCAGGCCCATCACGAAGTCCGGTTTGGAATGCTCACCTGCCTCCCCAACCTTCTGCTTCCAGGGTCCTGTCCCTCATGGCCTCCATATTGGAAACCCTTAGTCCCGCAGCCACGCATCTCCCAACCACGCAGTCTGCATCGGCGTCCCCTGGTGCTTCGGACAACCCTCAGATTGAGATAAACCTGTATGACCAAAATGAGGTCATCCCCATCCTTTGCCGCCCCATCTACCTGAAAGACGGAGGCGCACACCAGTCCACCACCCGTCCTTCAACTCTGAGCCGGGAACACTCCACTGCGCCGGCGTGCCCAGTTGGGCCGCTTCTTTTCCGTGCCATTTCTGGGCGGCAGCAACAAGCCCTGGGCGAGAAAGGGTTCTGGGCGATAAAGGGCCCTGGGCCATGGAGAGCAGGGCTGTCCGCAGGGCTGACCTACGCCGGCCAATTCTCACGAGCGTTCTGCCCAAACCAATCCTGGTTTGGGCAGAACGCTCGTGAGAATTGGCCGGAAAACGCCTGGCGAAGTCATTCGGGCGCTGCACGTCTGCTGGGCCGCCCCACCCCGGGGCCTTGAAGGGCATTGTGAGTGTCCGCACCGGATCGCCGCCAGGAGGCACTCCACAAGATGGAATGCAGCGAGGACAACGCCCGTGGATCCTCGACCTGCGGGGGTCCCATCCCTGGCGGTCTACCATGGGGCCTGGCCCATCACAAAGTCCGGTCTGGAACGCTCGCCTGCTTCCCCAACCTTCCGCTTCCGGGGTCCTGCCCCTCATGGCCTCCATATTGGAAACCCTTAGTCCCGCAGCCACGCATCTCCCAACCACGCGGTCTCCATCGGCGCCTCCTGGTGCTTCAGACAACGCTCAGAGTGTGATAAACCTGTATGACCAAAATGAGGTCATCCCCATTCTTGACCGCCCGATCTACCCGAAAGACGGAGGCGCACACCAGGCCACCACCCGTCCTTCAACTCTGCTCCGGGAACGCTCCACTGCGCCGGCGTGCCCAGGTGGGCCGCTTCTTTTCCGTGCCATTTCGGGGCGGCAGCAACAAGCCCAGGGCGAGAAAGGGCCCTGGGCCATGGAGAGCAGGGCTGTCCGCAGGGCTGCCCTACGCAGGCCAATTCTCACGAGCGTTCTGCCCAAACCAATCCTGGTTTGGGCAGAACGCTCGTGAGAATTGGCCGGAAAACGCCTGGCGAAGTCATTCGGGCGCTGCACGTCTGCTGGGCCGCCCCACCCCGGGGCCTTGAAGGGCATTGTGAGTGTCCGCACCGGATCGCCGCCAGGAGGCACTCCACAAGATGGAATGCAGCGAGGACAACGCCCGCGGATCCTCGACCTGCGGGGGTCCCATCCCTGGCGGTCTACCATGGGGCCTGGCCCATCACAAAGTCCGGTCTGGAACGCTCGCCTGCTTCCCCAACCTTCCGCTTCCGGGGTCCTGCCCCTCATGGCCTCCATATTGGAAACCCTTAGTCCCGCAGCCACGCATCTCCCAACCACGCAGTCTCCATCGGCGCCTCCTGGTGCTTCAGACAACGCTCAGAGTGTGATAAACCTGTATGACCAAAATGAGGTCATCCCCATTCTTGACCGCCCGATCTACCCGAAAGACGGAGGCGCACACCAGGCCACCACCCGTCCTTCAACTCTGCTCCGGGAACGCTCCACTGCGCCGGCGTGCCCAGGTGGGCCGCTTCTTTTCCGTGCCATTTCGGGGCGGCAGCAACAACCCCAGGGCGAGAAAGGGCCCTGGGCCATGGAGAGCAGGGCTGTCCGCAGGGCTGCCCTACGCCGGCCAATTCTCACGAGCGTTCTGCCCAAACCAATCCTGGTTTGGGCAGAACGCTCGTGAGAATTGGCCGGAAAACGCCCGGCGAAGTCATTCGGGCGCTGCACGTCTGCTGGGCCGACCCCCCCGGGGCCTTGAAGGGCATTGTGAGTGTCCGTAACCGATCACCGCCAGGAGGCAATCCACCAGATGGAATGCAGCGAGGACAACCCCCGTGGATCCTCGACCTGCGGGGGTCCCATCCCTGGCGCTCTACCATAGGGCCAGGCCCATCACGAAGTCCGGTTTGGAACGCTCACCTGTCTCCCCAACCTTCTGCTTCCGGGGTCCTGTCCCTCATGGCCTCCATATTGGAAACCCTTAGTCCCGCAGCCACGCATCTCCCAACCACGCAGTCTGCATCGGCGTCCCCTGGTGCTTCGGACAACCCTCAGAGTGAGATAAACCTGTATGACCAAAATGAGGTCATCCCCATCCTTTGCCGCCCCATCTACCTGAAAGACGGAGGCGCACACCAGTCCACCACCCGTCCTTCAACTCTGAGCCGGGAACACTCCACTGCGCCGGCGTGCCCAGTTGGGCCGCTTCTTTTCCGTGCCATTTCTGGGCGGCAGCAACAAGCCCTGGGCGAGAAAGGGCCCTGGGCGATAAAGGGCCCTGGGCCATGGAGAGCAGGGCTGTCCGCAGGGCTGACCTACGCCGGCCAATTCTCACGAGCGTTCTGCCCAAACCAATCCTGGTTTGGGCAGAACGCTCGTGAGAATTGGCCGGAAAACGCCTGGCGAAGTCATTCGGGCGCTGCACGTCTGCTGGGCCGCCCCACCCCGGGGCCTTGAAGGGCATTGTGAGTGTCCGCACCGGATCGCCGCCAGGAGGCACTCCACAAGATGGAATGCAGCGAGGACAACGCCCGTGGATCCTCGACCTGCGGGGGTCCCATCCCTGGCGCTCTACCATGGGGCCTGGCCCATCACAAAGTCCGGTCTGGAACGCTCGCCTGCTTCCCCAACCTTCCGCTTCCGGGGTCCTGTCCCTCATGGCCTCCATATTGGAAACCCTTAGTCCCGCAGCCACGCATCTCCCAACCACGCAGTCTGCATCGGCGTCCCCTGGTGCTTCGGACAACCCTCAGAGTGAGATAAACCTGTTCACCAAAATGAGGTCATCCCCATCCTTTGCCGCCCCATCTACCTGAAAGACGGAGGCGCACACCAGTCCACCTCCCGTCCTTCAACTCTGAGCCGGGAACACTCCACTGCGCCGGCGTGCCCAGTTGGGCCGCTTCTTTTCCGTGCCATTTCTGGGCGGCAGCAACAAGCCCTGGGCGAGAAAGGGCCCTGGGCGATAAAGGGCCCTGGGCCATGGAGAGCAGGGCTGTCTGCAGGGCTGCCCTACGACCGCCAATTCTCACGACCGTTCTGCCCAAACCGGGATCGGTTCGGGCAGAACGCTCGTGAGAATTGGCTGGAAAACGCCCGGCGAAGTCACCTCGGGCGCCGCACGTGTGCAGCGCCGCCCCCCTGGGTCCGGGTGGGCATTGTGAGTGCCCGCTCCCGCACCCCGCCATGAGGCACTCCGTGAGACAGACTGCAGCGATGACAACGCCTGCAGATCCTCGGCCTGCGGGGGTCCTGTCCCTGGCGCTATACCAAGGGTCCGGTCCCATCACGAAGCCCGGGTTCCTATGCTCGCTCGCTTCCCCAGCCTTCTGCTTCCGGGGTCCAGTTCCTCGTGGCCTCCATATCGGGAACCTTGAGTTCCGCAGCCACACATCTCCCAACAACGAAGGCGGCAATAGCCACTCCCAGTGCTTCGGATAACCCTCGGAGTGAGATAAACCTTGTGAAAAAATGAGCTCAAAACTATACTTTGGCGCCCCATCTTCACGAAAGACGGAGGCGAACGCCCGGCGCCATCCATCCTTCCACTCAGCTCCCGGAGCGCTCCACTGCGCCGGTGGCCCCCGGGTGGGCCGCGTCTTTTTCGTGCGATTTCCGAGTGGCCGCAACATACCCTGGGCAAGAAATGGCCCTGGGCCCCGGAGAGCAGGGCTGTCCACTTGGCGCTCTAACGCCGGCCAATTCTCACGAGCGTTCTGCCCGAACCGATCCCGGTTTGGGCAGAACGCTCGTGAGAATTGGCAGGAAAACGCCCGTCGAAGTCACCTCGGGCGCCGCACGTGTGCAGCGCCGCCATCCTGGGCCCGGGTGGGCATTGTGAGTGCCCGCTCCCGCACCCCGCCATGAGGCACTCCGTGAGACAGACTGCAGCGAGGTCAACGCCTGCAGAACCTCGGCCTGCGGGGGTCCCGTCCCTGGCGCTATACCATGGGTCCGGGCCCAACACGAAGCCCGGGTTCCAACGCTCGCTCGCTTCCCCAGCCTTCTGCTTCCCGGGTCCAGATCCTCGTGGCCTCCATATCGGGAAACCTGAGTCCCGCAGCCACGCATCTCCCAACCACGAAGGCAACAACTGCGAATCGCGGCGCTTCGAAAAACCCTCAGAGTTAGATCAAACTTCGTGCCCAAAATGAGGTCATCCCCTTTCGTGGGCGTGCCATCTTCCCGAAAGTAGGAGGCGCACGCCCAGCCGCCATCCGTCCTTCAAATCTTCTCCCGGAACGCTCCACTGTGCCGGGGCCCCTGGGTGTGCCGCGTCTTTTCCGTGCGATTTCCGGGCGGCCGCAACATGCCCTGGGCGAGAAAAGGTCCTGGGCCCTGGAGAGCAGGGAAGTCCGCAGGGCTGCCCAATGCCGGCCAATTCTCACGAGCGTTCTGCCCGAACCGATCCCGGTTCGGGCAGAACGCTCGTGAGAATTGGCCGGAAAACGCCCGGCGAAGTTACCTCGGGCGCCGCACGTGTGCAGCGCCGCCCCCCCTGTGCCCGGGTGGGCATTGTGAGTGCCCGCTCCCGCACCCCGCTATGAGGCACTCCGTGAGACAGACTGCAGCGAGGACAACGCCTGCAGAACCTCGGCCTGCGGGGGTCCCGTCCCTGGCGCTATAACATGGGTCCGGGCCCATCACGAATCCCGGGTTCCAACGCTCGCTCGCTTCCCCAGCCTTCTGCTTCCGGGGTCCAGATCCTCGTGGCCTCCATATCGGGAAACCTGAGTCCCTCAGCCACGCATCTCCCAACCACGAAGGCGACAACTGCGAATCGCGGCGCTTCGAAAAACCCTCAGATTTAGATCAAACTTCGTGCCCAAAATGAGGTCATCCCCTTTCTTGGGCGTGCCATCTTCCCGAAAGTAGGAGGCGCACGCCCAGCCGCCATCCGTCCTTCAACTCTGCTCCCGGAACGCTCCACTGTGCCGGGGCCCCTGGGTGTGCCGCGTCTTTTCCGTGCGATTTCCGGGCGGCCGCAACATGCCCTGGGCGAACAAATGGCCCTGGGCCCTGGAGAGCAGGGCGGTCCGCAGGGCTGCCCAACGCCGGCCAATTCTCACGAGCGCTCTGCCCAAACAGGAATCGGTTTGGGCAGAACGCTCGTGAGAATAGGCCGGAAAACACCCTTAGAAGTCACCTCGGACGCCGCACGTCTTCAGGGCTAAACCGCGGTGCCTGGCCGGGCATTGTGAGTGCCCGCTCCCGAACCCCGAAAAGAGGCACTCCGTGAGAAGGACTGGAATGAGGACAACGCCTGCGGATCCTCGGCCTGCTGAGTTACTCTCCCTGGCGCTAGACCATGGGTCCGGGCCCATCATGAAGCCCGGGCTCGAACACTCGCTCGCTTCCCCAGCCTTCTGTTTCCAGGGTCCTGTTCCTCGTGGCCTCCAGATCGGGAACCCTGAGTCCCGCAGCCACTCATCTCCCAACCACGCAGGCGCCAACGGAGCCTCCCGGTGCTTTGGCCAACCCTCAGTGTGAGACAAACCTGTGAGCCCAAAAGGAGGTCATCCCCATCCTTGGGCGCCCCATCTTCCCGAAAGTCGGAGGCCCACGCCCAGCGAACAACCGTCCATCTCTGCTCCCGAAACGCTCCACTGCGCCGGCGCCCCTGGGTGGGCCGCGTCTTTTCCGTGCGATTTCCGGGCGGCCGCAACATGCCCTGGGCGAGAAAGGGCCCTGGGCCCTGGAGTGCAGGGCGGTCCGCAGGGCTGCCCAACGCCGGCCAATTCTCACGAGCGTTCTGCCCAAACCGATTCCGGTTTGGGCAGAACGCTCGTGAGAATTGGTCGGAAAACGCCCGGCGAAGTCACCTCGGGCGCCGCACGTCTACAGGGCCTCCCCCCGGGGCCTGGCTGGGCATTGTGACTGCCTGCACCCGCACCCGGCCAAGAGGCACTCCATGAGATGGACTGCGGTGAGGATAATGCCTGCGGACACTCGGCCTGCGGGGGTCCCGTCCCTGGCGCTATACCATGGGTCCGGGCCCATCACGAAGCCCGGGTTCCAACGCTCGCTCGCTTCCCCAGCCTTCTGCCTCCGGGGTCCAGATCCTCGTGGCCTCCATATCGGGAAACCTGAGTCCCGCAGCCACGCATCTCCCAACCACAAAGGCGCCAACAGCGACTCCCGGCGCTTCGGAAAACCATCGGAGTGAGATAAACCTTCATGCCAAAAAGATGTCAACCCCATCTTTGGGTGCCCCATCTTCCCGAAAGACGGAGGCGCACGCCCGGCCGCCATCCGTCCTTCAACTCTGCTCCCGGAACGCTCCACTGCGTTGGCGCCCATGGGTGGGCCGCGTCTTTTCCGTGCGATTTCCAGGCGGCCGCCACATGCCCTGGGCGAGAAAGGACCCTGGGCCCAGAGAGCAGGGAAGTCCACAGGGCTGCCCAACTCCGGCCAATTCTTACGAGCGTTCTGCCCAAACCGATCCCGGTTTGGGCAGAACGCTCATGAGTATTGGCCGGAAAACGCCCGGCGAAGACACCTCGGACACGGCACGTCTTCAGGGTCGCACCCCGGTGCCTGGCCGGGCATTGTGAGTGCCTGTACGGGAACCCCGAAAAGAGGCACTCCGTGAGACGCACTGTGGTGAGGACAAAGCCTCCAGATATTGGGCCTGCGGGGTCACTTCCCTGGTGCTATACCATGGGTTCGGGCCCATCACGAAGCACGGCCTCGAACGCTCGCTGGCTTCCACAGCCTTCTGCTTCCATGGTCCTGTTCCTCGTGGCCTCCTTATCGGGAAACCTGAGTCCTGCAGCCACACGTCTCCCAACCACGCAGGCACAATCGTCGCCTCCGTCGCATCTGACAACTTTCGGAATGAGATAAGACTGCGTGCCAAATATGATGTTATCCCATACTTGGGCGCCGCATCTTCCCAAAAGACGGAGGACCACGCCCGGCCGCCATCCGTCCTTCAACTCCGCTCCCGGAACACTCCACTGTTCCGCCACACCCGGGTTGGCTGCATCTTTTCCGTGAGATTTACGGGCGGCCGCAACATGCCCTGGGCATGAAGGGCCCTAGGCCTTGGAGAGCAGGGCCTTCCACAGGACTGCATAATGCCGGCCAATTCTCACGAGTGTTCTGGCCAAACCGATCCCGGTTTTGGCAGAATGCTCGTGAGAATTGGCTGGAAAACGCCCGGCGACATCACCTCGGGCGCAGCATGTCTGCAGGGCCGCCCCCCCGGGGCCTGGCTGGGTATTGTGAGTGCCCGCTCCCGCACCACGCCAAGAGGCACTTCGTGAGTCCGACTGTTTGTAGTACAAGGCCTGTGGATCTTCGGCCTGTGGGGGTTCGTCCCTGGCGCTAACCATGGGGCCGGGCTCATTTCGAAGCCCGGGCTCAAACGCTCGCTTTTTACCCCAGCCTTCTGCTTCCAGGGTTCTGGTCCTCGTGGCATCCATATTGGGAACCCTGTGTCCGGCAACCACACATCTCCCAACCACGCAAGCGCCAACAGCGTCTCCCGGCCCTTCAGACAACCCTCAGAATGAGATAAACCTGAGTGCGCAAAATGAGGTCATCCCCATCCTTGGGCGCCCCATCTTCCTGAAAGATGGAGGCGCACACCCGGGCGCCAGCTGTCCTTGAAATCTGCTCCAGGAACGCTCCACTGGGTGGGCCGCGTGTTTTCCGTGCAATTTCCAGGCGCCCGAAACATGCCCTGTGCGAGAAAGTGACCTGGACCTTGGAGAGCAGGGTGGTCCGCAGGGCTGCCCTTCGTCAGCCAATTCTCACGAGCGTCCAACCCAAACCAATCCCAGTTTGGGCAGAACGCTCGTGAGAATTGGCCGGAAAACGCCCGGCGAAGTCACCTCGGGCGCTGCACGTCTGCAGAGCCGTCCCCCCGGGGCCTGGCTGGGCATCGTGAGTACACATTGACTCACCCCGACTAGAGGCACTCCGTGAGTCGGACTGTGGCGAGGACAACGCAAGTGGATCCTCGGCCTGCGGGGTCCCATCCCTGGCGATATACCATGGATCTTGGCCCATCACGAAGCCCAGGCTCGAGCGCTCTCTCGCTTCCCCAGCCTTCTGCTTCCGGGGTACTGTTCCTCGTGGCCTCCATATCGGGATCCCGGAGTCTCACATCCTCGCATGTCCCAACCACGGAGGCGCCAACGGCGCCTCCCGGTGCGTCGGACAATCCTCGGAGTGAGAAAAACCTGCGTGCCCTAAATGAGGTCATCCCCATCATTTGGCGCCCCATCTTTCTGAAAGACGGAGGCACACGCACGGCCACCTTCCATCCTTCCACTCTGCTCCCAGAACGCTCCACTGCGGGAGCACTCCCGTGTGGGCTGCGTCGTTTCCGTGCGATATTCGTGCGGCCGCAACATGCCTTGGGCTAGAAAGGGCCTTGGGCCCTGGAGATCAGGGCAGTCCGCAGGGCTGCCCAACGCTGGCCAATTCTCACGAACGTTCAGCCCAAACCGATCCTGGTTTGGGCAGAACGCTCGTGAGAATTGGCCAGAAAACGCCCGGCGTATTAGCCTCAGTCGCCGCACTTCTGCAGGGCAACCCCCCCGGGGACTGGCTGGGCATTGTGAGTGCCCGCTCCCGCACCCCTCCAAGAGGCACTCCGTGAGACGGACTTTGGCGAGGACAACGCCTGGGGATCCTCGGCCTGTGGGGGCCCCGACTCTGGCTCTATACCAAAGGGCTGGGCCATTACGAAGCTCGGGCTCGAACGCTCACTCGCTTCCCCTGCCTTCTGCTTCCTTGGTCCTGACCCTCGTGGCCTCCTTATCGGGCACCCTGAGCCAAGCAGACACGCATCTCCCAGCCACGCAGGCGCGAACGGCACCTTCCTGTGCTTCGAAAAACCCACGGAGTGAGATAAACCTGCGTGCCCATAATGAGGTCATCCAAATCCTTGGGCACACCATCTTCTCCAAAGACAGAGGTGCACGCACTGCCGCCTCCCGTCTTTCATCTCTCTCCCAGAACGCTCCACTGCCCCAAGGCCCCGCCTGGGCCGCGTCTTTACCGTGCGATTACCGGGCGGCCGCACATGCCCGGGGCGACAAAGGGCCCTGGGACATGGAGAGCAGGGTGGTCCGCAGGGCCGCCAAGCGCCGGCCAATTCTCACGAGCCTTCTGCCCAAAACGATCCCAGTTTGGGCAGAAGGCTCGTGAGAATTGGCAGGAAAACGCCCGGCGAAGTCTCTTCGGGTGCTGCACATCGGCAGGGCCCCCCCTGGGGCCTGGCCGGGCATTGTGAGTGCCCGTTCCTGCACCACGCCAAGAGGCACTCCGTGAGATGGACTGCGGTGAGGCCAACGCCTGCTGATCCTCCGCCTGCGGGGGTCCCATCCCTGGCGCTATACAATGGGTCTGGGCCCATCACGAAACCCGGGCTTGAACACTCGCTCGCATCCCCAGCCTTCTGCTTCCAGGGTCCTGTTCCTCGTGGCCTCCATATCAGGAACCGTGAGTCTTGCCGTCACGCATCTCCCAACCACGCAGGCGTCAACGGCGCCTCCAGATGCTTCGGACAACCCTCGGAGTGAGAGAAACCTGTGTGCCCAAAATGAGGTCATCTCCATCTTTGGGCGCCCCATCATCCCGAAAGACGGAGGCGCATGCCCCGCCGCCATCAGTCCTTCAAATCTGCTCCCGGAACGCTCCACTGCGCCGGTGCCCCCGTGTGGGCCGCATCTACCCCGTGCGATTTCTGGGCAGCCGCAACATGCCCTGGGTGAGAAAGGGCCCTGGGCCCTGGAGAGCAGGGCGGTCTGCAGGGCTGCCCAAGGCCGGCCAATTCTCACAAGCGTTCTGCCCAAACCGATCTCGGTTTGGGCAGAACGCTTGTGAGAATTGGCCAGAAAACGCCCGGTGAAGTCACCTCAGGCGCCGCACGTCTGCTGGGCCGTCCCCCCGGGGCCTGGCTGGGCATTGTGATTGCCCGCCCCCGCACCCCACCAAGAGGAACTCAGTGAGACAGACTGTGGCGAGGACAACGCCTATGGGTCCTTGGCCTGTGGGTGTCCTGTCCCTGGCGCTATACAATGGGTCCGGGCCCATCTCGAAGCCCGGGCTCGAACGCTGGCTCGCATTCCCAGCCTTCTGCTTCCGGGGTCCTGTTCCTCCTGGCCTCCATATCGGGAAACCTGAGTCTTGCCGCCACGCAACTCCCACCACGCAGGCACAAAAGGCGCCTCCCGCAACTTCGGACAACCCTCGGAGTGAGAGAAACCTGCATGCCCAATATGAGGTTATCCCCATCCTTGGGTGCCCCATCTTCCCGAAAGACGGAGGCCCACGCCCGGCCGCCATCTGTCCCTCAAATCTTCTCCCAGAACTCTTCACTGCGCTGGCGCCCCCGGGTGGGCCGCTTCTTTTCCGTGCGATTTCCGGGCAACCGCAACATGCCGGAGAGACAAAGTGCCCTGGGCGATGGAGAGCAGGGCGGTCCGCAGGGCTGCCCAATGCCGTCCAATTCTCAGGAGCGCTCTGCCCAAACCGATCTCGATTTGGTAGAATGCTCGTGAGAATTGGCCAGAAAATGCCCGGCGAAGACTCCTCGGGCGCCGCATTTCTGCAGAGCCATCCTCCCGGGGCCTGTCCAGGCTTTGTGATTGCCCGCACCCAAACTCCGCCAATAGGCACTGCGCGAGACCAACTGCGGCGAGACCAACGCCTGCGGATCCTCGGCCTGCGGGGGTCCCATCCCTGGCGCTATACCATGGGGCGGGGCCAATCACAAAGACCGGGATCGATCGCTCGCTCGCTTCCCCAGCCTTCTGCTTCCGGGGTCCTGTCCCTCATCACCCAAAATCGGAAAGCCTGAGTCCCGCACCCACGCATCTCCCAACCACGCAGGCGCCAATGATGCCTTCCGGATCTTCTGAAAACCCTCGGAGTGAGATAAACGTGTGGCCCAAAATGAAGTCATCCCCATCATTGGGCGCCCCATCTTCCCGAAAGACGGAGGCGCACACATGGCCGCCATCTGTCCCTCAAATCTGCTCCCGGAACGCTCCACTGCGCCGGGGCCCCGTGCGAGCCACGTCTTTTCCGTTTGATTTCCGGGCGGCCGCAACATGCCGGGGCGACAAAGGGCCCTGGGCGATGGAGAGCAGGGTGGTCCGCAGGGCTGCCCAGTGCCGTCCAATTCTCACAAGCGTTCTGCCCAAACCGATCTCGATTTGGGTAGAATGCTCGTGAGAATTGGCCAGAAAATGCCCAGCAAAGTCATCTCGGGAGCCGCACGTCTGTAGGGCCGCCCCCCCAGGACATGGCTGGGCATTGTGAGTGCCGCTCCCGCAACACGCCAAGAAGCACTCTGTGAGACGGACTGTGGCTAGGACAACGCCTGGGGATCCTCGGCCTCTGGGGTCCCGTCCCGGGCACTATACCCTGGGTCCGGTCCCATCACGAAGCCCGGGATCGAACGCTCGCTCGCATCCCCAGCCTTCTGCTTCCGGGGTCCTGTTCCTCGTGGCCTCCATATCTGGAACCCTGAGTCTTGCCTCCACGCAACTCCCGAACACGCAGGCACAAACGGCGCCTCCCGGCGCTTCAGACAACCCTCGGAATGAGATAAACCTGCGTGCCCAATATGAGGTTATCCCCATCCTTGGGCGCCCCATCTTCCCGAAAGAAGGAGGCCCACGCCTGGCCGCCATCCGTCCTTCAACTCTGCTCCCGGAACGCTCCACTGTGCCATCGCTCGCGGGTGGGCTGCATATTTTCCGTGCCATTTCTGGGCAGCCGCAACATGCCCTGGGCGAGAAAGGGCCCTGGGTCTTGGAGAGCAGTTCACTACGCAGGGCTGCCCAACGCCGGGATCAGTTTAGGCAGAATGCTCCTGAGAATTGGCTGGAACATGCCGGTGAACTGGCTTCAGGTGTAGCACGTCTGCAGGGCCGCCCCCTGGTCCTTGCCTGGCATGGCAAGCTGTCCTGTCTGAAACATGCCAGAAAGCCATCCGGTAGTCAGTCTGTGGTGAAGCTATCGCCTCCTGCTCCTCATCCTCCGAATATCCCATCCCTGATACTGTCCGTTGGGGCTCGGCCTGAGCAGAGGCCTGGACAAGAACCCTGGCCTGCTTCCTCAGTCTTCCATTTCCAGGGACCTGTCCTTTGGTGCCTCCAACTGGGGAACCCTGAGTCTCCTGCCACGCCTCTCTATCCCACCCCAGTGCACACGGTGCCTTTCCGCTCTTCGGACAAGCCTCAGAGCAAGAGAACGCTTGTGAGAACTGGCTGGAAAACACCTGGCAAAATCACTTTGGGCGCCACAAGTCGGCAGGGCCGCCCCCAGGTCTTGCCGGGCACCACGAGCAGTCATGTCAGAACCCCGCCAGAAAACCCTCTAGATGGCAGGCTCCAGCGACGCTGATGCCTCCTGCTCCTCAGCTTCCGGGGGTACCCTCCCTGGAGCTGTCGATGGGGCTAGTCCAGCCACTAGGCCCGGGCATGAAACCTCTCCTGCTCTCCCTGCATTTGGTTTCCAGGGGGCTGTCCCTCCGGGCCTCCACCTGGGGAACAAGGAGTCCCGTTCCACACCTCCGCAACCCTCAACTCTACTCCAGGAACGGTCCCATGGGCCAGTGCCCCCGGATGGGACACATCGTCTCGGCAAGTTTTCTGGGTCACTGTGACATGCCCCAAGCAAGAAAGGGCCCTCGGCCATGTGGAGTAGAGTGGTCTGCAGGGCTGCCCAATGCCAGCCAATTCTCACGAGCATTCTGTCCAAACCCATCCTGGTTTGGGCAGAACGCTCGTGAGAATTGGCCCGAAAATGCCAGGCCAAATCACTTCGGGCACCGCGCATCTGCACGGCAGCTCCCTGGGCATGGCCTGGCATCATGAGCCCAGCCACCACCCGTCCCTCAACTCTGCTTCAGGAACGCTCCCCTACACCAAGGCCCCCAGGTGGGCCTTGTCTCGGCGCATTTTCCTGGTGGCCGTGACATGCCCCCAGCGAGAAAGGGCCCTCAGCCACGGGGAGAAGGGTGGTCCAGAGGGCAATCCAACACCAGCCAATCCTCATGAGCATTCTGCCTAACCGGGATTGGTTTGGGCAGAACGCTCGTGAGTATTGGCTGGAAAAGGCCCGCCTAAATCGCTTTGGGCGCCGAAAGTCTGCAGGGCAGCCCTGTAGGTATCGGCCGTCATCCCCAGTCATCACGTCAAACTCTGCTGGAACGTCTTCTGAGTCTGGCACAGGCCAAGCAGATGCTTCCTGCTCCTCAGCCTCCAGGGGTACCCTCCCTTGCGCTGGCCCATGGGTCTGGGACAGCCCTGATGCCCAAGCACAAGCCCTCGCCTGCTTGCTCAACCTTCCATTTCCTGGGTCCTGTCCCTCGGTGCCCCAACTGGGAAAGCCTGAGTCCTGCGCCACGAGCATCCTAAGATCCTATGTCAAGGTGCCTTTCGGAGCTGCAGAAAAGCCTATGAGTGAGAAGTACATTCCTGCCTCCACTGAGGCCAGACCCATCCTTGGGCTCCCAAGTCACCCAAAGAGTCGGGTGCAGATGCCCCGCCACAAACACTCCCTCAACTTTACTCCTGGAACACTCCCCTCCGCCGGGGCCCCCGGGTGGGTCGCTATGTCTCTGCACGTTTTCTGGGTGGCTGCGACATGCCCTGAGCGAGAAATGGCCCTCAGCCATGGGGAACGGGGCAATGTGCAGGGTTGCCTATCGCTGGCCAATTCTCACGAATATTCTGCCCAAATCGATCCCAATTAGAGCAGAATGCTCGAGAGAACTGGCCGGAAAATGCCCGGCAAACAAGCTTTGGGCACCACACGTCTGCAGGGCTGCCGCCTGGGCCTGGCCTGGGATCCCGAATGTTACGTCTGAACCCGGCCAGAAAGCCCTCCGTGAGTCCGGTTCAGTTGAGTCTGACACCTCCTGCTCCTTAACCTCTGGAGGTTCCCTCCATTGCACTGTCCAATTCGACTGGTACAGCCCCGTGGCCCAGGAATTAACCCTTGCCTGCTTTCTTGGCCTTCTGTTTCCAGGATCCTCTCCCTCGGGCCCTCCAACTGGAAAACCCTGAGTTCCATGCCACATATCCACCTGCCACCCAGGTGGAAATAGTGCCTTTTAGAACTTTGGAAATGCCTTGGGGGCAGAGAAATCTTCATTCCCCCACTGAGGCCACTCCCAAGCATCAGTGCCCCAGTGGCTGGAAAAGTCAGAGGTGGATGCCACAACCTCTTCCTCATTCTGCTCCGGGAAATGTCCCCTGCACTAGGGCCCCTGAGTGGCGCTCATCGTCTCAGTGCCTTTACTGGATGACTGCGACATGCCCCGCCTGAGGAAGGGCCCACGGTCACTCAGGGCTGCCCAACCCCGGCCAATTCTGATGAGTGTTCTGCCCAAATTGATCCAGATTTGGGCAAAACGTTCTTGAGATTTGGCCGGAAAACACCCTGCGTTCTCGATTCGGGTGACACATGTCTGCAGGGCCACCTGTTGGGCCTGGCCCAGGATCCCATGTTGTCATGACTCGGACCCTGCCAAAAAGCCCTCCATGAATCAGTGGGAGATGAGGCCAATGCCTCCTGCTCCTTGGCAACCATGGATTCCCTCCCTGGAGCTGGGAGATGGGGTCTGCCATGCCCCTATTCCTTGGTCCTAATCCTCACCTAGTTTTCAGTCTTACCTTCGCAGGGTCCTGTCTCTCGAACCCTCCACTGCAGGAAATCTGAAACCCACCCCATTAGTCCTCTTGCCACCTATTTGCAAACCGTGGCTTTTGGAGCCTGAGTCAACCATTGTATGTGGAGACCCATGCCTGCCCTCCCCTCAACAAGACCTTTCCACACCATCAGCAGCATAGTCTCTGCATGTTTTCCTGATGGCTACGCATGCACTGTGCAAGAAACAACTATAGTCCACCAGAGATGGGTGGTCCAAATAACCCATTAATGCCAGCCTATTCTCACCATATGGGTTTAGGTAGAATGCTCATGAGAATTGGCAGGAAATTCCCTGGAGACCTCACTTTGCGCAGCTCATGTCTGCCTGAACACGGCCTTTTCTAGAATCCTGTCCTCAGTGAGCTTGGCAAGAACTCGGGGAAAGCCCTCCACAAGCCAGTGGATGCAAGGCCAATGACTCTCCCTACTGAGCCCTGGGTGACTGCCTTGGTCCCAGAAGATCTGACATACCATGCCCCTAGGCTCTAAATAAACTGTAGTTTCATTATTCATGCTTCCATTCTAAGGCTCCTGGCCCCAAATCCCCTCGGATAAAGGAGGTCTGAGTGACACCCCACCACTCCACCTGCCACGTGGTAGGGATTCATGCTGATTGGAGTTGTGTCATGCCCTCCAAGGGGGTGAAACCTGCTTGCACCCATAAAGCTTCCCTGATCATCATGCCCCTCCTTGGCCATAAAGCTATATACTTGTGATGGAAGAGGTGTGTCCCCAATTCATCCCTGTGGGCAGGCCCCCTCAGATTCAGTATATATGGCCTGCAATGTTCCAAGGCCCTAACTCGAACCTTTCTTTGGGTTTTCGGGCTTCCATTCCAAGGGGCCTGACCCCCAGGCCCCCTGAATTAAGGACCCCTGAGCAACACCTCAGTAATCTTCCCTCCACATGGATGGAACCCATGCCACTTGGAGCTGCGCTGAACCTTCAGAGGGGCAGAAACCTGCATGTCCCCCTAAAGCCACTCCTACCATCAGTGGCCCCCCAGAGACAAACCTTGATTCTTCAGGTGGCCAGATGAATGTCCTAAACTCTGCCTTGATGGGAGCCAATTTCAGCGTTGCCAAATTGGGCCTGCCATGTCCCTAGGTTTAACCCGAACACTAGGTGGGATATACAAGCTTCCATACCCTGAGGCCTGGCACCCACAGCCCCCAGATTGGGGATGCCTGAGACTCACTCTGGCACTCCCCTGGTTCCTAGGGTGCAGTAGTGCCATTGGGAGGTGCACACATTCCTCAGAGCTATGAAATCTGCATGACCCCCCAAGGCCACACCCGGCATTGTTCAACCCCTGGACTCAAACCCGGAATCTAACCCCCTGCCTGGTGCCTGTTCTCAACTCAGCACACCAGGGACCCCACCTCAGCAAGAAATGTTCAGACCTGCCATGACCCTATGCCCTTACCATAACCCTAATTTGGGTTTTTAGGTTTCTATCCAAAGAGACCTGGCTCCCACATCCCCAAGATTAAGGACAGCAGAGTGACACCATGTGACTCCACTGACCACGTGGGCAAACTTCTTGTGGTTTGGGCTGCACCAAACCCTCAGACAGAGAGAAACCTGCAAGCCCCCCTAAAGCCTCCCTCAACATGAGAGGCCTTATGGCCATAAAACCGGATTCTGCTGTGCCTCCAGATGTATGGCCTGGACTCAGTCCTGTGAAGAGCCTGCATCAGCACCAGTACATTGGGCCTGCCGTGCCCAAAGGACCTAACACTAACCCTATGATGGTGTACAGGCTTCCATGTCCAGAGGCCTTTTCCCTAAGCCTGATGATGGGCACCTGTGAGACTCGCAGTGGCATAAAGCATGCCTCAGTGACACCCCAGGGCTGCGCCCCACACACATGAGGAAACTGTGCCCTTTGGAGCTCAGCAGAGCCCTCAGACTGGGAGAAACTTGCATGCCACTCTGAGGATGCTCCCAGTTTCTATAGCCTCCCTAGACACAAACTTGGAATCTGATATGCCTGATGCCCAGCCTGACGTCAGCCCACTGGAAAGCCTGCCTCAGCACCAGCTGATCAAGCCTGCCTGCCCTGACACCCTACCATAACTCTAGTTTCTGTTTTCAGGCTTCCAATTCAAGAGACCTGGCCCCCAAACTCCCCAGATTAAGGACCCCTCTGTGAAAACCCAAGAATCCAACTGCCATGCGGGGGGAGACTGTGCCATTTAGAGCTCTGCAGTGCCCTCAGAGAGGAAGAAACATGCACACCCTTCTAAAACACTCTCAACATCAGTAGCCCCCCTGGCCAGAAACCCCGATTCTGCCACACTGCAGGATGAGCTCCCTCAACTCAACCCTGAGGGGAATCTGAATCAGCGCTGGTGGATCAGAGCTGCAATTCCCCAAGGCCATTACCCTAAACCTAAGTTGCGTTTTCAGGCTTCCTTCTACAGGGGTCTGTCCAGCAAGCCCTCTGGGTTGGGAACCCTAGAGTCACACCATAGGAGTCCACCTGCCACCTAGAAGGAAACCAGTCTGTTTGGACCTGCAAGGAACTGTCAGAAAGAGAGAAACCTGTGTGTCCCCATGAGTACTCCCCTATGTTCTTCAGCCCCCCTAGCCTCGTACGCCACCTGAACCCCATCTTCAACGCAGCTCCTCAGAGATCCCGCCTCTGGACCAGCAGTTTGGACCTGTCACACCCACAGCTCAGCACTCCTCAGTGAACCCTGTCAGCTCTAGGAAGACCTGGAACTACCCTGCCTGCTGCAAAGCTGGGATCCCCTCTCCATCTTCTCAACATAAACTGGCCCAGGGCTTTCTTGAGAAAGGGGGAAGGATGGGGAGCCTGGGTGACTCAGTGGGTTAAAGCCTCTGACTTAAGCACAGGTCATGATCCCAAGGTCCTGGGATCGAGCCCTGCATCGGGTTCTCTGATCAGTCTAGATCCTCCTTTCCTTCCCCCCCTTCTCTGCCTATTTGTAATCTCTGCCAAATATATAAAAAATAAAATCTTTTTAAAAAGAAAGAAACAGGGGAAGGCTACATCCTGAATGTTCAGCACCTCCTTTCCTCTTCTGCCCTATTTCTCTCCACTTACCATTGTACCTGCAAACTGGAAGGAACATATCAATGGAACATGGACATGTTCTGAGGTCTAAACATTTCCTGGCAGCTTTCTGAGGGCTCCTTATGCAATCAGAAACTAGTGTATCCCACCACAGTGTTTTTGAAAATGATCATTGACAGAAAAGGAGAAGAAAAATCACTCCATTTTTACCTCGCTCTTCATGAAGTAGAACATGGTCTTCTTCTTTCCTTCCTTTATTTCAGTTCCAATATGTTTCCATGCAGTGTTCATTCCTTTGCTTCAGCGGTAGGATTTTGTGATTCCTCACCTGCACAGAACACCCAGAGCTCATCACAGTGTGTACCCTCCCTTATAGGGAGATACCGAGGAGGGCAACTGCTGGATTGTAGGGTTGTTCAGTTCTTAGCTTTCAAAGGAACCACGATGCTCTTTTCTAGAGTGGCTGCAACAACCCGCATGCCCACTGACAGTGCAGGAGGGTTTTTCTGGAAGCAGAACATTCCCTGCCAGAAATTTCCTAAGGAGGAAACAAAAAACCTTGGGGATAACATGACTCACCCAGCGTCCAGCAAGCAACCCCAGAAATTCAACCCAGGGTTCCTGATGTCATGCCCTGTGAGGCCATCAGAATGCCTCTATCCAGGGGAATTACCAAAGACTCTCCTGACTTCACCCACCCATGAAACTGCAGAGAAAGGATGCCATGCCCAACTCTCTAAATGGTCCACCGAGTGAAACTAGACAGCCAAGCTTCTCTTTTCAATCATCCAAGGCTCCTTGGAATCCTTTTGAATTTTCCCTCTGCCCTCCTTGGAACTCTTTGGATAGAAAACATGAATCCCTTAGGATACATCATGATGGACAAAGGAGAAGCCATCATCCAAGCTTCTCTCTGACCACAAACATTCACCTAACTCTAGATGCTGGCCATTCCACCACAGCCTAGGACCCATGGAATCAACACTGTTAGATGAAGGAATGAGGTCTATGTTTCAAACACACACCAAGTTCATCTCATCTTCCCCCTTTGAATCCAGGGGATTTGATTAGAAAGAGATGTACCAAATACCGTGTAAGCCAGAAGCCAACAGAGAAAATGAGATCCCCTGCCAGGTGCTCCCTGCAAGGAAACTCAGGAACCCTAGCACCCACTCTCCATTTCTGACAGCTGCGCTCATGTGACTTTTTGGCTCCATTGGAGAGGAGAGAAAACCCAGGATGTTTGGGCTGAAAGAGAAATTTTACCTCCCATGCTGCCATGGATGTGCCACTGTGCCCCACCGGCCTGCTCTTTTCTCTGAATGCTGACGTCCTGGGACAAGCTGCATGATGGATTCAGACGCTGATTTCCAAACTTCACGTCTCATGGAACAAGAGTGAAGAAGGGTCGTCAGGTGCGGATAAGTAGGCACCTCCCACCTAAAGCCTACACACCTGCTCCGATTCCTGGGAGAAGGAAGGAGAGACACATGCTTGATCCTTAAGTGTTCTTTCACTTCCTTCTCAAGCCGGCCAATGCCCTTGTCCTTTTTAGAGAAGCAAATAGACTCTTCTAAGTAGACACTCAAGTCCTCGGTTCCAAAGGCATCATGAAACGGGTTTGGCTCTCCCTGGCTGCAGACCCCCACCAGGAGGAACCTCCGGAACTATCCTGACAGCACATTACCAGCAAACCTGGGGCAATGTTTCACAATGCTGAGTAGGGGCCCGGCTCCAGCGGTTGTTACCACCACTCTTGAGACTGGGGAAACAGAGAGTCTTCAGCTCAGCACTACGTCCTGTAAAAACAAGCTGCAGTGACTCACGTTTCAGGGTTTCTCACCCAGCACCTCACCACTGCCCTCAGAGCCAGCAAACTGCACAGTCTCCTCTTATGGTATGTTTCCCACAGCAGCTCGGCACTGCCTCCAGTGCCTCCAGTGGTGGCAAGCAGCATTGCTACCCTTATTACGGACTTTCGCACCACAGTTCACCTCTCCCTCCAGTGGCGTTAATCGGCACTGCCGAGCCTTCCATGAACTCCTAATGCAGCTCCCAAACCCTCTACAGGTCTAAAGCCACATTGGCACTGCCCCTCCAATTTAGGACCTCTAGATCACACCCCACGAGTCTTTCTGCAATCCAGAAGAAAAGCGTGCCATTCTAAGCTACACAGAATCCTAGGAACAACCCACATGGAGCAACCTGCATGCCTCCCTGAGGACATCCCCAAACTCAGCACCAACCCCCAGTCACAAACTCACAGCCTGACGTGTTTCCTGATTCCTGGGCTTGACTCAAACCCCAGGGTTCTCACCTCAGGGCTGGAAGATGGGGTTTGGATACTCCTAAGTCCTAACCCAAACCCCAGTTTGTGTTTTCAGGCTTCCGTGCCCAGAGACATTGCCAACAAGCCCTCCAGATTAGGAACCATGAGCCACACCTAAGGACTCTGTCTGGCATCGAATGGAAACCCTTTCATTTGGAGCCTTCCTGAACCCTCAGACCGTGAGAGACCCACAAGGATTCCTGAGGCCACCCTCAATGCAGATGGCCCACACAACAAAAAAATCCAGAGTCTGACATGCCACTTGACCCCCATCCTCAACTCAGCCTGTCAGGGGAGCTGCCTCAGCACCAGAAGATTGGATCAGCCATGCCCCATGCCCTAACCCTATGTTGACTTTTCAGAATTCTGTCCCCACAGAACTGGCCCCCAAGCCCTTCAGATTGGGGACACCTGAGCCACACCCCAGGACTCTGGCTGCTACCCAGGAGGAAACAGTTCCCATAGGAGATGTGCATAACTCTCAGAGCAGGAGAAATCTGCATGTCCCCCAACCATCAGCAGTCCCCAGCCATAAAGCCGGATTCCGCCACAGGGCTGGAGAAATGGCCTCAACTCAGCCCTGAGAGGAGCCAGACTCAGTGCTGGCAGATTGGGCCTGTAATGCGGCAGGCCCTAATCCTTACCCTAGGCGTGTTGTGCAGAGGGTAAGCACCAAAGACCTGCATATTGCAGATGCCTGAGTCTCATGCAGGCACTCCACTGGCCACCTAGGGAGAAATGGTGCCATTTAGAGCTGTACAGAAACCTCAGAGCGGGAGAAACATGCATACCCCCAGAGGGCAATACCAGCATCTAAGCCCCATGGACCCAAAACTTCAAGACTGATCTGCCGCCTGATGCCCGCCCTCAACTCAGCCCTTCAGGGAGCCCTCCTCAGTTCTGAGAGATCAGGCATGCCATGTGTCTAGGCCCCAACTCTAACCCTAGGTTGGGTTTTCAGGCTTCCATCCCAAGATGCCTGGCCTCCAAGCCCTCCAGACTGGGGACTCTGGAGCCACATCACAACACTCAGCAATGCCTTCCCAGCATCAGGGATCGAGTCCCACATTGGGCTACTTGCTCGACAAGGAGCCTGATTCTCTCTCTGCCTCTGCCTGCCATTCTATCTGCCTGTGATCACTCTGTTTCAATCTCTAACTAATTAGCAAAAAAATCTTAAAAAAAAAAAGAAATGATGATCCTCAAACTCCGATAAAATGACTCTCCTAGGTCATAAGGGAAATCAGTGAAAGAGCCAGACTGAGCCTGGAGATGGCCTCCATCAGGTTCCCCCAGAGCGGTTTCAGCTAGAGATGCAATCACCTATATATCTTTGCTGGACACACAGATTCTCATGGGACTCTTTATGGGACCTATTCTGGGAACAAGGGTCATGTCAGTGCCACAGAAACCTCTGACACTGGTTCTAATGAGACTCTGAGATGTCAATGGAGTCCCAAGCCATAGGCCATCTCAGAGTTTGCTGCAAAGATACAGTTGGTGGGAAAGCAACATGCTGACAGAAGGTGGAGGAAAATGTAAAAGCTGGGGAAAGAAAGGTTTCTCACGTCCCATCTGGCCCTGCATGATATGTGGTGTTCAGCAGTGTAAGCCCCCCAAACACCTCCCAGTGGTTTCACAGAAATCACCCCTAAGGTTTGAAGTTGAGCTTCATACATGGGTCATGAGCATTCTGGTCAGCTCATGGAAACATGACACAGAACATAATGAAGCCACAGCCTTGACAGATGTATAGTCATGGAGCAATAGTTTTCTCCAAATATATTCTGAAATGGTTAAAAAAATCATTGATAAAACATGGATATTTTTGATTAAAAAGAAAACCATACTTGTTGAATTAGTAAGTATGTATGGAGTATCTACTTAGTGCAAATGTATAGCTCTAGTCCCACCTGGGAGCTTCCAATGAGTGTAGGATATAATCAACAAACCAACAATAGGAAGGAATGCAGGCTAAGGTCTAAGAGAACCATTCCACTCAGAGACGCCCATTAAGGAAGCCCAATGAGAAGATGCTTTTGGCCAAGACTGGAAAGACAGGGACAGCAAATTCATCTGTGAGAAGAGTCACAGAGCAATTCAATTTTTAATTATTTTGATGATAAAACATAAATGTCAGGAAATATTGTCTTAAGTGTTGCTTTGGAACCTTCCATTCTTCTCCATAACTATTTGGGTTACATGCTAAATTTACTCAATGTAAAATACTCTCAGAAAATGTCTTATTTAAGCATGGGCATCTTGTGTTAAAGTCAAACATATTAACCCTAGAAAACCCCTCAACCCTAACCCTAACCCATGACCCTAAATCCTGAACCCAACCCTGACCCTCGGGTGGTCTACCAGGGGTATTTCCTCAGAGACCTGGCGGCGCCACAGTCCCAGGAACTGGGGAATCCTGAACAATTTCAGAGGAATCCGCCTGCCTCCCAGAAGGAAACCATGGCATTTGGAACCCCGAAAATGATTCAGAGCAGGAGAAATCTTCATGGCCACCTGAGGCCACCCCCACATTCCATGGCCTGTTGGACACCAACCACACCCTCAACTCAGCCCTCTGGGAGTCTTGCCACACAGCTGGAAGGTTGAACCTGCCATGATCCTAGGCCCCAATCCTAACCCTACGTTTGGTTCCTAAAGGACCATACCCAGAGGCCTGGCTCCAAATCCCCAGGGAATGGGGACACCTGAGCGAAGCACAGTCTCATCCTACAACAAAGTCAGAAATCATGCCCTTTGGAACTGCAGAAAGGACTTAGAGCAGGAGAAATCTGAATGACATATTGAACCATTCCCTGCTTATTTATATTTTCATACCAGACTGAACACAGAGCCTGGGCCTGATACTCTCCTTAACTCTGGCCTTCAATTCAGATGTCTCTGAAGGTCTCCATACCTAAGCAGATCACACCTTCCATGATCCTGGGACTAGCCCTAATCTAGCTGAAGACATAGGCAAAAACACGAACATACCTTTCTACTAAGAGGACATAGAAGTGACCAAGAGACACACAAAAAAAGTGTTCTACAGCAATAGCCATCAGGAAAATACAAATCAAAACCACAGTGAGATACCACCTTACAACAGCTGGCATGGCTAAAATGACCAAGGCAGGGAAAACAAATGCTGGCGAGGACATGGTGAGAGGGGAACACTCTTACACTGCTGGTGGCAATGCACCCTCGTACAATCACTCTGCCACATGTTATCGAGTTTCTTCCCAAACTTAAAAATAGACAACACAGCAATTGCACTGCTTGGTATTTAACCCAAAGATACCGATTGTGGGGCATCTGGGTGGCTCAGTGGGTCAAGCCTTCAGGATCTCAGGGTCCTGGGATCAAGCTCCACATCAGGCTGTCTGCTCAGAAGGGAGCCTGCTTCCCCCCATCCCTCTGCCTGCCTCTCTGCATGCTTGTGATCTCTCTCTATCTCCATCAAGTCAATAAATAAAATCGAAAAAAAATACAGATTGAGTGAAAAATAGTGGCATCCCCCCCCCCAGTGTTCATTATAGCATTATCCACTCTAGCCAAACTATGGACAGAGCGCTGATGTCCATGGACAGATGAATGGATAAAGAAGATGTGGTTCATATCTACAATAGAATATTATTCATCCATCATAGAGGATGAAGACTAACCATCGCATCCACCTGGAAGGAACTGGTGGGTATTATGCTGAGTGAAATAAGGCTATCAGAGAAAAGCAAGCGTCACATGGGTTCACCTATGTAAAATAGAAGAAACACCACAGAGGATCAGAGGGGAAGGGGGGAACTGAATGTGAAGTCGTCAGAGAGGGAGAAAAACCACGAGAGACACTTCATTACAGAAACGAACTCAGGATTGCTGGAGGGCAGTGGTGTGGGGGATGGGGCAACTGGGTGGTAGGCCTTAAAGAGGACCCATGATGCAATGAGCACTGGGCAGTATACACATTTGATCTATTATTGAACACTAAAGGTGTCCTATAAGTTGGTGTCCTATAAGTTGTCCTATAAGTGTTATAGTGTCCTATAACACTAGTGGTGTCCTATAAGTTGGCTCATTGAATTAAGTTAAACAAAAAAAAGTCAAGCAAACACTCCTAAAAATTTGTATGGAACCACCAAAGATACTGAACAGCCAATGCAATGTCGAGAAGAAAAACAATGCTGGAGGAATCACAATTCCATATTTCAAGTTATACTACATAGCTGTGATCATCCTAACTATGGCACTGGCACAAAAATACACACAGTGACCTAGGGAACAGGATAGAAGCTCAGATATAAACCCGCAATTCTGTGGCCTATTAGTCTTCCACAAAGCAGGCAAGAATATAGAAAGGAAAAGAACAGTCTCTATAGTGTTGGGAAAACTGGACAGCTATGCACAGAAGAATGCAATTACTCTGCTTCCTTATGCCAAACAGACATAGAAGTTCAAAACAGTTTCAAGACCTCAGTGGGAGACCTGAAACCATAAAAATCCAAGAGGGCACAGACCGTAACTTCCTGACATGGACCAAAGCAAACATTTTCTAGACTGTTTCCTGAGGCAAGGAAATAAAGGCAAAAATAAACAACTGGGACTGTAACACAATAAAGTTTCCACACAGCAGAAGAGCAAGGAAGAAGTAATAAGGGTGTGGGAGGTTGGGGTATCAGGTGGTAGGTACTGTAGAGGGCACGGACTGCATGGAGCACTGGGTGTGGTAAAAAAAAATATTGAATACTGTTATGCTGAAAATAAATATATTTAATTTAAAAAAAAGACAACATACTGAAAGGGAGAAAATATTCATTAAAAAAATAAAACCCTATGCAGTATGGGGATAGTGTCCAAAATATGTGGAATGGCTACAATTTAACACCCCAAAATACAAATAATCCAGTTTAAAAATGGTTTGAAAATATCTTCTCCCATTCCATCGTTTACCATTGTTTTCTTGAATGTTTCCTTTGCTGTGCAGAAGCTTTTGATTTTGATGAATTTCCAAAGTTCATTTTCGCTTTGTTTCCTTTGTCTTTGGAGACATATCTTTTTTTTAAATTAAATTAATTTATTTTCTCAGAAAAAAAAGTATTCATTATTTTTTCACCACGCCCAGTGCTTCATGCAATCCGTGCCCTCTATAAGACTATGATACTATCAGACTATGGACTCTGAAAAACAATATGAGGGCTTTGAAAGAGCGGGGGGTGAGAGGTTGGCAGAAGCGATTGGTATGTATAAGAGAGAGGGTAGGGATTACATAGATCACTGACCGTGGTGGAAAAACAAAGAATAATGTTACACTTAAAGAAATTAAAAATTAAAAAAAAAAAAACAGTTGTATGCTAATAAGATAAGCAACCTAGGTGAAATGGCTGCATTCCTAGGAAAGTATAAAATTCCAAAATTGAACCAGTAAGCAATGTAGAACCTGAATAGACCATTATCCAGTAACGAGATTGAAGTAGTGATCAAAAACCTCCCAAAAAACAAGAGCTCAGGAACAGACAGCTTCCCTGGGCATCTCTACCAAACTTTCAGAGTAGAAATAACACCTATTCACCTGAAGATCTTTCCAAAAATGGAAGCAGAAGAAAACTTCCTGACTCTTCTTATATAGCCAGCATTACCCTGATCCCCAAACCAGGAAAAGACCTCACCAAAAAGGAGAATTTCAGACCAATATCACTGATGAATATCGATACTAAGATTCTCAACAATAGGCAAGCTTATAGGATCCAACAGCATATTAAAAAGATGATCCACCATGGCCAGGTGGGATCTATCCCTGGGTTGCAAGGATGCTTCATCATTCACAAATCAATCAACATCAGAAACAAATTAATAAGCGAAGACAGAAAAACCACGTGGTCATCTCAATTGGTGAAAAGAACACATTTGAGAAAATCCGGCTTTCGTTCCTGAATAAAACACTTCAAAGTAGGGATAGAGGGAACATTCATCAGCTTCCTTAAGTGTATCTATGAAAACACCACAGTGAATACCATCCTCAATGGGTAAAAGCTGACAGCCTTCCTTAGAGATCAGGATCATGACAGGGATGCCCACTCTCTCCACTCTTATTCAACATAGTATTTGAAGTCCTAGCAACAGCAATCAGACAAGAAGGAGAAATAAAATGTATCCAAATTGGCAATGAAGAAGTCAAACTCTCTCTTCACAGATGACATACTTTATATGGAAAACCCAAAAGAATCCACCCCAAAACTACTAGAACTCATACAGCACTTCAATAATGCGGGAGGATACAAAATCTTTGTACAAAAATCAGTGGTTTTCTTATCCTTTAACAATGAAAATACAGAAAGGGAAATTAGAGAATCAATTCCATTTACTACAGCTCCCAACCCATAAGATACCTGGGAATAAACCAAATCAAAGTGATAGGCAATCTATACTCAGGGAACTACAGAACACTCATGAAATAAATGGAAGAAAACCATAAAGATGGAAGACCATTCCATGCTCATGGATCAGAAGAATAAACAGTCTTAAAAAGTCTATACAGCCTAGAGAAATCTATCCTTTTAATGCCATTCTGATCAAAATTCCTCCGGTATTTTTCAAAGAGCTGGAGCAACCCAAGCCTAAAATTGGTGTGGAATCAGAGGAGATCCCGTATTGCTAAGGAAATGCCAAAAAGAAAAGAACAAAACTGGGTGTACCCTGTTGCCTGGCTTCAAGGGTTACTACAAAGCTGTGATCACCAAGACAGCAGGGGACTGGCATAAAAACAGGCCATTAGACCAGAGTAACAGAATAGAGAGCTCAGATATGGACCATCAATCTATAGTCAAATAATTTTCAAGAAAGCAGGAAAAAATATACAAAGGAAAAACAAAGTCTTTTCAATAAATGCTGCTGAGAAAATTGGGACAGCTTTGTGTAGATGAATGAAACTCGACCATTCTCTGACACCATACACAAAGAGAAACTCGAAATGGATAAAAGACCTCAACCTGAGGCAGGAATCCATCAGAATCTTGGAGGAGAACATAGGCAGAAACCTCTTCAACATTGGCCATAGCAACTTCTTTCAAAATATGTCTCCAAAGGCAAAGGAAAAAAAAGTGAAGATGAACGTTTGGGACTTCATAAAGATCAAAAGCTTCTACACAGCAAAGGAAACAGTCAACAAAACAATGAGGCAACCCACCGAATTCGAGTAGATATTTGCAAATGACAGTACTGACAAAACCTTGATATCCAGGATCTATAAACAATTCCTGAAACTCAACACATACAACACAGATAATCCTATTAAAAAATGGGCAGAAGATACAAAGAGACATATCTCCAATGAAGACATACAAATGGCTATCAGACACATTAAAAAATGTTTGTCATCACTAGCCATCAGGGAGATGCAAATTAAAACCACATTGAGATATCACCTTACACCAGTTAGAATGGCCTTAGAAAGATAGGAATCAACATGTGTTGGAGAGGATGTGGAGAAAGGGGAACCCTCTTACACTGATGGTGGGAAAGCAAGTCGGTGCAGCCACTCTGGAGAACAGTGTGGAGATTACTCAAGAAATTAAAAATAGAACTTCCCTAAGACCCTGCAATTGCACTACTGGGTATTTACCCCCAAGAAACAGATGGAGTGAAAAGAAGGGCCATCTCTACCCCCAAATTTATAGAAGCAATGTCCATGGTCGCCAAACAGTGGATAGAACCAAGATGCCCTTCAATGGACGATTGGATAAGGAATATGTGGTCCATATACACTATGGAGTATTAGGCCTCCATCAGAAAGGATGAATACCTAACATATGTAGCTACATGAATGGGACTGGAAGAGATTCTGCTGAGTGAAATAAGTGAAATAAGTCAAGCAGAGAGAATAAATTATCATAAGGTTCCACTTATGTGTGGAGCATAACAAATAGCATGGAGGACAAGGGAAGTTAGAGAGGAAAAGGGAGTTTGGGGAAATTGCAAGGGGAGGTGAACCATGAGAGACTATGGACTCTGAAAAACAATCTTAGGGTTTTGAAGTGGCGGGGGTGTGGGAGGTTGGGTACCAGGTGGTGGGCATTATAGAGAGCACAAATTGCATGGAGCACTGGGTGTGGTGAAAAAATAATGAGTACTGTTTTTCTGAAAATAAATCAATTGGAAAAGAAAAGAAAATGCAAATGGGGGCATCACATTTCCTGATTTTAAGCTTTACTACAAAGCTATGATAACCAAGACAGCATGGTACAGGCAAAAAAATAGACATATAGGCCAGTGGAACAGAGTAGAGAGCCCTGATATGGACCCTCAACTCTATGGTCAAATAATCTGAGACAAAACAGAAAAAAATATACAGTGGAAAAAAGACAGTCTCTTCAATAAATGGTGCAGAGAAAACTGGGCAACTATACGTAGAAGAATGAAACTGGACCATTCTCTTACACCGCACACAAAGATAAACTCAAAATGGATAAAAGACCTCAATGTGAGACAAAATCCATCAGAATCATAGAGGAGAATATAGGCAGTAATCTCTTCGATGTCAGCCACAACAACTTCTTTCAAGATATGTCTCCAAAGGGAAAGGAAACAAAAGCCAAAATAAATTTCTGGGACTTCATCAAAATCTAAACCTTCTGCATAGCAAAGGAAACAGTCAACAAAACAAAGAGCAACCCAAGGATTGCAAGAAGATACTTGCAAATGACAGGACAGACAAATGGTTGATATCCAGGACCTATAAGGAACTCCTCAAACTCAACACACACAAAACAGCAATCATATTGTAAAAATGGGCAGAAGATATGAAGAGACACTTCTCCAATGAAGACATACAAATGCCTATCAGACACATGAGAAAATGTACATCATCACTAGCCATCAGGCTGATGCACATTAAAAGCGCATTGAGATACCACCTTACCCCAGTTAGAACAGCCAAAATAAGCAAGACAGGAAACAACATGTGTTGGAGAGGATGTGGAGAAAGGGAAACCCTCTTAAACTATTGGTGGGAACGCAAGTTGGTGCAGCCACTTTGGAGAACAGTGTGGAGATTCCTCAAGAAATTAAAAACAGAGCTATCCTAGGACCCTGCAATTGCACTACTGGGTATTTACCCCAAAGATACAGATGGAGTGAAACGAAGGGTCATCTGTACCCCAATGTTTATAGCAGCAATGGCCATGGTCAACAAACTGTGGAAAAAACGAAGATGCACTTCAAAAGACGAATGGATAAGGAAGATGTAGTCCATATACACAATGGAGTATTATGCCTCCATCAGAAAGGTTGAATACCCAAATTTTGCAGCAACATGGACGGGACTGGAAGAGATTATGCTTAGTGGAATAAGATAAGCAGACAGAGTCAGTTATCATATTGTTTTATTAAGTGTGGAGCATAAACAATACCATGGAGGACAAGGGGAGGTGGAGAGGAGAAGGGAGTTGAGGGAAATTGGAAGCGGAGGTGAACCATGAGAGACTATGGACTCTGTAAAAGAATCTGAGGTCTTTGCATGGGTGGGGGTGGGAGTTTGGGGGAACCAAGTGGTGCTTATTAGAGATGGTATGGAGTGCATGGAACACTGGGAGTTGTGCTAAAACATTGAATATGGTTACACTGAAAATAATTTAAAAAATTAAACAGTTGTATGCCAATATGCTAAGCAACCTTTGTGAAATGGATGCATTTTTAGAAAAGTATAATCCCAAAATTGAACCGGGAAGAAATTCACAACATGAATAGACTTTTACCCAGTAACCAGATTGAAGCAGTGATCAAAAACCTCCCAATAAACAAGAGCCCAGGACTTGATGGATTCACAGGAGAAATCTACCAGACTTTCATAGAAGAAATAACATGTCTTCTCCTGAAGCTCGTTCCAAAAATTAAGCAGAAAGAAAACCTCCAGACCCTTTTTATGAAGGCAGCATTACCCTGCTCCACAAACCAGGCAAAGACCTCACCAAAAGGAGAATTTCAGACCAATATCACTGATGAATATGGATACTAAGATTCTCAACAAGATCCTAGCTCACAGGATCCAACAGTACATTCAAAAGATGATCCACCATGACCAGGTGGGATCTATCCCTGGGTTGCAAGGATGGTTCAGCATTCACAAATCAATCAATGTCATAGAACAAATTATGAAGCGTAGAGAGGAGAACAACATGGTCCTCTCCATTGAAGAAGAAAAAGCATTATACAAAATCCAGCATCCGGTCCTGATTAAAATGCTTCAAAGTATAGGGATAGAGGTAACATTAGTCAACTTCATAAAATGTTTCTATGAAAAACCCACAGTGAATATCATCCTCGATGGGTAAAAGCTGACAGGCTTCCCTTTGAGATCAGGAACATGACAAGGATGCCCACTCTCACCCCTCTTGTTCTACAAACTATTTGAAATCCTAGCAACAGCAATTAGACAACAAAGAGAAATAAAAGGTATCCAAATTGGTAATGAAGAAGTCAAACACTCTCTCCTCACAGATGACATACTTTATATGGAAAACCCAAAGCACCCCACCTCCAAACTACCAGAACTCATACAGCAACTCAATAATGTGGCAGGATACGAAATTATTGTACAGAAATCAGTGGCCTTCTTCTACATTATCAATGAAAATACAGAAAGGGACATTAGAGAATCAATTTCATTTACTACAGCACTGAAACCATAAGATACCTGGGAATAAACCATACCAAAGAAGTAAAGGATTTTTCTCGAGGAACTACAGAACACTCGTGAAAAAAATTGAAGAAAACAAAAAAGACAGAAGACCATTCCATGCTCAAGGATCAGAAGAATAAACATTGTTAAAATGGATAAAAGACCTCAACGTAAGACAGGAATCCATCAGAACCCTAGAGGAGAACATAGGCAGTAATCTCTTCTATATCACCCACAGCAACTTCTTTCAAGATATGTATCCAAAGGCAAAGGAAACAAAAGCCAAAATAAACTTTTGGGACTTCATCAAAATCAAAAGCTTCTGCACAGCAAAGGAAACAGTCAAAAAAACAAAGATGCAACCCACAGAATGTGATAAGATATTTGCAAATGACAGTACAGACAAAAGGTTGATATCCAGGATCTATAATGAACTCCTCAAACTCAACACATAGGAAATAGGCAAACATATCAAAAAATGGGCAGAAGATATGAACAGACAATTCTCCAATGAAGACATACAAACGGCAATCAGACACATGAAAAAATGTACATCATCACTAGCCCTCAGGGTGATTCAAATTAAAACCACATTGAGATATCACCTTACACCAGTTAGAATGGCCAAAATTAACAAAACAAGAAACAACATGTGTTGGAGAGGATGTGGAGAAAGGGGAACCCTTTTACACTGTTGGTGGGATTGCAAGTTGGTGCAGCCTCTCTGGAGAACAGTGTGGAGATTCCTCAAGAAATTAAAAATAGAACTTCCCTATGACCCTGAAATTTCACTACTGGGTATTTACCCCAAAGATACAGATGTCGTAAAAAGAAGGGCCATCTGTACCCTAATGTATATAGGAGCAATGGCCACGGTCGCCAAACTATGAAAGAATGAAGATGCCCTTCAACGGACGAATGGATAAGGAAGATGTGGTCCTTATACACTATGGGGTATTATGCCTCCATCAGAAAGGATGAATACCCAACTTTTGTAGCAGCATGGACGGGACTGGAAGAGATTGTGCTGAATGAAGAAAGGCAGAGAGAGTCAATTATCATATGGTTTCACTTATTTGTGGAGCATAACAAATATCATGGAGGACAAGGGGTCTTAGAGAGGAGAAGGGAGTTGGGGGAAATTGGAAGGGGAGGTGAATCAGGAGAGACTATGGACTCTGAAAAACAACTAAGGGGATTGAAGTGGCGGGGGAGGTGGGAGCTTGGGGTACCAGGTGGTGGGTATTATAGAGTGCACAGATTGCATGGAGCACTGGGTTGGTGAAATAAATAATGAATACTGTTTTTATGAAAATAAATAAATTAATTTAATTTAAAAAAATTGTTAATATGTTTATACTGGAGACAAGATGGCGGAGAAGTAGGAGGAGGCTCCCTTTCAATCTGGACCCTAAAATGAGCTGATTACTTCTATTGAACTCCACTCACCGACAAAATCAGCCTGAGACCCGAATTATACACGTCTGGATCTCTACCGGAGCAGAAGACGCCAGTGGGCAGGTAAAGCGGAGTGGGAAAGTCGGACTGATATCGGAAGATAAACAAAAGGGGCATGGTGCTACCAGAGGTGACCCACCGGAAAGTAATATCCCAATACGAGAGTGCCCTGCGTCTGGGGACCAGCATTATCTCAGAAGTATAGTAGAAAGCACTCAAGAAGAGCAAAGGATCACTGGGGAGAAATTGCAGGAATCGGGGTGTTAGGGTCAGGGGCTTAAGTCCCCAGACCCAGGACAGCCACCCCTGGTGCAGAGTTAGAAAGAGTGCGGCAGAGAAACCAGGTCTTGGTCCCTGAACCACCAGCAAGCTCACCTGAGAGCGTGTGGCGCCCAGCTCCCATGAGGGGCTGGGAGCCTCGCCAGCCAACAGAAGCACAGCCTTTTTGCAGTCCCCATGCAAGTGCCCTGCCATGCCATCAGAGTCCGAGTCATGCCCTGCGCCCTCCCCAGAGAGAGATGGCACAGGCACCAGCCTGGTGCTCTCGGACCTGGAAAGAACAGGCACTCCCAGCTTGTGCCAGTGGGAAAATCTCAGTGTGCGATTGCTGCTTGGAACTTCTCTGGCAGTCTGGAGCTGCCCAGACAGCCGCCACTGCTGTGGTTTTGGGTACAAGCAAAAAATCTTGAGTCCCCAGGGACCGCGACTGGGAACCTGCTCTGCCAGTGTTGAAGGGGGGATTTATTTGGGCTCTGCAGCCAGATTGAGGCTTCTCTATGAGACGGAGGTCAGGGTACAGTTTTCTTTCCTCTAAACCTACAAAAACCATCAAAAGCCCTCAAGGCAAGAGAGAAAAACAAAAGTGAACAAATATAAAAACCTCCAGAGAACAAAAGCCTGAAAAAAAACAGTTTCCTAAGAGCCCACCCCCTTGAGGGGGCTGGGAGGACTTAACTCAGAGAACATCATTGACTGAAAATCCACGTGGCAGGCCCCTCCCCCAGAAAACCAACTGGGAAAGGAAAAAAAAAGACAACAAGAGAAAAACCACCACTACTTCATGGGACAATTTTTATTATTAATTTGTTCCCACAATCCTGGCTCATTTTTTTAAAGATAATTTTTTATTATTATATAGAAAATTTTTTAACCTATTTACCATCACAGTGAGATGTCCAGTACATCAAATTCCATAATAACCTTCTAACCTGAACTTTTTGATACATACACCTGTGTTTTCCTTTTGCATTTCTGTTTTTTAAATTTATTTTTTAATAATTTTAGTTTAGTTTAGTCTAGTTTATTCCTTTTTTTAATTTTTATTTTCTAATATTCATATAGAATTAAACTTCAAGGTAATCCCCTTTCCCCAATCAATGCCACCCCTATAGGTTAAACAATTCCTAATCCCCCTTTATCTTAGGAAAGTGGAGTCTTTAACAAATATATCAAGATACATCTGGAAAAAAACAACAACAAAAATAAAAAACAAAAAACAAAAAACCTTCCTCACCCACACTGAGAATTTACAACCACTCTACAATCTTTTTCTTCCACCAGTATTTCTGTGGTTTTTTTTTTTATTTATATATTTGACAGAGAGAGATCACAAGTAGGCAGATAGGCAGGCAGAGAGAGAGAGAGGAGGAAGCAGGCTCCCTGCTGAGCAGAGAGCCCGATGCGGGACTTGATCCCAGGACCCTGAGATCATGACCTGAGCCGAAGGCAGCGGCTTAACCCACTGAGCCACCCAGGCACCCCTTTTTCTGTGTTTTTGTGTTTGTCCTGATAGTATATAAATCTTACACTCGGGTTTCTTTCTGATAAGGTTATTCCTTTATTTGAATATATATGCAAATATATATATATATATATTTTTCTCTTCTCATATACTTTTATCAGTCATTTTGTTTGTCTGTTTTTGTTTAAACTTCATAAATCTTACCTTGGAACCCATTTGGGCTGAACCTTCTCTTTTATCTCACCTTTCATTGTTGTCTCTCTCCCTCTCTCTTTTTTTCTTTTCCTTTTCTTTTTCCTCTTATTTGGGTGGGTAACTCTGATTGATCAGAAGCGTTCCAGGGTGCACCTTGACTGCACCACTGTCGATACATCCAGATACACCCATTCAGCCATCTCTCACCAAAATGAGTAGGAGGAGGAATGCCCAACAGAAAAAAAATACGAAAAATGGATCTTCTGCAACAGAGCTAATGGCTATCAACATAGACAATGTGTCAGAAAGAGAATTCAGGCTAACAATTATCCAAGCAATAGCTAGGTTGGAGAAAGCCATGAGTGACCAAAAGGAACTGATTAGAGCCTAAGTTAAAACGACCAGAGATCACGTTTTCAATATTAGGGAAGAGCTGAAAACTACCAGGGATGAGCTTCACAATGCTCTCAATGAGTTCCCCTCTAATCTAAATTCTCTCAAAGCTAGAGTAACTGAGACAGAAGATAGAATTAGTGATCTGGAGAATGAACAGATAGAGAAGAAGTATCAGGAGGAAGCCTTAAACAAACAGATTAGAGCCATGAAAACAGAATCACGGAAATAAATGATGCCATGAAATGTTCCATCGTCAGAATTATTAGAATCCCTGAAGGAGAGGAGAAAGAAAGAAGTCTAGAAGATATAGTGGAACAAGTTCTTCATGAAAATTTTCCGAATCTCATGAATGGAACCAGCATTCCTGTACTAGAGGCCGAACGGTATCCCCCCAAGATTACAGATTCTCAAAAGTCCTCGAGACACCTAGCAGTAAGAATGAAGAAATATAATTGTAGGCAGAACCTCTTGAAAGTAGCTAGGACAAAGAAGATCCTTACGTACAGAGGAAAGCCCATCAGAATAATGTCAGACCTCTAAACAGACACCTGGCAAGCCAGAGAGGGCTGGCAAGATATATTCAGGGCATTGAATGAGAAGAACATGCAGCTAAGAATACTTTACCCAGCAAGACTGACATTCAAAATGGATGGAGAGATAAAGAGTTTCCAAGACCAGCAAGACTTAAAAGACTATGCAACCACCAAGCCGACACTGCAGGAAATATTAAGGGGGTTCTATAAGAGAGCAAAAAACCCCAGAGTAGTATGAACAGAAATATAGAGACCATCTACAGAAAGAAAGACTTCAAAGATAACACGATGTCAATAAAAACGTATCTATCAATAATCATCCTAAATGTGAATGGCCTAAATGTGCACATAAAATGGCACAGGGTTGCAGACTGGATTAAATGACAGGACCCATCCATATGTTGTCTACAAGAGACCCATTTTGAACCTAAAGATACACCCAGACTGAAAGTGAAGGGATGGAGAAGCATCTTTCATGCCAATGGGCCTCAAAAGAAGGCCGGGGTAGCGATTCTCATATCAGATAAATTAGATTTTAAACTAAAGGCTGTAGTCAGAGATACAGAAGGACACTACATAATTCTTAAAGGGACTATCCATCAAGATGATCTAACAATTATAAATATCTATGCTCCCAATATGGGAGCAGCCAATTACATAAGAAAACTGTTAATCAACATAAAGAGTTATATTGATATGAATACACTCATCATAGGAGATCGTAACATGCCTCTCTCAGAAATAGACAGATCATTGAAGCAGAAAATCAATAAAGAAACAAGAGCATTGAATGACACACTGGACCAGATGGACCTTATAGATATATACAGAACATTCCACCCTAAAACATCAAAATACTCATTCTTCTCAAGTCCACATGGAGCCTTCTCAAGAATAGACCACATACTGAGTCACAAAACAGGACTCAACCGATACCAAAAGACTGAGATTATTCCCTGCACATCCTCAGATCATAATGCTTTGAAACTGGAGCTCAATCACAAGGAAAAGTTCAGAAGGAACTCAAACACCTGGAAGCTAAAGACCACCTTGCTTAAGAATGCTTGGATCAACCAGGAGATCAAAGAAGAACTGAAATAATGCATGGAAACCAATGAGAATGAAGACACTTCGATCCAAAACCTATGGGATACAGCAAAGGCGGTCCTTAGGGGGTAATACATAGCCATCCATGCATCCCTCAAAAAAAAAAATTGAAAAATCCAGAAGACAGCAGCTGTCTTTACACCTTAAAGAACTGGAGAATCAACAACAAAACAAACCAACTCCACACACAAGAAGGGGAATAATCAAGATTAGAGCTGAGATCAATGAGGTAGAAACCAGAGATACAGTAGAACATATCAGTGAAACTAGCAGCTGGTTTTTTGAAAGAATCAATAAGATCGAGAAACCATTGGCCACACTAATCCAAAAGAAAAGAGAGAAAGCTCAAATTAATAAAATTATGAATGAAAAGGTAGAGATCACAACGAACACCAAGGAAATAGAAACAACTATCAGAAGTTATCAACAGTTATATGCCAATAAGCTAAGCAACCTAGATGAAATGGATGCATTCCTGGAAAACTATAAACTCGCAAAATTCAACCAGGAAGAAACGGACAATCTGAAGACCAATATCTAGTAATGAGGTTGAAGCGGTGATCAAAAACCTCCCAAAAAACAAAAACACAGGCCCTGATGGATTCATTTGGGAATTCTATAAAACATTCAAAGAAGAAATAACACCTATTCTCCTGAAACTGTTTCAAAAAATTGAAGCAGAGAGAGGTCGACAAGATGGCAGGGAAGTAGGAGGAGATGGCTTTTCAACCTGTACCCCAAAGTGAGCTGATTACCTACCAAAGAACTCCAATCACCCATGAAATCACCCTGAGATCAGTATTATACACGTCTGGTTCTCTACAGGGGCAGAAGACACCAGTGTGCAGGTAACGCGGAGTGGGAATGGGGGACTGATATCAGAAGATAAACAAAAGGGGGAGGGAGCCACCAGAGGCAATCAGTTGGAAAGTAATACCCCAATACGAGCGAGAGTGCCCTGCATCTGGGGACC